>NW_026138096.1:0-600000 GCF_025592945.1 Manacus candei | reverse complement strand
TCCATGGCACCAGCTTCCCTATTTTGTGTCTGCAATGAGCCTCTGACAGACTTTTCCAGCACTCTGGACTGAGTGCTGTGGGGCTGCCCCACACCTTGGGCAGGTGACAAAACCATCCTGGCATTTGTCCTAAAAAAGGCAATTGCCACCTTTTGTTTTCATGACATTGAGATAATGAGAACAAAGCTGTATTTACTTTGCTTGCATTTAGATTTCTTTTGGCTTTGGATATCCTATGCTGTATGAAAAAGCTGATTTGCAGCATTTGAAGGGAAATGGTCACGTGGAAAATCATGACCTGAACATGCAGAGACTTAAGTTCATGCTTTACATTAAATACCTAAGTGGATTTAAGTGAAGGGAAGGAGGATTCTTCTACAAATAAAATTAAAAAGCTCCTGAAGTTTTGCAAAATCATATGCATGTTTCTAAAAGCATACATTAATTTATTAAAGAAGTATACACTCAAATCTGAAATTATTTTGAAGCCTAATAGCCTTTATTACTTATGCTTGTTTCATTCAAATCGGAGTGCTGAAGATGAAGAAACCACTTTTGTGTGAATATGTTTTCAGCCAATGCCATGTATGTTTTCACTGGCAGCACAGTCTCAATCTGGACCACAAGTATCACTGGGAATGATTTGTTTAAGCAGTTAATTCAAGGACACTTTGAATATCACAAATATATGAGTGTATGTTTTCTGAAAAGGTTGTTATTACAAGGCATAATATTTTATGCTATTTATAATCCATCAGTGTTTAAGAGCTTCATGACTATGAGCTCACTTTCTTTCAGATTAAATAACTTCTGTATAGTAGGATCCTTTTTTTTTATGTTATTGAAGAGGCAAATTTATCTGAGACATAGAGCACAGAAAAAGGAAAAATATGGTCATTTATGTACATCTAAAATGTTCAAGAGGTTTTCTGAACAGAGAATTAAATGTGAGTTCTTTTCTGGGAATCCAACCTGAGATTCCTTGTTTCTGATCCCACTGAGCTTGGTGCAGTTTGTCGTGTAACCAACCACTTCTGTCCCTGGCACTTTCTGATGATGACATGGGTGCCTTTAGGACACATCAGAAAGCCCCATGTCTTTCACCCTGCACTCTTTCATCATTAATGTAGGCCTTGGATCTTGTGTTGTGTGAGATCTGTGGTGCACTTAATCAAAGAAACAGATTATGAACAGGGAACTGCAGAAACATGAGCAGGCTGATGAGCTGAGCAGTGTCCTGTACTCTGCTAGGATTGTTGTTGCCCCTACTCCCACCATGGGAATCCTGCTGCCTTGGTTAGAAATCTTCTCACTTCCTCATAAATTTGTCCATATTCTGTTCTTGCCCTTTTAACCTTACACCAGCATGTGTATTTGTTTAAAAAGCTCTGCTTTTACTAAACTTCTGGACAGGTCCTCGTATTTTTACTTTTTTCTTTTTTAATATTAGAGCCACTAAGTTCCAACTTTGTTGATATTTTCTGAACATAAAATCTATTCACTGCAGTAGTTAGTGTGATGTTTACTACATTTTGGAGTGACATATTTCAAATTGGAATAGCTGTCATGTTTGGAAAAAAAAAGGGAGATTACTGACATATGAATATGGACTTTTTACTGTTTCTAGATGTCACAGATGGATTTAACAGAAGTCACAAATTTACATCCCCCCCTTTTGCAAGTGTGTGCTGTAAATCATGTGAGAAGGCCTCAGACATGCTAGTGCACACCTTCACTATCACGGCTCTTTAATCCTTGAGGATACCTCCTTGCACTCATCTTGCTGGAGCCCCACACAACCCAAGCCCAGTGAGGCCACTGAAAGGCTGTTGCTGTCTGCAGTCAGGTTTTGTAAACACCTCATGCAGTCAGATTTTATCCTGTTGATTTGCTTTTTCTTCAAATCTATCAAAACATTGAGGTACTGCATTGAACCTGCTCACTGTACTATATAAAGTGTCTGCCAGTAATGATTTTGTTTAACTGGCTGAGTGGAGTACAATCCTCAGGTTTATTTCTGCAGTTGGCTGGATCACACTTATCATTTGTACACATACAGTTTTCTCAGTCTTCCTGTGCTGAACTGTTGTCATGCCAAAGTTCCTGAGAAAGAGGAAAGGAATATCAAATGCTTTAATAATGCATTTTCAATACTAGCCCCATTTTTAAGAAAAAATGGGAATGGTAGAGCAGCAGGCTTTAGGGGTTTTGTTCTTGCACACAGCATCACACACCTAGATTAGATACTGACAGTAAAGAACAGTGTTTCTTTTTTGGCTGCCCTGGAAAATACTGGCTCCAAAGCAACAGTTTGTCACAGCTCGGTAGTCTTACCTTTTCTTTGACATTAACTGAAGCTAGAAGTTCTGTATTCACTAGTCTTGCAAAAATGCCATACTCGTCAGCCGTGGCCATTGGTATGTATTGTAGTTTTGGCTGAATAAAGGCCAGAGGCAGTTTAATCTGAAGAAACAATTTGACCTCAAATGACTTCGTCTTCTCCTTCCCAGTAATACAGACTCCCTCTTGTGGCTAACAAGCCACCGGCAAGTGTCATCTCCAGGTCTCGGGCAATGCAAATTTAAGTTTACAAGAATTTATCCCTCATACAGTCAGAGATGGGAGCACAATGGAATGCACAGTGCTGCAGGCTCACAAGCACAGGTCAGGGCAGTCAGAAGATCTGTGCTGGTCGAGACTAGTTGTGGCGACATAATAATTTATCCACTGCTCAGAGGATGCTGCTTATGATGGTTCTGCACCTTGGTACCTGCTGGGGAGAGAACAGGTAGCAAGAGGTGTAGCATGAAATTTGCTGATGCAGAGTTACAGTGATGGAATAGCTTTCCTCTTCACCATGATTGAAATGGCATGCTGAGGTCAGGTACCACTTTGTGACCTGGGGAAGGAAGGGAGAAGGCACATTATCTCAAAGGTCATAGTCACCAATCCTCAAAGTATAAACATTGCTTTTTTTTTTTGATCTAGAAATAAACTAATTTCACATTTTCAGCTCAAGAGAATTTTCATTCCCAGGTAATAACCGCTCGCCCCTCACATCTCCAATCACTTCTTGGTCTCTGATTCACAGAATCACAGAATCACAGAATCACAGAATGGGTAAGATTGGAAGGGACCACAGGGGGTCATTTGGTACAACTTCCCTGCTCAAGCAGGATTGTCTTAGAGCACATTGCACAGGATTGTGTCCAGACAAGCTTGCAAGGACCTATTATTTGAAAATGATTGAAGTCAAACCAGCTTATTTTTTTGTCTAGCTTCTGCCGGTGAGAGAGCACCCAGGACACAGGTGGAGCAGCTTCACTATTGCATGTGACTGCCAGGACCAGCAATCCTATTGTGCCTGACTAAGCAGTGCAAAACCTGATGATGAAACTGCAAAGAACTTCAGTCATCTTTCATGCAATCTTGTATGGACACACAAGTTATATTTGCCCCCTAAATATAATTAGATCAACTAATGTTGTTTTTATCATTTTAATAGTCTATTGTTCCATTAAATTTAGTAAGAGTTAGTGCACGCCCAGGAGATCTTTGTCTTCTGACTGCAATATCCGTGAATGTGTTTTGCCATTTTATTCCTTTGCAGCCTGTGGAGATGGAAGTATATTTTGTCAAAAAGAATATATGGAACATGATTTTGTGTGAGATACTATTGCATTCACAGCATAATTTCTTCCAGAAAGAAATCTGGGGTTCGTATTATGCTTACTTTTGCATTTTGCCTTCATGCTTTACTAGACATTTAGTTGTATGTGTTCACCAATTGTTAACACTTTCACATCAAGCATGGCACTAAACAACAGCCATGACTTGATTCAGTGTCAAAAAAGTCCAAGCCTTATTTTTTATAGCCATGATATTATACTGAAATTTACCCGAGATTTGTTTTTTTCATTAAGAAAATATGCCTTACATAAGAGAAACCTTTACTGTCAGTCTTCTGAAGAGTATGGTGTTACTACCTAATGCACTGGGAAACTAAGACAAAGAGTAATGAAGAAATGTTTTAGCTCTTCTCTAACAGAAATGGTGTTGATATTTCATTGCTACTTCTGTTTTATCTCTCAGTGTTAAGATGGGCATTATATCATCATAATAACACACTGCTTATTAAAACACCCAACTCAGAACATTTGTGCATGCTGTTAATGTTCCTCTCCATATTTCATGTGCCAGTATTGGGCCTTTAATACTTTTTCTGTGTTAGCCTTAGTTGTATGAAACATGCTCTGTTTCTCATTTCTTCTGTCCTCCAATGTTTAAAACAAGGTCTTCTTTTACAATTGTTTTCCTCTAACTCACATATGAACAACTTTGATTGCTCTTTTAATTTCTTGGTAACAAAGATAAGATGATTATAAATGTTAACAATTGTTTGAGTCTTACTTAAAAGTACACTTCTATCGAAATATGCTGTACTGAGCTTTAATGGGAAACCGGAATATAATATTTAGTAGGCATAAATGGACAGTTATTAACACTTGAGAATATAGAGGCAGGGCTACTGGCTCTATAGTTTATCCTTCAAATGAGTCCTCATGCTGTTTAAAGCTAGTTTCCATAACTACTCCAGGTTGTAAGATAGGACTCTATTTGGGTTTTACTGTCATGTCTTTCTAAAGGAAGTTCCTTAGAAAGAATTAATTTTCTCTTTAGCAACAGACAAATTCATATGGTGGTGGGTAGCTGTCATTTATTTGTTCTTGAGATAATTAATCACCAACATATTTATTTCTCCTCTTCTGGAGTATAAATGCCAATGCCAGGCTGTGAAAGGCCATCCAGTTCTGTGCAAAGCTCAAACTCAGTTCTGTGCAGAAAATCTACCCTCCCACACTGTAACTCCACTGACAACAGCGACCGAAGGTCTCAGCATCCTGCAAATTTAAGAGGGAGATTTCAAAAGATACATTGTCTTTTCTCCATTCTCCATGGATCAATGTACTTCTGAGGTACAGCAATGCTGTTGAATCTGAATTTTTCTCTCACTTTGGCAGCCATATGTGAGCTCACCTGTCAGTTGTCTCTATTGAGTTATTATCATAAAAAAATTATTAAATTACTATATATTAGATATTTAATGGTTCTTACTGAAAGATTCTGTAGGATTTCAAATAATTTTTTGCATTTGGATTAGCCTATACATACTCCATCACCATTACCCCACCGTTACATATTAAAATCTCCTTGCAGGGGAAGCCTCCTTTGGATTTAATCCCAGATACTAGAGAGAATATTATGCTGTCTGTACTGTCCTTCTACACATTAATCAGAAGTATTTGTTGATGAAATACTGTTCAACTTAGTTTTCCACTGTAACTTTTTGCAGCAATTTAGTCATGCACAGTCAGTTAGTTGCCTGTTCTTTGCCTTCTTTCTTATTTATTGATTTTATAGAATTGGCTCTACGGGGCAATGTTGTGGCTGTCTAAATTATAGCACCACCCTAGGACTGAAATTATTAAATGTTTTTATGAGCTTGGTGCTGAAAGGGGGGGATCTTGTTCCCTCTCATCTTTCCCTGCTTCAGTTCTCCTATCGCATCTCCAGAAATGTCAGTGAAAAAAACCCCATATTCAGAGGTGGTATTGTTCATCTCTCATTGCTAAGATATGGTTAAAACTCAAGAACTGTTTAACACCACAGAGCACCCTGCGGAAATATAACTCTGTTTATCCATGGGGATAGGAGGAATAGATCCTTTTTCCCTCTAGGGTCAAATGAAAGTCTATCTCAAGTGTCAAAGGGTAAAACTATGCTAAAGATGCAGCCTGTCTTTCCAGGAGATGACACCAAAATAAGGTATTAGCAAGGAGCTCACTCACAGTTATATTATATCTCTGATCTGTTCCCTTGTCCATGTCCTGCTGACACATACCACACTTGAAGCAGGGACTTCTCCTGACTTACTGTGTTTATGCCACATCGCAGCAGCTCTAGTTCTATAAAAAGAAAAATCCCCAAAATGTTGTGCAAATTCATGTTATGGGAGAAAAAAAATGAGGCTGCATTAAGCCATGGAACATTTCCCTGCTGTAACATACTTTCATTTAAATCATTGTTATCTAAGTGTTTTTCCAAGTTTACTACTAACATTAAAACTCTACTAAAAATACTTCTTCTAGTCAAAGGGTAGGATGCCAGCTTAAATTTCTTCCCTCTGTATCTGTTGATGACACAGCCCTCACTTGGAAGCTTCAACTGTAGAGCAACTATGACCCTCTGTCAAAATGCAGACTGGGTGAGACTTCTGCCCGAGACTTCTGCCCTTCTGGACGCTCTGTCCCACTTATAGAGCATCTCTGAAAACACCATCTGCTTAAGCAGCTTGTTTTTTCACCCAGGGAGGCTGAAATCCAGCCAGCAAAAAAATCTGCTTATGTAGATGAACTCTTCACTGGTTTTATAGCTGCCACCTCTTAGCTCAGCCCTTCCTGGAAGGGTGATAAGGCTTAGTGTTGTCCTGGAGCACCAATTCCTGACTCACATAAAATACTCTAAGAACTATAAACCAAAGCCACAAATACTCCTGCCCTTAAAATCTTCTCGTTGCTGCCAAAGGTGAAGGTGAAGGACCGGTGTGACAAGGAGTTCTCCTTTGTTCCAGGTCATTCCTTGTACAGGAACATACAGAGCCCTGAGGTGCACCCAGCAGCTATCCACTTAGTACTTCTTTTTCCAGACCTCCAGGCTCCCCCTCTTTGCCCTGTGGAATTTAATTGCTCTGCCTACGGGCAACCGTTCCAGAAGTTACCTTTTTCTGAGGCAGGGTTCTGGATCTCCGTCTCTATCCCCAGCCAGTTCCTCCAATGCTTTCTTTACCGGCTTTTGAACTATTTAATTAGCAGAAAGCAATACAAAATCAAGCTGCCAAAAAATATTTCATTTTCGTGTTGCAAAGAAGTCAGTTACCATAAATGTTGTGGTGGTAGACACTTTGCAATAGTGAAACTAAATGGGTAGAGAGAGGCCAGTGCTTATTGAAGACTCTGAGACTGACAGGTCTGTTTTTTTCCCTCATCTTTTCCCTTGCTAATTTTTCCCCTCTCTGTTATCCTAATGCTAAAACCAGCAGAGGGTAGTGTCCTCAAATGCTCAGTGATGACAGTGTTTTGGCTGACCTCTCTTAATTCACATCTGTCTAATTTTTAGGACAAAGATAACTGATGGGAGAGTTTAGGTGCTACAATAATAGGAAGGAAGCCGATCCATTTTATGCACATCCCCATTTTCGAACTCCAGGGTCTGTGACGGGTCGGGCCGTCATCTGGCGTGGACCACACGCATTCGGGGTTGAACTCAGCTGCTGCTCCTGAGACGTCCCTTCTCCCACAGGATGGCAGTGTTCTCCTTGATTTTAGCTCCGAGCTCAAGCTGACTGCAGAGAATTCCAACCACAGCTGCCTGGGCTGTCCTTGGCAGAAGCTCCAAAAAGCCTGCTCCAAAGCAGCAGTGAGACACAGAATCGCAGAATATTCTGAGTTGGAAGGGACTCACAAGGATCATGGAGTCCAACTCTTATGTGAATGGCCTATACAGGGATTGAACCCACAACCTTGGTGTTATTAGCACCATGCTCTAACAAACACACAGCAAGGCTGGAGGAAAGCTGAAGAAAAAAACCAGAAATATTTAGGGCAAAAAAGTTAGCAAAAGTATTCTGTGTTTCAGAGGGCTTCCTCTCAACACAGGCATAAAAGTTACTGCTCCTTGCGTAATTTTTGACAACATGAAGACAGAGCTACTCATTAACTCACGTGAAAAACCAGGTTGAATATGGATGTATAAATTGCACTACTGTTTACAGCCATCACAGTTCACTTAAATGCAGCGGATAAAATGACACAGGTAAAGATGGGTTGGTTAGATGCAGAAATCTTGCAACACCATTTAGTTCCTTTGATGTGCATTCTCCTGAGATGTCTGGGCCTTTACTGGTGAAGATCATGCCTTAGACTCCCAGAAGAGCGTGAACTGGTTTTATACCTTCAAGTGGCTTTGTTATAACCACAAACATCTCACTGACTTTCTAAAGAGTCCGGTTTCTGAGTGCTGAGGTTCATCACTGTTTTGGCTAGGGGTGGTAGCAAACCAGGATTTTCTTTTACAAATTGCAGAGGTTTGATCCCTGCAAAGGCTAGGTACATGGGCTCAGGGAACTATTCCCATCAACTTCAGAGCCTCACCACAGGGCCACAATTAAAATCTCAGTGTGGCCTGAAGACATTGTAATGTTTTACAAATAAAACTCTGGACCTTGGAAAAGCTGCTATTGATTGCAGGGGAGAACAGGTCTCAC
The DNA here is from genome assembly GCF_025592945.1 of Manacus candei. Lineage (NCBI taxonomy): Eukaryota > Metazoa > Chordata > Aves > Passeriformes > Pipridae > Manacus > Manacus candei. The sequence continues at coordinate 591,677 of NW_026138096.1, read as the reverse complement.
CAGGAAAGTGTCTCTGCCTGGTAGGGTGACATGGGCAGAGTTGAGTTCTCCAGAATAAAGCCTGGAAGTCATTCTTCACTTGTGAATTTGAAATGGGTCCCATACTTGATGTATCTCTCTCAAATTTCTGAGTAGAAAACTAGAGGAAACACAGCCCAAGGAAAAGCCCTTCTTAAGATGTTTCAAGCATCCACTGTCAATCCAGTGCTGAACTGAAAGCAAGTCATTGTTCATGGTGTGAATGAAATCAGCAGGGATGAAAATGATCCTTGATATTATACCAATGAAATTGATTTAAATTGGGGAAAAATTTGCTCTGTCATGTCCAGTTAAGGAAAAAAAATTGTAAAGCAAAGAAAAAAAGATCTGTAGTAACTGTAATTTACCAGGTAGCTCAATGGCATCTTATTCCTTTCAGTGTAAGGGTGCTCTTTCAAGGTTAGCCAGACTAGTGTATAGAAGAAATATATGCAAGAAATAATGATGCAGAAGCTGTTCATTTTTCTAATATGCACATTAAAATTTGGCTGCTGGGATAGATGCTAATGGAAGTATTCTTGGTCCCAGCTTTCATTTGATAGATTAATATGATATTCATATACAAAGCAAATGGATAGAAATACTCAAATTTATTGGAAAATGCAGCTTCTACCCAAATGTAAGGACAAATGGAGGATATGCTTTGCAGTATGTATAACATTTGGATTTAATAGGGAAATGTAATTTTAATGGTTATTTGTATCCCAGCCCTTATTCAATGCTATACTGAAGAAAGAGTTACAGGTTTCAAGTTTACAGCAGATTTCACAATGTTAAATCTAAGTCTGTTATTATTTCACATTTCCCAAACTCTATTAATTAAAAAAAAATTGAAAAAATTAAACACAAATATAGAGTATATTTATGTTATTTGTCAGTGAATTTGGATTAAATATTTCAGAGTCTATAGTAGAATAAAAGGCCTTAAATATTTCAGCATAAATGAAGTTAGCTTCAAAGGAAGAAATCCATTATGCATAAAGAGATTATATTTGCAGATAGGATGCAAAACTAGTGAGTATACAACCCAAAATACATAAAAACCAGAGGAAGAGAACACTTGAGCTGCACAGCAGTGTGAGATATAAGAGTGATCACCATGGGCTCCGAATTATTTGAATTAGATAAATTTTATTAACTGGTAGACTGAGGATCTCTTTTGCAGCCTTTCTTTTGTAAATGTAGAAAAAAAACGAAATCAACACATTTCGTGACTTAGAAGTTGGTAGCAGCCTTAAGAGGACAGTTTGTTTCTCAAGCATTTTTTTGGCAAGGCAGATGTGCTTGTTTCAACCTGAAGCTGTTCTTGCTGGAATTTTTAGCATACCACATGCCAGAAAACTTCTCATATTGTTTGCAGGAGGCCCAGAGTTACAACAGGTCTCTGCCTTTACCTCTGCTCAGTGTAAGTTAAATGCTGCACACAAGACAAATATTTTCTTTCTGTGATGAAAAAAGTGTCAGGTGAAACTTTATTAACAGAGTCTGCCTCAACAGTGAGATTGGAAAGAATGAAATATCTTCCTGGAGCTAGGGTTAGCAAGTCCTAAAGTCTTTTCAGTGCTTATTTTTTCTCATACATAAACTAAAATCACAGTTCTGTATAACTGGTAATCTCTTCGGGATGTGAGGTAAAACTTGTGCTTCCTATCAGAGAAACAGCTTTCCAATGGCAAATCAATGAATTATTTTTATTCAGATGTAAAAATATACATGTTGATAATATTGTATGTTTATAGATAAGGACAGCAAAAATAAATGGCTGTTTAACTTCTGTATGTATTTTTTTACATTGAAGATCTGTATTTTGATTTCTAAACCAAAGCTGAAATTGCCAAGTTTCCATAAAATCCATCTTCATGCCTTATCATTCTTCTGTGGGGTACAATTAACAGTACCTGTTGATTATCACCTGTAGAAGAGCTTCCTCCATTTGAAGTCTAAGCCCTACCAACTTCTTTGACATCAAACATACAGTTTGGCTCAGCTCTGCCAGAACTGTGGATAAAGATTCTTCTCTCAGATATTAGTGACATCGACACAAATCATCCAGTGCTGAGTTTGGCATCTTGACAGGCTAGAAAACTGATGCTTTGGATTTGTGACTCAGCAATCTATCTCAGCAGGATCATGAATCACCTGAATGGTTGTTACTTCATGCCTCTCATGGTCATGACTTGAGTCCAGCAGCAGAAATGCTTTGTACTGTGTCTATCACTTACCTCTCTGCTTGGAAATAAACAGGGTTTTTTATGGTTCCTTGAAAAATATTTTGTCTTCTGAGACCAATCTTAAAAAATCTTTGAAACTTTGCCATATGAAAGTATAGATCAATAGGTACCCAGCTGTCACCTGTGGCTGTTAACACTGTTACATATAACAGGTTTCAGGAGTATCTTTAAAAAAAAGTAAAAAAGAATTCTGCCAGGAGGACAAATCATTTGACAGATTAGAAAGTGCGAGCCATACAAGTGTATGTGAGATGTGCCTGTGCTTACAGCCAAGCCCTACAAATTATCTTTATGATACCATTGAGTGTGCAGAGCAAAGGGCAGAGCTGCTTATTCTCTAATGTCACCCCTTGATCAGCAGGAGCCTTCACTTTTGGCTGATTCAGTGTGGCCGTGTTGTAATCCCTTTTGGCAGGGACAGGTATTTACGACTTCCTAGCCCCTAAATAAAGCACCAAAGTTTGGAGTATTGTCTCTATCAGTCATTTGCACTCTGCAGCCAGAGAAAGGTTCCTCCAGGAGAAAATTTAATACACCCAAGTTAAATCTTGCTAAGTAAAACATGTGAATTCTCACTGACACCGCAGTGCAACAGCAAAGCAATGACTCTGCTCCCTACAGCACCTGCAGTTTGGCTTCTTATTTCTACAGTGACTGAAACTGAAAATGCATTTAGGCTCTTTGATAAAAGACAATAGTCCTGTAAAAAATCATCATTGTTATTCATCTTTACTTATCTGGAAGTAAATTTGGTTCATATAAACAAGAGGTGTGGCCCCTAATGCAGCAGGGGCTGCCCCTGTAACAGACTGGTATGACATGAAAGGAAATTTGGGATGCACCAGAGCTGCCTCCGGTAGCCATTTGGCTCCAACCTTCAGGCTGATGTGCCGTGTCCCTGCCCCCAGGCTCTGTCTGTGTTCCACAGTGGCAGTACACAAGATCATTTTAATTCATCAAGTTCAGTGATGAATTAAGCCCAGGTAGAGCTCTGCAGTGTACTGCACTTGACTGCCCCAAGAGTGAGACATGGGAGCGTATCCACCACTGACCTTCTGGAGGAGGACTGGAAGAAGCTGGAGAATGGGAACTTGCTCTGTAGCCACCTTGGTGGGATGACCTTCCAATAGCCAACATATATAACACTAAATTAGATTTTTTTACTGCCTAAATGAAGGTAGAAGGGAGGAAAAGCCTGGAACATCTTGCTGTGGATTGCCAGGTCCTTCCTGGCATGATACTGCCCCAAGCCCCTTTAGTGGGTCTGACAGAGGCAATCCCCTCTGGTATGTGGTGCTGTTAGGTGCTCTCACTTTCTTCTGGGCACAAACAGACAAGAGTCTGTTTGCACCTCCTCTTTGTGTGATGCTTGTTTTCCATAAACATAGGAAGGGAAGGAGACAGTTTATGTCCAGCCAGTGAGGAAGTGGTTCTGAGTCCCAAAGTCTGGGCGTGACCCATGTAATACAAGAAGCTCAACTCTGCATTCCAGTTTCCCCTCTGATCCTCGAGTAGGCACTCAGTCAAAATCATGATCAAGTTCAGCAGCAGGAATGAGATCACACAACTGATTAACTTGGAAATGTTAGGAAATCTTCAGTGAGTTACTGCTGTTTTTCTTAATTCCTCTAGGACTATTTTTAAGACTAATCAGATTCCACATCCTACGTGTTACCTGAGTACCAACTGGTAAGAAAACCTGCAGCTGTGTGTCTGTCAAGTCCTAATCGATCAGTGCTATTTTTATAGTGCTCTGAAGGCATCAGTTTATCCACACAAGACAGAGTCCATTCTTCAAATGGCTTTTAGTGGGAACACACTGGGAAGTGATTGCAAACAGTGAAGAAAGAGTGGATGACTCTAAGATAGTCAAAAGAGCTCTATAGAGACATGCAGACACTAGAATGATGCAGTCAACCTTTTAAATTTACATAAAAATGGGGAAGAGAAGGTTGCAGAATCACTGCCTTATTGTCACCGCTGTAATGTGAGGGGCAGGCTCTCCATGTGCCATTGAAACTCTGGGAACATGAAGAGGAAGGGAAGTGCACCCATGGGGGACAGCCCTGAGAACACATACTAGACAGTCAATAATTATGAATTATGAAAGTGCAGAGTTTTCATTCATTACCTCAAGAACAAGAAAGTAAATGTCCCGAGCCATCCAAAGTGTTATTTATGCTGCAGCCCCCATGGCACTGCTTCAGCACAGAGATATGATTGCTTGCCCATACTGTGCAAGAGATTTCCTCTTGGTAGTACCAGAGGAGCCCCTGCTTCTGTGAGCGGAGAGGTGCTTTATTTCCTAGGCTGACAAAGCAGCACCTGAAGAAACAAGTGCAGACTGAGGTGACAGAGTCGCGTGAGGCATGAAGGAGATCCCTCATGCAAACTCAGTGGAATTCCTCTGACTCAATGCCAGTGAGAGCAAAAGGGCTAGAACATGTAACACAGTGGAGGATCAGCAGGAGACTGAAAAAAACCACGGAGACCAAGCACCTGATGTGGTTCTTGGATATACCTGTGAAAATCAGCTGCAGCTCCTGCAAAGTCAGTAGCTGAAAATTAGCGCATAAATAAAAATAACCTCAGGTTCAAAACAGATAGACCTGCTTTTGTGTCAGATAAAATTATAGATATTATTTCTGTAAGGTCAAACTCTTTGCAGGGAGACATGTGGCATATTTCTGGCTTGCTGTACCTGAAGGGACAGTATCTTTTGGCCATACTTTTAAAATGTACAAGCTATAGTCCGAGAAGCTATTTGTTTCTCATGATTTGGTATGAATAATCAAGAAATTCAGTCTTTTGGTTATGTGATATAAGCATTGCTCTTTTTAACGGATAAAAACATAGACGACATTCACATATTGCAATAAACAATAGTTTGAAATGCAGGAAAAAGAGAAAGATGTTTTGGAACTGTTCATTCCTCAGTTTATACTTAATTTGCTAAAGATACTCTGCTTTTGTAATGGATAATGTATTTGGTGCCTGAGCACAGTTGGAATTCTTTTAATATCTCATCCATAGTGTTTGACCATAACAGGAGAAGCTTTCACAGACACAAATACTCATAAATATTGGTTAACTATGTTTTAATCTTCCGGCAGAGATAAGGATTGCCTAAAAATATGGGAATCATTAAAAGATGCGTTCATTTACAAGAATCCCTGTAATATCACAGCAGAAGATTATCAGCCTCTAATGGATTTAGCAAGTCATCATATACCCTGTAACAAGGTAACATCACAATGCATGGTGGGCTGGAAAAGTAGGGTTGTGGTGGGATGGCAAGTCTGTATTGTGCTCTGAGTGATGGGATCACATCCATAATGGCTGTGAGGGTCTGTAGGTTGACAAGGATGATATTTTGCTTTTGCACTTACTGCAATAGCCCTGCAGTTATCACCTCTGGACCCCAGTAACCCTGTCCATACTCTATCTCTGGGAATCATCCCTGCATAAGGGTCATCCTGGTGAAGTGGCAGAGATGTCCCTGTTCCCTGAGCATATGGCTCTCTGTAAGGAGCATGTGATCATTCTGTTAGAGGGATGCTGCTTCCAAGAAGCTACTCTTCCATGTGCAGCTCAAAAACATATAACAAATTGGGTATATATCCTATGAGAATTAATCAAAACCTTTCTTTCAAAATGCTTCACAAGCTGAACATGTCCATTTCCACAAAAAAAAACCCATCCAAAAATATTTTGGATATGAGAGTGTGGGCTGCACAAATAACTTGTTGCATTTTAGTAAAAACTAAAACTACTTCATTATCATGAACTTTTTGGTTTTCTACAGAAAAATTTTTTTATCAGGTCTAGTATAACTATCACTTATCGGACATTGTACCTTATTTCACAGTCACTGTTTTGGAGCAAGACAAATGACCTTGTTCACCGTTATACAAAATCCAATCAAAATTTCCTTACCTTGGAGGACACCTTGTTGGGTTATATGGCTGATAAGATTTCATGGTGTGGAGACCCCTCTACCCCAGGTAATAAGTCCTATTTTTTGCAAAACAAATACAAACACTGGAATTACAGATTTTCTTTTGTGTATCTACACCTAAACACAATCCTTTTCACATTGTTTGCTGGTGATTTAGTTTAAAACCTTAACTGTATTTCTGTCCCATGTTATGGAAGACTGAAAATAATACTGATTTCTCAGGTTAATTTAAAAAACACAACTTTGGATGTTATTTTAACATCAAGTTGCTGCTTGGATTACAGTTCACATCTAGCCCTCTTTACCTAGTTTGCTTGATTCATCCCTTTGCCTTCTGTGGTACAAATTGCAAAACAGGAATGTCATTCAGAAGGACCTGGTCATAGGCCAGTCAAAGTGTTGGGGCAGTATTCGGGTTCCCTGGGGTATTGCTGCCTGCAGGAATCCTCAGTTGGTGCTTAAGGCTAGCAACCTTTGAACTGGGATAGAACTACTGGAAATGTTGGACAAAGTTTAATTTTTCAATGCAATCAGACAGTGTTTGTCAAAGAACCAGCCTGTTTCTCACATTTGGGACTACATGTTTTCCCTTCTCAGTTTTCTGAGAATTATTTGTCATACAGGATCTGCAGGTCCCTCCCTGAAGTGAGTGTGAAATGGGAAGACCTTTGAACACACGAAAATTCCTTTTCCTCCAAGACCCCTTTCCTCATGTAGCCTTCTTTCCTTGGTAGTAGGCAAATCTTTTTGCCATTGTTAATCAACAGGCAAAGCCATATAAGCATTGCAACAATATTCATTCCAACCTTAGCTATTCTATAAACATACTTCTTCTCAGGAATCAACTATGAATCTTGTCCAAAACGAAGTGAATGTGAGAGCAACCCCAGCTCCGTGTTCTGGAAAATGGCATCCAAGATGGTAAGATCTAGAATAAATCTTCATGAATCCAAGAGTCTTGAAAGTCATTAGGTTCCTGACACTGCCAAAAAATGTGAGTTTGCAAACTGGATTTTAAAAATGGAATTGTAGAAGTTCACAAGAGCTTTAGCTCTGGGGGCTAAAAATCATGGTGTTGGAAATATGTGTTTCCAAGGTTCCATATTTTATGTATGATGTTTAATGTTACTGTAGTTTGGGCATTCTTATTTGTGGATGGAGGCTGAGTGCCAGCGTCTAGAGCAACCCTTGATCGACTGCTGAAGCTCTGCAAATAATGCTTGTAATTAAAACTATCACCACCTTAATTAAATCACAGGATGGAAATTGTACAGTGAAATACATTTTAGCATGTTAATGTGGAGAGCAGTGCCCAGATTGCCACAGAAATTTTCAAAGCAGCTGAGAATCCCCTTGCACCTTCCTGGCATAAACCTGAAGAGCACATCCTCCCACATCCGTATCTGGCAAGGTTCCTGTGATGTCCCCACCCATATGATCATGCCAGCTCCTGTGACATGAATGAGATCCTGCTGGTCCCAGTTAAGCAATTAGCTTAACTCTGTTGAATCAGCACTTTACAGGAAAAAACTACCAGAAAAAAGCCTGATGTCCTGTATCACTTTAATTTTACATGTCTCTCAAGACTTCACTCTTGGTATGACTATTTAGTAGATGACTGCCCAGGTGGAAAACAAGCATTCCTGTATGCTTCAGCTCTCGTGTACATAAAAAGAAGTCTACTCACTGTAAAATAACTAATTGCTTTGTGGGGAAACTAGTGTGCATAATTTTTCCAGTGCCAAAATAATTTCTATGTTCTCGTTAATTCTCCCCAGTTCCAAAGTCTGGGAGTAATAAAACCACCATTCAGAGTCAGGTATCTCAACTGCAGGCTTCCTAACCCAAATAAATTTAAGATCTACTAAAACTCGTTACATTAGAAAGTTAGACATAATGGAACTTCCCTGCAAATTCAGAGCTCTCAAGATCTGAGGCTGAGCCACAATGTTTAAGAGGACTTGTAAGGTCTGATAAGTACAGTCACCTGCATTAAGCTTTTTTAAAATTGTTTGTTTTACCAATAGATTATATATCTAGAGTAGGTACTTTATAAAATTTAGTAGTCTTTAAATATTTGGCCATGAGTTTTAAAGAATAAAAGAGCAGTGATTATATAACTCAGTAATTTAAAAATCAAATCAAACAAAACTCTATGATGAGCTTTGCTAAAATATCTAGGGAGAAAAATCCCAAGCCACAAAAGAACACAGAGCATGAGTCACAAGAAAATGAATATGTGATGAGTTGTACATCCTTAAACTAGTAGTATCTCTGTTCTGGGTCATCCTCACTGCCTGAGCTGAAGCAGTCTGAGGATTATTCTGAGTTACTACAGACAGCTGTAGCTGCTGGGGCTCTGGAAAGCCCCATAAAAACTAAAACCAGCAGTGACAGCAAAGTTGCTGTACTCCTTTGACTCCTTGACTGGTCCCATGCAACCTCAGTCAGTTCATAGCTGGCTGATGAGGCTTTATCACAGTTTCGATGTAGCCTTTAGAGGCTTTTTTTCTGCAGCAGTATTGGCTGGATCCTCTACTTGTATTAGACAGTTCTGATGACATCAATGAAGTTACAGTAATTTCTACCAGCCCCAAGTCTGATGTGGCACTGGATGTAGTGTCAGAGTATAATGCCCATTGATTCTGTTCAGTTTGCAGAAGCAGCATGTGGTGTGGTTCAAGTGATGCTCAACGGATCAATAGAAGCTGGAGCTTTCAGAAGCAGCAGGTATTCACTCACCATGCAACCATCCATATTTCTGTGGGGCCTGCATGCTCGTGAGGGTGCCTTTGCCAGTGAGTCCTAGTGCAGAATGGATTTTGGAAAACTCACATATGGGTCTAAACTACTGGCACAGACAGTGCATCCTGGAGGTACCTGGCTGGAAGGGTAGTCTTGAATAATATTGAAAGATGAAGGAAATGCTGGTTGGGGGAACAGCCATGTTCATGTCCCTGGCACCAAACCAAATCAATAGCCAAGAAACTGAACAAGAAAAGAGGCACTAAAGATGGCAAAACCTCAGCTTGTTTCTGTCTGCAGACAGTTTCGAGAGTTCTCCTGAAAGTGAAATAAGAATGGGGCAAAAATATTTTACCATAAGACAATTAAATCTGTGAAAATCCATTGGTGGGATAATGTTCTTTCAACGACAATAATAGCAACACTAATAAGCACTAATATTTGGGGACCATACTCTGTACATCTTTCTCAGATAACTGAGAATGTTTTGGTGTTTCATGTGTCGTCCTTACAGCATCTTTGGAAGTATTGAGGTCTTTAATCTAAATCCAGATAAAGTCTCTGAAGTGCACATTTGGCTAATGCGTGACATTGGCGGACCTCAAAGGTAAGTCGTGCCGGTACACAACGATGAGCAGCACATGAAACGTAGACAGCACAGCTAGGTCTGACAGTGACACTGCCTTAAACTCAGGAAACCTACTCTACATCTACCCTCCTAAGCTGCTTACTGTACTGGAAAAATAACATTAGTACTGTTGTTTTCTTTAGGGTTTTTTGTAGGTACTACTGAACAGTTATGGCTAAGACACAGTTACATTTTCCTTGCTTTCAAGAGGTCCCATGACCTTTAAATTCCTTTCAACCCCACTGAGCTCTACAGATCTTTGGTATGGTTGCAGCACTGAAGTCAGAGAGCAGGCTACGTTTGCAAGGGTGAACAGCTGGAAAATAAGTTTATCCAAAGGAATAGTATAATTAAACTGAGCACGGCTATTTTTGAAAAAATAATTTTGAATGCTGGAATAGGTTTCTCAGAGATGCTGTAGCATCTTCATCTGTGGACATACTCAAAACATAACTGGGTCCTGAGCAACTGCTCTACCTGATATTAGTTTAACTAATGCGATGATCTCAAGCAGTCCCTGCCAACCTAAATAATTTTGTGATTTATAATAACAAATTTATAGCTTAAATACTTCCCATAGAATTATTCATAGCAGAACAGTGACTTCAAATCACATCTAAGCCTTTCTCAGTGATCTTTTTCATCCCAATCAGATTCATTTGCAGACCTACCACATTTCAAGTACTAAGCATAAGGTTCAGTGCCTTCGACTCCAACTTCAGAGACAGTTCTCTGGCTCTCATGGTTATAATGCACTGACACAGTTTCTCCCATTCTTAAGGATCTCCATGACAGAAACAGCAGCTTTGGTGCTGTGGGTCAGGAAGCAGGCTGTGATGATGCAGTGCAACTTGGGAAGGAGTGTGGACCCAGTAGAGACCCTTGCTCAGACAGCCTCACTGTCTGACACAGTACCAGCTCCAGTGTTGCAGCCCCTCCCCTAGTCCAAACACCCAGAAGTGTTTCTTTGCCACACAAGCTGACATATCTGCCACAGTTCACAGGTGTGCATTTGTGCTGTGGTCAGCACACCAGGCTTACTCATTGCATAGAGCTTTGCTGAAGAAAAGCACATTGAGTAATCTTTACATCAGTTTTCCCAGATGTAGCACTGGATCTTTTGTCCCATGATTTCCCAGTATCAGAAAAGCCATCAGGTTCCTCCTCAACAGCTTCAACAAGACAGTGCCCTGCCAGCCCTCTTACTTGACACATCCTCCTCCTGCACCAAATTCACAGCAGTTTCCTTTTTATTTTTGACTTACTTCCAAGGAGAAAGATGGAGGTTAGCTCCAATAATATGTATACCTTTTGTCTTCTGATTTGTATTCCATGTTGAATCACTGATAACTTGGCAAATCTAGTGACCAAATAAGAGCTGACTGTGCTTTCCACTAACGTCACATATTAGGAACAGGATTTACACCAATATTGTATTGTTGCCCTGAAGCGTGTCCTATACTCTGGATAAGGAGATGATTTTTACCCTGAAGTAACAATTCTTTTGCAGCGTCTATGTCTGTGCCTATGACATTTGTCAATCATCTCAGTACAGCTTTAGGGCCCCTTAGGCTATTTCACACAAATTGAGCATAGAGATAAAGATCTCAAAGGTATGACAAGACCATATGCTCCATGTAACCATTGGGATGATAAAGATATAGACAAGTTAGGGCTCCTACCAGTGCAAAAGTGGTTGAAACAGCCCCTTGTCAAAACAGAGCAGCAGCAGCCACAGACTGAGTCAGACAGGCAGTGCTCATAGCCTGCTTCCTCCCATGTTTTCTATCTGTTTCCATCTATCTTACTTCCTACCCGGGACTTAGCTGCTGATTTTTGTGATTGGTCATATCACACAGAGGACTTGATCCTTTTGTCCTTCCACGGATTTGAATGAGCCTTATATTGTGCTCCTGTGGATGGAAGCCATCTGTAGCTCTGGAACAGTTGTAAAACACACTGAACTGTGAATGGAACTGAGTTATTTCCCACAGATGTCTTCCTGCCCAAAGTTCTCATGCAAGATTCACAGCTGAACATCACACAGTTCCTACTAGCAAAGGCCCAATGGTAGCCAAAGCTCCATGAACCCAATGGACTTTACAGCACATTAACAAAGAAGCCTTTAAAGAACCTTACCTGTAATAAAGCAGTGACATAGTGTGGAATTTAGCTGAGCTTTTTGTACACACAAGGAACACAAGTAATGAAAGTCTTCTCTTTGCAGTGAATCCTGCTCAGGTCATTCCATTCAGAGGTTGAAAAACATCTTGGAAGAGCGAAACTTTAAGATCATCTGTGAAGATAATTACAGGTAATTACCCGCTCTTATCTGTGACAACTTTCTGATATAAAATTAATATTGCATCTACCTCTTGACTTAATATAGGTTTACAAGAAATGAAAGCAGACTTTCCCCTTACTGTCATGACATCCCTCCAATGTAGCTGTGTCCTTCTCAGGGGCTTTCAGCTGGGCTCAGACCTGGTGTTGGCTGGGTCTGGGTCTTGCTCTCTGTCCTGCACTTCCCAATGAGCATGTTGCTTTCAGGAAAGGACCAATCCAGCCTCCAGATTTTCGTCTGACCAGGCTTCTACCTAAAATAATCCAAACCAAATGGGCAGCTTTCCTCCCTGTTGCATACAGCTAGTGCAGGGTGCCAAGGATGGTCCTTACTTCCTTCTCTTTGGTTTGAGCTTGTTTCTGTCCATTTGCTTTGTCAGAGGATGAGGCATGAGACATGATAAGCATTAGTAATTACTATAATATTGTCAGGAGAAAAAAAACAGGAGTCTGGGAAACAGCAGCCCAAGTCCCGACTTGCCTGAAATCTTCATCTGCCTGCTGAGGAAATACAAAAGTCTGAGAGCTTTTATCCCTCTGTGTCAGTTCAGAGACCTTCACAGAGATTGAAATTGTTCTTTAGAAAAGCAGAAAAGGTTCAATAGTACTTATGTCTTATCTGTCAGGAACAGCTTTTCAGTGTCAAGGACTCATATTTGGATAAGAACATTTCCAAAGTAAACACACATTTCTATAAATGACTGAGTTTGTGGCAAAAGTTTTAAGGAAGGAAAAATTGGTCTGCAAAGGAGACAAATGATAGGACTTTAATTTTGAGAGCAGAGCAATATATTCCCGTTTGGGCATTACAGAATGACAGAATGACAGAATATGCTGAGTTGGAAGTGACCTACAAGGATATTGAGTCCAACTCCTGGCCCCGCACAAGACCATCCCGAAGAGTCACACCATGTGCCTGAGAGTATTGTCCAAACACTTCTTGAACTCTGTCAGGCTTGGGGCTGTGACCACTTCCCTGGGGATCCTGTTCCAATGCCCAACCACCCTCTGGGTAAAGAACACTTTTCTAATATCCAACCTAAACCTCTCCTGACACAGCTTCAGGTCATTCCCTCAGGTCCTGTCACTGGCCATCACAGAGAAGAGATCAGTGCCTGGCCCTCCTCTTCCCCTCACAAGGAAGTTGTAACTGCAATGAGGTCTCCCCTCAGTCTCCTCCAGGCTGAACAGACCAAGCGACCTCAGCCCCTCCTCATACAGTTTCCCCTCAAGGCCCCTCACCATCTTTGTTGCCCTCCTTTGGACACTCTCCAAGAGCTTAATACCTTTCTTATATTGTGGTACCCAAAACTGCACACAATATTCAAGGTGAGGCTGCACCAGTGCTGAGCAGAGCGGGACAATCCCCTCCCTCGACCTGCTGGCGATGCTTTGCCTGATGCCCCCCAGGACACGATTGGCCCTCCTGGCTGCCAGGGCACTGCTGACTCATATTCAACTTGCCTTGACCAGGACCCCCAGGTCCCTTTCTGCAGCACTGCTTCCCAGCATCTCATTCCTCAGTCTGTACATACATTCAGGGTTGCCCCATCCCAGGTGCAGTATCTGGCACTTGCCCTTGTTGAACTTCCTATGGTTTGTGATTGCCCAGTCCTCTAATTTATTGAGGTCCCTCTGCAGGGCCTCCCTGCCTTCAAGGGAGTCAACAGCTCCTCCCAGTTTTATGTCATGTGCAAACTTGCTTAGTATCCCTTCCATTCCTGCGTCCAAGTTATTCATGAAGATATTGAAGAGCACAGGGCCCAGGATGGAGCCCTGTGGAACCCCACTAGTGACAGGTGGCCAGTGTGATGTTACCCTGTTCACTATTACTCTCTGTGCTCAACCTATGAGCCAATTGCTCACCCACCACATGGTGTGTTTATCCAGCTGTGTGCTGGACACTTCGTCCAGAACGATCCTGTGAGAGACGGTATCAAAAGCTTTACTGAAATCCAAAAAGATTCCATCAGCTGGCTTCCTTTGATCAACAAGGTGAGTTACCTTGTTATAACAAGTCCTAAGGTAACCGACTTGGAAAGATGTCTTCTTTGATCTGCTGCTTGTCAACAGAGTGGATCTCATGAGCGAAGTGGAGATTGGTCACCACCTTGGCCACAGTGACCACGAAGCAATCGAGTTTAAAATTTCTGCTGACAGGAGGAAAAGTGCCAGCAAAACCTCAACTCTGAGTGTTGCTGAACCTGATTAGTGGGTGCTTTGCACATAGTGAAAAAATTATCACTGGTGTGGTGCATAAATCTGCCAAATCATGTGCTCATTTTCTCTTTGGGTAAATGTAGGCTTTAAGAAATACTCCCAGGAACTTTAAGTTGGTACAGATTATTTTAGCCTATTATGAAATAAGCTAAGGGGCCAGGGAGGAAGAGGAAATATATAGTAGCTTATATCCCTCATGGCTTAGCACAAGTTAAAGCCTGACACACCCATTTCTGTGCCTCACAACTCACTTCTTAAGGTAAGCTAACAAGTAGGGCTTTTTGTCAGAGCTCAAGTAACACATATATAAACAACTGTGTAAGAGCAACATAGATAATTAATTTTACTATTTTATATTCATGGCAATAATAAAATAAGAAATTTACAGGTACAGCAAAACTTAAGGATAGACCATGTAAGTTATCTTCACTCCCCTGGAATCATGGCAAACAGAACTGTGTGGGTCTGTATCAGCATCTGGCTTTCCATGCCACGTAGCAGCTGATGCTGATCATTTTCTCTTGCCTTTGTCCATGTCTACAGTGTCTTCCAGAAGTAACCCCCAAAAATAGATTTACTGGATGTATTAGCAAAAAATCTAATCATATCTGACATTGATAGCAAGAGCTTTATGTTGTAGCAGTAGGGGTTACCAGTGAGTAAGTGAGGTGGTGAAGTTCCAGCGTGGCAGCAGCTCTGCAGATCTTACTTCTTTTTCATAATTATTTTTGATATTGCAGCTTAGCTGACATGCTGTGAGGTCAGATCCTACTTTGTTTTGTACCAACTTGCTCCTGTCCCTATAAACACCAAAGTTACATTTCTGCAGCAAGATCAAAGAGAATTACCCTAAGAAAGATAGCTGCTTGATAAACACAGGTGTAACCTGCACTTTGACTTTCATATTGCATTTAACTGTGAAGTTATTCTGTTGTACTTGCAAAGTGATTACTAAATATTTGTTTGTTTTCGTGTTTTATCTCAGGCCAGTTCAACTCCTTCAGTGTGTGCATAACCCTGATCACACAGACTGCAGACTTTGCACCAACAGCACAGCAGTTCCATGAAAGGGTGGCCTCCACGATACTGAAGATTTTCATCATTTGTGTGTAAAGCTGGAAAAGATGTGGCTACATAGCTTAGAGTGATAAATAGTAGCGTGGTGTGTACCCAGTCCATAACCAGAAATCCTTGCTGTGATACTAACAGGCAGTTATAGCAGGAGATGATACTTAAGGTGTGATACTGTACACACACGCATTCAAATGTACTATTTCATAAGGGCCAGGGCCATGTTCAGCAACTTAGCTGAACATACCTAGCTTTGCCCTAGTTCTCTCCCTCCTGTACAACTCTCCAGAGGCAGAGAACAGGAATTCTCTAGGGCATCCATAGAGAAGACAGAGGCTTTCCAGCAGAGGCAGAATTTGCCCAGATCGCACTCAGCTTCCTCCCTGCTGGAAGGCTGGGTGGGAAATGATCAGGGCATGCTATGCATGCCCTGGTGGAACATTCCCCAAAGGGGAACATTGCCCAGTGGCACAGGGTATTAATCATGTTTCTCCCCAGGGACTGTGACACCTCTGAGCAGGTAAAGCAAGCAATGGAAGAGGCAGAGTGGTTCTTACCTTTTAATGGGTATCACAGTAAGCAGCTGGTGGGGAGATGGCTGGGCTGAGCTGAGCCAAGAAAAGACCAGAAACCACTCAAAGGGTTGCCAGCATCTGTAAGAACTGCTGAGTGTGTAACTGGGAGAGAAAATAGTGAGACTGACTCAGAGAGCCCCATTAAATCCTACTGGAAACACCATTGCAGTTCAGATTACATTTTGTTCTTAATATAGCAGTAAGTACAAGCCTTCCCACTTTCATAAAAGGTCCCTCAGACCACAACTTGGGCATCCACTGGAATAGAAACAAACATCAAACAGTTGCCACAATAAGGAGTCTCTCTTGACCTCAGTTTCTGAGGTGAAAGGTGATGCCTTGTGGTGTATAATTCACAAGCACAGACTCACTGTAGTACACTGAAACAGCAGGTTTCATTGATTTCCTTTGATTTCTATTTTACTGGTCTCATATACATAGTCAAATGCAGTGTTTATAACAAATATCTGAGGCCAATTTGTGGCCGCGGTTGTAGTGCCTTTGTGCAGTGCCAGTGACACTCAGAGAACAGAGCAGGCTTTGCTACAGAGATGCTGCTAGTGCTGAGGTGCCAAAGTCACCAGCAGTTGCCAATGTGTTAGGCAGACTGAGGTTTCCATGATCCCACAGGCAGAAGGTTATAACACCATATGTTTTAGTGACTACCCAGAGTGCAAAGGATGTTTATGGAGCTACACAAGCTGGTGTAATTTCTAACATCTCTACATAAACCTCTTCTCTGCTAGAGCAATAGAGGGCCTGCACTGAGTATGGCTGGACACACCCAAGACCTCACCCATAATTTTACATTAAATGAAATGTATTTTTATTTGCACTCTGTTATGTAACTACTTAGAGGGATCAACACAGACACATACCAATGCTTCCAAATAGGTTACTTCTGACTATCAGTCAAGAGTTTGTCTTCATTCTCACTTTTGTACCTCTTCTCTTGTAATATAAAATGTCAACAGTAAAATCAAGATCTATAATAAAATTGTTGATAGTAAATGTTGTTAATTAAGTTTCACATACTAATTAAACTCTGGAAGTCAAGAAAGAAGGAAATAAACCACTTTCTAAAAATAATTCAGAAATTCATTAATTGTATGAAACACTACA
The DNA here is from genome assembly GCF_025592945.1 of Manacus candei. NCBI lineage: Eukaryota > Metazoa > Chordata > Aves > Passeriformes > Pipridae > Manacus > Manacus candei. The sequence goes on along the minus strand of NW_026138096.1, from coordinate 574,745 downwards.
TACACTTGCCCAGGAAAGCAGAGAAAGGTCACACAGCACATCCTTCCCAGACTATACTCTCCGTCTGCCATTGTCTTTGTAGGTGGCTGGAAGGAAAACATCCTGAGTCTTTACCTTGATTACAGACATCCATATATATATATATATGTGTGTATATATATATATATATATATATATATATATATATATGTTGTTCTTGGTCATAACAATTAAGAAAGATGATTGTTCTTATCAGTGGTTAAGTAGTAAGATACTAAGAAGTATATTGTGTTTTTGGAAGCTGAGGTGCACACTTAATATGGGCAACTGTGCTGGGGTAAGTGATGGCTTTGTAACACAGGTGGCTGGCAAGTCTGTGCTGCTCAGATTATATACATGGCAGAACACAAGCAAGCTCTTTTCCAACAAACATTTTTATTATGCATGATCATGCATTGGAAATGCTGTGCAGACATGCCCTACCAGCCAAGTATACTTTCAAGTCCTATTGCTCTGCTTAAAATTTATAAACCAAAAAACCTCCCAAACCAATACAAACTGTCCCAAATTCACAGAGAACTAAATAAAAGGAAAAATATTCTATACATTTTTCCCCCTACAGGAAAGAAATGTTTCTGAATATAGTTTGATAAAGGTTGGGTTTTGAAAATGTGCTTCCAGTCTGAGAAAGCTAACTCTGTCATAATTTGCTCAAGGTAAATGGACTGGCTTGTGCCCCAGGCCCACAGCAAACACCACCAAAGAGCGCTGCCCAGAAACATGAGAGGAATCTGAGTTATTATGTGATGAGGTGATATCAACATTATGCAATCCCAGAACCACACAGCTCTGGGAAAGCTGTGACCCTATTGGGACAGCATTGCTGCTCTCCCAGTCTTTGATGCACTTAACCTGACAAGAGCCTGCAATTATTAAACTTACGAGATTGGGTAACGAATAACATACAGAAATATTTGTTCTCCCTGATAGCCATCTCTTGGACTTATGTTTGATTTCATATAATTATAGAATGGTTTGGGTTGAAAGGGGCCTTGAAGGTCACATAGTTCCAAACCCCTTGCCATGGGCAGGAACACCTTCCACTAGACTAGGATGCTCAAAGCCCCATCTAACCTGTCCTTGAACACTGTAATATAATCTATGAGGAAAAGTCTTTGGAGAAGGAGTTTTGATTTCATTTGTATGTGTATTGACATCATATTGGGCAGTGGGTCTCAGTCCCCCTGGACACTGGCAATAGGGGTTTGGGTGGAACCTGACGTAGTAGCAGCACTGCGGTGTTTATCAGTATGAGGCAGAAGCTTCCCCTTGCTTTATTTGGGCTACCTTTCATGCATGTACCTGGGACGACTCCCTGATACTCAGTATAGTGACCCTCAAACATTGTCTTTCTTCAGTAGAAAAAAATAGAAAAATGAGATAAGCAAGCCTTCAGGTAGGAGACCCTGCAAATAGGCTGCATCTCAGAAACTCTCTCGTAACAGCAGTATCATTTACAGGCTTAAGACAATTAAATGTACTAAGAGGCTGATACTTTCTATTAAACAGCTTGAAAGGAGTAATGCACTGGCCGATCCAAAGAAAATGCTTTGCATATAAAACATGACGACTGGTGAAAGGATAAAAACAAATAGCATGGCTGAGTGGCAGAAGCAAAACCTCAGTAAATGTAACAGGGGCTGCAGAGGAAGAAGAAACAGATATAGAAAAGATCTAGCTGTGTGGTTGGATCATAATGATTATACTGCCTACATACTTATGACCATGGGGTGTATATCTACCTGCCCTCAAAGCTAAAGGGCTGAATTCAGCACTTGACAGAGCCACAGAGAGTTGTTTAGGCTTAGGTAGTCCTCAGGCAGCCTTTCTAATTTGCTCCTTTGTCTTGCAGCAACATCCCTCTACTTTGCCAACAGAAATGTTTCATGAAATTCCTGATGAAAGGCAAATAGTCTGGGATAATATTTTTTTTCCTTGCTTGAAAAAAAAATCTTCTATCTAACTGAAAAAAAAAATCCAAACCAAAACAACAAACAAACAAACAAACAACCCCCCCCAAAAAAAAACAAACAAAAAACCCCCTACAAAACCCCCACAAAACCCCCAACATTTTTAGTTTGAAGTGTATGTTTATTTTCACCACTGCATTGTGTAGAGGAAGAGAGCAGCTGCCTGCTCACTGTTCCTCCTTTCTTGTGTGGCACTGCTTGCCCAAATCAGATTCACAGCATCTGCTCCACACCAGCACATTTTACAGCAATACAGCTACTTAACCCTGATGCCTTTCACTGCTGGGGTTTGGGTGTGCATTGAGGGGCAGCAGAGCAGAGAGGGTTAAAATCCATACTAAATACTTAAGACAGTTATCCTGCTCTGCAGTAGTGAGCATAGGACAGTAGGGGTGCACTCCAACAGAAGCTCCTTCTCTCTCTCCACTCACTGTGAAAGTTGCCTAAATTATTAGCTCAAATTTATAAAAGTAGCTTCCAGGTGGCTATAAAATTGCATCAAGTGAATCTCAAACATATTTCCCTGTGAGAAATATTCTGAAACAGAAAAGGACATCCAAACATCCTCTCACACACTGCAGATGAAAGGTTTTGCCAAAATATTTAAAAATTATGATTTCACAATCCATTTTCTGAGTACCACAATTATAAAATTTGTTGACCATTTCAGGAACTGACTGTGTGATAATGAAGTCTTTTAAGCATATCGAATGCAGTAAATTAGAAAATCTGCATTCTGATAGAGAAAAAAATTGTTATTAGTCTGCTGATTCTGTTTCATGTATTTTTTTCTGTTGACTACCTGAATTTCCAAGACTGAGACCACATTTGCTTGCTTTAGGGTTTTCTTTTTGTACACATGCAATACTTGCTTAGATTTTTGGTTTTTTTGCCAATTTAGTTAAAGAAGAACAGCCAAAATTTCCTGATGCTACCATGGAAAAAAAATCTTACAATTTCTTTCCTATTGCCTAGTAGAGTAAAAATGCAACAGGTATAAATTATATTAACACCTTTAATAGCTTAAAGGGTAGCTTAAAAGTGTTTTTTTTTTCTCTCATTGAAATTGAAAATCCAGAAATTAGCCAGAGAGGAGAGTTATGCTAATGGTTTGCACAGGACTGTGACAAACTCTGGGGAAAAACATTTTTCCGTTTCTACTCTTCTTGAAATACTAATCAAATCAATAGCACCGCATTGTAATTAGACCTGGGACCTCTGCAGCTGAGGTCTGAACCTCTGGGGAATGAATACAAGGCCTCTTGTCTGAGAACATCAGCAAAACTATGTTCTCTGTGGGTCAGATGAAGAGGGGATGTGTAACTCACTAAACATTCAGTTGGAGCTGCATTGGGACAGATGATAAACTTCTTGATGATGAGGCCCTGTGCAGAGCCATAACTGTGCTATAATATGCTAAATACAACATTAGGTGACCAGAAGGAGCCGGCTTTGCTTCCCCAAGTCAGATTTTCAACACCATCAGTATGTGGCCTAATGTTTGGTTTACAGTAGGGAAATATGAAGACTAAGAAGTGGTCTAGGCAGAGATAAATTATAGAAATAAACAAAATCATTATATGGATAATAGTTCATTCCTTATCCTAAAAATATTACTAAAAATAGGAAGCAGGAAGACAATTGCAGTTTCCACAAATTTTTATCAGACATGCATAACTTTTATGAGTAATGGGGCTGTTTCACATGACGAAGTAAAATAATAACATATGGCTTGGTAAGTTTAAGCAGGTCCTGGGATGCTTGAGTCTTTTTTTTATTGATCAACTACATGTTTTCTTTGAGTTGTAGCTGTGTTGAATGCACTATGTGGACAGAGATTAATTTCTAGGGCTACTGGGACTTGCTGTGTGACACTGGGCGAATGCTGCCTGAATGGGTGGAATAGTAAACTGATATTTTACAATTTTAAGATCATAAGGGTTATCATGATATCTAATCTGATTTTATGAATACTACAGCTTTTTATTTTCATCCTATACCTTGCCTCTACTATGTCCTCAACTTGTGCCTTAGGCTGACACAACCTTTACCGAGAGGCAGTAGCCTCATGCTCTCTGATAACATGAGGCAATGAAGCACCCACTCTTTCCATCACAGTTGCTCCAGTGATTGCCTCACACCATAAATGGAAATTAATTTATAATTTGCCTATATTGACCAAGTTGGATGGAGCTCTGAGCAACTTCGTCTAGTGAAAGGTGTCCCTGCCTATGGCATGGGAGTTGAATAAGATGATCTTTAAGGTCTCTTCTATACCAGGTCATTCTATGAGTCATTCTATGATTCTGTGGTTCTATGATTCTTCTTGTATCCTGTGTAAAATATAATTTCTCTTGTGGGGAGGGGTAGCTTCTCCCAATGAAAGGAATTCTTAATCCCAACAGTTCTCATTCTCTTTTTTTTTGAGAATTAAAGAGATCAACATTTGTAAACATTTCAGGATGATACATTTGCTAGAGTTTGTGACTTTTTACTTCACCTTCTCCCATCCTTTATTGTTCTTGTAGTACAAAGAGACATCTTCTGTTCCCTGTGGCATATTGACTATTGGATTAGACTGACACAGGTAGACTGAAATCCAATCCCTACTTTTATTGTCTTTATAACTAATGAGTTATAATAAAATGATTGCAGAAAATATTAACAAGTTTGCTGGGGCAAAGTTGAGAGGTGGATTCTCTACTACTTAAAACCAACTCAGTTGTTACTCTAACCAGCATAAGTGGGTGAATATTGTGGTCAAAATACTCAGGTGCAGGGGAGTTTCAAGGAACCTCTCTTTCAAGTTTCACTTTCATTTAATCTATTTCACACATTACTTTTCATAATGCAACATCATGGCATCAATTAACATATTACAGTGGGCAAGATTTTTTTTCAAACTTACACCAGAATACTTTCTTATTATTTAGCCATGGTTAATTGATTACAAAATATAACTTTTTCCTTTAATTATTAGCCCAAATATTCTGGTTTAGCAGAACTGTAACAAGCTGATATTTTTTTTTTCTCATCCAGACATTTTGTCACTCCAACCATCTTGAGAAAAAGAATTTCTACACAGTAATATACCTATGAGTACAAATTATGTGTATTAAGCTTTACTTATTAACTTTCCTGAAAGCCAAAAATCTCTCACTGGCATCAGCATATCTCTGTCTCAATTTACCAAGAGAAAAACAACAATCCTGGCAAGTTAAAGACCTCTTTACCAATGTATGAGTTATTTCCTAATCCGAATACTAAATTTAGGCACAGAAATCATGGAAACATAACTGTAGATTTGATAATGCTTTAGAGGCCACTTTAACTCCCCAACCCTGCTCAAGTGCCACATGTATTCCATCTGGCCATAATTCCACTATTTTTTACTATTTATGCCTAGTTTCTAATCATCAGAATCAGAAATGCCCATAAATAAACTAACTGAAAGGCACAAGAACATGGGCTGTGGGATATAAATAAGCACTGAAGCCACAGAGAAATGTTCAACATTTCAGAGAAAAGGAGCAAAATCAGGAAATATTCCATGTTCTTTTGTCTTGGACTGCTTGTGCTCACAGTCTCACAGTATTATCTTGAAGTGGAGAAGATAATTTATTGGGAGATTACTGATTTTGATCTGGGGATGTACAGCATGACAAATTGTGTCAGTGCAAATGTAATTGCTTTTTAATTACAATGTCAAAAATTATGCAGTCCCACAGCAGAAATACACCAGCCTGCCTTTCTAAAAATGCCACCCTTTTCACTGACATAACCTTCAATTAGCTCAGGAAAGGTTACTGTGGTCATGACTTGACACAACAAAGCTTGACATAGTAAATTAAAAATGGATAGGAAATTATTTGTATATCTCCCCCTGTACTACTTTCAGCAGTGGGTGAGTTGTACCAAACATTAATGGCAGCAAAAGTAGGAAGTGCCTGGGTTGTCCTGTGAGCTGATAGGCACGTCCTGGTCAGTGAACCCACGGAAGAATCTGTTGAAACACATTCCTAGCCAGAGATAAGGATGTTGTTATTACTTGAATTCAATTAAAACTCTGGTTAGTATCGACAGGGATATTCTAGTTAATCATTACTGAGACAGAACTCAGCCTTTTGTTCTGCTTTGTCCCCAGTTCTGAGTCTGACCAGGAAACAGCCAAGCCTCCACACTCGTGGATGGAGCAGCACCCTGAACGTGCTGACTGTGCTGCAGCAGCCTGGTCCATGGAATATCAGAATTCCTGATGGACACCATTGCAAAAAGCAGTGCTGGCAGTGGAAGGCTACCCAGAGAAGAAGAGTGTCAGCCACTGGGCCTGCTCAAGCATTTCAAACCTGAGGAAGGGGAAATGGGAACCACACCAGGAAAAAAAATCCCCCAGTGGTTGGATAGGAGCCCTGTCAGCAGAAACTCAGCATTTCCCAGAAATAAAAGCTGTAGGAGGAGGGAAGAAATATGATGCATCATAGGCAGTAGTGATTTTTTTTTTCCTGGTGTAATTGCCAGGATTTTTGCTTGCCTTAGAAAAGGTCAGTGCTTGGTAAAAAATATGTAATTTCTAAAATCTCTGAAAGGTTTCCCCACGCATGCTGCAGCCGAAACTGCAGTCAGAGAGTGTGATTAGCCAGCTTTTCTGACTGCTTTCCCATTTAGCAGCCAGCAAAGCCCTCCAAACACCCAAAATTTTTCCATGCTCAGCAGGTAAAGTGAATTCAAAGAAAAATTCAGTGCTTGAATAAAATAATACATATTTATTTGTAATATACATGTAATAATAATTATGATGATGAACTAACAAAATAAAGAACTTTTAATTTTATAATTCTAAATTCCCTGTCATGGATATAGTATTTTAACACAAGTCTCAACAAAGCTACAGTTCTTGTTACCAACTGAAACAGAACAAACTATTCCCTATAGAAGCATTGTTTCGTGGGATGTTCCTGCTTGTAAAATTGAAAAATTAGCCTCAGGTAAAATCTTTTCCTGGCAATAGTACTAAGCAAGTAGAGGCTGATTAATGTTGGATTTTGACCTGTCAGCTTCAGTTTTAATTTTTTAATTTTCCGCAATCAGCAGGTTCTGTGGACAATATGTTGCTTGTAAGCCATGGGGTTATTTTCGGTAAGTATTTCAGCAAAATAGCACAGCAATAACAGAAACTCAATCTGTGACCTATAGGACCTTGGACAATAGCACACACCAAAGGCACGTGTCTACGCTGCAAGTAGCACAGATAAGATTAGCACTGGTATCACACACTCCTAAAGCTGCTGCAAGCTTGTCACTGCTCTCTCTGTTTCCTCTAAGAAAAATACCATCCTTTGCTGTGGTTGAGATGGTAGGTGAAATGTCACCAGCACATCCAAAATCTATTAACATACTATGCATGTGCTGTTTTCCCTCAGCTATGTTTAAACTACTAGGTGTCCAGAATCCTAGGTGAATGCCTGTAGTCCTCAGAGAGATCCAGGACTACACTTCTTGATGGAAAAAGAGATGAAGTTCAGGCAAGGCCGTGCACATTGGTCTTACAGTTTATTTCCCTAAAGCAAAATCAAGCTGCAACACACTTCTCTTTCCCGTTATCTCCATAGTTTTTATTGTAACAGGTTTGTGTTCTGTTACTAGCAAACAAGGTATTCATCATCCTCATATAGCCCTTGTGGCTGAGAATGCCTGTGCAGAGTTGCTGGTGAGCCAAGCCCATGCAACATGCCCCATTGCTTTCTGCAACACTGCTCAGCATGACCACTGCTGTTGCTCTGATGCTGCTCATTATTTCCCCATCTCATTCCTGTCCAAAGTCTTGCCACTGCTGATCCAAAACACCAACAGCTTTCCCCATCAGGGTATTCTGTACTGCTGCTGGTAACCAAGCACTGCAAATGTTTGGTTACATTTGTATATCCTAAGGCTCTTCATCTTTCTTCATTGCCAGGTGGTATATAATGAATGAGTAGTGAATAATTGTAGGCTTTTGATTAAACTAAAATCTTACGCATGACTGTTTGAATATTTCATTCCACATTTTATTCACCTCTTCATATGGACGGCCATTAAACATATGTCTAGCAGCAGGTACCATTATTTGATTCTATTGTTATATTATTCTGCTCTTAGATTTTTCCAAAAATTTGTCCAAAGGCTGATTTTTTTTTTTATATATGTACAGCTTGGTGATAACTGCGGGGTATTCCAACACCATTTGACCTGAATTCATGTCTTCCCTGCAGTGGAAGCACAACTAAAGTTCAGCTATAAGGCATATGAAAGGGACTCACCTGCAGCTGTGGGATCTTTGTTGGAGCGTTGTGTTTTGCCTCCAAGGCAGGATGAATATTGCAGACCTGAGCAGCTCTCAGCATAGTCTAGAAATCTAAAGAAACAGTGAGGTCAAGGAGGTTATTTCTTGCAACATACAGAGTTCAGTGATTTAAATGTGGATATGGAAGATATGAAAGTTTTTGAATTGTGCAGAAAATTGAAGTTGTTGCTTGAGCATTTTAAAAGGCTGCACACAGCAGTGGCTGGGATTGCTGGCTTGTTTCATTTTCTGCATCCATTGCTCATGGATTTTGAGATGCTGACCGCAAAAGAGTCACATGAATTTCCCTGTGGGTGACAAAGGATGTTTTCAAACTCTTTTTTTAAGCTGAATCTTACCTAGTAGCTCATCAGTAATGATATCTTCATCAGACAGACTTCACTGCCTGTTAGCATCTCATTGAGAAGTCTCCTCAAATCTCAGTGAAGCAAGCTGGATTCTGGAAAAAGCAAAGAAAACATTGCTCATATGTCCTGCTAGTTGCCAGACAGATGCATATCCAATGTGCAATAAATCAACCTGACACAAAAGGAGCACTGGTAATTGTTTTTCTATAATGGTTTTCATAGGAGATTTCTTTTATACCTCCAGTCTGGAGCCCCTGAGGCTTCTGAATGGTCTGCAATGCAATGCACTGCTCAGATTGTGCCCGTTATTTGTCGTTTTCTGTGCACCAGCAGTACGTCAGGTTTGTGAATTAGTACCATATGACTAAACAGAACACAGCAGGAAAGGAACTACACATCCTCCATCAGAGCTCAGAAGAATAATTCAGTTTCCTCTAACTCATAAGTTGACAGTTCAAATCCAAAGACTGCCAGATTCCATGACAATATGTTTTCTTATGACATTTGGAGTTCACAGGTCAAGTCTAAGAGCATGTTGATTGACTTCTGAGGACCAGAGGCATTTGGAAACATCGTCCCAAATATAGGAGAGAAAATAGGACCATAAAACTTTCTAGTCTCAAAGACGTTTCTAACAAACATCAGATATGTCATAGTCTCTTGCACACCTGCAACTGGTAGATGAAATCTGAGGTGAGTGTGATGAGCAGAAACTCATCATACTCTCCGTTGCAGTAATGAGAACATTTAAACTAGTGGGAACATGCCTAAAGAAAACAAACATTTCAGGTGTTGCTACAAACAGTGAAGTCTGTTTCTTTCTGCACTTAAATTAGGAAGGATATTGTGGCATAATAGCAGCCACTGGATGAGACTATTACTCACTACCAACAATCAGTGTGAACTCTGGGTTCAAAGGGAATGGCACCCTTAAGAACATCCCATCTTCAACAAAAGCCAGGAGCAACCAGCCCAAGAGTGCAAATAACACTCCATGATAACTGGATGTCCCAGTCACAGTACCAACCAGAAAGAACATGCTTATATCTTCTTAGGCACACGATTTCATATCCATCAGGTCGGATTTATTACCTCTAGGTATCAGTGGAGTCATATTTACTGCAGTGTTTGCTGAACTCGTGCAGCAGTTGTGTCTTCTATTCATGAAGAAGCCTAAAAGACGTAGCCTGAATGACATGACATAAAAGAGTGTGGAAAGAGAGAGCTGTTGAGGGATAGACATTGTTTTTGTCTTTGCTACTTTCTCCTTTTATCCTGTTTTCAGTTGTTCAATTAATGCTATTTGCAAGAATTTAATCATTTTACCACCTCTGACTTACTAGTCAATAGTAAATTACAGTAGCCATTTCAAAGGATAAAATTAATCCTAGTGATAGGTTATTAGCCAAATTTACTTCTGAGTAGTACTTATGCAAGTCCGGAGGAGCTTCATTAGTATTGAATAGGCATATGCCTCTGAAAACAGTGTTCCTATAAAAATGGGTTGAGTTCATGAGAAGAACACAAGGCTGCTCAAGGAATACAAATGCAAAAGACAAGCCAAATTCAACATTCAAGAGACAGGAAGGGTGATATGAAGACTGGTGCTCTGCAGGAAAATAAGTTAGTTTTAATCTCTAAATATCTTTCCCTGCTTCCAAAGACTGAAGCCAATATACTAATTGAAATGATATCTGTACTCTTGCCAGACCTGTCTACAGGAAAAGTATGGAGCAAATTCAAGTATGAGCCATGCAGGCATGATCTGGTATCATCAGCTCCTGATAAAAACATAAATTCCAGCCTTAAGGTGAGCTTAGTGCTGCAACACTGGGTACAAAACAAGAAAAAAAAGAAGAAAAAGGAATACCCGCAGTTTTAAGCAGAAGGGTACAAAAAGCCAGGAGTTTGTAATGGCTTACCAAACCTACTCTGTAACAATTGGGGAGGGGAGGGGAGCAGGAGGGGTTTGTTGTGGTTTTTTGGGGATTTTTTGTTTGTCTGTTTTTTCATACATCCCCAACTCATACTTCATCTGTATGGAGAGGAAGGAGAAATAAATTAGTGTTATGTGCTTCTGGAGGGACCCTGATTTATGTACTTCTTCTCTTCTTTCATTTCCACAAAGGCCCGTGAAGCATGTTGGTACCTGAATATCTGCCTGAAGATAAGGGATAGGCTCACAATGTCAAGAAAGGAGTATGTGAGATAGCAGAGGCATCCAGCTAAACATTGCCAGCTTTTGAAAAGGGAAGCTCCACTGGAACTCAGCTGTACATTAAAACAGGTCTTTCCTCTTTTTTCTTCTGCATAATATAGTAACATACACTATTCTTCAGAGCCTTTTAATTATGAGGAGTCTCCTCTATACTCTGAATAAAATACTCTGAAATCAAAGTAGACATACATTACCAGTCTCTGAATTATATTTTTATCCATCACTAAGCAACGCTCCTACAGAATCTCATGTGATCAATTTTTAAAATTTCTTTTGCAGGTACATTTTTGCTCCTTTTTGTTTGAAAAAGTCAACTTTACAAATGTAATTTCTATTAATACTGCTTGCATTTGATTGCTTGGAATCTCTCCCATCTCAGTTTAAAGCACTCAAAAGTCATGGACCACACTTATGAGATTAGGTTAGAATGCAATTTTTAAAGTAGTGATAAGTAGGGGCCTCTTTGACATTTGGCTTTTGAACAGCTGGTGTGGACTTGTCTATGTTTTTAAGCCTTACTCATACTGGAAGGGCAAATATACATTTTCTTAGGATTGTGTGGATTGTAGTATAAAAGAAACATCAAACACAAGGACATTCAAGATAAAACCACTGAATACAAAGACTATGTTTCTAATTGTTAATATTAACTCTGCCTCTGTGAAAACAATGATTTTCTGGGTTCTGTTTTTACACCATCTAAATAACAGTCAGAAATTACCTTAACAACTGGCCCTCTTTCAGACTAGGGGACTCCAGTAAATACTCTCCCAGGCCCTTGCCTACACAAAATCAGCCACAGCAGGGTATTAGCAGTCAGAGCACAAAGCAGTTCAAGATGGTGAAAAAAAGCTGCATCTGATTGAAATTCTGAGAAGAGCTTGGGCTGTAGAGTGTAATTACCTCGCTGGACATTGGCCAGGACATCTTCAGCTAACATCCTCACTCCTGCAATGACAGTGACCTGGGAGTTCTAATGATCCTGCACAACCAGCAACCTGATCACTAACCCAAATGGAGTGGTGTGCACCCGAGCACCCATCTGCAGCATCACCTACAATCCCTAATACTTTGTGCTAGGGTTTTTTTCTGGAGAAAATATTTCCTCTGGAGTCACACAAAAACCAGCACCCCTAGTGTTCTGACTTTTCTCCATCTTCAAACTTACCTCTTTAGCTCATTCCTCTGCCTTGCACATACAAGTGAGGAATACAGAGTCTCTGAGTTGAAAATCCCTATAAGTCACTAAGAACTGTAGGCTGCCACACATACAGAGAAAAGACCATGTTCATAGCTGCAGGCACAAGGGACAGTACAGAAAATTGCCTAGAACCTTGCACTGCAGGGAAGAACGGCAGCCCTTTGGAACAAGGAATAGGAACTGAGCTGCCATGGCAAGTACATCTGTAGAGACTCAGTTACTATGGAGTAGCCCAAAAGCAGTGCAAGATTTTTCAAGGGAACACACCATTTCTAGAGTGACTCTAGAAACTACATAACCTTCAGGCAACAGATGTGAAGGTAATTCATATTATTTAAATAATATTCTATTATCTAAGCACATTCATTACATATAATTAGTGCACATATTATGGATGTATAGAATACATTCCTGTTACAGATAATATTGCAATTCCTGCATTTTAAGATTCATTTTAACCTCAAATGTTCTGACTGACTGGAACAGCTCTCCTCTTCCTTGGCATACACAAAGCACCACAGAGTACTTATACATGCACACTTGTAGACAGTTTTGAACATGCTGCAGGCTCTCATTATATAACAAAGTCCCTTTGATGTATCTGTTTATTGCCTGGAAAACAGTGTGAGACTTACAAGGTCCACAGGGAACTTTGGGTTAATTAAGTCTATCACTTTCCCATGGATCCTGGTATGATCAGTGACTGAGGCATCCAGGTAACATTGACTTGATGGGAACTCTTCACTGTTCTTCCAGCTACTCATTATTACTTCTTTAAAAAGCAGTTGTTTCTAGTAGGATCAATAAGGAAGTTTGGAAGAATTTCTAGTAGCTAAATAAAATGCATACTTTACATGGGTGGCAGCATATTTCCGGATATATCTGTTATGTACCAATCTTTGTTAAAGAGATAAGATGGGCCTCAATGAATCCTTTCCTGCTACAAAACTCTACAAACAGGTAAAAAGCTTTGTGATGTGGTCAGTCCTGTCTCTTTGTGGCTCTCGATTGTCTCACTGCAATCATGGCAATGGAGCAAGAGAGACACACGGATATCCTTTAGAGCCCTCCAGGTGTTCAGTGCCTGATAACACTAACTTTACTAGGGTTCTTGCACCCTGCCTTCTTGTCTCTGTCTCTTTGAAGAGAGGTGATGACTGCACCGAGGGTTCCAAGTTCCCCTGCTCATTCAAGAAGAGAACAGAAAGAGGTTCAAGGATCTTACAACACAGAAATGCCCTAGGGTTTGCACCGCTGATGGTGATAACAGGTAGAAACCATGAATGCTCCTATTAGGAGCACCATCCGAGTGACAAGATATCAAGGAACCTCTGCAGGCTGGAACTTGCTGAATTTCCCATCCTTTAAGCTGGATTTTCCCATTTGATCGATTCACAGTGTGGTATCACTCTTGGAATGACCTGGAGGAACAAAAAATATAATATATTGGACTGGAATGCAAACCCAGCAAAGGCATGGGTGAGGTGCAGCAACAACCAACAAGTATTGAGCTGCATTGCTCAGGGCAGCATCAGAAAAAAATAAGGTAGAAGTGGAAAAGGGAGTGGAATTTATTGTCTGTGTTCAGCTATGTCTACACAGAGTGAGCATGGCAGTGTAAAATGTGTCTTGTCTGAACACAGCCTCCGCTATGGTTGGTCAAATTCAGGTGAGGTGATATCAGGTGGTAGGTACCCATTGGCCCCCTCGGGGGAAAAGGAGGGTGGGGAACTCCTGGAAGCAGGAAGGCTGAGTCACTCAGCTCTATTCTCCTTCAAGCAGTCAAGCAACATATGAGATTAGATATGTAATCTGTACTTTTGCCAAAGTGGTAAATGAATAAAGGAGGTTGCAAAAGCAACGGAAGCCCATTCAAATGAAATTGTGTGAAAGTGAGCACAAAATACACCACAGAAAATAGTAAAGAATAAAAACTTTAAAGCTAAAGGAGCTGAAATTTTACAGATTCTTAAGTGTTGCATTGCCAGAGCTATCATGTGGGAATTAACAATGTTTTACCTTTTCTTAGTGAATACAAAGAAATATCTAACATTTTTTAGATAACATCATCATATATTAAGGGATAACTTTTGCAACACTCTTAAATTCCAAATTTATCTCTTCCCTGTTTGAAACAAACTTTTGACTCTCCTAAGTTTGATGAGTGTTCAAGAATTTGTGGGAGTATGTGAGGGTGGGGTCCACCTTAAAAAAGATCATCCATCATCTAAAACATTTTTCAAATGTACAAGTATTCCATATTGCAAGAGAAGGAAAACTCCCTAAAGCTTCACCTCTGAAGATAGAATGAGTTTCCTATCTTCAAAAGCCCTATCCTTCTTTCCAAGTAAGTATTCATTTTATAATACCCAGAGTTCTCTGGAGAAATAAACTATATTGCTGAGAAAGTAAGCTAATTTTTCCCAAAGATACTCCTAGTAATTTTAAAATACCTAGAAATTGGCAGGGTGTTTTCAAGAACAAATGCATGCAGTTCTTATTCAGAATGGTCTAATCATGAAGCACAGGAGAAGGGAACCACTGGAACTCTGAACACCTCTTTTTGGTTGCTAATTCAGCCACTGATTTTCTTCCCATGACTGTCAAGGTCATCCAGCCTTTCCATACCTTGTTTCCCCAGCTGCAAAATGGAGACAATTTTTCCATAACTCAGATTAAAACTAAGAAAGCTGAGATTTTTATGTTTTCAATATGGTAGGACAGAGGACTTGGGCTACACAGACAGAATTTAAACCCATTCGTTTTCCTTCACTGCCCTGCTATAGAAGGTGTTAGAAAAGTCACTGCCACCAAGTTCTTCAAACATGAAGCTCTGATGCAATGACAACTGGTGCACCTGGAACAAAGAGTCAAAGAATAGAGCTCAGCTGTGAACTTCTTCATAATGAACACAAGTCCTAAGATGAACAATGCCAGGAAATATTTTACTGATGTTAAGCAGCTTGACTCAGAAGCACCAACATTATACTGGCTTTAGTGACACTGTAAATGCCCCAGATAAAGTGACTTAGATGTGATTGGTATCAAGGGGTTGCTTTGTGGATATTGGCTGAAACACAAGGCTTGGTAAGTGCAATGAGACCTCAGATGCACTTAGCCATAGACTTGTGGTCAGTGACATTATGGAAGAGGCTGTTAATGAAGTTAGACTCCAGACATATTTGCCTCAGACCCTGCTATTCTGAAATGCACTCTTCTGAAGAACAGTCAAAACTACATACCCTTGGACGCTAAAAATCCCATGCTTTGGCTGAGACAGCTTTGAGATCTTCACTCTCACATTAGCCCACCTTCCGAGAAAAAAGGCTGCACAGAGATCTCCTTTTTCTCCTGATGCTCCACACTGTCCTTGCACAACTGCTTGCATCACAGGTGAAATGCACACGTGAACTGCTGAGAATGAGCATGTTTGCCTCCTGTAAAGAGTCACACATGAAGATAAAAGTCTGCCCTGAAAAGAAACAAGAAGATGAGGCAGAAGAAATATAATGCATCCTTGGAGAGGAACGTGCAGCTCCAACACGCGGGTCCAGGTGCTGACAGTCCTGCACACAGAGATGTAACTCTCAGTTCTGGAATACTGAGCTGGAATTTGCTCTGGGATGTGTGCCTGGCTGGTTGCCAATCACAAGGGAGAGCAGTGCCTTTTGGCAACTCAGAGCAAGACATATCCAGAGTCCTCAGTAGTACTCCTGAGGGTAACAGCAGCTGAGGGTAGATAGGATTGGACATTTTCCAAAGCATCTGGAGCAAGTGAGCCTCTTAAGCCAGGGCTGCCCAGTGCTCTCATTGTGATCTGGAACTATTAGAGAGGTGTCTGTATACTGGAATAGATATTAATTACTGCAGTGTATGATTGCTTGGGCCAAACAAGGCTCCTAATCCTTTCTTTGCATTTTTGACTTTCTTATCTCAATCATCTCCTAATGTGAAGTAGTGTAGGCCAACACACAAGGTGTCCAGCAGCTGGAACTCACCTGCCCTTTCAGTATTCATGTATCTACCTTAATAATAAGGAACCAGTAGCTGGTGTTCCACCCTGCTGGAATGACTGTCTTCCAGCCTCCACAGAAGTTAGTGTTGATGCCCTTTTTACTGGAATTTTGCTTTGCTATGAGCACCAACCCGACTGAATTTATCCTGCACAGCCTGGTAATAACCAGTGTTTCCACAGGGCATGCAGAGGCTGGAACTTCAGTAAGAGGAACCTGCTTTTTTTTGCCATTTGTACTTGGTAAAATACATCTGAATCCCTCTCAAACAGTTTGCCTGACTAATAGCAGCATCTCACATCCCATCTTAAAAATATTCTAGCAATGAGATAATTACAGAAGGAAATAGGCTATATTTTCTCAAGAAATTGAAATGCTAGTTTAATTTGCTAGAAGTGCTCAGGGAAATTGTTTTTCATGAAAGTTCAAGTTTCTCCACATGGACCACTGCAGCAGAAGACCATCCTTCTGTGCTCAGATCCACAGGAAAACTGTAAGTTGCATTTTACATTTCTTCCAGCTGGAGTTTCAAAAATTAGCAAAGATCAGTTGTCATCATTTAGCTTTACATTTTCTAAAATCTCTATTCTTACAGAGTTTTGGGTGGCTTTTTTTGCTGTGTTTCTGTTTGCTTGTTTTAATACAGATGAAGTTTAATGAATAGTGTTGTCCATACATAAAGATAACAGAATATGGAATTTCAAGACAACACAGGCAATATTGAGCACAAGAGTTTTAGCTGTTTGGATAAAGGGTTCAGTCCTGGGCCTAGGTACAAAGTTGTGTAAGTCATATCCCTGTATCTCTCTTTACCTGATAAAAATTTAGTACATTGTGCTTCAGACTACAGAACAAAACAGAGAACTGATGTTTTCAAAGTTTTCTGACATCCTTTGATGAGATTGGAAAACTGAAGCTTTGCACACTTATGGAAAAATCTGAAAACCTTGTTGCCCTTCACTATTTTAATGATGAAAATGTAACAATAATGTAGCTCCCAATCAAAAGCTGAAGTCTGCAAAGCTGCAAAAGTATTTTTAAAACTGCTTTATAAGCAACACTTCACTAGATTGGTACTGTGAAAGATTATTCTTTAAGAAAAGCTTAGCACTTTCAACACTTTCAGCACTTAAACACAGAGAGATATCACATTTTTAATGTATTTTGAAGTTTATTTTTCTTAATAATTTTTAGGTCAAAAGCATTGTATGTAACCAAGAAGTGCACAGCACTGAATGCATTACTGACATGCACAGCTCAGAGAGGACCAAGGAGACAACTCACACACTTCTGCATAAAGTACGTAACATCCATTGATGATACCTGTGTAGCAATCTATGGGAAAATGAAATTTATAACATCTTCATTTATTTTAAGTGTAGTCTGTTGTGTATATACAAAATCAGAAAAATATATTCCTTTTTTCTTATATACACTATATAACATGAGGATAAAATCTGGAACAGTTTGCAGTAACTTAGATGAGACTGGACTTTCAGATACAGAGCTTTAGAAACACCTCTTCAGCATCGTTTGTCTTGGACCATTGTGATAAAAAAGTTGCAGAAAGAAAGCAAACTTTCTGGACAGTATTCCTCAGCCACCTTTCTCTGGTCAATGTAATCTACATCTTCAACACAGTCCTGAGGACTTTGTTCCGGTGTTTTTTCAGACACAGAGGCAGTTGCTGGAGTCAGAACAACTTCTTGCACGTGATGCTTTGTGTTCCCTTTGTCAGCACCCACTGCTGTTAGTAGGCTTGAGTGGGTCAGCCTGAGGTGAGCACTTTGTGGGCCTTTCCTGCATACTTTAGATTTTAGTACACTTTTGGGGTCTTGACAGATCTGCTTCTGCTTCTTTAGGGATCGGGAGACTTGTTTCCAGTAGGTTTTCTGGTTTGCTGCATACTGTGCACAGCTGGAAGGGTCTCCAGAGAATTCACACCAGAACTTGTTGTCACCCTGCTTGCACTCCACGTGCACAGTAGCAGCATTCATGTCTGCCACTGCCCAGGTGCACTCAGCGTTCTCTTTGGTTTCAAACTTGCCTCTAGGAGATGATTTTCCTCCTTTTGACTTCTGCACTTTTTCATTTCCTTGGGTAGATGCAGTTGGGGTTTTTCCACCATCTTTTATGCCTTGTCTTCCCTTTTTTCTTTCCCTCTGTCTTTCACAATTGGCTAGCAACATCTGGGAGACCAGCATCAACACACAAAGGAGTCCAAAGCTCTTGATCCTCATGGTCTCTGTTTTGCTGTTATCTGCCTTCAGAACAAACAAACAGAAACATAAAAACATTTTCAGTTAATGCTGGACTCTATTTGACAGTTGAAGTTTTTCAGACATGGCATTGCACTACTCTTTGATACTTATTAAAGTGATGTTATTGGCAAAATGATCTCTCCTTTGTGTAAATAATATCTGGTTTCTAGAAGCACTACGAATTATCCTCGTAAATGGCTGCAGAGTAAATTCCAGTAATTTAACTGTTTATACAATGGGGAACAGAAGATTCACTGTCAGGACACAATACTGCCCAGTAACTGAGGTACCTTAATTAAAATCTCTATTGTAGTCAGCAAAGGAATATGAACCTGGGATTTGTCAATCTCAGATATCTTAAGTTACAACAATAAATTTGTTTCCACAATCTCCCACTTTGTAAAATGTCCCATAAGTGATTTTGACCTCTGGCTATTCTTCGAAGATATGCCAGACAGAAAGGAAACCATTTGTTTCAAATTGAGAAAAACTATTTTGTAGGCATCCTGAAAATCATTGTAATTCACTGGTTATGACGGCATTTCAGTTTTCTGTTGAAATAAATTATGGTAGTCTTTCCAGACATCAAAAAGTAACTATTGATGCATTCTTTGCCCCTTTGACTGCTAAACAAACAGAACTACCTTTTTGCTTTTGAAGATACCTGCAGGGTACTGGACTGTGTCTAAAGCTACCAAATTCAAGGGATAAATATGCAGCTTCAGTTTTGAAATGTAGCTAGTGAGCAACTTATTATCAAGCTGATTTCTGCATCTGCACAGGACACATTTATTTCCATAGGTGTTTCTTTTTATGAAGCAGCTTTCAGGATTAGAGCAGGGTTTAAATCAGATATTTAGATGATTAAATCCCTAAATGTATTTTTCAAATGTTTCCATCATAGTAATTTCTTAAGCCAAGTTTTCATGTTGGAAAGCAGAAATTCGTGTGCAGCCACATTAATAAGGAATCTGTTTCAACATTCAGTTATCTGCAAATATCTTTGGTAGCATAAATTTAGAATGTAGAACACACAGGTTTCAGCATATGTGAGCAGGTCTTACTTTCACATATTTTTGACTTGACTTGCTTCAAGCCTTATACTATACACAAATTTTCAGTCCATAAAACCCTCTTTAGAGAACCTCATGTAGTATTAACAGCTCTGTTGCAAATACAGCAACTAATAACATTAAAATGAATAAAGATTTGACAGTAATATTCTATTGCAAGTGGAACAGTGCAAAGAGTAAGATAACTGAAGGACATACCTTGCACGGGGATTCCCAAACGCAATCCTGACGCAACTCACCTCTTTCAAAAGTGGAGCTCGTTGTAAAAGCAGCGCGGTTTTTATAAAGGCAGAGACACACCTTCAGGTCTCCAGTCAGACTATTACAACACAATAGGATACTTCAGTGCCATGTTCACTTACCTCTGACACACCTCCTTGGAAAAGGGCCAGTTCTCATTCTTACCACAAGAAAAAAAAAGGCCTGGCTATGGTGGGTGACAAGCTGTGCTTGCGTAATTTAGGGGTTACTTTAGCCAAGTCCTTCCCTCCTCATGAACAACGATAAGAACTCTATCAGGTCATGAGCTTCTCTGAAAGAGCTGTTACCAGCTATTGAGGGATGTTTCCTGCACATCCTCAACAAGTTGCACTACCATTTCGTTTAGCAGAATTTGATAATGATAGTGAGAACCACTCCACAAAGCATTTCAAAGTTACCTTTCAAAATGTAATGAAGTACTTCAAAAAACCAAAGTAACTATTTGAATAGTAAGTAATACGAGTCCAGAGCAGGCCAGTAAGTCAAGGGCTGGAGTACCTCTCCAGGCCGGTGCAGGCCATTCAGCCTGGAGAAGAGAAGGCTCCAGTGAGATTTTACAGCAACATTTCAGTACCTAAATGGGGATTACAAGAGAGCCAGAGAGGGACTTTTTACGAGGGCGTGTAATGGTACGACATGGGGTGATGGTTTTAAACTGAAAGAGTGTAAGGCTGGATGAGATGTAAGGAAGAAATTTCTTTTTATGATGAGGTTGGCGAGACACTAGGAGAGGCTACCCTGAGAGGTTGTGGACTTCCCATCCACAGAAGTGTTCAAGAGCAGGCTAGACAGGGCTCTGAGCAACCTGGTCTAGTGGAAGGTTCTCTGTCCATGGCAGAGAGATTGGAGTTAGATGATATTTAAGGTCGCTTCCAACCCAAACCATTTTAGGATTCTATCATTCTGCATTTAGGATGGTGAGATAGTGAGATGGTCATTTATGATGAAATGGTCAGAAGCATGAAACTCAGAAACAAATTCAAACTCCTGCAGAATTAGTGACTGAGAAGTCTAAGGGTTGAGTTCAGCTGCACAGCACTGATCTACACTCCTCCCTCTGCCAGTTTTTGTGTGTGTAAAGAAGTGTGTTACATCATGAGATTTCATTATGGGACCACATCTAATGCATATTAACCTGGAAAAGAAGATGTGAGTGAAACAAGCATTAGACAAATATAGAAACACATTCAGAGCTGGGAATAGGCATCCCCCAAAGAATGGATAGAGCAGCTGGTAGCTTTGTAGCTTGGTTGCTTCAGGTGGTTTTGCTAAAGAAATGTGAGGCATTTGTTATATAAGCTTTGGAAATACAAGAATTAAAAAGGGATGCAAGAACAGAGAAAAGTAGAAATTAGCCTAAGATATAGGCAGGTATTCCTCTTTGGCTCTTTCCTATCTGATATAAATGGAATTAAACAAAGGGACAAAGCTATAGACACAGCATTGTCTGGACTGGTTTGGTGACAAGGAGACTGTTAACTCTCTGTAAAAAACCCCAAACAACAGAAGCAAGAAAAGGAAGAACAGTGCAATTCTTCAATGACTGTAGGACAGAAGTGTGCATTTATTTGAAATATGAATGGTCTGATCTGTGTATCAGGACTACCTCCTATTCTATGTATGTGCAGCTATCTTTGATGCTTCTTGATGGAGTTCAGGCACCACATCTGCCTTGTGCATCTTTGGTTGGCAGGAGTTACTATGAAACTGTTTGCAAAAGTCTGCTAAATGTGACAGACTTGTGGTTAACACTGGCAAAGGCTGATGATGGGGGCAAGGATGTTTAACAATATGTCAGGTTGGAAGGGAATCAGAGAATGAAAGCAATGTAAGAGTAGTAAGCAAGGTACTATCTTGCTCAGGAATACTAAACTGACGTTACATAGTATACACAGTACTATCTAGAGTATTTAGGATTTAGCAGGGATCCTCAAAACTGTGCAGTTGTATTAGTGTGGCTCTCTGCTGTAGTTAATGAGCCTCTCAGCAGGGCTAATTACTCTGGGGACACCATAAAGCCAAAGGGCTATGCTAACCTCACATTCTGGTACTAATTTAGGTATGGTTTTATCGTGCCTGATTGCTTGTATAAACATACTATAAATTGATTTTTGTGTGACAGATTAGGGTATTGGTTCAGCTATAGGAGCCTGAGCAATCTGGTTTCAGGACCAAAGCCAAAAACCTAATCAAACCACAACACACACCTTCCTACTGCAGTTGTCCTATCAGTTGATCAGAACAGTCACCTTCTTCAAATGTCATCCTGGAAAGAAAGTACACAAAATTAAAGTAGGAGCTTCATTTCTTAGGTACTTAATTGGTATCTAATTGCCAAAAAAAAAATTTCTGCAAAAGCCTGTTTGTAATATGATTTCCAAGAATGTATTTTTTTTCTTTCTGCCATGCACATTTTAAAATTCACCTTAGTTGTGGACTTTGCTGGGTTGAAATGCTGTTTGCCTGTAAAGTGCAGACATGGTTTTGCCACAAAACAAACAGGGCAGATAATTCATCAAAAGACAATTTGATCCACACAATGAATGGCAAATGTGGATGGCTAATTTGGTGAAGTCAAATCTATGGAGAGCTGTTTAGTTATTAAAGTAGAAAGGCACTACATTTCCATTCTTAAGTAAATAAGCTTCAGTCAAAGAACTCGTAACTTGATTTCCTTTTTTATTCTATAAGTCTAGGATTTACAGGACAGTAAGCCAACAGCCCTAAGTGCTGAAACCCTTTTATATAGCAACAAAATAGTTACCACACAGACAGTGGCTCCACTGCCAGCTCTTCTGTATCTCACTGCCTATGCTCAACACTTCAGAAGAATGTTCCACAGCCTACTGTCACTTCTCTGAAAGAGTACAGTTAATTTAAAATGTGATGATGGCTTCAATGCACTGAGATCTGCTTATTAACTATTCTACATGGAGGCACAATTATTTGAAAGAAGCTGAAGAAAACTCATCAGTTAACAACTTTCAGTTGCTTTGGGCCTGGGGTTAAATTCATATTAGTTAAATAAATATGAAAGAAAAAAAAAAGGCACTAGATTCTCTCTTCATTGAGTCTTCAACAGTGTCCAGTTATTTCACAAACTGACCAAAAGTGACACCCAAATTTGGCAGAACAGTGTCCAAGTGAAAGCTGATATCACAAAACCTCAATAAAAAATAAACCAATACAAGGTAATTCAAACAAATGTTAAGTGTAAGTCAGTCACAGAACAACAGACACCATATGACTGCTGTATATTAATTTTAAACTAATAAAAAAGAGAATTTTACAAGACTAAATAGTAAGGACATTATATTATAGCAATTAAATTCTAGTCCATGCAGAGGTTTGCATTTACATTTAAGAACTAAGTTCCTGAAACACTGATGAATTGAACACTGCTGCTTCATGCAGTGGTTATCTATGAGTGAAACCAACAGCTTAATAATTTTATCCATCACTTGCAGGTGTAGTATTACTGATTCCCTTCCTCATCTATGAAGTTCATAGTTTGTGCTTGCAGTGTTTCTTCATTTACTTGCTGCATTATGTTGGCAACATTTTGATTAAAATATCTTGAAATTCATTACTGCCAGGGTGTAGTTTCTGTTCAGCAGAGGTCTAACCCTCTTGACTCCCAGCTCATGCATGGCAGTCAGCAGTTGTTAATCTATTCCCTTGCTGCCTACTGAACACACTGTCACGTGGAGTTGGAAAAGGGGAGTTTGTTTTCAAACCTGCAGAGCTTTATCTCTGTAGGCAAGGACAGAGGCATTTTCAGAAAAATATAAGTGGTTTTAATTAACCCAAGGAGATCCAAGCCAGTGATGGAATATGACCACTAGAAAAAGGAAATCCCTCTTGTTTAATGAGGTAACACAGAGGAAAAAAACCCATATATATAGGAGAAAATTTTGATGCCAAATGGAGTTTACTGAGTGTTTCACCTTGGCAGGAGGAGGCCTTCTGAATTCAATAAGGGTAGGAAATTTGCAATGTCTTCTCTCCCTTAATTTTATTTTGAAAGTATATTAGGCCAACCTTAAAGAAAATTTGCCTCGACTCTGAAGCAATTCAAAGAAGTATAAATAATTGCCATTACTAATTAAACATGATTACCCTCTTCTATACAGGATGTTAAATGCTGATGTCATAATAAAAATTATTGTTACGATACAAGAGTTGGTGGTAAACATATCCCAATCTAAACAGATCCTAAGATTTTGATCACTTTATATTTGCATTTGATAATGCTACAGGATTACCAAATAAGATGAGATTTCATAGATTAAAAAAAACACCTGTTTTTTCTTCTTCTGTAGGATTTATCTTTCATAGAATAGAAAGGCTATATTTTATATATATAAAGAAAAAATTCTTACAAGAAAAATAACATGAAATGGAGGGATACTAGACTGAAATGTGTTTCATACTGATTTTTCCAATATCAGGAAGAACTTATCCTCAAAATTTGATTTTATATATTTTCATTTACTTTTAACTCTAATGGAAGTTAATCACTTCTCTATCTCAAGCACAGCTAAAGATTTCCCAAGAACAGTCATTTCATTGTCCTGTGGTTTTATTTGAGCAGGCTGGCTGCTGGATTTATTACCACAGATTCAGTATATTCAGGGCATGCTCAAGTTGATTTGGTAGCCAAGGGAAACAACCACTGACTAATTACCATCTTAGTCTGCTAAGGTTTTCATAGCTTAGAGCAATGCAAAAGCCTGTCTGTCTGACCAGAAAATCAGAAATACAATCAGACAAAGGATTGCCCTCTTATAGAGAAATAAAGTGAGTAAAATAACAAAAAGATGCCATTGTAAATTACTGGTTGCCATTAGTCTACTCAGGGTAATGGCAAGTCATGCATAACTATGAGAAGGTAGAATTGGACACATTACACAAAATCATCAGATGGTATTGCTGGAACACAAGGGACTGTCTTACAGCTCAGTGCAGTCTACCATAAGCACTGCACACCCAATGCTCCAATCAAAAACTTCAGCTGCTGTGAATCCCTGATCTCTCATTGAAGTATTGCAGTGAAAAACTCCCATATGCTTTTCCAGATGAATAGCAGAAAAATGTCTTTGTATTAAGGCATTACTTGTAGAGTCACTTCAGGAAGATGAAGGTAAGAAATGAGGTTCAACCCTCTTCTAGTTCTAATCCACCTTCTCATAAAAGTAAGATGCTTCTTTTTTTTCTTAGTGGGAATTTAAAATTACTTAGGCACTTGTTTCAGGGTTTTTTTCTAATGTATACACTGTGGACTCTACTTAATTAGTCTTGTGAAGGCAGCAGAAATACTAATTGATCCTGCATAAGTGAAGGGAACCAAGACCAGAGAACGGTTATGGTGCGGAACATTTCAAATATTCACTAGATCAGTGATGAAATTCTTCCACACCCTAATGTGGTTGCAGAGTGATACAGAATCATAATGAATGGAGTTGAAGACAGAACATGTACAGGCCAAGATGTGGTAGATTAGGAAGACATTCTTTCCAAGCTGCCAACCACTTGTTTCGAGGTTGCGTCTGTGCTTCTGTGAACCACATGAACCTTTTACTTCCAGAAATCAAAGCAACTTAGATTTCCTTTCTAGATTTTCTCTAATGCAGTCCTGGTCAGGATACATGGGCTTTCAAAAGTCTGGTTTATACATCAGTGATAGCTCTGGTCTTTGTCTATTCTCAGGATCCTTTCCATAAAGCTTAGGGCTGTTCTGTGAATAAGTTAAGCTGTAGCAATAAATATACATGTATGTACATATACAGATTATAATATAATATAATAGAAGCATTGAATAGTTTTCTGCTTTCTATTATAATCATTAATATTAGTGGGTTTATTCATATATTTGTTGAAATAAGTGATGAATATATGTGTGTGGAGAGAGAACATGTGGATCCACCCTAACTAAGAAAATATATTGCATAAACTCTCGTGAGTTCATCAGTGCCTGGTAATTTTGTGGGGTTTAGCACTGGTTTCATGCACAGCAAGATGTTTCTAGCACTTGCTATGGAATAAATATTCATTTCATTTACACTTTTTAAGTACAGTGGGAAAATAGAAACAGGAACCAAGAAATTGTTCCAGGAAAGGGAAACCAGGAATGACGAATGGAAAACCAGGAGCTTTATGATGTAGGAGACTGTGTTGAGTCTGGCTGGGATGGATTTAAGTTTTTATAGCAGCCAATATGGTGCTGTGTTTTAAATTTGTAACTAGAACAGTGCTAATACCATAATCATGTTTTAGCAGTCACTAAACAGCATGAAGGCTGCCTCTGTTTCTCACTGTGCCCTCTCTCCAAAAAGTAAGCTGGGGGTGGGCCAGAGGTTAGGAGGGAACACAGCCAGGACAGCTGACCCCAGGTGACCACAGGGACCACAGAGATATTCCATACTGTATGATGTTGCACACAGCAATAAAACTGGGGGTTGTCTTTCTAGAATAATCACAGCTTGGAGACTGGCTGGGCATCAGCCTGCTTGGTAGAGCTGTAGAGTGAATGCCTTTGCATCACTTGGTGTTGTTTTCCCCCTTTTCCTTTCACCTATTAAGATGTATTTATCTCTACCCACATTCTTTCCTCTCCATTTCTCTTCCAGTTCTCTCTTCCATCCCATTGGAGAGAGGGAGTGAGTGGCTGGAGGGGGGCTTCACTGATGTCTGGGGTCACCCACCACAGAGACTTCAATCCTGCAAATAACTAGCAGGATTTTTTGTTTCAGTGGATTTCAGATGAAAAGAAACCAACAGAGATTTCAGTCCCTGTTCAGAACCATCCTGTCACTAGAAGTACTTATGGCCAAGCTACACTGACATCGCCCTGGCCCCATCCTCTAAACCATGGCAGGTGCCTCAGCAAAGACAACAAGAAGGTACAGTCACAGTTGGGACAACTATTTTGCCAAGTTAGATTACTACTTTTGAAGAAACTGTTTCAGCTACTGGAAAAAGTGTTCTTGGACTAACAGAGGCTATGCCTCCACAAGTCACATCAGCCACCATAGCCTGACCTATCCACTGACCAGATTAGCCACAAAGTTTGTCCTCCATGACCTTTGGGTTATCCTTGAAACATAGTATAGGCTGTAGGGCTCCAGAGCTCACATCTGGAAGGGGCCCTGAAAACTCCTGTTGAAAGCTCAGCAGTTCAGAAGAATGACTGTAAAGGTCTGTATTTCACAGCTGCTGTGTGGGCTGGCAGCTCCCAGCTTTTCTACTTCTGGCATAAGTCTCTGAAAGCACAGAGAAAGGACAAAAGGAATGGACAAATCTTATTTGCCATTTTCATTTCACTGCACTCAGCAGGTTCAGTTATATAGTGAATAGAAGCCATTAACAAAGTAAAAAAGTTTCCTGATCTATCTTTCCAGTGCAACTTTTTATGGTTAGCAAAAGCTGAAAGGATGCACATACTTCAGCATTTATGATAAATTTGGGGGTTGCTTACTTAACAAAGAGAAGATACTATGTCTCTGAAGTGTTTTTACTTGGATCATTTCTAACTCTACAGCTCCTCCATGTGGAGATAATTAACAAACAAGAAATTAAGTATCCTAAACACTAGGAACTAATATTTTTTTAATGGGCTTGCAGAGAACTAGCAATTTTAAGTATTTCAGACTATTTCAGAAGTATTCAACCCTGTTGAGCCAGAACTCCATTTTCTGAAACCAGGTGAAAAGCAGCACATCAGAATGTCACCGTTGACGGTGCAGCTTTCCAATTCCAATTCTAGTTTAAATTACTGCTTTTCCCTTTGATATCACATGAATCACACAAAGCAACCTTTTATCCATTTTTAATTCTATTTGTTACTCTGTGCCTGTAGAGGAATCTCACATCTATGTCCTACTTCTTGCCATCAGGGAATGTAGGGATTTTTCTCCCATACGTGGGTAAAGAGGACCTAAATCCTGGTTAACTAACCTGCTGTTTTGGAACAGGGATGAAGGCTGTATCTAGTAAAGAACAGCCTTTCCATAACTACTTCCTGCATTGTTTGTCCACAGCCTACAGAAACTGAGTCCTCGATTGTCTAATGCAGTATTTAAAACAATTATTTACTAAATAGTGAATATTATTTGTGTCATTGATGACACAGTCCAAGTTACTTCAGGCTCTACAGAGGGATCTGTACAGGCTGAATTGATGGTCCAAGGCCAATGGTATGAGGTTTAACAAGGCCAGGTGCTGGCTCCTGCACTTGGGCCACAGCATCTCCAGGCAGTGCCACAGGCTGGGGTCAGAGCAGCTGGAAAGTGGCCCAGTGGAAAAGGACCTCGGGGTGCTGGTCAACAGTGCCTGAACATGAGCCAGCAGTGTGCCCAGGTGGCCAAGAAGGCCAATGGCATCCTGGCCCATTTCAGAAATAGTGTGGCCAGCAGGATCGTGGCAGTGATTGTTCCTCTATACTGGGCACTGGTGAGGCTGCACCTTTAATCCTGTGTCCAGTTCTGGGCCCTTCGTTGTAAGAAAGACACTGAGGTGCTGGAGTGAGTCCAGAGAAGGGCAATGGAGCTGGTGAAGGGGCTGGAGCACAGATTTGATGAGGACTGGCTGAAGGAGCCGGAGGTGTTTAGCTTGGAGAAAAGAAGGCTCAGGGGGCACCTTCTCACGCTCTACAACTCTCTGAAAAGAAGTTGTAGCCAGATGAGGTCTTATCCCAGGTAACAAGTGATAGAACAAAAGAAAATGGCCTCAAGTTGTGCCAGAGGAGATATAGATTGGATATTAGGTTGGAACAGA
The DNA here is from genome assembly GCF_025592945.1 of Manacus candei. Classification (NCBI taxonomy): domain Eukaryota; kingdom Metazoa; phylum Chordata; class Aves; order Passeriformes; family Pipridae; genus Manacus; species Manacus candei. The sequence goes on along the minus strand of NW_026138096.1, from coordinate 546,247 downwards.
CTGTCCAGGGAAGTGGTAGAATCACCAGCCCTGGAAGTGTTCTAAAGGTATGTGGATGTGGCACTTGGGGATACGGTTTAGTGGTGAACGCAGTGGTGCTAGGTCAGGATTTGACTTCAGATCTTAAAATAAATGGAGCTAGCCGATTCCTTTTGACACCAGTATTTTATAGTACAGTTAAGCTCAGCAAAGAAACCTTAGACCTGCCTCATTTCAGCCACTAAAAGCCCAAAACTGCTCTAAACTAGGACAAGCTGCTGACCAAAGCGTTCTGAGTAATTATACTCTACACCAGAAAAGGGCTAATGGCTAACCCACTGCTGTGGTACAGGGTGAGATAGCGTGCACCAGTCAGGCCTCTTTCACTCCAGCATTAGGTTGAAATCAAGAATAAAAATGATAACACTTGGACAGCTTCTGAAAGAACAAAAAGAGATTTTTGAAGGTGAACAAAACTTATGAAATGATCTCACAAAATTATTTCAAACCATAATTTATCTAAAGACAGCATAAAATAGAGTAATTATGGAGGGCAAAAGCCACCTTTTTCATTGCTGTCTTCTTGCCATATCGTAAATTCTTGCCACTTGTAAATTTTAGTTTTGGAATAATCAATGAAATCTTGGCATTCTCAAGGGTCCTTTCCTGTTAACCCATCAATATGTTCTCTGTTACTCCAGCTACCCCAGACCAGCTGCTTACTACTTGCACAAAGCTTTTTTTAAATATAAAAACACAGACTAGGTTTTAAATACTATTTTTGTTCCTTTCCTTATCAGCTCTTTCTCACTTCTCTGAATCATTTTATTTAAGGTAATGAACAGAAAGAAGCCAAGAGTAATGGTTTTAATTAAGTAAAAACATAACTAGACCAGAGAAACACCGCTGCATTCAGTTGGGAGACACATTAAACCACATGCTGGCACACATAGGCAGGTCTGTATTCACTGGGCACACCATATTTATTAATGGCACACTATATATGTTAATCTCCATTTTGCAGCACAACAGATTTATTGGAAGAACTAATGAGATGTGGGTAGATAGGGAGGCAGATACAATTGTAAGCAGCGAGACCAGAGGAAGTGCTGGAGTTTGCAGGGCATTATTGTATCTGTGCATCACCCACAGTAAAACCAGGTGATGGGCTGGCTCTGTTTGGGAGTCCTCACTGCACGTTCAAGGGCCAAAGTTGAGGCAAGTGGGGCATGAGACTTTATTCCCATATGTGTACTCATCTAGTAGAATTACAAAACTGTGTGTTAAATTTTTATTTCTGCTTAAATAAAAATGTAGTACTGTTTAACATCCTAGCTGCTGTCCACACATCTGCTGTCAGAGTCTGCCTTACATGTTTCTCTTTCCTGACCTTTTAAAGGTAGATAATGATACGTCTATGCCGGACAGATGCAAGAAAGTTACCTTTACTATTTTTATTTTTTTTTAAACATCCTGAAATGCACTAGTAGAGGGTAATGTGGAAATAAAATGTGTTACAATTTTAAACGATTTCTGCAACTGAGAAACTGACTTCTGGCTGAGACCAATATTCTGTTGTAGTCAGTTTTCTTTTCCAGGTCTGTGGACTGACAAGTGATGCACTTACACAAAGCTCTTGTAAAAACACATTAGCAATTAAACTGTTATGTCTCTTTACATAGCAAGAATTATTTTTGTTTTGAATAACTTTTATATAATTCAGGAGAAGCATAAACATGAGGATGACATAAAAAATTAATTACCTGAGGATGTCCTTTTCAGGTGGATTTCTTCCTGTCTCTCAGATATTTACAATGTGCCTTTCCTCTCATAGATGCTGAAGGCAGTCAGTTTTCTACAGTGCTTTCTAGTCCAAGACAATTGACTTTTCACTGCCCATGTAAATTACGCTGTAGCTGCAGGGTAGTCTTATACTAATCTTTGCTATTTGAGTTAAACTAATATGTAGATGTTTAAAAAGGGCTATGATATACCCAGAAGAATAATTTGGCTGCTGATAAAGATTTAAAGTAATCTTTAATTTCAGATCCTGTGTTCTTTCCAAGTCAGAAACCCTCATTACACAATCCTCCACACACCAAAAAAAAAAAAAAAAAAAAAATTAATAACGAGGAAATTGTTTGTTCCTTTAAATCATGATGATAGTTTCTACTGTGCTTAAAAGAGCTTCAAATGAATTATGTTTCTGCCAAAGAACACTGCTGCTACTGAGGTGAAATATGTAGAGTTCTATGAAAAGTTTTATAGTTCTCGAAGGTGAAGGAAAATGGTATTTCTGATTTCTTTCAGTTGTTGACCCACCTGAGCCAAGATTTCCAGTATGATCAAAGGCTACTGAATTGATTCTAACTATGTAAAAGATTTCAGGCCCAAGAAGGCAGGGGAGAGAGATGACTACAGGTGATGTTCTATATTGCTGCCATTTAATGGTTCTTATGTCTTCTTGTCTGGTACATTGGGAAAAATATCTCCTGTCATGCTGGAGTAGCCCACCTTCCTGGCAGACACAGTGTGGATTTCTACAGAAGGGTTCTAAAAACAGGTCTTGGAAAATCTCTCAGATGAGAGAAAGGGGCATGGAATGGGTCATGAGGGACAACAGTATTTGAGGCAGGTCTTGGGGACAGAAAGACATCTTGTCCTAAAAAACCACATCTCCACAGCCTGGTCTGGCATCCAGCTTTGGGGCAAACCCACGTGCCCATGGCCCCTCTGCCAGACTTCAGAGCCTGAATTTGGTTACCCATTTCTTTTGCTGGGAAGCTTCTAGACCTCTTCAGTTCCTAAGCAAATTCTTCATTTTATTACAGCTGCATTTGCGGGGAGGGCCCCCATGTTACACCAGTAAGATAAATAAAGGGACAACCAATGTCACCATTGGCACATTAATTTTCACAGGCCACAGCAGCAGTGACAGAGTAATGCAGGGTTTTCCTTACATCTGCAGCCAGCAGATCTAAAAGAACACCACTGTTTCCCCTCCTAACTACAATCACTGTGAGCCTGGAGGCAGCAGGAGTTACCATGGGAGGGATGCCTACAGTGAGCAGCAGGTTATGCAAACAGTTTTATAACCTGCTGAGGAGAGGGCGGCAGGGAGGGGAACACGAACTTCCGCTCCAAATCAGACGCCAGCTTCATTTTTTTTTTTCACTCTGTACATACAGTTCTGTGCTTCCAGGACACACAGCTACTCTGGAAATTCAGCACCTGGCCTCCTGCCTGACATCAAGCAGTTAACTTCGTATGCAAGATGAGAGAGTGAACAACGTGTCCATGAGATAACACCAATGTCATGTCATTGTACCCACTGCATCTCCCCCGCTTTGTCTTCTTACTCCTGTTCTTGTGCATGCATCACATACTTTTTGTTACTGTAAAACGATCTCTGAAGTCTGATTAGAACAATTCTCCTGTTTGTAAGGGGAAAAGCAGAGAGAGCCAAAAAAAAAATCTCCTGAGCTGCGTCTGACTCCTCTTCAGAGAAGAAGAGAAACAGAAGAAAAGGAATTGACAACCACAAAGTTTCTACAGAAGAAGGAACGGCAACAGGCAGCCTTGGGAAATTTTAGTTTTTACTTTGTCCTTGTATTTTTGTGGAAGATCTCTGTCCCTAAAATCCACGCCATATTAACTATGAAATCTACCGAAAAATCAAGAAAGCAAAATGTGAAGCTGCAAGAATAACCAAGCACACCTAAACAATTCTCTCAGAAAACACCAGAGAGCACTACTGCATAGTTGAGATGATTTACAAGCAGGCTAAGCAATATTATGGGGGTGTGAATTTGGCCTACTTCAGGAAAAAAAACCTCCACACTGCAAACAGCGATTTTCTTAGGTTGGGGTATTTGATTTTAAGGCGTTCGTGCTCCCTAACACCTGACTTCTTTAATGATTTTCTCTGCTGTCAAAACCAGGCTAAATTAAAATATGTATCAAAGGTCAGAGGCACTGAACACAAAGTTACCCAAGATGATGCATTTGACTTAATGATGAGATCTGTACTTAACAAAATAATGTCTCTGGTTCAATTTGGCAGAACGGTTGATCTAAGAGCATTTTTTCACTTTCAGGACATAGAGATGCTAAGAGAGGTGTTCATTATTGAATAACCAGAACTTATAAGCTTTATTCTGTGTTTCCATTGTAAATCATAGAATCATTCAGACCAGAAGACACCTTAGGAGGTTTGTAGTACAACCTTCTCCTCAAAGCAGTTCACAGCAAATTCTGACTATGTTGCTTAAACTTTGTCCAGCTGGTCTTGGAAAGCTTCACAGATGGAAATTCCAGAGCTGCTCTGGGGAACCCACTGCTGCGTCTATCCTTCTTAAAGAGAATGTTTTCCCTTACACCTAGTCAGAACCTCGCTTGTATCAATTTGTGTCCACGACCTCTTTTTCTCCTATCACACAAGTCAGTGAAGAGCACGGCTCTATATTCTCCACAGCCTCCTCACATGTATTGAGGGGCAGCTACTAGGTTCCCCCCACCTCCCCAAGTCTTCTCCAGGCTGAACACAACCCATTCCCTTGATCTTTCCTCACAGGAGCATGCTCCAGTTCTGACCATCTCAACGGCTTCCCATTACACTCACTCCAGTCTTTCTTAGATCGTAACTATGCGCATTAAATACACATCCTTTCATACACAGGCTCTCCAAATGCTTCATATTGCTTTTCTTGAAGGCTTCCCTTGTCAAAGTAACAAAGACTTGCGTTGCTTCAGTGGGACCCTAAACGTGAGGATCCCGAGGCAGATGGACACCTCACACTGCACTGAATTAACAACAGAAGTAGCAGGTCTGGGTATCAGTGGTCTCCCTGCCTGCAGGAATCCAGACATTTTTGCCTGCTGCTCCTCTGTCGGGAAAATAAAGACAAATTCAAAGACCTCCCTCCACTTGAATGGATTTCCTGAGGTACTTACACATACAGGGACTAACTGGTTTACCTAAAATGAATGAAACAGCAGTTTTCATTCACAAGGTACCCAAAGACTGCATTAAACTCACCACAAAAACTTTTCAATCCATCCTTTAATAAATAGCACTTTCATACCCAGAAGGTAACTGAAATGTCATAACTGGTTTCTGGTGCTAAACACAATTAAATGGTGATGTGGCTGATACAATCACAGTGCTGTTACACTGAGGTGGGGTACTTCACTTAATATCCAATTTTTAAACATTTTGAAAGCAAGATCATTACAGTTGCTGACTCGCTGATGGCATAAAGGGGAAAATTTTCTTTTGGTGAACTGATGAAACTTCCTCTTTTCTCCTGCTACCAGTATGGGGGCAACAGATTCTCTCAAACTTCTCTCAATGCAAGTCATTGTCTCATTTTTGAGGTCATTAGTGTTGTAGTGGAAAACATTCATTGTACTGCAAAACATTCCCTCTGCGCAGTGGATTTTGTATCAGATTAAAAAAGAGTTTTAAAAGCACATCTCAAGAAAACATGCAACCTTTCCTTAACATTGTAAAAAGTTCCCTAATATCACTTTGATGAATTTTCCATGTCTGCAAATCTAACAATTATATTCATGTCTATGACAAAAATAAGGCAATAGGTGTACTATTACATTTTTTTACTCACAATGCAGGAGCCTGGCAATGGTAACTGAAATTACCAGTGAAGATTAACCACACTGGATTCATGGCAGACAAAATTACAGCTTACATTTTATCAGCATTCAAGCTGCATTTCTGCCTTGTACATACAATCTTCTGCACTGATCCTGTGTTCATGGCTTGCTGTTCTTTCCACATATTTCAAGAGGTTTGGAGACAGAAAACTATATCAAGTTTTTTGGTACAAGGTTCCAAGTTTAATGACTGGACAGTCACAATCTGGAACTGTGTAGTGAGAATTACAAATCTGAGAGTAAAGCTAGAGAAGTACTTCAGCAAACTACCTTGCACAAACTTTGTAATGGCAAACATAGAGAACTACTAATTTCTACAGTATAAAGTTTTTCCAGTTATAGCCCTGATGCAAAGCTTACTTGGAACAAAAGGGATCACTGTTAAATAATAATCTGAATATAAACATGTTGTAGCCTGACAACAGGCCATTAGTTCTTGTTTTGTGTTTTGATGAAATTTATGCAACTGCCCAAGTTGCCAAGTGAGTTACTTTTCAGAAAATCTACTGAACCCAAACGTTAATATTACCACTAAGAGGTCCTGATAACACTGAACTCTGCAGATGCATCACTGATGAACATTTGTTTAGAAATGTAAATGTATTCTTACGCTACTCTCTTATTTCTACAATCTTTTTTTTCCCCGCTGGCTGAAACTCATCATTGTAATATAAACCTCACAATATTGAAAATATTAATATTAATGAAAATGTGTTCACAGTGCAAAAGTAATGACTCAGACCTGTAACTTCTCTAACACATTCTACCAACAATCTCTTAGGAAACAAGTGTCAAATACTGTGACTTTATACAAGTAGCACTAGTTAAAATTTTATGAGAGCACACAAGTATGTTTTCAAAAATTTTATTTTTATTGTTTGCACTAACTGTATCATCATTAACAGCTTTCATCTCTAACAAACGAAAGCAAATCAGCACATACAAAAACCTATGCAAGGTCAGCATTCCTAAAGCAGAACCTCTGTTATTTAAATGCACACCTGGGTGTGTAACAAGTCTAGTGACAGTTCGTTCATCCTAACACTTTAAACACAGTCACTCCAGTCTCATGCATTTTTCAGGGCTGTTAAAAAGTTTCATTTTAGGGGCATAAAAAGAAAACACCTACAAGATTAATAGAGATAATTCGTTTTTAAACCAAAATTCTTATGTCTAAATTATTAAACTACAGCAAGGACCCTTCTTCAGCTGTAACAATTTTGCTCTGCAAAACAAAAAAGAAAAAAAAAATTAGTCACTTTGCTGTTTTAGGCATAAATTATCATTAGCAACCTAAACACTTGCCAGCTCATGTTGCATATACTCCCATTTCTGTCAAGTGTTTGCCAGGTTCACTCACCAGCTCCTGGCTTTCTCTCTGAGCCGAAATGGAAGTGCATATAAAACTAATCAGTTCTGCAATGAAGAGCTTTGCTTTTTTAAATCCTTGTGGAAAACCTGAGACTTACCAGGCAAGCACCTGCATGTGATCTCTTGTCAAACCTACAGTAACAGACCCACAAACCAAGACAGTCCATTTGGTTTTACTCATTTCTGCAAGTTGTTTCTTAACTAATTGTTGAAATTAAAATAGTTGATTATTAACTAGCAGTTTTGATGAATAAACTTTATCCTCTCAGTTTCTGAATGTAGTTTTAATTTGTTCTAGCTGGTGCAGCATTTGTTATTGGATCTGATGCATTTGTTATTTATCTTACTTCCCTGGGATAAATTCAGAAGGGAAGGAATGACAGAAGGAGAAAAATTAGCCCAATTCAAACAGTTAGAATGGAAATACTGTAAGATTAACAACAATAGATAGGGCAAACATCTGAGTACGTACTAAAGACCTCATGTGAGGCTGTAAGGGAATCCTGAACTAACAGGCATCACTGAAAGTTTAGCCCAGCCCCTCAGAAGCCACAAAACAGGATTTGCAATGTCAGATTTTAGCAAGTGAGACTAGAATCTCCCTGTCCACATCCCTGAGAGATCCCCAAAGTAAATTTAAAACAAAAGTACAATAGAATTACTGTTGAGTATATTCTACTGTGCTTCCAGATGCTAATTTTACCTGAGGTGAGTCCTTAACCCCTAAAGATGCCAATGATGTAGGAGCAGAAACCATGCAGGGATTCCCAGCAATGTTCCCGTGCCAGTCTCATTGCTTCTGTTTCATTTTCAGACCCTTGCCCTGCTCCTCTCATAGAAGTGGACATTTTCTGCACTGATTCTTCCTGGTTTGCTAGCTCTTCTGGCTCCACACCAGTAGCTATTTGCTTCATGAGAGCCTCTGGAGGAGCCTTTTGGCACATGGAGGTCTTCAACACTTCTGTGGATTCACAGGCATGAGGGATCTTTCTAAGTTCTGCGGCGATCTGATTCCAGTAAATCTTTGGATTATTTCTGAAAGCACGACAGACTGATGGTTTGCCAGTGAATTCACACCAGTAGGACATGTCTTGGCTTTTGCATTCAATTCTAAGTTTCATCTCCTCATCGTCCCCACTAATGCTCATTGTGCAAATGTCTTTGGTTTTAGTCCGAAATTTGATTTCTTCACCATTGCTTCTTCTCTTTGGCTTCAGCTTCTGTCCCAATCCTCCCATGCCACAGATAACAACTAGGAAAAGAAGAGTAAAACCCTTCATGGTGTGAGGAGTTGATCAAGATCCCTGAGCAACACGATCCAAAAAAGCGAAATCAGTAAGTAAATGGTTGCTCACAATTTAAAGGCTTGGTGCACAAAGAAGCCTCTTTCCAGCAAAACATGGGATGAACGGTTGGGCTTTTTTATAAAAATAATAAATCACACTTCAGTAGGCATGTGCCCATAATTTATAGCCTGAGGGAGTGTCAAAGAACCTTGGGAGTGTGAACTCCCAAGAAGGTAACAAGACAAGTCTTGTAAATGCAGTTAAATACAGAACGATAGTTGTATAACTGAGAAGCACATTCCTATTCAGGATGAACATGTCATATTTGATTTTTAACAGATATTTGCCATTCTCCAGCTGCTTTATAGTTATCTTCATGCCAGAGCTTGTAAGACCATATCAAACTAAAAAAGATAAAAGTGTCAAAACAATCTCTGCAGCTACATCTGGATGATCATAAATGTGTCCTAGTAAAAAAGGCTGATTTGTACAACAGGTTTTCTTTGGATTTGCACAGTAAGGATGCACCTTTAGCACTTCGTTTTGTCAGCACATGACATGCAGTGAGGATGCATGAAAGATAAACCGTACATTTTTTGAGCCATGAAAGATTTTTACACTTGCAATACTTAAGCAAGATAAGGAATAAAGCTTGAGCAAAATAAGGTATTACAGGCCTAAACATACACCAAACGTTTGGAAGTTTTATCATCATTGTCACAGCATGAGTTACTTTCAGCAGACAGAGCAAGACATCAGAACTAATTTATCATGGGTCACAGCAGCAGGAAACAGACCACAAACCATATCAGACAGACATTTGTGCTTCATCACTTTTTACTTTTTTTTTTCTTTTAAAAAAAGGTATTTTCCTGTTCATAAAAAGTGAGCTGTAAAAATGACATAAAATAAAGGCAAGAGAATAGAAATATTTTAGTGTGGTTTCTGTTGCAGTAACTAAAAGTAGAGCTAAGGAAAAATCACTGTAACTCCCTTGGCATTCAGAAGGTCATGAGGAAAAGCCCCTCCCTTGCTGTGTTAAGACACAGTACTTTTCTGGCTAATAAGACCCCCACCAGGCACTTCTTCCTAAGACATATATGCTACATTCAGCTTTACCTGAGCAGCTGCTGGAAAGAGGTATTAGGTATGCAACTGTGAGGTGCTAGAAACCCTGGGGTTAAGACTGGCCATACAGAACAGAACAGAACACCATTTTCTGTATCTAGTTGCTCACCAGGCAGCATTGAAGAAAATAGTATGGCAAAAACATTCATTTAACACATTGGGCAAAGCAGAACAACAACAACAACAAAAGTTTCTTGGGGCAGTTGACAAGTCCCAGCTGCTGTGGGGAGTCCCCAGCTAATCTGGAAGTTGCCCACTTGAAGGTGAAGCCATCTGGCACATCCATTCTGGGTATCATGAACCTTGTTCTTCCAATGTGTCATCAAGTTCCACAGGACTAAATACCATTTAACAGAGAGAACAACCCTGTTTTCTTTTCATCCCCTTCTCTAAGGCTATTTTAGTAACATTTTTAGTAGAGGCCTCATCTCTTTTCTTCCCATTAGTTTCTCCTGTCTGTCTCTTTCAAGGTAGGGTGTGGCTCTCCAGCCAAATCTAGGGACAACAATGGCACAAACCTACTTAAGACTTACAATTCACTCTTAGTTGTTTTCTAGGGAGTCTTTTTACCCTTCAGCCAGCCAGAGAGAAGAATCCCCTTGCCCACCTCACACTTAATTTCAAGGATTTCAAATCCCTATTGCAAGCACTCAAATGCCTCATAATATTTGACAAACAACTGTATTGTTTGCACTTTGTTATGCACAACAGCATTGACAGTTCTTAGATAAAAAACTAAAGACATCTGTCTCATTCTAATAACTGCTAAAGAGTTTAAAACAACTTAAAAGTTACTTTATACCACTTTCAGATCTCTTGTTCTCAAAGTTTTCAAGTTTAATCATGAAAACAAATAAATTACAAGGATAAGGATAAATACCAAATCTTGGATTACAGTATATTTACATATTACAGCTACCAGGTTACTGCCAAGTGTTTGTCTCACTCCCGTCTGACTTTGTGTTCTCTGTCTGCCTGTGCTTCAGATGAAAGAGCTCATGGTCTCTTGTATCAGTAGAAAACAATTGTCCTTTTACAAGGTAAGCTAGAATGCCAGCAGTGAACTATGGGAGTCGAAGAACTAGCAAATGTTTAATTCTCCTGTCAGGGCTACAGAAACAGGTTATATGGATATACTCCACAACTCATTAGCTTGAATCCTACCATCTTTGCATAATTCAGATCCTTTGTGGAAGTTGGAAGCTCCCTCACCCAGAGTCAATGTTCTTTCAGTCCATCCTGCTCCAAAAATAAAAGTCAAATACAGCAGAAATTTTTATTCAGGGTAAAAAAATTAATTTTCCTAAGATTTTAACTCAGTGCAACTCTTCTGAGACAGGTCTACACAATGAAACAAGTGAGAATCAAACATCAGGTAGTTAAGCAAGTTCTTTTTTATTTAAATGAACTGGGAACATTTTCTCAAATTAAAAATAGAAACTTTTAAAAATCTGCAGTTCTGAACATTACATATACACATATGCTACATACTGTCTATTAGAAATGTTTCCATTTATGATGCAAAAATTAAAAATTTAAGGTTATTCTGGATTAAAGACTTGTATCACTTTTCAAGCATTTCTTTGAAATTATAATAATGACTTACAGAATTAACCCTACTTCAACATAATGAACCTTGCTGGAAACGAAGTTGACAATACTGATATATGAAGAGATTATTTTAGATCAATATATCCAACTACTACACCTGCCAAAACATTTTAGACTGGTAACATACATACTTTTGGCCTTTTGATGAATTCTGTTGTTAACTAACTCAGCAATGCAACTGTTTGCCTAAATTCAAGGCTGTAACTCTTAGTAACACAAATGTTAACTCCATTGTTAAACATATTTGAATTTTAACATTGGAAATCACAGTTTAAAATTATTTAGCAAGAACAGTATCACTGCCCCCAAAAGAGTCACAGTGATACCATTAAGGACGTTACAGAAGTGGGTGTTAAAGAGGAAAAGGAAGACAGAGAATGTAAAGCATTCTAAAAATTGCCAACATAGGACATCCCTCATGCTCTTTTTGAGTACTACTGAACTCTAGAAAGCTTAGCTTTTTCACTATATTATGCAACCCGCACATTCCCATCCCCCCCCCCTCAAAGTTTAAAAACAAACTTCTCCAGAAAGTTTTTTTTAGGTCTATACTGCAAAACCCTCTAAATATTAAATAATTTTAAAAAAAAAGAGGAAGAAAACAAAACTACAACTGAACTTTTCAGATGCACAAAGAGACACAGTGGAACCCATTAAAATTCAAATTTAGTCCAATGTGGTCATTCAAGAGCACCAAATAGCAACACTGATCATGCTGGTAAATTCATTTGTGTAGAGTATTATACAATATTAAAATCTTAACTAAACACTTAGAAGTTTTAAGAAAAATGTATATACAAAAGTCTCTGTATACAAAATGTATTTTTATGTAAACGTGTATGTACTGTATTTAACACAAATCAACAATTTAAGATAAGAACTTGAACAACTGTCAGAGAATTCCTAGGCAAAGGCTGTTATCTAATTAATTTATATACTGTGATGTAAGGTACAAAGCCCAGTGTAAAAAAAGTAAAAAACAGAAAACATTTTTATTCAAGCCTTGAACAGTGGTATTTGAGAGGCAGTGCCCTGATCTCAAAATATTCTGTACAGTAGTTTATGGCATAACATTCAATAGTATATTTGGGATTTACAGTACAGCTGACATAAAACAAATGGCTCAGGATTCGTCAGATGAATGGAAATGCCAATACACTTGGAAGAATAATGATATGCTCCCGTAGAAGAATCTTGAGCCTCATTTACATAGCCTGGAAATAATAACAAAAACAATTCAGGAAAATCTGATAAAAAATTGATAAAGATAAAATTTTAATGTCATTTAAATAGAATGAAGGTACAGATTTTCATATGAACCTGAATATGGTTGAAAAAGTTTGTTATTTTTAAACCTTAGAGCACCTTAGAGAGTTACAGAAATCAGAGCAGCTTTCTTAAAAATAGTAAAGTAGTAATAGACCTAGAATTGACTTAAAAAGCTTATTACTTACCCCTTAACGTTTCCAGTATGTGTTACCACTGTTCCACAGAGCTGTACAAGGAAAAAAAACAGAAACCAAACCCATCATTTTCTTTTGGCCACAAATGGAACAGAAATACTCTGTCTAACTAAGGTGAGACCAGCTCAGTTGGCACAGACTCTTCTCAGCCTTTACCCATTCAGTCAAGCATTCTTCAAACAAGAGGAAATAGATTTATGGTTCTCTCCATCAACCTTTCTGGTTACCTTTGTTTCATGACAGAAAGAAATGCCTGGATCACCTATCCAACACCATTCCTTTGCAAACTTAATCCTCCTTAAACTTAAGCCTCCTGTTTTGCTCTCACAAAAATGGTGGCTGCATTTAAGGTTATTTGTATCTTTGATATGTATATGAAAACCCCTTGTGTGAGACACACACACCCCTCAAAGACCTCTCACATGTACTTACATATCTTAGTGTTATAAAAATATTTGCCTCTCTTTCCTGATTTTGAAGGCCAAAAAAAAAAAAATCCCAACCCTATGGGATTCTTTAAACCTGCAAAAGTACAGGTGTACAGAGATCTATTCAAAGTTGTATCCCTCAAAGCATCTCCAAAAATAATTTGTAGGAAATCAAAAAAAAATCAAGGATAAAAGTGAAGAGTATGCTGAAATGAAAATTAAAACCAAGACTTTATTCATATGGGAATTCCATATTGAGAAATTCAAAGCATGTATGCCATAATTAGCAGTTTTTCAAATTATCTCAGCAGATCAGAAGCCAGCACTGCTTCAAACTGAATGTTTAAATTTTATTACGGAAGCCCATTTTAAGTAACTCAGAATTTAGGAAAAGGAAGTCAGGACTGAACTAGTGGATCTTTGTGTAAAACATTATTTTATGCTAGTCATTTTTAGGTTATTCAGGAACACAATTACCTATTCATCGACGACTGAAATACCACAATAAAACATGATATGAACCTCAAGAGTATTAATATCCACACTAAAGATTCAAAGATCAGAAAGGGACTTCTAATGCCTGAGCAATTATTAGTTTCCTCTTATGTACAGAACTGAAAGTTCTTAAAAATAGATATGACAGTGGACAGTACTTTAGAATTAAACACCTTGTCAGTTAATTTAGAGAGTAAGTACCCTTTAGTTGCAGAACAGACCACAAAAATTGTGATCATAAATATCACTAAAAACTCCTTCAGAATGAGATGTGGAATCAAGATCTGGTCAGTAAATAAGTATTGTAAAATACAGTTTTAAATACTACTACTAATAATAATCATCATCACCACCATCGGATGCAGCCATAAAATCTGGCAAGACCCAAACTCTGAGCTCTCTTGGTATTTACCCATTATTTAAGTGGTTACATCTTCTCTGCAAATACTCAACCTATACTTTCAGTCATGAAGTTGCAAGTTAAAGCACAGTGAGCTACAGATTTCAATCATAAATGTGATCCTTCCTTATGCAACTTGCAAAGTCTGCAAAGCCAAATACTGAAGTTGTGGGACATCCTATGTTATCCCTATGGAAACTGAAATTCTCACAGCTAGCTTAAGTTTTATGGCACAGTTGTTGCAGAGGCAGAAAAGAACCCAAATCTCCTCTTTTTACACATAACTTGAACCTCTTGTTTTGTGATGTTACATTCTAGTCCTACCCATACAGAAACACCCATTTTCTATGTTCATGCTTTCTGCATACCTGAATCACCTGCCTTCTGCACAGGAAAAGCCCTTCTCACCATTTAAAAAATAAAATTACTCAAGAGTACAAATGCATCCCAGCCTATCACATTCAACTGCTATCAGAGTATTTTAATAGGTTTGCCAATTTAGGACTACTGACTGTGCTAGCTAAATACCTAATTACATGGATTTTAAGATCAAATATAGGCAATTCCTTTGTTAAGCTGCAGGAAATTACTACAATGTCTGCTATTATGTAAAGAATATTTGAGAAATGTAAATCATACAGCATTTGTTATAGTGAATAATCATGCAAAAACCCAAACAAAATTAAATGATTCACTTTAAAGCATGCAGAAAATTGAACAGATGATTAAAAGAATAGCTTAAGTAAGGACACATGAAGGCATGCAGTTTCAGACTTGGTTTACCTTGTAAAAACAGGATTGTGTATACCATATAAATGCTCTTTATGATAACCATTATTACCATTTTCTGTACTGTAATAAAATAAATACACCAAGAAAGACCATGTTAACTATAAGATGCACTGTGTACAGTATGGCTTCTAAGACATGTACATGGGTGATGGTATGATATGCAAAGATAAACTGTGTCTGTACAATAGAATATAATTTTTCCTTTGTAACTTTCAGGAGTTATGGCATAATTATAATTTTACATTTTAAAATATTTTTATATTCTCAAAAAATCAATTAATTATTTTTCTATTCTTGTTGAGTTGGATACTCTAATATAATCTATAAAATCTGGTGAAACAGAACACGTTACCTCTTTAGAAGTAACAAGTTACATTAAAAATATAAACCCTCCCACATTAATAAAATAATTTTAGCAAATATCAGCAAAAAATGTCTTACGTTTTCATGGGTATAGTTTCGACACTAAAAAACACAGAAAAGGAGGAGTAATTAACTAGACAGGAATAAGTGAGTAATTTTAGCTGTACATGACTGTTTCTGCTCTACTGACTTGTGAATGTGCCATGAAAAATGACCAGTGTGAAATGTGAGAAATGCAGTGCACAGGCTACGTAAATGAGCAAAACAAAGAGCAGAAAAGAAAACAGTAAAAACAAAACTGATGGGAAAATACGTAAGAATAGTTATCATAAAGTAAAATGCCAAGTCCCTGAGACAGAGGAACTGCAATTGAAAAAGGAAAGACTGGTTAGGAATAACTAGGACAGCAAGAAAGTAAATCATTAATTCAAGGAGATTACAAATCAGGCATAATTCACCTTAACAGGTTACTTAGCAGAGCTAATAACTTGCACATTTGGAACTTATTTATATAAACATTGCTCATGAAGCCCTGAAGACCTCATCCTGAAATAAATTTCTCAAGGTCAGAGCTAGCACTATCTGCAGAGTCATGGCCCCCAAAGGCCAACTGCATGAAGCACTTTGCAGGCACCGACCCAAACCAGCAGCATTTCCCAGGAACATGGGCATCTGCTCTGTCAGCACAGGTTTAAGGATTATAGAGCCTTCACATGAAACACTAGAAAAAACATTTTAATCCATTTGCCATTTAGTTTATTTAGGAGTATATACTTACTCATCATACACATCCTCTGTATCCATTCTACGATAGTATTTAGAGAGTTTTACAGCAAAAATTATGGCAGGAATTAAAAACATTGAAGAGCCTCCCAAACCAAACCAGAAGGTATTCTGAAACAAAACAAAATCAAGGAAAAAAAAGATCATGGAGAAAATTAACCAGAAAAGTAATGAACCCCTGCTTGATGTTTGAACCACTGTTCCCAGAACACAGCAGAAATTAGTGGCACTGGTCTGATGGTCTGTCTGAGCTCCTTTATACCAGTGTGGAACATGGCACATAAAGCATCCTCCACTGTCAGTGTGAGCCAACCTAAGAACACAGCCAATCTTACAAATGTAACCAAACAGAAATATGGCCAAAGTTGCTCAAAGCTACAGGGCCATAGTGGCCTAAGAAGTTATTTCAATGTACTCAGCTGTGGGCTAGAAAGCAACTTCCCATCTCACTCTTAATTTACTAGCCATGTTGGGTTTTTTCCTTGATATTTTAAACCATCTTTCTTGCAATTCTTGTCAAAATATGAGTTCACAGCACTTTCTCAAGGTACTTTATAACTTGTTAATTGAAGCCCTGTTTGTGTAACTAATTTCATTATCATACAGTTGAACTGAGTTATAACCTGATGTTAAAATGATGATTTTTCAAATTTGATTTGTATTGGCTGGAGGGATTTTGACTTCCAAGTGACTCAGCTAAGTTCTATTGTGAGGGAAAATCATGGGTCATCTCTTACCACAAAGGAGAACAGAAGCTTTGTAACGTATGAACTAACCAATGAGTACAACATGATCCCAGCAGGTTAAGAGGTTTTCATAGTTAAGCATTACCAAGATTAAGCATTACTTAGTTAAGCATTATCAAGGTTAGAGTGCTTTGCCTTTGACAGCTTGCACGTATTTACTGCTGGTACGATTAGGACCCAGCTCAATGTGCCATAAAGTTAAGTAATAGCTAGGAGACATTTTAGGTACTTTCCAGGCACATGGTTGTTTGCTTTACTTTTAATACATGCTGTCCTCTTTCCAAGCTCTCTTGGCAAGATGAAAAAGCCAATATTGCCCTTATATACTGCTACAAGTCATGCTCCAAGTCCCCAACATACAGAAACTAATCAAGATCTGTCTGCTACAAGTCAAGTGATAGAACCTCATTTAGGTTTTCTAGATTCCAGGAAAGATACTTGAGAAAGTTTTCCCTTGGTATTTTCCACTCACTTTCTGCTCCCACTCCAATCCTGTAAGTTAGAAATGGTTACAGCTGAAACTTCAGACTTTTCTGCTTTTCCACTTCAAGGTGGTACAGAATCAGTTGATTTTACAGAATTCCTGCTAATACAAGCTGAAGTTTAATGAAAACTAAAACAAGTCCAGCACTGGTTTGTCTTTGGACTTGATCCAGATCAGAACATTTTCCTTACATAACTTGGTATGTGATACTTTATTATTTTATTTCAGAATAGTCTAGCTGGAATAATTACACGCAGATGTACATTAAAAGAATTTCCCACTTGATACCCCAATTTTGAGTAAAATAAAATGTTTCTTACCACAGAATCGGTTATATAGCTGCATAAAAAAATATCTACTGCTGTATCTATCACGTTGGCAATAGGCTTGCATGCTGCTACTTCCATAGCAATCTGAAAGAAAGATTTAAAAAAATACAATATCTAACAGAATAAAATAAGAATCTGAAAACTTGCTTACAGTTAAATTTTACTAAATTGTTATGTCTCACCCTACCCAAATTCAAAATAAATACCAGTGGGATATGCTACCATCTGAACACCTTTTAAACATCAGCTTACCTTCTCAAAGCCTGCAGCTGAAGAGAGAAATTTAAAACAAGATGCTAATGACATCAATTTGAACTATGCAGGTGAGACCCAGTGCAGTATTGCTACCAATGGGAGGTTTCAGGCTAGCCCTGAAAACAACACTGTTAAATTTGCACTGCATTCCAACCAACAGTTCTTCACTTCTATTCTGCAAACCCAACAAAACTCTACGAGACCAACTTTCTCACTGATACTAAATACAAATGTATTAAAAACTGAAATTATAGAACATACCAAAAGTAACATTTTGGTGGTATTATTATTATTATATTTAGCTTTATTATGGTTTTTTTTTAAACATAGCTTTTCTCAATTAAGGAAATGCACCTTACCGACTCCTTGACCCACTCAGTGTATTGCTCAAAGTAGCCAACTATGGTATCCATGTACTTTTTTGTCTCCTAGGACCAGATAAAAGAGAACAAAAGTAAGTTAACCTCTACCTCCATGACATCAAATTAATGTACTTTGATCAAATAAAGCTTACCTGGACAATAACTTGAGAAGCGTTGTTATTTATGAGAAACTGGGCAGCATTAACAGCACTAATGACATTTTTCACCTTAACCTGGAGAGGAAGAGATGGTGTTTAATATAAATAAATCCCTTTCAGGCTGTTGCAATGGCTCTGGAGCCATTGTCAGGACCTGCTCTCTTAATGAACCAGTGTCACTGTCTTGTCAAAATCTGACAAAACATGCAATTCTAGACAGAACATGAACCTGCCTAAGGATTCATGATCATCTGACAAAATTCTCTCACTACTAAAAAAGGCTTGTATCAGTGGTTAAGACTAGTATCTTTTCCTGGAAACTACATAACTAATTTATATACTAGGATCTGTTTTATCTTCCACTATCTTTCTTTTCTTTAAGTGTAGAAATAGTTACATCAGTGCCTGTATATGCACTACAGACACACATGGTGCACAGGAAGAAAACCCTGGGCCATATACTATCACAACAACTCTTGATGACTAGGGTAGGATTCTATACAGCCAGAATATGCCTCTATTCAATAACCTAAAGGACTGAGATGCTTTTTCAATATATGTACAACCCCATAAAGTCTTTCAAAGAACACACACAAAGAACAGTGCACATAGAGCCTGAAAATGTAGAGATGTCAAACATGATCCCTTTCTTATCAACACTTTATTTTATGGTTTCTTACCTCCCCACCCAGACTCAAATCACAGACTCTAAAAGACATCTAACTGGTCTGCTGCTGTGGATGGGTGAAAACTGCAATGGGAAGCACTGAGGTAGGTATGACCCACAAAGCTGTTGTAACTATGACCATGTTAATGTGCCTAGATTCTTGCTACCAGAGCCAAGGCAGGCTGGTGGCAACAGAAAGCTTTGCTGCCAGAAAAGTAACTGTCCTGTTGGCCTCACTCTCTGGTAGAGCATGGAGCTAGCTGGTCTCACTGTGATGCAGGTAGCAGTTGCTACCTAGAGAGGAAACCTGGGCTGCCCTGGGGAAGCCTCTATACAGATCCAGGTTCCCACAGTGAGGATGCTGCTGCAGGAGCAGGGAGTTAACAAGTACCATCTAATGAAAGAGAGCCCAGTGGGAGCTGAACATGGAACAAGAGGTGGTTAAGGATGTGAATCACAAAGCTCTCTCTTGTCAGCTGTACTCTTGCATTTTGTTTCTTGGTTGTTCCCCCCAAGTTTTACAGTCAAGGATTTTAGAAAAACAATAAACCTACATTTTGAGGAAAACAAATAAGCACACTATACAGAACTGTACTGAAGCCTATTTTATCATGTGACAACTCAGTTTACAATTCATTCTCCAAAAAACACCTCAACCATTCATTTTTTCCCCTTTTTGTGCAGAAGAGATATCTAACTCCTTGTTACTACCTCAATACATTACAATCTCTCGCAGTAACAGAACAGCTGTAAATAGAAGAAAACTGCACTGAAAATATATGCCCTGCATATGTGGCAAAAGGATTTAAAACACAAAAATGTTCCTGCTGCCAGAAAGAGAAGCTTACCATAAGTTCAGATGATGTTTTCTTCAGTAACCTAATGCTCTGGTTTAAAGTGCTCTATTGGAAAAGAGGGGAGAAAAAAAGCTTCAAGTCATTACTACAGGTATGAGTACACCTGGTTTAATATTATATTAATACTTTGATCTTCTATAGATTATTTTGTTATTAATACTAAGTATCACACTATGTATAACAGTAACAACTGCATTAAAATGAATACATTGTGGGTTTAATCAGTATTTCGCCAACAGCACTGACTTAACTAGAGTTAGATCCAACAAACTCAGTAAGATTTAGCTGGAGGGAGGACAGAACAGTTAAAATCAGAACCAAGTGTTCAGAGAATTCTATATTGTGCAGTTTCTGAAGGGAAAAAGCACTTACCCTAGCTTTAACATATTTCTTGACAGTCAGTTTTTGTAAAAGAAAAAAGAGATGAAAATAATTAGGAGTTAATTAGGAAAGAACAGCATAGAATCAGAGTGGACCAGAAGACCTAATGTTTTTCTACAGGTCGGCTTTGATAGGGGCAGAAATACTGTATCAGATGCCAGGATAAATTAAAGGTCTTCATGTTATGTAGAGGAAGAAGCAACATCAAGCAGGTAGGAGTTTCACAGCTTGATACTATACAAATCCATGTTTGGCAAAATCAGGCAGAAGCAGCCCTTTGCCATCTTTCAGAGCATCAATGAAAAAACCACTTTGGCTCTAAATGCTACTCTTGAGAGTTTCCAATTCTGTTAGGTGACTGCTAACTCCAAGAAATAAAGTGTGAAAGTGGTAACTGCCTTTATTACTGAAGACAAATGGCAAGCAAAAAAGAAAATGAGTGATTTCAGGTTAGAGCTTTGCAAAGTTCTCCCCTGCTTCCTCTTTTATTCATATATAACCACAAGTAGCTACAGAAAGAAATAGTGAAGAAAAAGGTCATGATTTTAAACAGTATTATAAAACAGTAGTATTACAAGTAGGAAAACTATTTATTAAACACATACTTTAGTCAGATTACTCTTCACTGACACAATCTGTGCTAATGCAAGTCCAGTTTTCTAACCTTTATTTAAGAGACTTAGAGATTCATATTTTCTACAAATGTTTCAATATTACTTTCATGTTTTTACCATAGCTTGCTCTAGTGGAACAACTTGCTGGTTATGAATCATCCGAATGCTGTTTGCGTGTCCTTTTAAGGCATTTTCCAGTGCTCCTTTTGGCTGCAAAAAATGCAATTATGCAGTATTGTTCAGTAATCTCAAAGCTTCCCAACAAAGCAAAAATCAAAGAAAGTTGCACATTATACCCATCCACTCCAGAACAGCTCATGCTAAAAATGGGATGTGGCAAACTGAATTCCTCAACACAAGGAGGGGAAAATAATCACCGTATTAATAATTCAAGCCTCAACAACCAAACCAGATATATCACCTTGCTTTTCTGGCTACAACATTATCAGCACAGATTTAACTGAAGGGAATTTTCACATGGTGCTCTAAGTAATTTTAAATACAGAAGACTGAGCACACCTCCCTAGCAGTTGCCACAAGCCAGACCTCACTGCAAGAACCCCACAGCACTGCGCCCCAGCTGGGACGAGCATCTCTCAGTCATGGGTACTTGCTTTTGTTTTGGCAACGTGGACATCACCCTGAGGCATCCTCTGCTTTCTGAGAGGCACAGAAATACAGATATTTTCAGCCAGCAACTTGGAAAGATGCCTGTGAAGGGTATTTTCCATTTCTGTGGCTCCTGCCTTTCAGTCAGAAGATTTGAGTTCATGCCCTGATTTTCAAGTCCAAATGCCTGTCTGGAGCTCACGCTCGTTGCAAAACCCTAAAAATTTCGTTTTACTCCCAGAAATAAATCTATTTTCCATTTCCTTTTGGTGGCAAAACCACTTGGCTCCTTGCATCTACACCGAACACAGTGTTAACTTTGGAAGTGTAATAATGGCAGACCTCAATGCTCAGAGATGTGTTTCCTTCCTGGGAAATGTTCATGTAAGCATGAATTCCAAAAGTTTTTAGTTTATTTTTTAATTGATTACTCCAAGATCTATCACTAATAACAAAGTGAGATTATAAAATATCCATGAAAACCAGTATAATTTTTTAATAATCTAATGTCTGTAATACATTGTATTGCTGTGGTTTTGGGCTTTTTTCAGACATTTCATAGATTACATTAAATAGCATCACAAGGAAGAAATAAAAACATACACTGTTATAGTGAACACATTTACTACTGCATTTGTCTTTTATATGAAGAAATTACTCTGTCTGATCTATTCTCAATTCTATTGCTTCCTTAAGATTCTACTGCTATAAAAAATAATGAAAACAGCCTACCAGGACAATATATTTTCCTTTATGAAACTATGCAGAACATATCTCAGGGGCAACTCGATGTTAACATGTTTGAAGAACTCCAGTTTTCACTTGTAAAATAGCCCCAAATCAACAACAAAACCACCTCACCTGTATAACTTTCCAAATGGTACAGTAAAAACTGGAAATTGAAGTAAAGTGTGGCCAAAGATATTGGTATGTGCCCAAGTTAGCAGGCAACCTACATGGGTAAGCAGGCAATGTGCAGCTCACCGATGGTGCTTGGAGAACTTGCTAACTACAATACAGGAAATCTCCAGGAGCAGCTGACCTTGACACAAGTGCACATGAAGCAGAAAAAAGCCCCAACCACCAACAAAAAAAAACAACAAAAAACCAAAACCAGCAACAGGTGTGCACAAATTATGCAAAAAGCTGAAGTAAACAAAGCAGGGGCTTCCACTGGTGCCCTCCTTTCCCTGGAGGAAGGACGGATGGATATCTGATAAATTCCAAACAACGTGGTCTCCCTCTGCTGTGTCCCTTAGTGATCCAACTAATTGTACTATGTGTGCAGTGTAACTCTTCCTCCTGCATTGCAAGCAGGAATCTGTCTGGGGCCAGTGTCCAAACCATGACTTTAATTTTGAAAAATGAGTACAGAACGACCTTGACACGCATACAAACGTATCAACTGAATAGTCACTATCCATTAACATGGACCTGTGCCACTTGCAGATTGATTCATTTGTGGGAAATGTTGTAGCTGTACCCTCTGACCATTCTCCATGTGTCTGCTTTCAAAAACCCCTTCAGAGAAGACAGGGTTTCTTTTGTGCATTCTCCCTCCACAATGCAGCCCCAGTTCTCACTAGAGCTCTTATGAGCTGCCACAGTATAAATATCATCACTAATTGCAAAGTCTTCCACTCACTAACTGAAAGAAAATTAATTCAAACCATCTTTTCCATCATGATCTAACCCATTTTTCTTCTATCTCGGACCTGAAAATGTAGAGAGCATAACAGGAAATACTGAAATGGAGTATTCCCCTCAGTTCTTAAGCAAACAGTGCAATTTAAGAAAACAGACTTCCAAAGCAGAAACTGCACAACAGCATACAAAAATCAATAATTAGCAACATCTAAAATATAACTCAAAGGAAACACTGTTCTAGAAAGTTTTTCCTTACATGACAGTGCACAATGTATGTAAGTGTCTGAAGTACAAGAATTCTCCCACAAAGTCTACTTTGCCATGTATTTATACTTATATGATATAAAAATGATACATTTTATGTATTATTTTATTATTGAATTAAACTTACCAGCTGGTCTGCTCTTGCTTCTAAGTCATTAGCAAAGGAGAGAAGATCAACCTTGGTAACACTTTTATTGATCTGAAACAAGATGTAAACAGTGAGAAAAGGAGTGTGTTGTTATTGCATTTACACAGTTTGTACTTAACTATACCACCTACTCTGTTTACTCTTTATTTCTTTAAATATTTACTGACCTTAACTTCTGAAGTGCTTTTTTTTCCCCAACTTCTATTATCCTTCAAAATATGGCCTTTTACACAAAAGCAGATTTTTCTGTTTTGCCCATAGTTAAAGAAATATTTCATTTTATACTTTGTCCCAGTCATGTCTCTGGTTGACTACAGTCTCACCTCTGTCAAATATGCTGAAAAGTCTATCCCATCTATTCCTGAGGAGCTGAAATTCAGAAGATTCTCCTTCCCAATTTCATCCAGCAGAATGATTTTGCTGAGGTTTATCTGAATATGTTCAATTTTAAGTGCCACATCTTCTGTATACTGAGAGGGAAACAAAAGAAAGCATAAAAGTAGTTTGCAACCAGTTCATATTCTGCTATAGCCCCTGCCCAAAGCATCTTGCTTTTGGTGATGACTCATTTCCACGGAGATGCACTGACTTTTGCTTACATCAGTTTAATTTAATTAACTTTAATAGAATCCACCAGGTAATGTTGGTGGTAATGTTCTTCCCTTCCCTGCAGTATCCACAGTACCCAGTCATGCCAAGTTCTAACCTACCTATGCCTCTTTCATACCAATGAATTACTTGCCTTCTGTTCTGTTTTAAGCAGGCTTCCCTGAATAAATGCTAGTCCCTCCTAAGAGAGAGACTAACATCCCTCCAGGAAACGTTATCCTTAAGAACATTATTTGGGACAGGGACTCTGTCTGTTAAGTGTGGATTCAGTGCCTGGCAGTACAGAACATGTATCCCTGAGGGGTTGCTGTAATGAGGACAGGTACTACAGGCAACCCCAAAATTACTACAGTCATGTAATGACAGTGCAGTCATGGATTATTAGAGCTTAACTGAAAAGATTATTTAATCCCAACCCCTTCTAACCATTCTTAAGACCACAGTATATCATATCCTAGATCAACACAAATCTGACTGTAGTCAGAAGAGAAGGCACCAAAAAAGGCATTTAGATAAAAAGAAGACTGTCATTAAAACACCATAAGCAACCTTTGGAAGACACTAGACTTCAACCTTCCTTCTATGCAAGCTTCAAAGTTAAAACCAACATTATTATCAGCACCCATAAAAAAAGCACATGGACCACTAAGACTGGTAAAAATCATCTTATTTGTAACTAGACTTCTTTTTTCAGATTAGCTTGGACAGTTCTTGACTCCTTGAAGGATGTTTTTTATATAAAAACAAAAATCTCACAAAACCAGGACACACTGTACAATGTTTTGAGAGCAAACGTCCTTCAGAAACAATCATGCACTCACTCATAGTTTCTTTACTTACCATACTAATATTTAGAAACTCATTGATATTGAACAGGTATTCCAGGTGAAGGGAAGTATAAATTCCTTTGTTTTCCTTGCAATCACTAAAAAAAACACAAATACACAGATCAGCCTAAAAACCACCTGGAGGACCAAGTATTAAAAGAATGATTAATGATTTTTTCTTATTCTAAGAAAATCAATCCTTTAGAAAAAAAATACTGGCTATATTTTTTGAAGCTGAGACTACAAGAAAAGTAATTAACAGTTGTCTCAAAGATGCAAAATATTTTATCAAAGAGTTTGACCAGTATCACCATACAATATTATGCTAAGACTACCTCTAATAACTCATATATGGGAGAAAATTGCTTTTGCTAGTGATTCACTAGAAAATCAGAATGTCTTCTGGAACATGTGTGATTTTTGGATGTGCCTGGAAAACGAAGCATGGAAGATACCACCAAATCAGTATGTGTAAAATGAATGAACTAAAAGTGAATTAAATATGAAATTAATTAAATCTTAATCATAATTTTAATACCTGTACACTTTTTCAAAAGTCAAGTTAACATTTGGGTTTTTAAAGAGGATGCCAGCAAGATAGTTTTTCCATTGCTGATTTAGTAAGTAAGGTGTATCCAAAACCTAGAAGACAAAATTCAGTAAAGTTACTATAATTCCAAGTTTCTTCATGTACTTGTTCATATGTGGTCTTTTGACACATACCCACATCTAAGCTTATCACCCACTAATGAAAATATAACAGCAAATTCAAACTCTGGTGCAGAAAGTGAATATTAAAGCTTCCCATCACTGAGGAAAGTTGAATCAGAAAAATCTGTCTCCAAAGGAAGACAGGCATGCAGTACTTACACTGCAAAGCAAATTAAACCAAGAAAGGATGAATGTCTCTATTTGGTGTGTAAGGAGAAAGTAAAACCAGATCCAAACTCACTTAAAGTGTCCTATAAAAAATAATATGCCATACAGAGCTGACAAGACCATTGGGACTCACTGGGATCCTAATAATTTTTTAATAACATGAATAACTTCACCTTGAATAAATTTTTATCTTCAAAGGGCTCACAGACCAGTTTTTCTACATTTCCACCTGTGACAAAAGTGAGCACCACTACAGTCATCAGCACCCAGGAGAAAAGAAAACTGAATCCAACTCCTCTGAAAAAGAAATAAGTTTAATAAGTTTTTGCTTTTTAAGAACATTTTATACACACACACATAGACACACACTTGGGGCAACAGTGAGGCCAACAGTTAGGAGTTATAACAGAGATAGGAAAACTGATAGACAGTTGAAATACTTCTGTTTTCCAAATATGTTCTTGTCCTCTGAAACAAATGTTTCAGCACTGTAAAGTCTTAAGCTAAAGTGCATCTAAAATGCTCACATTTGCATTGGGCGTGCAAACTGTTTTAAGAATCACATTTAAGAGCCACAAAACCATACAACTGTCTTTTTTAAATTCAACTCTTTAGGCTTGTGCTCCCAAAAATGTTTTAGGAAGGTTTCAGGTGCAATCTTCTCCTGCACCCAGCAGAAACAACATTAATCCACTACTAGGTACTTTTCAACCCCAAACCTTCTGAAATGCTCTGAGAAAATCAAGTGTCTCTGGTCTCCTCGCATGGCTTTTAAATTTTGAGCAAATGCTCAAGTGCACTAAAAAGCTATGACTTTCTCCTTTTATTTTCAATTATCTGTTCCCAGTTTTTCCAGTTCCTAAAGGGGCTTACACAGAAATTCATTAGCTAAAACACTCGCCTTAGAACAGTAGATTCAGAAGTTTTATCCTTCAGCTATGATCCTCAATGAAAGAGCAACCCAAAATCCCCAAGTCCCTCGAGTATGTGAGATCAATATTTATTTCTACTTTTTCTCAGCAGATATAGATAGGTAACAAACCAGATTGTTTTTTATGATTCCTCCAGAATCAACCAAACCAACTTTCTACAGGTACACTTAGTTCATTTTTCCCATATAAGTGAAACTTACGCCATAAGAAAGTTTCCTCCAGTGTTGGAGATACAGCCTCTGGTTGTTGGAGAAGCATGTTTATCATAACCACAGGTGCCACATAGCAATCCAAGATAGTAAAAGACCAGAATGAGGACCAGCATGCAGCACAGAATGAGACACCCCAGCCACCTGAGGAATAAAAGATGAAGTTTTTTGTTATTTTCATGCAAAGAACACGCTGGAGACCTGCAGAGAACATCATGCAATACTATATTCCCAACTGGCCCACTCGTGGATCTGTCTGAGCAGCAAATGCTAGCAACAAAAACAAGCATTCACTACACTAGTGTGTATTTTGGGCCAGAACATGGTTATTGCTGGATTACAGGCAGCTGCTGCTGAAGGACTGGGGAACAGGTACCACAGGAACAAGGTGTCCCCAACACCAGTTACCGCAGGTGGACTGTGCTGAAGCATCGAAGTGCTCCAAGTGGAGCAAACAATGACTCAGAAGAAGTAGATGTTCAAACAGTAATTTATTCAAGAAGCAATGGAGAAATTTATGAATGTGGACTGGCCATCAGTCATTAAGCACACAGCTGCTCTTACTGCAAGGCTTACTAACTTTTTGCACACTGTGTTAGGCTTGTAATTGTAAATAACTATATTTTAGGCTGTAAAAACCTAGGCATTGTGTGGAATGCTTTCAGTGATTGGAACAGTTAACAGAACTTGATGAGGAGAAAGATCTTGGATAGGAAATAAACTTTGATTTTTATTAAATACATCACACAACAGGTCTATCTGTCCACATAGCTGGAGCACATCTTTTTATTCATACATTATATATCGCATTCTAGCCTTTAATCCTCTCCTAATTTCCTCTGCACTTCTTTTTCTCTTCTGTTGTCACTTATATTTTTAAGTTCCCTTTTTTCCTCCCTGTACCTCTGTAGAGAAAATTCTGTAAAAGAAATACTGTAATGAACATGCACAGCTAATAAAAAGAAAGCCATTAATGCTGACAGGCATATTTGTAAGAGGATATTTATTAAGAACTGCAAATAAGGCACCTGTAATTAAGAAAGGAATGGATAGAAAATAATTTAAACAACTACAGGCTTGTTGGTCTCATTTGTACTTGAAGTATTATTAGGTTAGACAAAAACATGCATTTAAGTGTCAATTTAGATGAGATATATTCTCCAGTAGCAGAATAAAACAATACATTTATTTGGTTAAATGCTATGTGAGCTTCAAAGAAAATACTGATAAATTTGTCAAATTAAGGCTCACCACAAAAACCATCAGATAAGGAATGGGCTAAAGGTAAGGTTCTAAAAAAGGTTCTAGAAGTTCAGTCTTCTGCTCACTTTTATTTAACACTGCATTAAAGCCATCAACACACAGTCTGTAGCAGTGAAACTGATTTGGACACAAAGATAAAAGCAATTATCAATTATAAAATCAACCGAAGAGTCAAACAAAATGTAGGGAGAATCTGATGAGCTTGACAACAGAAATGACTAAATCTGGACAAAGGTAGGAAATAAAAAGCTTTATGCTTCAAAATACAAGATTACTCAACTGTAAGAGTCACAAAGTCTCAAACAGAAAGAGTATGTTCCTCTCAATGTACAGTTAACCCAGGCATTTGCAAGGACAAGTGCTACACCAGCAGGGACACACGCGGGTGAGCACAGATTTACAGGTGTGAGGCAGAATCCCTGCTACTCCCCTGTGGTAAAAAAGGTGCAATAGCAAGGATTGGCTGCAAGGTCTCTGTGGTCCTATGCCCTCACAACTTACCTGCAACTCAGTGAAAACAAGCCCTAACTAAAAAGTCACCCTGGCATTATAGAACAATTGATTTCCTTTAGGTGTTACATCTTTGACATCTACCTACCTCTGTCCTTCCTGAAAAAGACACGAAGGTCTAGAGTAGAAACTACCTCCTGCTCTGTGGTGGAACAGCACACAGATGTTGATTAGCTGCATTTTTGCCCTTTACCAAAATGCCAGTAACAAACATAGCATGCCTTATAGCATCTTTGTTTCACTGTGTTCATCATTAATAGTTTACTTGCCTTTATAGACCACTAAACTATTAAAAAGTATTAACAACAGGTAACACTTCACTCCTGCCTTATTTCATGTACATACCTGTAGAAATCATACTGCTCCACTAGTGGAAAATAATCTTGAACATATGCCTCACTCTGTGTAAGATATACCATCAAATCGTCTAAAATCTTCTGAACAGGGAGCGCTTTTGTGAAGGTAGTAATATTTGAACCAATGGACTCCAGCACGCTTTTGATATCTAAAAGAATATACATATTGCACTGTTACAGATCCATAGAGGAAAATTACATTCCATGTATGCATTGTAAAATGCTATTAAGCCATTTGCCACATGTAACAAGCAAGCCATGAAGACAAGTGTGAGGAAGAGACAAGCAGGCAACAAAAACATCAAGCTTTGAAGTAACGCAATGGCATTTTAAAACGCACACTTTGTTTTTAGCATTCAGCTTAATGATGAAAGATGTAGAAGTTGAGCCAGAGTTCTTCCTCTTGCCTTTCATTATAATGAATGTGTCACCTTTTTATCTAGCCAGCTTAAATCTTCCTTTTCATGCAATATTGCAAATGGTAACACTGATCAAGACAATTAGCCACTAAGTTTATGAAGGAGAAGATCAAAATCTATTTAAACTCCATGCCTTGGGAATACAACACTGTGAAAGAAATTATACTGCTTATATTGAGAATCTATACTAGTTCTTTTCAACTGTATTAAAGGAGATTACTTAAATAAATTCTTTCCAATTAATGAGCAACACTCTTGAGGTAACGATCAATTAATCCATTTTTCCCTTAGATAATGAACAAACATGCTATATTTACAGTTTAGATATACGCTATTTAGATTTACAGACACATGATTAATTCACTTATTATACACCCTGTCTATGTGTAAAATGCAGTTTCTCTACACTCTCCCCCTTCTTTCAACTTGAAACATACTTGGAACAGCAGGATGTATAACTTCAGGTTGCAATTTGGTAGCAGACAACACCTATTCTCAAACAAGATCATCTGTTTTGATGTTTACTCTTCAAATCAACCAGGTAACAAATCATTCTTTTTTAAAACTTTATAAACAAATGCATTTTTTTCTAGTAAACCCATTTATATGCTTTGTAACTCAAACTCAGTTTAGTGCAAACAAACTCAAAAAATTTATAAATAGGTAAATTAAGATGGCTTGTCTGTGTTTACACATAGCAGCAGATACTGAAAATGAGTAAATCTGCTCTAGGTTTCCTAATGACAAATATAACATTGATTTTCTAAAACTGGTTCATTTTAGGCAAGTTCACACAGTACACTATGCTCGTATCTATACTGTCCTTCATTTTGCCCAGGAGGGGAAGAAAAAGAACAGAAAAACTTACAAGGAACAGCTGCTTATATAATGCAGAACAGGTCCACAATGCAAGAACAAAAATTAAAACAGATTAGTATACATACACTATACTACCATACAGGTATGGTCAAAGATTAAAAAGTGTAAAGCCCAAGTAATAAAACAATTAAGACAGCCATTTAAATTATCCTTAAAAGCATATTTTTACCTTCCCTTTGCCATCCACTACATTTTAATACAACTGCAGGCAGGTTCAGGTTTTTTAACATCACACTCCTAAATATGTCATAAACACATCAGTCAAGGAAAATTAGCCTTTCAACCAAATAAAGTGCCAGTGTGAAGTTGGGATCCCAAGATTTCTCACGACTAAAAAGCCTAACAGATAAAACACCTCCATAATATACCATATGGCCTATTTTTAGATTTAATTTTGGGTCCTCATTAAGACATAGTTGCCTTCTATGTTTTTTTTCCTAGCACCAGATTTAAAAAAAAAGAAGTTAATCTTTTAATGATCTTTAGCCAAGAAAATATATTATCAATAAAAGAAAACAAAAACATTAATCAAAGTGAAAAGACAGTCCTCACCTGATAAAATGTTCCTGGTTTGATTCACCACTAAGTCTGGAGTATCATTAAAAGCTGCATAGCCCTAAGAATAGAAGTTGGAAAGATCAGAGCACGTTTCTCATTGTCAAATTGCTTGCAATTTTTTTCCTTTTATTCAAGGATCAAAAGTATACATATATGAAAATGTATGTGATAAAACTATGAAAAATACATTTTTATCACTACACATTAGAAAAGATGAAAGTAAAATAGGAACTCTAAGTATATTTCAGATTCAGTTTGCTCTTCAGAATATTCCTTGAAAAAAAATAGCTAAATTTAAATATACATGAATCAGTTACAATGACCTCAAACTTTGTTGCCTGTCTGACCAAGAACGCACATATGAAAATTCAGTAGGTGAAAGGAGTTACTGTGTACCAGCCAAACGCCTCCCCTTTCCAAGTCTATGACTTCCAAACATGAAATGCATGTTACAAACAATGAAATCCAACTGCCTCTAAAGATGGGGTGATGCTTTCTTCAGTGACAAGGCAAAAGAAAGGGTCTAAGCCATGGGAACAAAGCTGAGCAGCTTATCTGGACAGAAAGGAGATGCTTGAATCCTTACTCCCTGCAAGCCTGATCACTTCAAAAGCACACAGGGGTCTAAGGGCCGGCAGACATTTTGGTTCCAGAAAGTGCCCTCTATTCCTAGAAAATGTTTTCAGATTCCTAGATTTTTCAACTGCCCAAACTAAGTAATTTTTTTTTTCTAGGTGAAAATCATTGTGTTTTGTGGAAAGTCTTGCAAAAATACTAATAGTAATTACACTTTGTCCATTGTCAAGTATGTACATTAGGAATTTAGAAGTATGTCAATACAATAAAACTAATCAGGAGATTATAGAGGTTTTTTATTTCTTTAGCTTGAACCAAAAAATAGAACATGCTATTGGATCCATGTTTCTGCCTTTTTGGTTTTTTAGGATTGTTCTTTCAACCTGACAATTCACAGACATTTTTGACCTGCAGTATCCTGGAGATACAAAGCATTACATTCATGTTTTCAAGTATTATATCTTGGTCAAACAATGGAATAATGAGAGGCATCCACCACAAAGCAGGACGAGGTGGGAACAAAAGAATTCTGCTTGAGAAACCAAGGGAAAACAAGTGATTCACAAGTATCCCAGATTATTAATTAAGAGTTTACAAGTCTGTCAAGAAACATACCTTTTGAACGAGACTAGAAAGGTCTATTTTAAGGACATCATTGACCTTTGCAAGTTGTGAGCTCACTCCTGGCAACTAGGAAGCAAAAAACATGCCTGAGTCACATGAAGTAGCAGTCTCGCTAATTTAGTAAATATTTCACAGTTAGGAGAGACGGTAAAGAAACTAAAATGATTTGTAGCAGAATCTTTCTAACACAATCCTGAAACCTCAGCTGTACAAAAGCAAATCTTAACCTCAGCATTTTTGGGAGGGCAGGTTATTTCACTGCCCAGAGCAGCACTTTAACATAGCTGCTTGACACACATTTTATCCTCTTCTACAGAGAAGATGAAAACAGTGACTGGAATTACCCAGAAACACAGAATAAGGGAAGGTCACTTATCAGACAAGTGACAGCACACACCAAGCCACTAAGCTGCAGAAACACTACCGGGCTTGCTCAAGGCAATCACGCTCTAAGAGTCTGAAAAACATTATTATAAAATCTTACCCCACTAAAATTGGCATTGACGTTCAGTTGACTTAATGAATTCCTGATGATATTGCACGTTGAGGCGGCCTGAGCCGCGTTGCACGCGGAGTCATTGAGGGTGTTGCTGAGCTGTGTTTTAACATCTGTCAAGTTTGCATGAAGCCTCTCTGTTCCCTCCTGCAGAACCTCTACAGAGACACTCACATTTTCCAGTGCTTCCTTCGTTTCTCTGATGGCTGCAAGGATGGGAAATTTTTTAAAGAACACTTTAGTTAGAAAGCAGACTACAGATATAGATATGAAAAGAAAGTGCACATGCATAAATGCTACGATATTCTTAACAATACTGATCTAAATAATCCTGCCTCCCTCCCAAAAAAACCCTCTAGCACAGAATATGTACTTTTTGCACATAAAAATACATCACTCATGCTTTCTTACAAAGAAATGAATCCGCTCAGGCTATTTTCATTGAGATTCCATCCACTTCCCAGATTACTCTTTTATACCTTTTCCCTACCTCTCCTTACTCAGTGATTTCAGTAAAGAACTTTAACACGTGGTCATTAGAAATTGGAAGAAAGCCCATATCCACAAAACAGTATTTTCAGTATTTTGCTTATAATCTAAATCACAAATTATGCAGCTGCAAGATGAAAGGTAAGGAGATCATGTTGCATCAGCCAAGCATTAATAAGCGTTCAGCACTGGCTTTAGATTTTATCCCAATCACACCAAATAAACAGAACAAAATGAAAAAAAACCCAAACACTGAACAGGTGTTTAGTACACAAAGAACCACACAGACACAACTAAAAAACAAGTTACAAAAGTAAAGTGCACTTCACACAACACAAGGTTTTACCGTATTTTTTACCTTTGATAGCCCTTTCCACTTTGACTTCAAGACAAATAAGAGAAATAAAGCAAAAAAGGAGAACGATGACAAGTGAATGAGAAATAATTAATGGTTAAAAAAAAAAAAAAACAAAACCAAAGTGACTCAAGTTCTTGGGTGCCTTTCCCTTTTTTCTATAAGCTCTACCTGATTCCTGAAAAAAACAAGCCTTAAATGGAAAAAATAATAAAGGAATATTTCCTCCAGAGGGAGAAAGAACTAAGTGTGAGCAAGGCTAAACTCAAAGATACAATGAAGAAATGCTGGATAGCACTCTCATAATAAGCTTGGCAGTGTACAGGACAAGGACATTGTAGTTCATTCCCTGACCTGTTGAAGACTAACCTGCAAATACCTATGGACAGCTCTAAGAGGACAGTTTTCCTAGTCTCCCTTATATTCAACAGAAAGGGACAACAACCTGGAGCAGGGAAATCGGATTTCACCTCTCTTCAATGACTGCTGAAATTAAATATCAACATCAGCACATAAATCTTGATTTAGCCTTTAAATATATTTATAAACCCTAAAATATCTGAAATCCTCAGTTTAAAAGAAACATCAAGGCATGTAGAAGGATGAGCTGACTCATGGTACTGCATAAAGTTATCCCATGCCGTGCGCTAGAAAGATAATGCCTGTTTTACCATGGCAACAAAAAAAAAGGACATCTTTACCTCCTGCCATTGTCAGAGCTGCATCAAGTGCAGGACGTACTTCTTTTCCCAGCTGTTCTTGAACTCTGGTTCCAAGCACAGGTCCAACATCTGTGGCATGGAGAAATAAAAAACCAAACATTACCGACTAGTTCAACTTGAACTACCTCTTAGCATAGGTGCTGTCACACTCTTACATAACAAAGTGTACTTATATTATTGAAATTTTTCTAAGGCCTGACAGTCAGAACATAGTGACAGAAGGTAACACAGGAACACAGCTCTGTTTTAGCTAGCTATAGGCCTACAAATGAAAGCAGTAAATCAAAATACAGCGGAAAATATTCACCAGCACTTGACCATATAGGTAAAGACACATAACATTTCAACAGACTCCACAGTATGTATTTCATTGCATTTTCTACTCTTTTCAAAATAGGATTTTTTCCACAATCTATGTTAGAGAGGCCCAACATCTGGACAGGAGTTTTGTGGTATATTCTTTCACTCAAGCTATGTTTTAATAGTGTAAGAGGAACTAAAAAAATGTATTCTTTTCCTTTCCCCTGTTCCTCATGTATCGAGCAATGTCAAGGTCACCCACAACCAAGACCTGCCAGCCAGCTCTGCTGAAATCCCTTAAGCGTGTTAAGCACATGTCTCCAGTCCCTGCCCCCTCACAGAGAGCATCCAGCATGGATGCTCCCAGCACTGGCATCATCCTTACCCATAGCCACCCCCACCTCCAAACACTCCAGTCTCACTGTCTCCAAAGAGAAAGGAAGCTTAGTTCAGCAAAATGACACAGAAACGCCAAGCAGAGTTTGGTGAAGCATTTTAATGTAACATATTCTTTAGGTAGCCACTGGGTCCTCTGCATTTTCAGATCACAGCAAACACATTTTTGAGTTTTTTTGCTTTTGATGAAATGAGAATAGTGCATGGTACAGAAGTATTCACTACTGTTAGTACCATCATGTCTGGCCTGAGATGAGAATTTCTGTCAAGCAGAAACACTTTTCAGCTTTTCCTTAGGGTGGGCAAATGAACTCATGTACAATTCTCTAACAGTTTATCCTACTTGCACCCCAGTGTCACACACTTAATTCTGGTATTTCTAGAAAATAAAAGCTATCCTAATTTACTGCTGATCACTCTCACCACAGATCCAGCTGGGTTCCCGTTAACTAACATCACAAACTGGCATTGAGAACTAATAAACATTTAATTTGAAATTTCAGTTTGGAGCAGCTGAGAACCTTCAAGGTAGTACTTGAAATGCAGATGTCAACCTTTTTTTATTATTATTATTCTTACAGATTTAAAGATTACATACATCTTTTTAGACAAGTGTTCCAGCAGGAATTAAGCAGGAAGACTACTTTATTGCTACTTTCACAAGCACATTTGATGTGCAGTACACCCTCATACAGCCAAGACATATTAACTTCAGTGCATGCCAAGTTGGCTGCATTGAAAACTACCTTTAAAATACGTTTTAAACTAGACAGAAGCACAGATTATAGGCATGAGAAGTAAATTTATGGTAACTGGCATGATGCCACAGTGGCACAGTTTGATCCCAGCAACAATCTTTCAGCCTGAAATGCAGACCTGTATGCATTTACTAACATCTGCTAAAAATGCAACTTGAATTATCATCTGCACTGAATATGGTTGGCCCTTTCTATTTTAAGTTTTGTAAAGCAAAGCTTAAATTATAAAAATAAAAAATAAAAATCATCTTTCTGGTAGTTTCTGTTGACTGAGAGTTTTAAAAGGTGACACCTCATATTGTAACTGTGTTGAAGGGGAAAGCACAGCAGTTCTACTTCAAGTTTTATCTCCTGCTCTTCAACTGCTCATTCTGAAATGGCAAATACATTAAGCAGCTTTAGAAAGAAGACAAGGTGATGCCTCAACTTCTAGCTGAGTAGAGAACAAAAGTGCAACATGAAAAATAAACAGAGGTCTCTCACTCATTGGAACCATCACAGCTGCTTGCATATTTGTTCACTGATATTTGGTTTCAATTTAAAAACTGAGGAAAAATATTCCCAAAAAAGCTTTAAGTATGGCTACTGAACTATAAAACATATACTATAAAACTATAGCTTTATAGTATATTTATATAACTATAAAACTATAAACAATTTAATAAAAGACCTTTATTTTGGAAATACTACACATTACCAGCTCTGAGACTTTTCACGTGAAAACAATTTTAGATTTTGGTCTCATATACTACTGAGAACAGCACTTCTGTTTGAAAACCATGTTCTCATAAATAAAGTTTCACTTTGCATTATGAGCTAATTACATTATCTTTCTGAGCTTTTAAATACACGCTGCTAACCCCCCTTAAATCAAAGTACTTACTATTTAGGTCAGAGAGTGCTTTATCCTTAGCTGTGTTGTACTGGCTCACCAAATAGTCAATTTGCTGTAAAGAAGATGATTAAAAAAAACATTAAAAGAATTGGAAAAAAGTGATGCTTTTGAATGTGTCAAACTGTTAGCTTGAAACAATCAAAATATTTGTGCCAACTCCCTGGTTCTCTACTGTTTTCAGTTAACTAAGTATTTTATTTCCTTAGCAGAACTGCACATAATAAAAGACCAGTTTAATTGAGACATCTACTTAACTGGAACTTCTCTGTGGTAAATGATTCAGCTCAAAAGCAGAAGGAACTGTGACCTCATGAAGCCTTTGAGTCAGTCAGGCAAATAAGTTTTTTTGCATGTCTCCAATTTCGTTACTTGATTTTCTCCTTCACGGAGAAACGTGAGGCACTGATGCAGTGGTAATTTTGAAGCAATTCACCAACCACACTGGCTTGTGTCTGGGCAGCCTCTCAGAGCTTCTCTTGCAGAAAGGAGACAGCTGTTCTGTCTTAATGCAAATAGTTTTCCTTACCTTCAAGAGGATTTGGTCTCAACTTGAGCTTTACCAAAGACATCGTAACAATATAAACCAACAGCTTAGTTATCCCCAGATATTGGGTTTGGACAAAAGGCTATCAAAGAACCATCCCAAGTGGAAAGCTTATACTAATTTTGAAAAGACATTAAATAACCTTCATTCATTTCTGCATGTTTAAAATAATGCATTATGAATTCTACCCCAAGCGAGTTAGAGTGGTGTAAAGGTTAACATACTTGACAAATGGGTTTTCAATTTTAAGCATGACTCAAATATGTACCAAAGCGTACATGGCTTGTAGTCTCTGTGAAATAAAGAAAAAAAAAGACCAAAAAACCCCCCTATTGATGACACAGCAGTGGACGCCATTAAATGACAAAGTATGAAGCAGACTCTCTTTTTGTAAAACAGGAAAAAATATTTGTTTCTTACTAAGAAGGCTGTAGGTATATCTTTGTTTATTTGTTTGCTTTGTTGACCTAGGCTAACCTAAGGGCTAAAATTTTGCAGGACTACAGGTTTTGCATTGTCTCCAGCAATGTCACAGACAAAAGGGGATTCTCTATCACTAATAGTGTTATCACTCAATACTCACAAGTCTGCAAATCTTCTGTGACATGAACTCTTAACACAGGACTTTTTCAAATCCTCTTACATGCTGTACATACCTCATACTGATGAGTCAAAGGCATCAATTTGCATTTCAGAGCTTTATGGCCAATTGGTAGGATTCTAGAACTGAAGCACTTCTTATTTCCCCAAGAAATTCTTACAAATATGTGTGTCTACATGATACTCATGCACCTTGTCTGACGAAATGACTTAGAAGATACAGCTGATGACTGCATCAGTTCCAAGTCTAAAAAAATAGAAAGTAATAATCCTGTTTTGAAACTGAAAAAAGTGCTAAGTGAGACTTTGAGTAACCTCTGGTACAAGTGTTCCAAGTCCTGACACTTTTAAATTTAATAATTCAGCATTTTTATTAACTTTTTAGACAGTGTTTATTTTTTTTTTTATTAAGATAAGTTACTTCTTCATAACAGATTTTCTCCTCTGATGTTTCCCACTGCCAGCACTCAGTGTGCTGTCAAAGGGACTCTGGTGGTTTCTGATATGATTGGATGAATCCTTCTGTGCCCAGTGTCAGCTCCAGACCGACAAAAGGCACCCCTGTTTCAAGAAGGGTTATTGGGGTTATTGGCATGACCTTCAATTCCTGCCATGTACCTCCACCACTGGTCTGTCAGAGCACCACATGCAAACAAATAGTTGTATAGGGAACATCTTCAGAAAGGAAAACATTTTATGGCACCCCCCAGATGTCTCCTGTTCTTATTCAGCTCTGGCCAGAAAACAAAACAAAACAAAACAAAACAACCCAGAGTTACTGTAACTGGAATGCTACCACACTTGTGGATTCCACATAATTGTGTGAATTCCACCTATTTCTAATTTCATGGAAGTAAAACAGATTAATAAAATTAAATTCAAATAATTAAAATTAATGAAAGCCAAGGCAATAGGGCTGTCAGACTTTTTTGTTTCCTACAAATTCACAAAGAATTGAAACTGTACATTCTTTACAAGCCTTCCTCACTAGAATTTCTTTTTTTCTTTCAATACAAAACAAGATATGCAGAGGACTGCTTATGGGATTCTAAGGCAAGTCTGAAAGGAAGGAATCTTTCCTGTTCAGTATGGTACAGTATGACTCTGGTTTAAAGAAAAAACAGTCAAAAATATTCCTGGGAAAAAAGCTATTGTGACTCAGTCCCAGAGCACATACAACTAAGTCCAAAATACAAGGAAACAGGAAAGAGCAACAGGGAATCCAAGTTTACATGTAATATATGTTTTTGTATGTATTCCTTTTAAAACCTTATTTTCCCAAATTATTTAACTTCTGCTAGTGATCTACACTAGTTCAGTAGGAGGAAAAGGGTCTACAATCATCATAGCAGCATACTCCCAGAGTACAGCTCAGAAGTTGTTCAAAGAATGCTGATTCATCAGGATAACTCCCAAACACTTACTACCATGTGAAAATATCTTCCCTTGCATCATTTATTCTATTTAGTGAGACTGACACACAAAGAATAAACCAAATACTGCAGGTGTGATTTAAACCAAATAGAAAGAAAAAATTACTTTCTGCAAAATTTCTTATTTACACATATTCCCTCCCACCCTCATTCCCCATAAAGAAAAAATTCTTTACCGCTGGAGTGTCGTTAAGGAATATTTTCAGGTCTTTAAAATTACTGTTAACCAGTTTCTTTGCTCCTCGGACTTGGTTAGTTAAATGCTGGTTGGCAGCATATGCACAGAGCACTCCAACACTACAAAAAATATAGATAACAGATATTTCTTTGTTACTGTAAATGCATATTCTAACATTAAACAGAACGAAAAAATTATAGCAAAAAAAGTCAACATTATCAAAAGAAAGGTCTCCATAAATTTACACATTCTTTTTCTTACTAGAAGTTCTCACATGCACCATCAGGCAGAGTTGAGCAATGAGCTATAAGGGCCAATGTTGTACTACTAATTCAAAAAAATAAACGAAAAGTGATGTTAACCCAAAGACTTCAGAAGTTATTTATGTACAAACTAATCCATTAGCATGGGTACTGTCAGAAAATGTGTATAGCCTAGGTAAATTGTATGAGACTTAGAAATGCTAGGTTCTTTCACAAATATCATTAACCTTGACACAGCTATAAACAAATGGTCATAAGTTAACTGTGAAAAAGAGTATTTTTCATTTGATAACTTCAGCAGCAAGATTTATGCAAAATGGCACAATTTATTGACATAATTACACAGATTTTCCAAAAGCATATGGATAGTCCCTAATAATGCTAAAATAATATATAAGCATTTCCTGATACTGAAACGAAAGGTGGAAAGTGAGCTAGACTTCCAGTCAGCACTGCTGCTATTTTCTATTTGATCACTCCCTACTGTAAAATTCTAATTACAGCATGGCAGATCTGCACAAACAGTAAGTAAAAAGGCAATTAAAGGTCCCATGAGAGTCTTCAAAGCTCTATTAGCATACATGATCCTTAGCTTTTTGTTTAGCTTAGGTGTAAAGTATACTTAAACAGAAGGATGACTTTTATTTTTTAACATCTCACATTCAGAACACTTAACCTTTCAGACAAGTACCACAAAGGTCAAGAGTAACCACCAGAGTGGTAACAGCCTCAGAATCAAGATGACTACAAACCCACTTGATGGGTTAACCATTAACTTTTCAGCAGACAGCAGAGATCCACTCACCACAGGCAGGATACATCCCCAAAGGGCAGACACTGCCTTGAGGCTGCAGTCAGGTGCGCTACAGGCAATTCCTGTTTGGCATATTTGTTAAATCTCTCACTTTGTGGTGTAATAAAACAGCTCAATACTAGAGAGGTACTACCCTGAAAAGTCATTATGGACATCCAAACACAGAAGAAGGGAATCACTGACACAAATGGTACCATACTCTTTCCAGACTGTCAAACTTATCAAGTTGGAGTGTCAAGGGGACCCAGATACCAGTATTTGTAAATAAGACTTCAAGAAAACCCTATACCAGGCTCCCTATGGGGAAGAAGATAGATGGAAAGTACAACTTTTGCTCCAAAGAATGTACATTCAAAAAAAGCCATAATACAGCCACATAAATGAAATGGTGGAGAGCAAATAGGTACCTAAAATGACTTGTGTATCCTGGCAAGATAGGAGCAAACACCCTGATTCATGATGCTCATCTCCTTCTTCAGTGAATCAAAACCAAGCCTTCATCTTTATTTTGCTTTTCCTATTTTAGCTTTCCCAAACAAATGTAAAGGCTTGTTCTCCTGGTAAAACTGATCTCACCTATAAGAATTTCTGCTGCTCTGACAATACTCTCAAAAGAAAAATTCTAACTTCAGAGCATGCTACAGGTGCAGGTCTGTTAGGATCCCTTCACTAATATTTTCTCAATATCCAAAAACATCCAGAACAGGATGACAGAGTTTTACATAAAGAGGTTGCTTCTCTACCCAAAATATATAGTCATGTCTTCAAAACTGGCTATTAATGAACCTCCTAGAAATCACTAAGGAACAAAGGGACATACACACTTATCTTCGTATTTACTTAACCTACAGCAAATGGCATATTTTTTTCCACTATGACCAACACTCAAGCAGCCATGATATCAGCTACCACCCAAGGAATGAGAATCCAAAATGCATAAATACCAAGGAACTCAGTAACTTACACCATCCTGTGATTCCATGACAAGAGAAGTAAGCGGTTTAATTTTGGACATATACACTATTTTATTTAACTCTACTGTGATGGTAATTGCTATCAAAAGCTTTTTTTTTGCTTTGTTAATAAGAAAAAGTATCTCAAGCTATCAGGAAAAGCAAACATTTGTGTACCGCTCTGAGGCTCAGGGTTTATAACCACATCCTCATTCTTTAGACAACCAGCGTTTATGTGTCCTTTCAGTGCTATGTTCACAGAACAGAAGGGTCAATTGGGAGCTCACAAAACAGCGCTTTGTAAGACTCCAGCATGATCATCTTTCTCTTTAGCTTCCTAAATGGGAGGAAACAAGATAGAGGAGATACTTCAAGGCGCTCAGAACAATTGCGAATGTAAACAAACACACAACAGGAGAGAGGAAAAATCTATTTACTATGTAACTGAGCCGTGAGTCAACATTCATTAAGCAGCTGCAAAGAGAAGGTCATAAAGCAGGAATAAAAAG
Source organism: Manacus candei (assembly GCF_025592945.1). Classification (NCBI taxonomy): domain Eukaryota; kingdom Metazoa; phylum Chordata; class Aves; order Passeriformes; family Pipridae; genus Manacus; species Manacus candei. The sequence goes on along the minus strand of NW_026138096.1, from coordinate 504,608 downwards.
GACATGCTTCTGTCATAAAGCAAGAATAAAAATGACATGCTTTTTCTGTAACAGATTAGAGAATTGTTTAAACAATTCTTCAGGAGTCCAATATTCCACATTCAAGTTTCCTGTCAGGTTTCACAGACCAATTTAAATGTTATTAATCCAGTTGCAGAGGGAAACCCAAGCTTTTCCTTTAGCTGAACTTGCAAAAAATGTCAAGTCACAGAATAGAAAACCTGAGCAGATTTACATATTGGAAGAATGTCCCCTTTCTCACTACTAGCTAATGAATTTAAGAAAATAATGGGATAGAGATTTCTGTACCAACCTTTCCACCACTTCTTTCAGATAATATTAATTTCCAGGTTCTAAACAACACGTCCTACCAATCTCACAAAGCCAAGGATACTTGTGAAGCCTGCATGAGATACTTGCCAAGATGCCAAATACCATTCCGTGCCTCCAGACTTGGCCTTCCCTAGCCTCATACATAACATCCACAACTTCAAGAAAGAGGTTATAACACAAGCTCTCTTGGAAGGACAGAAAACTGACTGTACGTTTTTCTATTCAATAGCCAAGACATTTTGTATTACCAGCAAGTCTGGTATTGCAAAACACGCATTCTTAAAAATCCAATGTTCCTCCCTTTATAATATAGAGGAATTAAGGAAATTACATTTTTTTCACAGAAAAAACACATTTGCCTAAGCTTGCAGATGCCTAGGAAATAAGAGGTCTCTGTTCCTAAACTCTCAGTTCACCTTTGAAGAAAAGCACATAATTGTACTCATTATAAATTTGGAATATCAAATCTTAGTTGTGTATTTGATAGATTATTTCTACATCCTCTGCTCTTTAGCAATAGAATCCTACTTTGTAGGGCAATATCCTGTATAAAAGCTGTCAATTACCAAAAACACTGCGTGTATTTTTGACTCAATCTATAAAAAGAAGTATTTAAAACACAAAGTGCACATACCAGAAAAAGACACACTAAAGGCCTATTTAGTTTAAGACAAACCACAGCGTATGTAACTTCTTTCTTATATCCCTCCTTGAGGAAAGCATAGTTCTCACATTATGCTCCACCTGAAGAAAGCAGATCTACACAGAGCTGTTTTTAAAATTAAATCTGTCATACTTTTATTGCCTTTACACATCATTCCAATAAGCTTATTATTAAAACCTCATCCTAATTACCAGAGCACTACATCGGTGGAAAACTGAGAAGAAATGTTCAGCATGATTAAAATTTACTAGCTGAACTATTCTAAAATCTGCATTAACAGCATACATATGTCAGTGTGAACTTGCACCTTGACACACAGAAAAAACATCCCCATGTTGCTAGAATTCTCTAGAGTTGTTACCTACATACAGAATCTATTGCAGGCTCTGAATTCAGAGTCTCTCCCCTAATACTCTTTACCGTGCATTTAATCTGTCTCTTCCATCCAAGGAAAGACAGCTTGGAACCATTTTTTCATACCAAGGACTGGAAAAAAAATGAAAAATTAATTAAAAAAATAAAAAAATAAGGAAAAAGAAAGGGAGAAGAAAGAAAAACAGGAAAAAACAGCTCAATGCTCCCTGTTCTCTTCAATGATCTTCTGAACTTTTGAGAGAATCTCGGAATGGTTGGCACCATGAAGAAAGACGCAGAATATACACTCAGATGGTAATCCTGAAGAAGTCCCTCCAGCAGCTGTCTGTATGTATGTTCCATGGGAGTGTCTTTAAGGCAAAGCTCCCCTGGCAGAGGTGTGGGTTCAGGGTATCTGATGAATGCCAGCCCTACTAAATGCATCTTCTGAAGCAGCACAGCTCTTAGTGAAGGAGTCCATGGCATTCCAGTCACCTGGCAGGGGTTTAGGAGACACCCTCCCCAGTGCTGCATGAACTCAAAACTATACCCAAACAATGACAGGACCCATCCTAGTGATTTCAGAGCATACTTGATGTAAATCCTGTATTGGAGATCATTCAAGTTTTCATTCTTTTGGTTCTGTCTCAAGTAGCCACAAGCATTTTACTCACATGAGACTACACTCTTTTGGTTAATGTCACAGCTTACACATTTAGCTGGGCCCAGTACTCGAGAAGTGTCATTTTGGGAAGCACTACAGGTAAATCTTCCACCTAAGCCAAAACTGCATAGAAACTTTGGGGAAAAGCAGATAATAAATCCAGAAGAACATTTAGTTTGAGTACAGTTCAAGACATGTAGAAACAGTTTTAAGTAAATCTCAGGCCTCCTCCATTTTTTCCTGTTGGCATAATGGCTACCAGTAAGACTGTCCTTTTGTGTTACAGCATTGTAATAAGCAGCCTGACATGGGTTCAAATAGATTCAGGCATGGCATCTTCTCCTCTCTTGTCAAAGAAGATCCAGGAAGGGCAGGAGAATCTCTTTGTACAGAAGTGTACCAGAGACCTGAGACCTCAGTCAGGCTGGGATCAGTACTATTAGCCTTGTAAAGTTCTATCTTGCCTTGCACAGCATTCACAGCATTAGAGACTTAGCCAGGCAGCCATATGAGATCATCTCTACTTGTGGAAACCTGCAGACAGATCTCAGGTCAACTCCTCCCTAGGGTAAGCATCTGATACTCCTGATGTCTCATGCAAAAGGATAAAAAACCCGAGGAATTAAAGAGGCAATTTCACTAGTTCTGTAAAGCATATTACGAGGGATCGCTGATCTGCCAGTCATGACCTGGGAGGAAGCATTTACCAATGCTGGGTATGTTTAATCCCACAAGGATAGCTGGCAGCAAATGCACAAATTTAAGAGACCACCAAGGGGGATGATCTCTTAATTTCTCTGCTGACAGGCAACATCCCTCAGCCATTATAACCAGAAAGTAGCATCCTGCAAGGCGTTGTAAAGACAGCTGGTGAGCTCTGTGAGCTACCTTCAGTTTTGGCATGCTGAGGTAATTTAATAATTTACTGTATTCAAGGCACCTTGTACTTTTGTCCTGTCATTGTGGCAGGGATGCACCTATCACTCATAACTTGATTTAGGTTTCTCATTTTAAGAATACTAAGGGTCATGTTTGTTAGTGATGTTCAGGAGAAAAGAGCATGTTCCCATATCTGATATCAGCATGACCCCTATTTGAGCATAGGCAAGGTCTCAATTTGTCCTGACACACAGTAACAGAAAAAATAAACTCTAGATTTCAATGAAGTGACAAAGTACATCCCACCTGACTAAACAGTCACATGGTATAGATCAAAAGACTTTTTTATTCTTTTAATATAATCAAAAAATAAGCATAGTAGGTAGGTGAAAATATGAAGAAGTTAGAGGAAAACAAAAAGCCTGAAAGCAAACAATTTATTTCGAAGGCAGGGAAAAGAAGAATCTTGACTGTAGTTCCTCATCACCCATTACACACCTAGCACAGTAGTGTGCAAAATTGTGCAAAAACGTCTCGAAACTCCAGGATTTACACTGAGTTCATGCATGGTTTAAACAACTCAGGACCCAAAAGAAAAAACATTATTTTGAACTAATAAGAATATCTGGAGGACAGCAAATACTAGAGGAAGTCACACAATTGCTTTTCACACCAGTACAACACTATCAGGAACAAAGCAGTACATTGTACCTCAGGTTCTCTATGGGATGGTAACTGAACACAGGACACAGTCTCTCATAAGTTGAGTGCAACATTCTGCAATTGCCATTTTGAGATTGGCCAAAATTTCACCTGCCAAATTAAAACAATTTTTTTTTTGTTTCACACCTACATTCTGCTCAAGTAAGTATATAATGACCCGTGGATAGTAATGGTAGCAGCATTTTTATGATGCAGTTACTCTTTCTTTAATAAGCAATAATACTGTAGTCTAATAAAATAATTTCTGCACCTGTAGGCTAATACAGTATTATTTGTCGTACGACACTGCAAAATAAGTTCTATACCAAGCTTCATATTGTTCTATTTATCACACTTGCCTTATTATTAAAGAAGCAACAAAAAGAAATGTTGCAAAACAGCTCCTCTGACAGTCAGCATTTTTCTTCTGTCTTTGATGCATTTCCCCACCACAGTTGTCACAGCAACGACACATACAGAAGCAAAGTCCCACAAGAGGCAGTAACAAAATAAATAGCAATCCCAAGGCTGCGGAGACTATAAAACCGATTTCATAGTAGATGGCCTGTAAGTCAGACAAAAATAGTGGTAATAGCATATATCACACAGCAACTGCAATCAATAAAGAGCAAATAATTACAAATCAAACTACGGACTAAACCATCTACTAAATTACCAAGGTTACAGACTTGGTATATTTTGTCAATAATTGACAACTTTTCTAACAAAAAGACAATAACATTGTAGATACTGATAGCTAATAATTATTTAGCTAAACTACTAGCTAGGCAAACTACAAGAGTGAGTACTAAGAGAGAGTAGGCTCACAAGAAATAAATGTGAATCAATGCAATTGAAACAGGTTAAAAATGAACACATTTGATTTCCTGGACCACAAATCTACTGTTTCTCACATCTGTTTCCAAAAAGGCTCCACAAATGTCAGGAAGGTTAACTAAAGCAACACTTCATGGAGGGGGAAGGGAGGCTTAGCTTTTTCTCCTTTTTATTCACTTATGAGTAGAAAGATTCTTATGAACTGCAAAGGGAAGTACTTCACTGGATGATTGATTATAATGGCAGAGGTTCCTCCAAACTGCTGAATTTAAAACTGCTTAGGGACAGGAAAACATGCAGGAGCAGACAGATTTTAAGATCTCTCAGGTAAAGACATTTATTCTGCTGCCAAACAGCAAAGCAGCAGCAACTAAAAGGATGCTTTCAAAAGCTGGAAGGAGTGAAAAGAAACGATGCAATTCCATGCCCTAACCAGCTTTTACACTGCAAGAGACCCCAGACCAAGAAGCTGGGCCAGGCAGCCCTGGCACAGCCCTACACAGCGCTCACAGGGGACAAGCTGTGAGCTTGCCGTGCTGTTTCCCTCTGCTGAAAACACAAGCCAGCCCATCCCAGAGAGCATCAAGCAGGTGTCTGCACAAAGAGATCAACAGCACAGTGTGGGCATGTCCCAGTGCTTTTTCTTCCCTGATAAATCTCTCCTCTCCTTTCCTTTCCCAATTTTAGGAGAACTAATTCTCACCCGAGTACTTTGAGTACTCTCCTGTTTTACACCAATACAAGGGCAGCTTAGCAGAAAAGGAATGATATTGAGGCTGTGTAACTGTCCTGCAAAGTAAGTTAAAATTTCTCACAATCTATCAATCATGCTCCAGTTCCAGCTTCGCTGATGTCTGTCTTCACAATCCCTAATTATGAACTGAGTCAAATACAGCAACCATGACCATTACCAGAGTTGCAAATTTCTGACCTAATTACCAATTCTAGGATGAAAACTATTTTTTAAATTATTATTATTATTATTATTAACTCCTGGTTAAAACTTTTGCTTCCTTCTGAAGAATATGAACAAGATGTTTGGAAGAAGAATTTGGCTTAATTTTGCAAAATTTTTACTGTTTTCTATCTAGCCGAATACTTCAAAAATTATTTGACAACAGAAGTTATTTTAAGATAGGTCAGATGGGAAAACAGTATTTAAAATAACATTAAAAATTATTATGAATGTTCTAACAGAAGTAATGCATACAGACATGATTAGTTTCCTTTCAAAGTGTACATCTACCATAAGACATTACCTGAAGAGTCAGGACAACATTTTCTGGCTGTGGAAGTCAAAACAAATGGAGAATGTGTATAAAACACAGGCAGCATGCACAAAAAACAAATCCGGTGAATAATGAATAATTAGCCATGACCACAACAATTAACAACACGGAAACAATAATGAAAGCCACTAAAGTAAAATAATGCACAAAAGCACCATTAAATAATTATGGAAAAGTATTTACAATAAAATACATAGCAGGTATTTTCTGGTTTCCCTGGTAAGTGAAAGGAATCTAGGATTTGTCCAACAAATACTTCCATTTTAAAACAATGACAGACCAGTTATTTCCACATTGAGTATCCAGTTCATATAATTCCCAACACATCTCACAGAAGGCCAGAAACTGCATTACTTTGTTGTTTAGTGATTGCTTCATGAACTCCACCTGTCGTAACTGATATGATATTCCTGTCCTTTTCTTTTCAATTTTATTTTGGTAGCTCCACTAGCAGCTTTGGGATCTTACTCTTTGGGACTACATAAAAATTCATCCTCATTTTTAAGTAATCATGTAGAGGTTTAATTTAAATTATTCTAAAGCAAAAAAAAAAAAAAAAAAAGGAAGGCTTTCAAGAAAATCTGAAGAAATCTCTTTTAACAGTTCTTAAATGTCTTATCTGTAATACCAGAAAAACACTGAAGACTAAATATTCAATGACAGGAATTCCAGAAGAACCCAACTTCCCCTTTGTTTCCATAGTGGAAATAGAAATTCTTGTATTTTCCCCTTCATGTCTGCATGACAAGTTCACAGCTCATAATGCCTTCCCTCTTTTTCATAACTGGAAGAGAAGTGGACAAGCTAAAGATGGCAAGACCCCTCAGCCCAAAGCCTGATGTGTGAAAATCATAAATGTTCAGGTTTCAGGATGTTTTTTCAGTTTTTTCAGATTTCATACATATCTTTATGAAATCTCTACTGCACAATATTACTTAAAATGTTCAAAATCATATTTTGATCATATCAACATATTTTCTCCCATACTAATGGGAGGAAAACAAATGCTTACCCTCCCTTACAGATCTGGTACCAAATATGATTTTGAACATTTCAAGTGAGGACTCTCCCAGCAGAAGCAAAGCAATGGCAGCAGCAGTGAGCTGGCTCCCCAGAGCAGGCACGGATCAGCTGCTGGGTTGGCCTGGCAGACTGCTGCCCCTGGCAGGGGATGGGGAGATGCTGATGGTAAGAGTCCAACTGGGAACACTGGGACACACAGCACAGAAATGGGAAGGGCCTCCTGGGTCACTAACACTTTCTATAAATAGGTTAAAAAAAATTATACAGAGGAATGGCAGCAGAAATTTAACAGGATAAATATGAGCAGCAGATTTCCTGTTCTTACTACTGAAGGGCTGTTCCCAACGCTTGGTGAACATGGTTTCTTCTCACATGGAATTGTGCATGATACATATTTCAGCTGCTTTGTTTCTGTGCTAGCACTGTCTTCTGCCCAAGGAGCAGTGCTTTCTTCCAGGTGCTTCCTCTCCATATATATTTTAAAAGGTAATCACACCCCTTATCAACTCTTCTCCTAAGCAAAGCAAACTCTTCTAGCTTCCTCTGAAGACCCATAGATTTTCCAGATCCCCCTAATGGACATTTTCTGAACTCGTCCTATTCTAAGTTCATTGTCCCTGAATTTGAGTGATCAGAACCACAGGCAAACATTTCTAACTACTTATCCACACCCTTCAGCAATATTCACACTTCCCCATCTCCACTGGAAACTCCTCCAGGGGTACACCTACCATGCTAGCCACTTCACAGTTGACTCTCACTAATGCTTCTGTCTTCTTAATGCCATCCTACTTGTCCTGATATATTTTCTTTTTCCAAATTTATTTCAAAGTTTTGCACTTTATTCAGGTCAGAATTTGGACTGACAAATGGCCTGTATTTCAACAAGCACATCCCCTATGCAGGACTAGAGCCATCATCAATCTCAGATTTCTCAAGACTTATGTACTAGTTCCTAAATACTAAATTTGTGCCCATGTACACCACTTATGGTCTAATGGTTTTGTCCCAACTCTCCTAGCCAAGCCCAAGCCTGCTTTCCTCCCTGGGTATACAGCCACAATCTATGAAACACCACTCTTTAGAGCCCACCAAACAAGTATATGGGATCAGCAAGAGTCACCTGATGCATCATAACAACAATACCCACACACCAGGATGTAAGGCAGAGGTTATCAAGCTACTGGAGAAATAGGCCTGTTGTCAGGAAGACATGGAAGCACAAGGCTTTCCCCTTTCAAATACCAAGGTCATTCAGGCCATCCTGGTTCAAGGCAGTAGCTCAGTGCCTGTATGCCAAGTGCCATACTCATCCTTCTGACAGGTACACCACACTGCAGGGACTATAAGCAAGCACCTCAGTGAAGTAACTTATTGCCTGGCCATAGTTTAGATTGCTACTGCAGACAGCCCCTGATACTGTTTCAAAAACAGAACACCATCCTTGAGAAGAGCCTCAAAATCAGATGCACATTATATTCCATCTTCTTGCTACCAGATACCCTAAGAATTTCAACTGTTACAGGATATTCACAAACCTAAAGAGATAATGAAAAATATCCTCCACATGATTAACACACTACATAAACTAAAATATACTTTGTAAGTAGGCTATGGGAACTTCATTTTACAAAGGCATCAGAACCAGCACATAAATTCAGCTTTTCAAGAAAAACAGCTGAAGCTTACATGAGAGCTGAGCAGTAATGGTTCTCTCTAAGCTTTTTTAAAATAAAAGCAGTATTTTTCAATACAAAGAGCCTTCAACCTTTGTGCAACAGACACTGCAATCACATTACAGCTGCAATTTATAAGTCAGCCTTAACTATGATTAGTTTCTTTACACTGGCTTATGGACTTTTCCTTGTAATTGCTTTTGAGAGATTTTGGTCCCACATTTTTCATGAAACTATCACACTTGTTATTCAAAAAATTAGTATTTCTATCCTGTTCATATAGTTTTAAAATACTAATTCCTGTTTTAGAAACAAAACTGAATTTCAAAGTCATAATTTTCATTATTTTATGCAAATACACATAGACAATTTACCTTTTGATAATCGCCCTGTGTCTTTCCCAACTGCTGCTGTGCTACTTTTCTGATGAGATCTGAAAATAAGCAAGAATATTCCAGAATTTTAAACAACACAATTTATTAAAATCAAGGGAAAAGAATCGTTTGAATTCTACTGTTAGGCAGGCAAGATGAAATTAAGAACAGAAATCAACAGCATAGGCAAGCACATAAGTGTCTCCATAAATCTGTCTAGTAACAACATTTTTAATTAACAGTGTGTTTTATGAGCTCACAGGAAGAGACAGGTTATCTATCAGTTAATCAGATACCACTGAAATACAGTAAAGGTTTTTCTGAGGTCATCCTCTGTACCATAAAATCATTATTAAAAGTTCATCACACATATACCAACTACGTGGACAACGTTCCAGGTGTCAGCTTTGCTTCATGTTTATGCCCAGTACATATATGCATACATATACATACATACATACATACATACACACAGCATTATATACATAATGTGCAAAATAAACATACTAATGCGGATTTCTTGATTGAAGGGTACAAGGAAGAAGACTCTTATCTTTCCAACATTATCCCAATCTTTTTTCCCTGCCCTCTCCCCTGCCCCAATCTCTGGACCAACAGTTAGTATGGAAAAGCACCAAAACAAATCAGAAAGCCTAACATGTTACTATTTACTGTGTGTGCAGCTCCATCTAAAACTCATTCTAACTTACAATATAAAAAGAATACAGCAACACCAAAAAACCAAAGCAGGAATGTGCCACTCAGTAAACTCTGGCAGCTGTAACAAGGATACCCTTTTTGGGACATCACCAGCCTACCCTTATCAAGGTTTTGACAACCCCATGGGAACAATGCTGGGAACTGTGGCACCCAGTCATTTCTGCGACACCCTGCACTTGAAGAGGGGCTCCAGCAGCCCCCCATGTTCATACAGAGCTGGACTTCATGCTACTATTGCTCTATTTTTAGTCTCCCCACATGCTAATGAACATACTTGATAAAAACTTCTATTAAGTTACCTGAGGCTCAATTAAAGGACCTGAAGTTTCAAACCCAACTGCAGACCTCCCAAAAATCCAAGCCCTCTCAGAACTGATTGTAGCACTTGTGAAATATGTTCAGGGAGTTCACAGAGGCTTTGATCTCACTCCTCTCTCACCCTCCATCTGGCTCAGAAAAATGAATTCCTAAACAAACAGCACCCATAGTCCTCCCTCCCCAACACCCTGCAGAGGGAACAACGATTAAACTGATCTGCACATTGAAGAGATCCTGAAGAGTTCCTCACAGAAAACTGTCCAAGGAAAGAAAGCACATGACAGCAAGGCACAAACTGCTGTTTTAGGGCAGGTAGTCCCTGCAAGGGAGCTGCAGACAGCAAGACTGGCAATTAAAAAGTAAAAATCTGTTAAATCATCACTGAAGTGTCAAACTGGGACAGGAGGTACATTCTCTAACACAGAGTGCTTGCAGTAGGTAAGCAAGGACTCTCTACGGTGAGGCAACCTCGTTTTGGAAAGACCATCCATAGAGTACAAGACAAGGCTGAATCCCACAGTTAGAGAAATAAAACTAAAACATACGTGGAATAAGCACCTGGGAAGCACAAAAGAATTACGATCCCTGCAATTCCTTCCAAGCTCTGCATCTTGTGAGTCACGAGACTGCTGAAGGAAAGGGCACACACCACTGTAAGGGCAACACACAACTGACCCACCACTGCAGCTCTGACACATCTCGTGCACTGGGATCAGCAAAGTCCTCCCTGCATCGAGATCATCCCAGGCAACATCTGTGCTTCTCCAAAAGTTTCAGCAACAAGGAGATACACAGCTGAGTGAGGAAAAACTGCACAAACTCCAAAGGTGTAAATCCCACCGGTTGTTATGCAATTTTTTCTTCTTCAGCAGAGGTAACATTTTTTTACTCCTGTTGATATCTATACCATGTAAATAAAATACTGGTGCATAAAATATAAATGTAATGAATTTTCTTTATAGTTAGATGGCTTTTAGCATACAGGAAAAGAGCTAAAACAGCTCTCTCGTTTATGTATTGATTCAACTATTTAGCATTGCGTGACAACACCCTATAGAAAAGCCACTGAGAAACTTCTACCAGCTTAAATGAGAATGTGATAGGAAAGAATAAAAAGGAAAAGCTTTTGTGATCCTCAGTGGCATGAAGCAGGCACAGGATCCGACAGCCCAGGATGCTGTGGCATCACCCTCTTTGCTGCTACTCTTAACACCGACCAGAAGAGTTCCCAGCAACCTGCTCTCACTTCCAGGCTGCTCCTAACTCAAACATTCATCTTGCTTTGGAAAAGGGTTGGACTTGCTGACATCTAGACATCCCTTTAAATCTGAATTATTCCAAAGTTATCCTGCAATCATAATGACATTCTATTATAAATTATTTAGGGGAGCAGTGAAAACACTGCCAGGAAGCATGTAAGAAAGCAAAATTTTATTATTAACAAAAACGTCCTTTCCTAATGTTGGGAATTGGTACAAGAAAATTTTAAAAGCATTAGCTTTTCACATTAAATAGAAGTTGAAAGATTTTACCCGTTCTCCTAGTTGAGTGTCTGTCCTCATAATAAATAAAAAGTAAAAAAAAAAACAAAACCAACATGTTGCATAAAGTTTTACATACATCTATATACACATATACATATACATTTATGCACCTCTGTATGCATGTGTGTATGTGTATGGAAGTAAGAGCTCAAGAGAAACAGAAGGGTTGAGGCTGGAAGAGACCCCCTGGGATCATCCAGTCCAGGTTATCCAAGGCCATGGCCAGTCAGGCTTTGAGTATCTCCAAGCAGAACAATCAATATTTAAATAAACCAAACCAAAACAACCCAAAATGTGCCCTGGTTTCTTGTGATATGCCTAAATTGCTCTGAACGTTCCTGATTCATGGTTTTATTTATACTGTTTCCATATTTTATAGCCTGCCAGTCAAAAAAATTACAGAAATTAATCTGAATACTCTGTGACAAATTTATGCAGAAAATTGCACTCTGTTTGTGTTTCTGAAATTTAGAGTCTCTAAAGCTCGTTCATCAGAAAGTAAAACATCTTTAAGTTTAATAATAAACAAGAAAGCCTGAAAATAGGTATAAAATGTTCCCACATGGATTGAATAAGTTTAATAGTAAGAACAATACCGGCTTGACACACAACACAATGGCTGCTACTGCACAGCCCACTTTTTTCCCTCAGTTTTACAGAATGTGAGATTTCCCTACTGAATAAAGATTCACTACTTACATTACTTTGCAATGATTTTTCAGAAGTAACATGATACTTCAGGGTGTTTTTCTCACCAGACAGCACACACTGATTGTCTGGTCTTTACTATGAATTTATTATTTTAACAGCCTTCAGTATAAATGGGATTAGGCACATCCCTGGTTAATTAATTCCAAATGAAGTGTGGAAGTAGTATATATTCCCATAAAAAATATTTTTGGCTGTAACTGAATGTGAGATTATCTGCAGTTACTCGTCCACACATCTGTACACACAAACACACCTTAGTGGTTTTGTGGTACCAAAAATCTCCCTGCTCATTGCAGGGGGGTTGGACTAGATGATCTTTAAAAGTCCCTTCCAGCCCAAACCATTCTGTGATTCTACTAGGTTTTAAACACATTGATAGTAATCCTGGGGAAACGTCCTGTGCCAGATACTGTGTAAACACAAGCTACTTATGGCTACACTGCTCACTGCAGGAAAATGAAGAGACACCTCAGACCACATTTTATTCAGCCTGTGATTCTGGTGTGCTTTTATGAAGCACCTTTCCTCCCTAGCTATAACACTTCCTCTCTAGCGTTCAAATAAGCTTTTATTTTTCAACTGAACTAAGGTAACTCCACAGGACACTCTCTTGGGTTATTGGCAGAGTACCACCTGAAGGCTGATTTCTGTCTCAAAAATACAAGTGTGATAAAAAGTGGTGTCCTTTATTTTCAAATTAACTCGATTACTTCTGAAATCTTGGCTTGACCACCTGCACACATTGTTTCACAGGACCAGTAATCCAAGGCTTTAGCACAGAACACACTTTATCATTGGGGTTAAAGAGATTTACCTTGTGAGGCTCATTTACACAGCTAATTACATTACTGCTTTGCTGTCTCCCTCCTGCTCCCATCACACATGTGAAATGCCATCTGCCCTGGTAAATCTAACTAGCCAGATGAACCCTTAATTTACCAATGCAATTTGTGAAGAAATATTAAGCACCTCTGAGGATCTCCAATTAACAAAACATAATCACCAACTCTTGCATTGCTTGAGTATTGTGCATATACACTCAATGTCTTGTTACCCTGTCTGGTTATCACTAGGTATGCTTCTTAAAACTGCTCTAGAGAAAGGGATAGCAAAAATAATAAGAGACTTAAAAATAAGCTGTCTGGCTATTAAGCATCAACATAAATTAGTTAGAAATTCTTCTGCCAAGAAAGCTTTTCAAATCTAGGTGACAGGAAAACAGTTGGAATAAAACCTTTGGGAATGCTATGCTTCCTCTTCACTCAAGCAATTCCATTGAGCCAGTTCAGCAATAGTGCAACTCCAACATTAATCAAATTATGCCAGAAATTAATTTGTCTTTTTATGCATAATATAATATACTAGGCTTCTATTCTGAAAGGTCTTCAAACAAACCAATAAGAACTATGACTGAAGCATTCATATCACACTGAATAGAGATTTTTTTCAGAACAGGGGAGAATTACAGAGATAATACACATGATCAATTAATAACTACTTTATTGCTACCTCATTCTAATGTATAAAACCGTATTTCAGCCCATTCCTGTTCATCTATAATAGAGAGAGTCAATGGACTACATACACACTGAACAGTTCAGCATCTCTCTGAGTATGGGTCAATTAGCCTGAAATTAATGAATTAAAATGACTTCAAACTTGGTTTTTTCCTCTCTAATTATTACTCAGACTAATGAATATCTCTTGAAAGGCCAAGAAAATCAGGAAAGTTGTATTACCTTTTCAGATTTATCAGAGACAAAAACCTTCCATGTATGTTATAGCAAGTTTTACAGCAAGTTCAGTTCACTGACATTTTAAAATACTTGCTTTGACTTGGGTGGATCTTTGGTTGCTTCCCCAAAGCCTCAAGCCATAGCCTTTACTGCAGTCAGATTCAGCTCCCACTGACAAGTCTCCTTCAGAAGGTAAGACAAGGTCACCTTTGCTCCCCTTTACTGCCACCAGCTACACCATGGTTCTGCTCACTCCTACCATCCCTAATCCCACAGCACCACTTGTCTCTGGCTCCACTGCAGAGCAAGATGAGAGCTTGCTGAGGAATCCACCATGCACACTGGTGCAGAGATAGCAGAGAGAGAGGGTCCTGCCACACTGCTCCCCCCCGTGCAGGAAGGAAACTCACTCTGTAGGTCATGTGGGAAGGCTCCCACACAAGGAGGTCTTCCCATACAATAAGAGATCACTTTAGTCCACAGATAAGAAGCCTAATCCATGCAGTCACCCATACAGTCTAAACCATTCCTTTCCAACTCTAGCCCGAAAAGCTTCACTCTCCTCTTCACAATGTCCTCCTCACACAGACCTGGAACATAACCCTTTTCTCTAAACTAAGAAGAAAACCCCAGCCTTCTCAGATAATTTCTCCCCCAACTTTTAGGCCAAGTCTCTCTCCATACAATTCACTGGTTTTTTTTTTCCCTTGAGTTACTGGGAACATCAGGTTGATTCAGCTTCCATCCTCCTGTTCCAGGCCAGAGGTCATTCTGGCCCTCTTCCCTTCAAGCACAACTCCCAAGTGACACACTGACCTTCCCTCACTGTTGTAGCCCACACACAAGATCATCTACTTATATTACAGACATGGTGAAAGGAAATTCTCTGTTCAATCACCTGTCTATTCACCTGCATTAAAGAAATAATGTTCAAAAACTAAATTATCAGCCATGCCTTTGGACAAGGAAAAAAGGCAAGTAAGAAAGGAGCCTCGTTGCTGTACCTCATCCCTGATGTGCAAAACAAAACCCTAGAACTTGTTATTCCACAATGTCCAGAAGAACTTGTTTGAATGGAGGTAAAAAACCCCAACAAATACATATTAAATTGCTTAGGTATTTCAACTTCTCATCTACTATGGCAATCTGTCTTTTCACCCTTTTCTGCCTTCAGTCTGCTGTTTCCTCTCATCCACACCATCATCGTCCATTCCCATTCCTTGACTCCACATTCTTTAATTAAATATTGTTATGCTACAGTACTCTGGCTGTCATAAAATTCAACAACACACAATATGACACAAACAAAAACACAGTTAATACATCTTTAAGGTCTTGTCACAGTTATAAAGCATATGCTGCTTTATTCATAATTGAAAGGACAAGCTACCAGACTATCTAGAAATGTGCATTAGCTTATACTGCACACAGTGCAGGGCAACGTGAGAGCAAGTGGGGAGCAGAGCTGCAATATGAACTAGGTAATGAAGAGATGAACAGCTATGAGCAGGACTGAAAATGTAGGAGTGGTCTAAGCAGGGAGCACAGGTAGGACTAAGCATGGTGGAACTGCTGAAGACAAGTAATTGCCTGGCAGCAACGCTGCTGAAGGAACCAGAATGTGAAATTAAGGAGACCCCCTCAGCACCCTTCCTGACAGAAAATAACATTGCTCCAGTGAAGAAATTATACAGCAGTGGATCAGATAACAGTAACAGTCAATGAACTTTGTTCATGGACAAAAAAAGTTCCCCAATTTCCAAAAAACTGAAGTTGGTCAGGAAGACCAAACAGGTAATTTAAGTCTTCCACAGGAAATCCCCACACCTTAGAACTGCCCCAAACTTGAGGTTATTCCTTTAGTGCAGTCACATTTTCTCTTCAGGCATACTCTGCTTTCCATTGACATGCACAGACAACCTTAAAGAGCCTGGCCAAAGAAAAGGTTTGAAGAAAAAGGAAATAGCCACAATATTGACGGTTACAGGACACATAGAATGAAAGATTTCTCCTTTGAAAATAACCTTTGCAGGGGCTTTCTAGTTGTTCTTTGCTACAGAGAAAGTTCTGTTCTTGCTGAAGCTTTGGAAAAAGAACAAAAAGAGAGAAGCCTTTAGAAAAATCCTTCCTTGGGACGCTGTAATAAATTTGCATGCATCACACAGACGCGAAGGGAAGTAGAAAGCTTTGAAGAAGTATTTCACACAGAAACAGCATTCTTTCATTTTCTGAAGGCAACAAAACTTCTGTAGCACATTGTTTGTGCCACGACAGCTATTTTTTGCCACTTGCTTTGTTTGCAGTAGCTGCCTAAAGTTCTCCCTAGGCCACCATCTGGTAAGGATTTACAACAGATTATGGGCAAAGATTTTACTCGGTGCACTGTACACGTTTGTCTGTTTTAGCACACTGCACAGGCTGAGCAACTTCTTGATAGAGTGGGTTGTGTAGACACACTGGACTTCTGACTTTGATCAAAGTAGTAAATATTTAGTTTGTATGAACAGCATTTTTCCTCTTCCCTTCTCTCCTCAAGAGCTGCTGTAAACTAAGGAAAGCACAGAAAATCCTCACCTGCATAACTTGGATTACTGGAAATATGAACACAGATAATTAATTGGGAATGACACACCAGAGCCCTATTGACCAGATTACCTCAGCAACTGGCATTCTGGCAGCTTCCCTGAGATTCCTCGGAATTCCCTTTCCCCTGTTTTCCCATTTTTTTGCAAGGGTCACAATTTTCCACGTTTGATAACTGGGTCATGCATATTGGGTTCAAAGTATTACAGAGATCATTACTTCACTCAGAAAATCAAAGCAAAAAATAAAGTTGCTACTCTGAAGAAAGTTAATTAGGCCCGAAGTTTTGATTTGTTCTTTACAGGTACAGCCGGGCATGTTTCAGCTGAGTTAAAGAGCCAAAGTAATACTTAATATTCAAGAATATTCACATTCACAACTTTAATCACTGTTTAAAGTTCACAAAAATAAAATAATTTGGTGTATTTTCAGATATAAGAAAGATCTTGACTATGTTGTGATGCAATGCGGGTCATAGTTTAATCACAGAAGTGTTTTTAGATAAGAAATCTATCTGCATGTTGAAAAAAGTGTCAAAGCAGGTTTGGGTTTTTTTTTTTTAATTGGCAGGCTTACACTAAGATGTATATTCTGATACAGATTAGCCAGTGTAAACTACACTGGCTGGCCTTTGTGGCAGCTGGTTTTCCTTCTAACATGAAGATAACTCACTAGTGGAAAAAGAAATAAGCATACTCAAAAGTTTTCATACCTACACGGAAAAATTTAATACTGTTAAAAGGATGACAAAGCCCACTAAAATTATTACTTACACATTTATTTTGCTCCAGCAACTTTTTAATAGTGCATATTCACTTAGAAAAAAGCATCACTTTGGTTAAGATCTAAAAGTTGCACGGTGTATCTTCAGAAGCAAAAATAACAATGAGAAAAAGGGAGAGGAAAAAATTGTAATTGTCATCATTTTCAATGTAATTAAACATTGAATATGACTGTGGAAAGACTTGTTGCAAAGATCTATCAAATCCTTCTTCAGTTGAAATCATTCAAGAAAAAGCCACCACTGAACAAGATTTAGGAGTTTGTTACTTTGTGAACAACCACCAATGCAAATTACCAGACAAAATTAAGAGGGCTAGGCTAATGCCATCTTATTATGATGGTGTATTTTAAAGAAAAGAGAGAGTCAAATGACTGCTTTTCCAAAACCAGGCAGGACAGTGTCTCTCATGATTAACTCAAAATGCTTCATGATAGTCAAGATGATGAAGGAACTGAGAGGTCCCTTAGAGGCTCGTGAAACCATCATTCCACTAAATTCAGTGACATCCCCCTCCACTCTCTCCCCATCAGTTTCACGAACTACAAGTTAAAAATTATAATGAGATTCAGCACTATGTGAATAGATAATCCTGTAGAAATTAAATGAAGAGGGAGAAGGGACAGCAAAGTACCAGACACTGTTAAGCTGGGAAAATTAGGAAACCTCAGCCCAGTGGCCTGAAAACCCTAAGATTTCTGCAGTTACGGAAATCTCTTTTCAAAGAGGTTCATGCATGGTACACATTATCAAAAATGTGGCTCACCCAAAACCTGTTCTGTCCCACTTCTCACCATACAAGATGCTGCAGATATGCTCTGGAAGTCTCAAACAAACTACCATGCTTTTAGTGGTTTAGATTTCCTGTTCACAGAGGGAGGAACACAAAGAACTGCCTTCTTCACATGGTGTACTCTGACTGCCATTGTGCCCTGGCATCTGAAAGGCAGAACTTGGGCTTTGACCAAGTTGATGCCCAAGGTGCTTATCTCCTTGAGATACTAAATGGGATTGGCAAACCTTTAGATTAAGAACAATGAATGCACACAGAGCTTAATTCAGTGTTTTACTGTAATTGCTAGTTCAAAGACACCATGCTACATTCAACACAGCTAACATTACCAACCACAGTCCCAATATACACACCATACAACAGTACTAATTAGCTAAATATAGGCATTTCTAGGACATGGTACCTTTGCTTATTTCTTTAAAAATATTCAAACCGTACCAATGAAGCCCCTTTACCTCAAATGATGAACAAACAACAAGGCCACATTCAGTCACAATACCATCCTGTACCTCAGACCCTTCCCTTCCCTGTAGTTAGCACCCCTGGATTTAACTGTGTCTAGAACTTCTCTCTTGTGCACTGAAGCAGGGAATGCTGCTGATCAGCTCTCTGGTTACACCTGTGTCCTCCATTAACGTCGTGGGAGAAGGCACTTTAGACTTGGGAAATACAAGTTGAGTCTGTATTGACTACACAACTATAAGCCCACTAAATTGATAATTATTATCTAAACTCCACGAGGCATTGCTGTTTGAGGTACCCTCCAGCTATTACCACAGCCATCTGTGGAAATGCCACCTCTGAGTACACTCCCCATAGAAAGTAACCCAAATTCCCTCAAACTCTACCTGAGGTTCATTTTCATTAGTTTCTCCCTTCTAGTCTAATAGTGTTGTAATTGTAAAGTTGAATTGTCATTTTCCAGTTGCTGACAAGGCATGTTTTTCTCCTAGGCACAGCTGGCAGGCACTATTAAACCAGATCAGGGTAAGCACTGAGGATACTGAGAAAAAGGATTCCAGATGTGCATATAGAGCAAGATTTTCAGATTATCAGCTATAGTACCCTGATTAAAAAATTATTTCCATATTTTCCACATATAATACCTGTCTGCAAAAGAGATTCCTTGTTTACATAATCCAAAAGAAGCGCGCAAGAAGACATCAGAGAAGTATTAACGTCTGCAACTGTAATTTTCTGTGGTAGCCTCTAGTAGATAATCTATATAAGTCTGCCCTCCCTAACACCTGTGTCTCCTCCCTGTACCCAAAAAATCCTCTTGACAAGTAATCTGTTAGAGAGTCTGCAGTTTGGAATAGCTGAGGGAAAAAGTAATTGCTCTTCTGATGCCTCAGTAAATTAAAAAGCCAGCCTTAAATCCGACTCAGAAATGTTCTCAGACTGTTCCTTGTTTACATGGGCATGTCATCAAATAGAGCATCTCTTAACTTCCCAGCATGAAATGAGCAATGATTTTTTTAAATACTACTTCCTTAAATGTATCTGAGTGGGCAGAAAAAAGAAGAGGTTAATTTATCTTGTATATTCCTGCTGCTCCTTCTTCCCAAATATTTCCAACATTACACACAAGAAATTTCTTCCAATGCATACACCATATTACCAAAATAAGGAGCACTCTTAAGTTCTTACCCCAATTCCACACAAATGACATTACCACTGCTGTATGTAACACCTGTCACCGGGGACTTGCATTTTTTACATACACAATTCAGTTACTATTCTAAATTCACATCACAGCTCTTGTCACAGCAATGGAACAAAAATAGTTACAGGGATGTGGTGAAGGCACCAACTCTACAGCTTACTGAAACTGTCATTTCACAGTAGAACTTTGCCAGTCTAACAGCTAACTCACTAAAGGGCAGATCTTGCTCTTCCCCTCTTCTCAGCTCCTGCACCAGCAATTCCATCTGTGCTCCCAGCTCCAGGATGCAAGCTTTTAAGAAAACCAGCCCACATGAACAGGGGGGTAGCTATCAAACACTAGCTCAAAAAAGCAGTCAATCATATCAGCACAGTTTCACACCCAAACTAAAACTGAGACTTCACACAACTGGAAAAAAGGATATTCTAACTTCAGTTTTTTATACAGCATCATAATGGCTGTGGGTACCTGAGCAAAATCTTATGGTGCTGGACTGCAGCATCTGCAGAGCCAGAGCAGTCCTTTCACCACATGCTCGTGTGGACATGCCCAAAGCTCCTGAGTAAGTCTCAAGTTTAAAAAAAAAGGGCACTACCAGCTATGCATAACTGAGCTTAGCTCCAACGTCCAGACACAGGAATTTGTTTTTTGTAGGGCAGTTGTGGAAGATCTATTACTAACAGGAAGCAAAACTAAAGTAAAAACAGGCAACCAAGAATTAAATAGTTACAAAAGGCAAAGAAGCTAGTTTTACCCACACACAAAAACAATTCTGACTTACTCAAGTTTAAGTGAGAGAGTGATAAAGTGTTTTGCTTACTTGCTTTAGGACCTCACAGCCAATAGATTTAAAAAGTCACTATCCTAGGAACTCATCAAACCCATCCACAACAACAGTGTTTTGAATATGCATTTTCTATTACAGCTATACTAGCTGCAGATAGAGTTTATTTTCACATCAAGTCACATGTTTGTTCTTGAAAATAGATTAAAATGCTTTATTTGCTGAATACAGTCATGTGAGATATTCATAGAATCATAGAATCAACCGAGCTGGAAAAGACCTCCAAGATCATCAAGTCCAACCCTTGATCCAACCCCACCATGGTTACTAGACCGTGGCACTAAGACATCCAGTCTCATCTTAAAAACCTCCAGGGACAGTGAATCCACCACCTCCCTGGGCAGCCCATTCCAATGCCTGATTACTTTCTCTGCAAAAGATTTCTTCATAATATCCAACCAAAACCTCCTCTGGCACAGCTTAAGACCATAAATCATTACAGAGACAACAAAGACTAACTTGGTGAACTTCACAATCTGCAGTGGCTTTAAGGCTGACCAGATGAGGAGAAAGACAGACCAAACGGGATTGGAGACAGGACTTTCCATTAAAATAGTCAAGTTATGATCCTCACTCCTATTCTCAAACTGTTCAACAACAAAGATTCCACAATCAGAAAGAATTGAAAGGTGTAATCCAGGTCTAAAAATCAGCTTGTTCATTTTCTAAACAGGAAAATCATATATTTAACTCTTCATACTATCTTTTGCCCAGGAAGTACCTGCATTCAACAACTGATTTTTATGTTTAAGTTTTACTCCTGCTTCAGCATAAATAGGATTATTTCAAATAAAATACAGATGCTGGAACAAAGCAACTGTAACTTAACTGGCAGAGTTGGCCTGCAAGACATTCAGGTACAGCAGAGTAAGGTAAACAAGCCTATCAGTTTTGGTCTTATTTCACCTAAAAATAGGAGCAAGAGCTTGTTTCCCAGCTTGTTTCCTTTGTGAACTCTTCAAATTTTCTTATAAAACACAACCTGTGAAGCCAAAAATTTGTTGTGCACATCCTGCTGGGAAGTGGAATCTCACATTAACATTGTCTTACTGCAACAACTGTTTCCATGGGAACAAAGACAAAACTAAGGTACTTCACAGCAACCACAGTATCACACTGACCATTCCCTCTCTGCACCAAGTTCACATCTGAAGGTTTCCAACACAATAGGTGACATGCACCATCTCACAACCATGAACTAACAACTTTATTGATAAATTAATGCTGCAGTTTATGACAATTTCTCGGTAAAAGAAAAACAATTTGTTTTGTTAGATGTCCTCTTTCTTAGCTGAGTGATAGAAACAACTTGCAATTCTCCTACTGAGATGAGCTCAGGTGGTTAGAGCATGGTGCTAATAACATGAAGGTCGTGGGTTTGATCCCCATATGAGTCACTCACTCAAGAGCTGGACATGATGATCCTTGCAGGTCCCTTCCAACTCACAACATACTGTGAGAGTGGTGCTATTAACAAGAAAGAATAGTAGTGCTCTATCCTACACAGTCCTCAACAAAAGGAGTAGTAGCACCACCGTTTCCATTTCATAAATGGAGAAACAAAGGCACACCAAGATTAAAGTGATTTATTGAGCCTCAGGTAGCAAACCAGCGACCAAACAGTCTTTTCCAAACAGTGTATCATTAACTCGAAGTGGAAACTGCTTCCACACATATCAGTTTATTTACACTTGAGTAGATGCACTCCCATTTACAGCAGTACATCATCTAGTAACTAGCCTTCTTCCTAAAAGGCATACTTGGGAATGAAGGAGTATGAATGTAATACTGTAACAGATTCAGATCCATCAGAGCACTGTTCCAAGCATCAAGATGACTTGCAAAGGCAGGAATATCTATATGCAGCTAAGACAATGCTATCACTTCTTTTCTGCTCAGCTAAGAGTACTAATAGTAGATTGGAAAACTGAACATCAAGTACTTCCAAGTATTAGGAAGAAAGATAAGACTACTAAGATCAAAGGTCTAAAGTGATTGATGCCAAGTCCTGCACACAAATCATACTTCTGTATCTCATGGTTATATGCAATACACTGGGGCATGAACCTGGAGCAAGCTATTCTGAACCACCAGTCCAAGCAGAATAATGAAGTTTTGAGTTAGAAACACCAAAAGACTTGCTTCCAGTGCCCATTTGTCATTATGTTTATTTTCATCACTGAATCAGAATTAACTCTATTTCAAGTTGGAATTAAAAAAAAAAAAAGGCATTTCAAATATGTAACTACACCACTAATACACTGAATGTGAAAATAGAACAGCATATGGCAAAAGAGATTATGTGGATTAGCCAATTAAATGGTATGACTCAAACTGACATGATCCGTCAAATCTGTGTTTTGCAGCGAAGCATGTGGGGGCATTGGAACAGGACTTCACCTAATTCAAGTAATGAAAGCCAAACTTCTGAAAATAACTGATTTGGTAAAAAGTATCTTCAAGGAGGGAAAGAGAGGTATGACATGTTCAAACCTTAGAAGCTAAGAACAAATGATCTACTTCCGGATGTCTCCTTTCTCTTTAACACAGGAGTTCACCACACCAATGTGATGCAGAACTCACTACAAGCAGTCCCACAGGACAATAATCTTGATCAGAAATTCTATATTCACTAATTATTCACATGCTTAGGACACATGATATTAATTTTGACATACGAGATTACAGACCAAATTGCTGATAATATAAAACCACAGTAAACATCTCACTGAAATCAAGTTTCCTCTTGATTCAATTCAAGCAGGCTTTAGGCAGAATGAAGGCCTGTTTCTAAGAGTTCAATGCAGATGGCAATCCTCACCTCCCAGGTCTCACAGAGAGGTAAATAGTTCACCTGCATAATTAACAGAAGGAATGAAGGAAAAGAAGCAGAGGTATCTGGAAACGGTTCCTCCAAAAGGTGACATTACTGTCACCCTCATACAACTGCCCTCATTACATCTCGTGCAAGACCTGCTCAAAGGACAGATCCTGCAGGTAACAGGCCAGGATGCTACTCTGCTGTTAACCCCTGGGACTCTGAGCACTTGTCTAAATAGAATTCATTCAGTCCATTTCACTTGAGCTCATTCTGCTACAGCTCTGTCAGAGCTGCATGAAGAAACATCAAAAATACAAGCATACAGTAGTTCAAAGATATCATAAATCTATGTGAACAATTTGACCAAAGAACTTATTTTAGGCTTTAATTACTAAAAGTTTTAATGTATAAATTGAAAGCTGTACTACGAAATAATATAAACACCTCTTATACAGTCACAGCTAAATAACCAAAAGGAGTTACAAACCAAAGCCGTTCTTAGATTTTATCAAAGGTTCACCTCAATATAATTTCAAATGCCAATATTATACAAACACATTAGCACTTTAAGAGCTAAATGAAACAAAAAGTTGGTCGAAAAGTTCAGTTCATATAATTACCACATCCACAAACACACAAGGTTTCCAAAAGCACCTTTTAATCAATGGAACCTCAATAAACACATATTCTCTGATATCTTAACTTTTCCTTTAGAAGGGACAATTTAGTAGGAAAGGAATGGAAAAATATCTCAATAAAACAAATGCAGTTTCAAGTCTTAACTTGATAGCTTTCAAAGGCACAAGAAGCTACACAAGGCTGCATAACAGAACCGTCCTTATATAAAATTTGACCATGTATGTACAGACTTGAAAACAAATAAAATTTATTTCAAATTTTCCATTTCCTAGGCTAAATCTTTTAATATTATAACCACCTGTTTATCATAATATGCAAATCTCAGAGAGTTGTCTCTTATGGATTTAACACTAAATACAAAGCAGTTTATCCTCTACTGTCTCATGCTGTTTCAGTTACGCAAAAAAGCCTCAAATGCATCAGTGACAGCTTTGAGATAGGTAAGATTTGAAACTTCCCCGATATTTCATTTTCATTAACAACCTCCTCCCCACCATGCTTAGCAGAAAAATGTTCTTTTATAGAGAACTGTACACATTTCCAGGCCATAACACATGCTACTTACAAAGCCCTTCATGTAATTTACTTCCTGACTATGGCCTTGGTATCTACAATAGGGTGGTAGCATCAATAACAAGTCTGTATTTAAAAAAAAGTAGTTTATCTGCTTACCTTGAGGAAAAGAATTTGGCTGCACTAAGTACAGGAATGCGTGTACTATTTTAAACAAAATTCCTATTGACCCAGGTTCATGGTATGCACCTGTATCATACGTCTTGGATGGTACAAATCCAAAATCCAAAGTCCCAGGAGGTGGTTTGTATATAGGCTGTACCTCTGAAATAGTACTTCCACAAAACAGCAGCAGCAGCAGACAGAGTTCCACAGCCATAGCTAGCAGTATTCATAAAACTGGAGGTAGAGATATTTGTCCGACCAAGTCTAGAAATCTTCAGTACATTCAGTTGGGGGGGCAGTTTTTTAGCCAGGAGAACAGTGGTACACCCTCACACCTTCAATTCTTTAATGTATTCCAACTTCAGAGTGGTACAGCAGCCTCTTGTGGAAATGACTCAGCGCACCATCTCTGGCAAAAAAAAAAAAAAAAAGGAAAGAAAGAGCTCATTAAGATATGTGCAAGCAAATAGGAAAGTGCAAGATAACCTGCAACCTTCTGTGGAAACTGAACATATCAATAGTTGGAAAAGTGTGCTGGATAGGATAGGAAAGAAAAAAAAACATTGAAGTTTGTGAATAATATGGTATACTACATACACTGTACTTGAAAGAGGTGGAAAAAACAATTATGCACAGTTCCAGGTCAGTGAGTTTTCAAAAACAAAGCAGAGCATTGGTACAGCTCCGAGGGAAACAAAACTAAAAGAACAGTGTATGAATTGTGCTTTTGACTAAGTACAATATGTCGTGTCACAACAGTTACACAATGCATTTAATCAGCCACCTGATAGTTCTGTAGCTGATGACAATTATTACAAGTCATATCCTGTAGTTTCTTTAATCTAAACCTTTGAGTAAAATCTTCACTGCTAGATACTCCTAATTGTCCTTCAAGACCAAGGGAAAAAAAAATATTCATCACTGAAAAGTTACCAAAACCAACAAAACTTCACCCTCCTGACAGATGACAATGGGTGTCAACAATTACTTTCTATTAGTTCCAGCTACCTCAAGGCTCTCCCTAGGAACTGGGGAAGTCAACTCAACAATTTCTATTCACAAATTGCTAAAGCTCAGTGTCATTAACTTTGGGTGCTTACACAGGTTCAAGAACATTTTGAATGTACAAAATCACAGCAGCTTAATCAAGTACTACTTAAGAAGCGTAAAGAGAAACACCCCTAGGTTTCTGACAAAACCAGTGACTGCATCTAGTAGAGCCAGGTAAAATTCCTTCACTTCTGCATGGGCCACAGTGTTCAGACCATTCCCCTGCAACCATGAGAGCAAAATAACCTCAGAGCTTCAGTCAGCCCAATTCTACACCAACACCTTTACTTCCAAGGTATTTCCAGGTCAAAGAGATGCTGAAGATGGAAGACTTTAAACATGTAGTAAGGTGAGACCTAAGTCTCTCCCATGCTTTACAGTCTCCAGTAAAACACAGGCTACCTTTCTGAAAACCAGTATTGACTTGCAAGAAACCACACTGTTCAGTAGTCTGTGCTGCACTCAAAGGAGAGATCAAGATCAAGAAAAATATGGAACAAAGGAATACAAGATCAGATCAAAGAACTAGAGACAGTTTTGTTTCCCCACAGTCCAACTGAGTTAAGAGGGAAAATTCCAGCCTATCTTTCCCCCTCATGCCTTGCGAAAATCAAGAAGAATGAACAGTAATAATGCTACAAATAGGACAATTATCCAAGCCTTATTCAAAAAGATGATCTTAGCAACCACTCCGCAATATGATGTTCAACACAGGAACACAGTAATTTAGAACACATTACACCAGGAGTATTTTCTTATCTGGAAAAGAATATTTTGCTAAAGATTAATGAAAGAAAAAAAAGTCTAGATCCAAAATATTAATTTTCCTCCTTTAATTTTTTCTTAAGACCAGTTTTTTTTCAGTCTAAAAAATATTTTAGTGGAATTTTATTTTATGCATCTCTTGCTCTAGGGTTGAACACAGAAAGGTCAGAAAGTTAGAACTGCTTAGGCTGCAGTTCATTATAAAATCTACAGAAACTCTACAGGACAAAATATCACAAAACCAGACCTAAGTGGGGAAAAAAATTATTTTGCCTTAATGACAGAACAGTGAAGATTGTAGAAGTCTGATATACTACTATTCAACTTGGTTTTCTTAAAAAGAGGTTTGAACAATTTTTCTAAGTCAGGTTTATGTTTTCTAAGTCAGGGAACTGGTAGGTGTGATTGTGAAAGCTGAAGATGACTTCTCTAACTCGTGTCTTAAGGCAAAGCATGTTCTCTGTGGTGCATTCTGCTATTCTAGAAAGAGAGCAGAAGAGAAAGTACACATGAGCTTTGGGTTTTTTGATAGATTTTAGACTAAAGACAATTTAGAGTCTATCTAATTGCACAAACGGGCAAATAAAGCACCGTCAAAATGTCCCCCCAACATGGGAAAACAATCGCTACACCTGCTAGAAATGCAAAGTCATGTATTAGCCAAGACAAAGTGGGCACTTTCAAGACAAGGACACTCCTTGTACCGCAAATACTAACAATAGCCTGCTAAGTGGAGACACATAAATTTTCAATTCCGAAGACACTACTAAAGTCTCCAACTCCTCATAATTTTCAGTTAAGTTTTATAAAGTTCAGGTGAGTTTCATGCAAATCAAAGAATCTGCAGAATTCTGACCATACTCCATTCTTCTCTCTTTGTTGGCAAATGTATCACAGTAAACACGGTATATATAATCCTCCAGTCTGACACCGGTTCTCCTCTATACTACATAAAACACTAATATATTTTCAAGGTTATATTAATAATGATCAGAAACTTGTGGAAACACCATTAAACCTATAACTCAGGATACCTCTGAGTATCCAATATGTATTCAACCTACTTAAAAATAACTCAGATGTAAAAAGTTCCCAGCAGTTATCCTTTTCTTGATATCTAAAAGAAACTTAGCTGGGAGCATACTAGTAGTTAAATATGCTGGATAAACAGCATTAAAGAGGAAAAAAATCTATCCATGAAACTTGTAATTGTAAGAACTGCAAGAATGGCATACACAGTGGTGACACATATAAAGAGAACTCAAGTTCTCTCAGCAGTTTATGCTAATCTTCATTGCAGCATGTGGCCATCTCATTTCCTCAGACACAGTGTGGCATCACTGCAGTCAGTGAGCTACAGGCACTGCCATTACAACTCTCCCCAAGTTCAAGTAAACAGTGAATGTAAAGAAGCTGTGTGAAACTTTGAAATGCTTACATTAATTATCAAATAAGCTACTCATTTCATTACTATGTTTCAATAAAAAGAGAAACCAGA
Source organism: Manacus candei (assembly GCF_025592945.1). Classification (NCBI taxonomy): domain Eukaryota; kingdom Metazoa; phylum Chordata; class Aves; order Passeriformes; family Pipridae; genus Manacus; species Manacus candei. Next base: position 476,666 of record NW_026138096.1, on the reverse strand, counting down.
ACCACACACCCCATGAAGATACATAACAAGATATATAATAATGAAAATCTTTAAATTATTTTCTGTTTGCAAGTGGCCATCTTTAAAAGATTCGAGCTTTTGTATTTTATTCTGTAGTTAACACTAATATTCTACACATGCAAGTCACTAAACGTAATTCCTGGGGTTTTAAATGCTATCTGTTGAGAACACCATCGCTCACACATGCAGCAGCATTATCATATCTCAGATATATCCTATCCGTTATTAAAAATACTGTAATCTTTTCCAAAATCAGTAAAACTTCAGCACCTCCACTGTAATTTTAACAAGGGGAGAGGAGACAGAGCAAGATGCATTAGTTCAGCAACTGCTTCCATGATACATCAACTCTAGATAACAGAGCTCAGAGGCAGCAGGATATCCAGCTCGTTGTTTCAATGGGACTGGCCTCCTTCTGTTCAACACTGCAATTCACGCAAACACAACACTGCAGTGCACTGGTGCAACGATGATTAACCCCGTGAACTGAAATTCAATCAACCAGGGGCTACATTGCTAAAGCCCAATGGTGGATCCCGCTGGCAATGAACCAGGATGGGGCAGGATGATGGAAGATGCAGTTGTCCATAGGAAGCCCACACAAAGGTGCTGGGTACATTTGTTACATTTTTTAATTATACATTTGAAGATCCAAGTCCATAATCCCCTTGAGTGAGATTGCATCCAAACCAGCAACCACCCAAAGAGTGAAACGAATGAGAAGAGCCACAAAACAGATAGTTACAGGTAGATTAAAAATCCTAAATATGCATCAAAAAAGACCAAACCCACACCACTACCTTTCCATTCAAAAGACCCAAAAGAGCAAGCCTAGTTAGATGCTGGTAAGCTAAAAAGGTATAGTTTTCTGTAACTAAATCTGCCCTAAGCCTACCAACATTTACAACCTGTTGCCATAGGAGGAGCAGGAAGTAAATAAACCTAACAAGCACTACGGACTGACTGCAAAATAGGAGCCTGGCAGCTCTGAGAAATACTACACAAATAGCATCTTCCACACAAGGCAGCCTCAGTATGCACCTGACTTGCTTGCTGTATGTTCAAAATGAGTAAGTGGTCAAATGATGAAAAACTGGGTATTCAGAATCCAGTTTGGTTTGGGCAGCTTCTCAATAATTTCAAAATACATAAATTAAAAAAGCAGCATCAAAAAATCCTGCTGTTTTACAAGTCACAGCCATTTGCAAACAGAAACAGACCTGTAAAAATTCCAGGGGAGATACCTTCCTTTGAACATCAGCAGGTCTGATTTTCAGCTGACTGAATAAATATTTAAAGCACATTTTCACTAAATAAATAAATTTATATAACTTGATTTTAAATGATGCATTTACCCCAGTATTCATAGAGCATTTCTTGTGAGATTACTTTTCAGCATCACACAGAAAATTTTAAAACACAGTAAGTCCAGCCCATAAACAGGCAGTTTTTGGCAAAGGTGAACTGATGAGTGCTGCCTACATGTCCCAACACCAAGGTACCAAGATACAACAGACCCCACATACTCCCACTAGCAGCTGAGACCAAGCCTTTCCTTCATCCCCTTTCCAATTACTAAAACTGTGGAGACCTCTTCCTCTAACAAGCTGCTTAGTCCTTGATCTGCAAACTGCAGAGTAGCGCGGGTACCGCAGCTCTGCCTCTGCTGGAATACCGGCCGATGTGGTAGTTTCTTCAGCTGCTCGCTCTGCATGTGTGTGCACAAGATACAACCCCACGTTTACCACCACATCTGCCCCTTTCCCCCAGCTCTCGGACGAGGATCCCGGCTCACTGCAGAGCTCACCCTGACGAAAAAAACGCGCGGCCACCCGAGGTGTGCCAGCGCGATGTGCCCAGGTGCTCAGCGAGCAGCCACCGCCAGCACCGCCCCAGGGAGCTCCTGCGGGGCGGGCGGCAGCCGCCGCAGCGCTGCCGTACCGAGCGGGACCGGCGGCAGCGGACGGGCCCTGTCCCCGCTCACAGCCCCGCCGGGGGGTCGCCTCCTTGCCCCCCCTACCCCTGACGAGCACATTTCGAGGACAGCACCCTGTCCCCGTCCGCCTCCCTGGGACCGCTCGGGCCCCACCGCCCGCCCCCCGCCCCGGGCAGGTGCCCTCAGCGGCCGCCCTCGTTCTCCTCCTCCCCGCGGAGCGGCTCCCCCTCGCCCCAGAGATCTGTGGGGCTCTCCCCGCCCAGCTCCCGCCGCTCCTCTCTGTTCAGCGCCCGGCAGCTCTGAGCAGCCCCCCGACCCCTCCGCAGCCGCCGCAGCCACACGCGGCCCCCCGGGGAGGGACCGCGCTGCCCTCGCCGCGCCGCGCCCACCACCCCACTCCGCTGGCTCGGCGGGCGGGCCCGCCCCGGCTGCCCGCGGACCGGCCGCATCCCCCCCGCCCTGCCGCAGCCCCCTCCCCGCCACCGAACCCGTCCCTCCCGCCATCCCGCTCCCCGGCCCCGCTCAGCACCGACCTGCCCCCGCCTCACCGCGCGCTCTTGGGGCGCCTCCATCCTGCTGCTCCCCGTTCCCACAGGTCGCTCTCCCAGCCCCGGTAAGCCCTCCGGAATCCCTACCGACCCCCTTCCCGAAGGCAGCCCCACTCCCTCGACAGCCCCCCCTCCCCGTCACCTGGCTTCTCACGGCAGCTCCCCGCCCGCCGACCCTTTCCTCCCGCAGGGGAAGGGGCCGTGCTCTCACGGCCAGGATCTTCTGCCGCCCGCAGCGGGAGAAGGCGGAGGAGCCTCACCGCCGCCTGCTGCCCGCCCCCCGGCCTGGCGGAGCCGCCCCGGGACCCCTCTTCACGTCCCCCCCCCCGCCCGCAGCACTCACCGGCCGAGTGGGCACAGCGATCCGGAGGCGGCGGGCACGGCCAGCACGGCACAGCCCGCCCCGCTCCGCTCCGCCTCAGAGCGCCGCGCCAGCCGCGCTGCCGGTGCCGCCCGCGCATGGATTACGGAGGGCGGGCTCTGCTCCGGACCGGGGCTGCAGGACCACCCCGGCAGCCCGGGATGGAGGGGGGAGGAAGAGGAGGAGCGTCGGGGCTTTAACCACGGAGGGTCGGGACGGGCGACTGGGCGCTGGGCAGGGGGAGAGATTTCGTGGAGCGGCTTTTCCGAGGCGGCCGAGCGGGTCGGGCTGAACCTGCACCCGTGGGGGTGGGAGCGCGCAAGGCTTGGCGACCTGTTGCATCCGGGCCGGCTCCTGCCCTCTCCCCGACCGGGAAGGGGCTCCCTCCGCGACCCAGGGCCGGGCTCCGCCGAGGCACATCCCACCTCGCCGTCCCAGGGGTGGCCGTGCCACCTCCCCTGGGCGATTTCTCCTGGGGGTTGGTTCGAGGTCGAGCGGGTTTGCTTTTCCCGTCAAGATGACTTACTCCATTAGCTTTCGAAAAAAACATCTTGTTTTACTTTTCTCGAGGGGTGTCCTTATTGCCTGATGGGTTTAGCGTTTCCTTTAGGGCTGTTATCCATGTTCCTAAGTGGGTTTTTTTCCTGAAGACCAGTGTTTTATTGGTAAAATGAGAAGTGTTTTTCCTACAGTAGCATACATTGTCAAAGGCTCCTGTGCTTTCTTCCTTCACCCTTTTGTCATTTTTATTTGCAGCTTTTGTATTTTAATACAGTTCCTCTCTTGCAGTATTAAAATATAACAATGATTCTTGCCTCTCTTACTAGACCCTTCATTAATCAGCATGACAAATGCTTTGCAGGGCAAAGCAAGAATTTTCACTGGACATCCAAGGTTGTGCTGGGTCCTTGGAAATCTGTAAAACACTGATGGAGAAGGCAGTTAGTCTCCCTTTTGGCAGGCAGAAAGAAATCTTTCTGGCAGCAGTCTGCACTGCTAACGCAAGTTTGGCATTAGCCAAGGGTTTCTCCAGAGGTGGCATTTAGTGTTGCTGAAGTCTACCTGTATTTCAGCTCAGGGCATTTGCCAGCAGTGCCCATCAAAGAACAAGTTGCCACATTGGCTGTGCCTAGAAAGAACAATTATTCTGACCACAGTTAACCCTGGACTTGTTCAGCAGGAGGACACATAAAGGTACAACCCAAAATGGAGTGGCACTGAGCTGCAAGACAGGCTCTTGTCCTAGTTCTTATAGTTGTCATAATGTACTCTAAGCAATGCATCAAAGAGAGGCAGCACTGTAGTCTTGGGGAAAACACAGAAGACATTGACAAAAGGACAGATGTGTTAAATTAACTAGGTAGTCCTCAAAAACACAAGTACATTCCTGTCGAGCTTTGGATGAAACTTACTGTAAATACAAGAGAATGTTCCTTCCAAATAATGGGCTGTGAGTGCCCAACACTATTAATGAGACAATCTGGTGAAGTTGATTCCCTTGCTTCCATTCAGGGTTAAATCAAAAAGGCCAGATCTTACTGATCTCAGTGACTTGTTGACTGATTTTAAGCTGCAGGATGAAGGCATATGACTACAGTGATAAATAACTGCAAGGGTGGAATAGGCTGTAGGAGCTTAAGAGGATGTGGAAATGCAGAGGAGAACAACATGGAATGAAGTTACATAAAATCTTGACTTGCTGGAGCCAAAGACACTTAGATTTTCTTTGGGGTCACTAATTTATAATTTAAAGTTACAGGTTTTCTACCATTTATGGTAGGCTACCACAGTACTTCTGGATGAGAAATGTCTGCAGTTTACATAAACAAGGACACGCAACTAGAGTTACAGGAAAAAGATATTAGCTTTCAGAGAAAAAATAACCTAAATCAAGACCAACATTATTAATGGAGACATTTCTTCAGTAGACTAAGCCAACACTTATTTTCTAATTAGTATTATCCATGTATAACAGATTTCCTGTTTATTTTTAGGGATGAAGCTGTCAATCTAAGAAAGCTTTTCAGTCATATCTGACTCTTTTTGTACGATTAGTATCTAGCCTGAAATAAGGAACTTGCCTAAGGTGTCTGGAAGTGATTAAGATAATTTATATCATATAAGGTACTGAAAATATGTGCTCTTAGTAGCACCTAGTTAGAATGTCAGAGCTTGTCACTGTGAGATGCTAAATGGAAGCATGACCTCTTCAGCTGCTTCCCATTACATTGCTGGCAACCCCAAGTATATGTCTGACCTGAAACCGCTCTGAGCAGCTGTTGACCTTTCCTTGATGTTTCTTCTCTGCTAACTGCATGTCAGGTAGAGACAGGCAGTGGGAAATACTGCACCGGTTTGCAGCCCTTTCCTTTGCTCCTTGCCTCCCCGCCACCCAAATCACAGCTGTGCCCAGGCTTGCTTAGCTGCACACTCCTGTGGGCACAATGAAGGATGTGCTGGTACGTGGTTTGCCTGCACGTGTAACACAGTCATGTTAGAGAAGCAAAATATATAAAAACTGCATGGAGTCTTAGCAAGCTCAGAGAGCATCAAGAAAACTTGTCCTCCAGGCACTGCACCATCTTCTATTTGTGGTCCTTTGTGCTTTATTAGAGTGATTAGGCTAAAATTAGTCAGAATGCCTTCCAGATCTGCTCTTTGGGGGCCAAAACTTTTAAATGACGTCAGCACTCGGGGCTGTGGTCAGGTTCCCAAGGCAGCTGAACCCCTAATTGCTCACATAGATGGGGAAGTGGTCTTTCGAACCACAGTGCCTGCTGTAGGTGATAACGCCTCTGGAAACCTGCTATATAAGCATTCAAAACAGGAACAGCTGGATGAAAAAACCTGGCCCATACTCTATGGTGAGCATTTGAAAATCTGGCTATGTATCAATCTCTGTTATCTCAGACAAAAATCCTCAGATAACAGAAAGATACATGAGATTTAGAGCTTAACTATAATGGTTGTATCATGTAATTGATTTTTAAGTAGAGCTTGTGATTAAAGGTCTATTAGATAAACAGCTTTTTTCATTAGCTGAGAGCCAAGCTAGGCATAGTATTGCCTGAAGAGATTTAAAATCATAACTCCAAACTTTCCACCTCCCAAAAATAAAAGGGTCAAGGTAGAAAACCTCTTGTATTATGTTTAGTTTTCCTCTGAGTGTGTGTTTAGGGAGAGAAGGGTGCATGGAAGTGAGGGAGGGGAGCAGTTGCCTTCCCTGCACCGGGGCTATGGAGAAAAGTGATTTACACCCTTTGCCAAGAACATGTCAAGGAGTGAATTCTTCCAACACCCAAAAATCAAACTAGTCTACCAATCCCTGTCAGCTTTACCCTTCAGCCCAATGCCTGCCCACTTGGCTCATCTTTCTGTGGATTATAACCTCTGAGCCCTTCCTTGCCCTCTTCCACCATGCACTCTGACTAGCTCTGCCCTTCTTCGTGCTGCTCAACAACATCCTTCCCTTTGGTTCTGGCTTAGCCCTTTGGATTTGGCCAGCCCTCCCAATTAGCTAATGCTGCCCAGCAGCACCCACCACCTACCCACATACCCCATGCCTTCCTTCTGCTCAGCTCCCCATCAGCACTGTTTCTCCCCTCTCTAACATCCACAGATGCAGCCCTCTTCATCCTTAATTCTCCTGTGGGATGCAAGGCTTAAGGGATTACAGGCTGTATGAGTTCACAACCCGAACTCCAAGCTGTGAACTCTTCCAGGCTGGAGCCAGGCTAGCCCAGGCTCTGCAGGCTTTGGGAGAGGAGGGAACTGAGGTTACAGCAAGCAGGAGGAACATGTTGCTGTATTAGACAGAAAACACGTAAAATTTGAAAGAGATAGAAGGGTCCATAAAAATGGTGAGAAACAGCACAATTGCTGTGTGCTATACTCTGACATATATTTTCCTAATTTACTTACTCACAAGGGAAAATAAAAGAAGGAAATGGACAACCTTACTCACATTAATTTTCAAGCTTAGAAAACAACAGAACCTTTCATTGTAGCCCTCTGATTCATGCCAATTTAGCATATAATTTCAATGAGGACTGCCTTCATTTGAATGGAAGATTTATCCTGCTGTATATCCCTTTAGAATGCCTTCAGAGAGTTGATGTTTTGTCAGCTACACATCTTGTCATTATGCTCTGCTGTGCCCCTTTCTTATGACTGTGATAGGTCTGCATGACAACTTGTCAAGGAACTTAAAAATTATATTCATTGCTTTTCATTTGAGGAAACAAACCACTCGTAGTTGCTATAACAGGTTTCGCAGTTAAACAGAGATACAAACTGACAGGGATTGCATGATGCATGTACTTGGAGCTTGTATCTTCTTTTATGAACTCCCCCCCTATCTGTTTTTCCATCATTTCTGTTTTATTTCTGCTTGCAAGCTTTGATGCTTGACATCCTGATAAATTACCATCTCAGGAATGCTTGAAACTAAAATGGGAAAGGTACACGTCTTTTTGACACTGGAACAAAAGAAGCATGACTTGGTTCTAATGCTGTGTGATAATAGATTGGGGAGCAATGGCCAACCACCCCCCCCAGATTTTGGTTCCAGCTCTAGCGACTTACACTTCTCTGGTGACAAAAAGGTCAGCATCTCCCAGGTTCATTCTGTGGGAACTGTATGTAATGAGTCATCTGACAGAGGATGTGGCCATATCAGCAAGGGCATTTCAGTTTGTTAGAAAGCAACTTATGGGTTTAAATAAATGCTTTCAAATGAAGTCTTGAAAACCTCTTGCACAAGTGTAATTTCACCTGATAGAAAAAAAGATTTTAAATAAGGATGCTTCTGTTTACCAGGCTTGAACATGCAGTTTGGTGCCTTTCCCTTCAGAAATGAGGGTACAGCCATGGGGCACATCTGTTCTCAACACTGGTAATTCCTTGCTTGTGACCAGTTAATCACTGACCACCAGTACAGCTGTTTCTTGTGGTACAGTGGTAACTTATGGGGGCACATACAGGCTTCAGCCAGGCTGGGTCCCACAGGCACAGTGACAAAGTTGAGTCCTGACTAACAAAATCACTGTGCAGATGATGCAAGTGGGCAGCAGGTGTATGTGATACAGCACCGAGCATAACCTGTGGCCTCACCTCAGGCTACAGTCATGGACACCCAAAGATTAGGACTGATGGGTTATTTGTTCTCTCTTATGGCTTATTTTTTTCATTTGTTTTTGTTTTAATGAATGCATTTATACATTTCTTCTGAAAGCTAGGATCTGAGATGGACTGCTTGGACAGAGGCAAGAGAGGCTGTAATATATGGTTTACACGAACTGTGCATCCAGTGCATGTAAGTTAGAACAGAACACTACAGAAATAATCAGCCACATGAAATCTACACACATGAAATCTAGCACAGAAGCAAAGTGAATTATCTTGATAGTCATTTGTCAGAAAAAAAAAGATATTTTCCTCTCTGTTTCAACCCTATGATAAGCAGAAGTCCCCTCAGCACAGGGTGACTATCCCATGCTTCCCACAAAATGTAATCCTACCTCAGGAGCTTAGCTGCTGCAGTGACCTTCTTTTGTCTGCTTGTTCATAGTAAAATCTGTCTGACGTGAGTAAAGAAGATTGGAAGAAGGTTATTTTTAGTATCAGTATAAAATAATTTGTAGCACAACAAAATGCAAGAAAGAAAGGTGGTGTCATTCTCCCTGTTTCCAAGGAGAATGACACCACCACCTACAACATCTTGTAGGAAGCACATAAACAACACACGTTGCAGGATTAACCTGACAGGGCCCCTCCGCTCTAGTTTCTATTATTAACTTTACACCTAGTGCAAGTCTCCTCAAATGAACTATATGAGGTATAACGATTTATCTTACACAGACTATACCTCAGCTGAAAATTTATTAGCAGAATAGTAAGGGCCTGGGTTTTATAAGGTGATGAACTTTTCCCTCCCTCTCCTCATGTTCTGTTGCATGCTTAAAAAAAATACCATTTCTATCCTTCCCCACCCCAAGCTCCCCCTTTCAGCTGAATGGTTGGGATAGCAGCCTACTATCCACAAGCTGTTATCACACAAACCAGAAGTGCAACTTCTCCCCTTTGCCACCTCAAAGCTTCAGCTCCCTCCTTGGTCTTCTCAAGTTTGGTACAAAAATGTTCATTATGACTGACCAAAAGACTGCAGCACCAACAAGAACACACTCCAAGCAAAATGACAGTTTCTTTTCTATAATATAGTGGGGGGTTTTTTTCAAGGAAAATGTTTTCAGAATTTTATGGAGGAGATTGGCTTTTCCTTTCCCTAATGTTCTTATTAATTTATAATTTCCTGTGTTTAACCTGCCTGCTAATAAGCTATAAGAGTGAAGTATTTGCACTGTTGAACCATACAAGATATAAAAAAGAGAAACTGACCTTTAACTCTGCTTCTTTGTCTTTTTGCCTGGGTTGGTTTTTATATTATAAGTATTTCATGGAAACATTAAGCCTTTGAGAAAGAGAACATTTATAGCACTAGAGAACACCTGAGATTTGTTGCTTTACAGTCTGTGGCCTTAAAATCTAGCCTGAGTTAAGAGGTAGCACATATCTATATTTGTGCAAGGCAGCAGAGCAAGAATCAGCCTCATGCTCCAAGATCCGCAGTGTGCTTCTTGGTTCTGCCCTGCTTCAGGCTACAGCTTCCCTCCCTCTCTGCTTGAGTTCACAGTTGAGCTGATGAGTACAGCAGGGGTGCATCCATGTTGTCATGCTGGTTTGCTCTTTGCTCAAGTTTCCAGTCTCTGGCTGCATAAATATTAGTTCACATGTAATCTTCAGACTGGCACAGGTCAAGGAATAGTGAAGTCTGGGTGCAAGTCATTCACCTGAGAGTGTCCCACAGTCTGCAACCTTTGACCTGGGAATGGAGGCCCACATAGGCACAGAAAACAGACACATTGCACACATAATCTGAGCAAAACAAAGACTAACTTTCATCCTCAAATTTACTCAAACCTGCTTTCACAAAAGGGTTTGCAGTAAGTCCTGAAATCTTTGGTCTATACCGCATCCAGGGAAAAAATGAATGATCAAGTATTGTTTCAAAAGCTTCTTGATTCATAGGTTTTTTATTTCTAAGCCAGAGAGGACTATTCTGATTACTTTACATATGATTCATGTGCATTACACACATGGAGCCATGAAGACTCACATACTAGTTTCAATATTAAGCTCATCAGGTATGGCAGACTCCTGGAAAGAGGCACCAAGGTTTCAGGTGACAGTAGAACTTGGTTGTACTGTGAACAGTCTGAAAGGCCATCTTCTCTCATTATTTAAGACTAAAATTTTAGCCTTCACCTGAGTTGTCCAGTTTCATTTCCCAATTTATTTTCCACTCTTTTGAACAACCTCATAATAGCGATGACCAGTGCAGTGGCTCCACAGTACCAAGCAATACCAAAGAATTAGTTGTGGTACCACTCAGTGATAATACTAGTCTTCAAGTCTAACCTCTGCATCTTGGCCCAACACTGTTTGGTGCCATTTGACCTTTGTGAGATTATTTTAGCGTTTTCCTTTGACAAACTGAAGGTGTTATGGTAGTGTAGCACTGTTCTTGAAGAGAATCTTGCTAGGTAGGACTTCAATGCTTTCTTTCTTTTCTTTTTTTTTTTTTTTTCTTGAACTAAGTATTAGAAAGAAACATGTTAAATAATAAGACAAGTTTTAACACCTACCAGCACTGATATTGCCTGGACACTTGCTTGAAATAGTGCCTGTGACTGTGTATTGTTGGTTTTTCCTGACACCAAGTCTGGTACAAGCTACACAGTGTAGAAAAAGAGGGTCAGCGCTTGGAAGAGGCAGTGATCCAAAGTGGACATGACAGATAGCAGACTGGAATTTTGGTGCCGATTCCAACTAGAAAGCAGCAGTATTCTCTTCAGCATAGAAAGCCTGCAAATCGTACACAGCTGCTAAGGTAGAAAAGGCCTTTTGACAAATCTGGAAGCCATTGTTTATTATTCTAATGCTTTATCTATAAATCTGAGCCTTACTCATATTGTGGCAGCCTTTCTGCTCTTTAATTCCGTGAACATTGAATTACAGACATTTGAAGAGCTGAGGTCTAATAGCTTAGAGCTTAGATTGCAAACTCCTATTCCCGCTCCTCTCACTAAATGGACACTTCATTAGACTCCTCTGCATTTCATCCTTCCCATTTGATGAGGTGCTCACAGAAAGGCCTTACAAAACATCCAGGAGCAGCTACCTGCCTGCCAGACAGACTGTTCCCAGAAACTGAAGGACTCTATGTTGTTTTGTTGTGTTTAACTTTATAAGTCCAAATGATAGTAACTTTCAGCATATTTTGGTAAAGCTTTCTCCAAGTTACCATTCTCTGTTTCTGCTGTACCTTACTCATCCTAGCATTTGCCTCTGTACAGGCTTGAATATTTGCTTTCGCAGATTTCCTGTTGTTACCCTCTGCTACTTGCAGTAAGGAAAATAAATAAACTCCCAGTTTGTGCTGTAGTTGTAGAAGCAATCATCCTATAAAAAGTAATCCACAACTCACTGCAGTAAAATGTATTAGTTTATATATTCTGTATGAGCTGAGAGTTGGTACAGTGAAGGCATGTAATTAAAAAGTGCACTTTGGATGTATTTTGAGCCTTCCTTAGCAGCTGTTACATATTATGAAACATGCACATTGTGGTGGTTTTGTAATTGGATTTAAGTAGCTTGCAGAATATCTCAATACACAGAGCAAAACCCAGCAAAACATTATAAAAAAAATGTGCATAGTAATTGCACCCAAGAGTTGCAAAGAAAGAGCAGAGAGATCACATGAAAAATATTTCCTGCTTCTGTGAAATCTGTGAAAATTCCCAGGAAGACTAGGAAACATCCCTGGGATGGGAATGCAGTTTACATTGAACTCAGCAAGTGAAGATATATGTGTGTGTAGCTGGCAGCCAAATCTGAATTCTGGTGCACATCAAATGTTATTAGTTTGTACTTAATTACACAGCATACCACATACACTTGAAAAGTCCTTTGAGTTGAATTTTAAGTCTAAGTTAGTTTATATTATAACCATTCTGATATTTATTTTCTGTAGTTGCTTTGCAACATCTGAAAGACAGCAAATTAAATATCTTGTCTTTTGATTTTGACTGAGAAGCCAAATTTCTTTTTTAACATTGAAGTTCTTATGCAATGGGTGGGAGGAGATAGTATTTTATAATTGTATGCTTAAATCACAGAATCATAGAATATCAGGTTGGAAGGAACCTCAAGCATCATCTGGTCCAAACGTCTTGGCAGAGGCACTTAAAGACTTTAAGTATACATTTTCTCACTGGTTTTAGAGAGGGAAAAAAATCTTCTAAGATATTTTTGCTGCTGAAGGAGGATTTGCAATACTACCAGAGACTGCTGTTCTATTTGTGAGCTAAGATTACTCTCAGTGAAATGGCTCAGCTCCCTGAGGTTCTCAAAATTCCTGTTATGCCTTTGCCAGATTCACGATAGTTCTTATTTCACTAAAAAGAAAAAAAAAAAAAAGAAGTATGTGTTTGGCTGAAATAAAAAGGAGAAACGTGCACAGCTCAAAAGCTTCAAAAGCATCTCTATAGAGCACCTGTGTGCTGAAGAGCGTCGAGGACCATTTAGTGCTTAATCAGGAGCTGTGCGTTGCAAGGCTTGGAAGAAGAGATGTGAAGATAGTCATGGGAAAGCTAAAACCCCTCACTATGAATCTGTCTGTCCTCCTCTTTCTCACCTTGAGAAAAACACTTTCTTGTGGCAGTTCACTTTACTGACTGTCAAAATGGGTATAATAAAACTTACTTTTTTTTCACAGCTTTCTGTTTTGGCAGTGCCTCTGGAGCCCTGTTTGAAGAGCACTATTATGGTACAGTACAGTGTCTTGGGAAACCAAACAGATGTACACCATGTTTAGAAATTATTTTTCTGTTAAATGAGATCATAATTGATTAAATTGCTGGGTAATTAAGGGATTTTTGCTCTTCTTATTAGATAAACAGACTTTTTATTGCAAACAGTTCTCATCTTTCTAAATCAGTTCCAGGAAACCCTATAATGTCAGTCACTATTAGCATTTGGAATAGCATTAAGAGCTTTATACAAGCTCATATTAATCTGTCTAGGTTAACCTTTGTATCCAGGCTGCCTCAGTTGCTGTATTTCAAATCTGCAGAATGTCAGTTTTTCCTGGTGGGCAGGAAGAGGTTTAGCACAGATTTAGCAGTGCTTTGATCATAGTATGAAGTAATTTTGAACTTAATTGTGACCAAAAAAAAATTTCTGTGGAGCACTTTTATTCTGTCTTATCAATTGAGTTTTTTAATCCATTGGAGCAAACTTTTGACCTCTCTCTTTTGCTCTAGAAGCTGCTGCAAAGACCAGAAGAATATTAAGACAATAGTAGTGTCAAGAATATTACATTTCATTTGGGCACTGGATCTCACAACTGCAGAAATACTACACAGGTATAGAAACAAAGTAGGAAGAGTTCCCAGTGCTCCCTCCCACTGCAAAGTCTTCCCAGGACATCCTAAGGCACTTGCCCAACCTGCACTCCAGCACCTCCCATGAAGGCAGTGCCTCAGACTGTGTTCCTCAGGCAGTCTGGTCCAACTACTTAATGATGCTCATAATGAGAAAGTTTTCCTAATATTTAACCTAGATATTCTTTGCTGAAAATTAGGTTTATTTCTTCTCATCCTTCCCTAGTGGACATGGGGATTAATTGATTGTCGTTTTTTTAACAGTGTTTGAAATACTGGGACATGCACTGGAACATGTTACCATGTTCTTTCTCCAGTCTTCTGTTTTCTGGATTAAAGCCCAGTTCTTCAAAGCTATCCTTACAGTTGTGTTGTCATTTCTGCCTTGTGACCTCTCTCAAATTTGCATATGTCCTTTAAAACATATAATTCCCCTGTGTAAACATGCTACTCCAGCTGAGAGCTCCTTTCCTGAGGAAAGCAACCCAACAATATCCCACACCATAAAGAGCCACTTCTTCATGCACTGATGAATCTGCCTTCTTGGTAGGCGCATAGTCAGTGTGTGTGTTGGTCTTTGCCATATCAAAAATCTCTTATGCACTGCTTCTGCTCAGGCAAGTGTTTCTGGGGTTGAGGTTTTGTGTGTGTGTGTTTGATTTTTTTTCCTTCTTTTCGCTTTGCTTTCTTTGATTTCATATATTTGATTTAGAGCCTTCCCAGTTTATAAAGACTATTTTGAATAATTCTACCTCCAAAATGCTTGCCGTGTCTCTCAAATTGGCATCAGTTGCATATTTTATAAGGACACCTTTCCACTCCTTTGTCTGTATCATTAAGGAAAGTATTGGAAGGCACAGAACTGGGTCCCCAAAACCCCCACTTGAAATTACTTTAGGTATTGCCACTGAACCATTGATACTGACTGTCCTGTTGTGTACAATGAAAAGAGTGACACACCATCAGTGTTCTCAGTTGCACACAGAGCAGGGTTAAGCATGCTATTCCCACAAAACCAGGAGTCAAAGAGGTTTGATTTTTTTAGTTCATTTTGTCCCCAGCTTTTAGTACATATGGTACAACGTTACTGTAACCTATCTTTTCACTGATTTCCTTGTCTGTAAAAGGGAAACAAAGGTGCCTGTGAAATGCGTGGCTCCTCAGGGGAAGATGCTATTGCAGTGCAGAATGTCAATGGTCATGCATGTGGCCTTGTCATCACTTGTACTGGTTGAAACTAAAACTGCTGAGCCCAGTGAACCTGTAGGACTTCCAGTGTTGGTAGCAGAACCCAGGTCTGTTCCGTGCTTTGGTCTTTGCTTCCATTTCCTCTTTTAGCGCCTGGCAGCATGATGCACGTTTGTGCTTGGCTGGCACTGGCACGGTGTGAAACGTGGCTGGAAGCAAATTCTAATTGCAATTCCTTGTGTGCACCTGGCACAAACTTCAGTACTGTCAAAATGTACCAGCCACCAGTGAAAAAGGGAGGTGGGACGAGATTGTCTTCATGGTTGTTGCTGTGATTTTGTAATTCATATTAAAATACTTAACTTCTTTCCTTTCTGCTTTTGAGCTTCCTGGTAATGATGCAAACCAGGTTTTTAAAGCTTATTTGCAGCAGAAGGTTGCGATAAAACTGCAGCTTGAAGCCACAGTGAGATTTGGAATCATAGGGGTAAACAAAACTTGTTCCGAATAAAAATGTGCGGAAATGCTTGCTCGGTGCCACGAAAAGCACCGGGTAACCACCGAGGAAGCCGAGCAGAGCACCAGCCCAGGGGTGCACTGCCGTGCCAGGGACGTGGGGCTCAGCCCCATGGGGGGTTCCGGGCTCTGTCGGCACCACTCCCGCCCCTTTTCCTGTCAGACCCTGCCCGGCTTCTCCCCACTCTGTGACACTGGGTTGACCATGATGCTGAGCCTTTGAGGGGCAAAGAAGAAATACAGATCCTAGAGGAATGATTAAAAAAAAAAGTTGATGTTTATGACTGGCTGCCTGCTTACTTTTTAAACATGAAGAGAGACATTTGATAAATATTTAAGTAGCACCAATTTATTTAACGCTGTACATGTTTAACAAGATGAATACTAAAGAGGCTAAATAGATTAAGATTTCCAAAATGATTGTGCCAAATATGTCTGTTTACTTCAGGCCTATGTGTAGCATAGCAAGGATATTTCCACCACTGTAACTATCTCTTAATATATTAATAAACTGGGTGCTTTGAAACTTCAACAAGCATATCCTGCAGTAAGGTAGCTACGTTGAACTAAGCAGTATTTTTTGCCACTGCGAAGCATCCATGGTGTATCTATGTCAACAAAACATCTTCAGGTCAGACCAGGCTGGAGATTCTGTGCCTCTGCTCTGGCTGTCACCTTGAGCATCATTACTCTCACCT
This sequence comes from Manacus candei, assembly GCF_025592945.1. NCBI lineage: Eukaryota > Metazoa > Chordata > Aves > Passeriformes > Pipridae > Manacus > Manacus candei. The sequence continues at coordinate 460,896 of NW_026138096.1, read as the reverse complement.
TGAAAGGCTTTGCTCTTGCATGTAGATGGTTTTAATGTTTAATAATGCCCTTGCACACAAATGCACTAGTCTCACCAAAGTCATGTAAATATGTGTGTACATGAAATGTGTGACCCCTCTATTTCTTTCTCAGTCACACGTGGTGAGGAGTAAATTTGAGTGGGGAAGATTAGCCTGAGTACTTTGTATGACACATAAAGCCTCAGTGAATCTCTCTTGATTAGTTCTCTTGTCCTGACCCTAATACAGAGGTAAAAATATTTAATGGCCTGTACTAAATTAAGTAACACAAGACTGTGCCTCAAGTATGCATGACTAAATCTAGTTTAGTGATTCTTATGCTTAAAGTGTGTCACCAAGATACCCCCAGAAGAGAATGGCTTAGGTAAATACACCATGGGATCAGCTTGCAAAGGAAGAATCACATCTGAATACTTGTTTATATTAGTCCAAACCACACAAGAGCCCTCTGGCAGTGCTGAGCTTTTGCTTTGGATAGTAGAATCCCATTAGAAATGAAATTACAGCATCAACATTGAGAGTTGTTGTTCCCTTTTGTTGTATTTTGATTGAGAAAAAACCTGCCTTCAGCATAGCATTGTGCAGCTATCATAGCCATTGATGTCAGGGCAGAAGATTCCAAATATAATATTAGCCACTATTTCATGCTTTTATTTGCTCCCCCCACACACATTCAGAGAATCTCAGCTGAGATCAGAGTGCCATATTAGAAACATAGGCTCTCATCCTCCACAAAGGTTCAACTTCACACGGGTCAGGATGGGACAAGAATGGGGAAAATCTTCCTGATGGAGCAGACAGAGGTGAACTTCTGTTTCTTTGCAGTGAACACTTCCCTGATACAGCTCCCACTGAAGAATGGGGTAGAGCTGCCTCTGCCATGCCACTGGAGCAGCCCTGCCCCACACAGCCAAAGCTCTCACCACTAGCAGCAATTCCCCTTCTTGTAGGCAAAGGAGACAGTAGATGCCTCTTGTGGGGGTTTTGCTGTCCCTGTCAGGTTTCTGCCTTCAGCAGCTGCCTGTTTTGCCCATGAATTAAGCCACTTAAAGGAGGGGGAGAGTTTCCACATGATCTGGTGAATTCTCTTTTGAGCAGAACTGGAGCTATGAAAACCTGAAAAATACTTTGGAAATTACACCATCGCATATGAGAAATACAGCCTACATATCCATATATAAACCAGGATTTCACATTAAATGCATTTATCCTCATTCTGTCACCCATGGAAAGTTATTTTCACCATTAAAATTATACATGACAACTTGTTTATCCATTCTGAATACACTGGACAGGAGCTAGTTTTCCATATTCAGAGCAGAACATACATCACCTTCAAACACAAATATCAAATATATTAAAGATGCTTCCTGGAAGATTTAATTCCCTTATCAATTTTGTTAGACAGCATGGCAGACAGGGATAAAGCTCTGGGTTCTGTACTGTAGAAAGATCTTCCTTTTGTCTTAGTAACACACAGTAAGAGAGAGGCTGTTGAAGCTCCCTTCACAAATAGCGAGGAAGGGACACTTCACCAGTGAGGCAATAAAAAGCCTAATGGAAGGCTACCAAAATCACAGCATTATTTTGCTTGGGGGCAGCTTGCCAGGACAACAGGAGTCCTGGTGCCTCAGAGGCTGGAGGCTGAAATAAAGACCAAAACAGTGCTCTCAACTGGAGGAAGACCCAGGTCTTCAAATAAGTCCCCCCAGTTAATCTGTGGAGATCAAAAAGAAAGTAAATGGGGTTTTCTTGTTCTCTGTAATTGGAAAAATATGCAGAGGAGTTGTTTTCTCCAGATTTCATAAGATCTGGTTACTTTTACTTACCAAAACATTATGTGACGTTCTGAAGAACTCCCTAGCATGTTGCCCCTCTTGGAGACAGCACAGTTCTTAATGCTCCTGCTGAGCAGTTACTTGTGGGTCCCACCACTGCCAACACCACAGTAATTACTAGGGAAGAGAGAGAGTAGATAAGGTATCAGGATATAAAAAAAATAGCTGCCTACTGCCTCCTGTATTTACAATTGTTTTGCCCCAAATACAAACAATGTGATCTGTTTCAAAGAGCCATTTAGGGATGTGGAAGCAGAGGAAGAGTTCAGGGTAAATTTGTGCTGCTTTTGAGTGAAGTTTCAGCAGCATACAAACACCAGCAATGCTCAGTCTCTTGCTGTGAATATCTTTTTTTCCTTGGTCCTGGGGTGAATTGCAGTATGAGATACAGCCTTTAGAAAAACATTAATTAGTATTTCAATCCACAACATCTAGCTTGAGCCAGCTGTTCTTTTAGATTCATCTACAGTAGCACATGCCCGTTTCTGAGATTTTATAAATAAATTAAACTGTGCATGTACTTGTTTTCAGTAGTACGATAAGGGCACACACATTTTATGTGAATTTTCCTTCTAGCAGCTGAAAAGTTCAGTGTTTGATCGTCCTGCAATGGAAGCCCTCATCCATGTAGTTGCAAAAACCCCCTTGTGATGAGTAGGGGCAGGAGAGGTGAAGGAACCATCAAATTACAATTCCCAAATTGTCATACTGCCTTTGTAATGGCTGCTGGGAGCTGTATGTGTTCATGTGGCTTAGAGACTTATTTTGAGCATTATTGTCACGCTCTTCCTGGCACATTCTCCTCTCTTTCATAAGTAGCAGGTCAGAGATACTAAGTGATTGTGCATTATTTACACATCAGTGCTGTGCAATTTCCATCATCCACCTACAGAAACTATCCAAATTCAGCAGCACACTTAACTATTCATTATGCATAATTTCCCAAGTCTCAGATACACACTTCAGGCCATGCTTTCCTACATAATGTTTTTTTTCTGTTTACTAATTTACGCCTCCTTTGCCCTACAAATATATATAATTCATTCTAAATATTTTATGCAAAATGTAATACTAATGGGATTTGAGTCTTGCTCATAAGGATTCAGGTTCTGTAACTGGTATTCATACAAAACTTAGTCTCTAGGTTTCAAAATAGATGTGATCCACAGTGCAAAGCTGCTTAAAGACACAGAAATAACAATGCTTAAAAGAATAAAAAAAAAAAAAAGAGAATAAGTGCCACTCATGCAATTCCTCAAGATTTCTTCCTGAACAGGAAGAACTACTTCTTCCCCAAGACAATGCTGAAACCTCTCCCATTAACTGTTTGGAAGAAGATGAATTAAAAAAAAAAGTCCACTGTCAAGCTGGCAGCTGGATCATGGTGCAGCAGTCTTGTTTTTCAGTGTTCATGCTGTCCACCATCAGGCAGCCAGCCAGCTTAAAGACAGAAGATGACACTCTCCTCTGGTTTGGAGTAGCATGCACTCTGAAGTCATAAAAAACCCCAACCCAGTTATTTTAATTTCCCATTGCAAAGAAATAGAGATATTTTTGTTCCACCTGGTGCATTCTCTCAGTATTTTCTGAGTGCACACCATTATACTTATGCCACGACAAAAGAAAAAGATTTGAACTATTTGGCATTTCATCCTCTATGGCTGTTTCTTTCTCACTACCTGCAGTTTGGCTGACTGGAGAAATCTGAGTTTCATTTACACTCGTGATATTTTCACTCAGCATGTTAGTCCATATCATACTGTGCCCTCATCACTGAACACCACTCCATTACCCATAAATAGTGAATATAGCCTCTCTTATGGCACTCATTGATCAGAGGGAGCCCCTCCATGCCCTCAAAAATCAAACAAACCATTTCCTTTTACACAATTGTGTTCTACACAATGTTTTTTTCATACAACGGGACCAGAAGTCCAAGCCTATTCATGCAAACAGCCAAAGTACAGACACCTCTAAGCAAGAATGAAGCAGTGTCAACACCACAGTTAGACTGCCACATTGGGCTACCCTTTATTCTCCAGCACTTGTCATAAAGAAGAGCCACAGGAAGGCATGTCTGATATCCAAAAATTGCCAGCACAGTGCTCCATCTATACCTTTATCAAGCATCCAAGAGACAGCCAGAGCTTGTGCAGCCTTTGCTTGTGCAGGGCTGCAGACCCTGTTACATGAAGTAATCCAAGATTCTCATTCAGACAGTTGTGGCTGTGAAGAGTTACACTGAAATCACCTGTATGGCAACTGTACCTTGAAAACAGACAAGTTACCTGGCAAAAGCACATGTAGCAGGACCCTAAAAGAAAGTCTATAAAGACATGGCTCTGGGTACTGGCCGTAAGGCTGGTGAGATGTTAGAAAGGAAACACCATCCTGTCTTTTCTTCCTCAGGCTCAGCTAAACAGTGCCAGAGTCTTTGCCAAGAAGCAGCACCACATTAAAGATGCATCCACATTCAGTTTCCTCCTGCAGCTAAAACAGTCTGAAAGACCATTCTGATCTTCCACTGTCTTGGTTCAGTTGTGCAGCAATCCAGAGTGAAATCTATGAGCATATTAAGAAATTCCCTGAATTACAAATGAAATTTGTACAATGATCTGTGCTGCTTTATGGCTTGTCCTTGCATTATCGTGAATAAGACAATGAAGATGAGCCTTACTCTGCTTTCAGACTCTCTTAAGAAAGCCTCCTAATAAGACGTTGATAATGTATCCCTCTGAAATTAATGGAATATTTAGTGTGTCTGCATTGAGGAATATTTGAGAAACAGCATTTGTTTCAGGCAGTGTTACTAAATTTTTGATCAGTTAATCTAGAACCATAGAGATGCATTATGTTTGGCTTTTGAAACAGAAGTGTTTGATTTACATTTTGTGATTTTTCTTCAAAACAAATAAATTTAGACAACAACTTACTCAAAGAATTTGTTGAAGAGAACTGGTCTATCAAAATGCCATCCTAAAGCTGTGTTAGGTAGTTTCAATGTATTTTTCATCAGAGTAATGAACAGATGAAAACTACCTTGTTTAGCAAAGGAGATATTGCTGTGCTGTTTCATTTTCATGCTCCCATTCAACTTCTGCTGGTGAATATGGTACTCACTCAAGTCAAGTTTGCAGATCATCAGTTACTATCCTCAAGTGTCCACACAGCAGTGGTCATTCCCAACATACTTTTGCAGTTCCCCTAAAAACTGTAGCACAGTGGTTGGCCTTGAGTCAGTACAGTTGTAGCTACTGGGTAACAAATGGTCCTGTTAGTGAGGGAGATGCATTCAGATCACAACCCAAGTGTGTGACCAGAGTTAAATTTCATTCCGTTGCATAGAACAATTTCTATAGGTCAGGACTATTCACACACATACAGATTGATGTGTTTTGGAGAATGTTGCTCAAATGAAATGAAAATAGAGGAAGAGATGCTTTTTCAGTAGTTACCCAACCTGATTTCTACTGTTAGCTTTCTACTACAGCCAATGACACTTCTGCCAGGTGAATTCAGGAGCTGCAGTAGAGCATGGCTGCCAACAGTCAGAACTTAACTGGTAGATATGATTAATGTACACTTTACCACACCAAAGCAGTACAATCATTTTAATATTGCCATACTAAATTTGGTCCAATGGTACATCAGATCTGGAGCAGAACTGCCTTCTCACCACTAATTGTACCATTCAAAGACACTGAGAAATCATAAGGTCAGGACAGAGGAAGACATATTCTTTAAACTTAGCTTTCAGAATTCTCAGATATGCATCAAAGAAGGAAAGAGAAAAAGTGTTCACGGTCTTATCAGATTATTATTAGCTCTAGAGAGCTGTATGTGACTGTAAACTCAACAACTTGTGACAACTGTTCAGTCAAAGTAAATTGTTCTGCAAGCCATATCTCAGCTAAGCCTGTTCATGAATGGGTCTGCTCTAATTGCTGCCTTGAAATGAAGCTGCACACAGAGCCAAGGCAACTCACTAGTGTGCTCATGACAGAGGTGGGAATTAGGAGTTGTTCAGTTCTTACTGTGATTGCTCTTAATAAGCCCCTATAATTATATGGTAATTTGATGCGAAATTTCTTCTGTGGGTTCTTTGCAGTAGAGTAGCATTTCACCCTAGGAGAAAAAGTTTAGTTAAGGTGACAAACCTCATTTTTGCACTGCAGTCCTGCCAGTCTCACAACACTTGCACTTGCTGTATTTCTTAAAGCTGGAACTCCTGGGGTCTTCTTATTGTACAACAATCTGCAATTTATGTATTTATTTTAGAGAAAAACCCTCCAGTTCTTCAGGTTACAAACAAAAGCTTCCAAAAAATTACTACTTATAGAAAAGGTGTCCTGGAGGTCCAAGAAAAGAAAGTGCTATCCGAATCTATTTCTTTTTTTTCAAATCTCATAGTGTGTACCAATCTCGGTGCTTCAGACAGGGGTGAACCTGCTCAGAATTTTATCCTCGGAGAATGGAGGGGCTTGAAATCCCCTTGCACATTGCCTTGATGAAGCCCAACACAATGACAGTAAATCATAGAGTTTCCTTTGCTTCAGAAAAGTGCAGTTCTTTAGGATGGACCAGCACTATAGGTCCTTCTGGCCTTGATTCTTACTCTGAGACAGATTTAGGGTCAGCGAGCTAGATTCCCTGTTCTTCATTTCATGAATTTCTTAAGCAGAAATAGTATTTTATGTCCCAGTGTGAGAGAATGTGCTGCTGTGAAGCTTGAGATTTGTTGGTTTTGAGATTATTGGCTGAAATATGAAAACATGATATTATATTTGCGCAGGGATTTAATGCACATTTCAGAAAGGGTTGTGGCTCAGGTGAAAGCTACTATAGAATTTGGGGCATACTTTTTCATAAGTATATCACTTTCAAGCAGACACAAGCTTTTAAGTAGTGCCAGTTGTTTGCTAGGGGACTTGCCTAGGGGGAATCTATAGTGTATTTCCTAATTAATTACTTCAGATTAAAGGTATCTTTAAATGTTACTGCATTGAAGGGCAAACTATAGTGGTGCTTTCAACTTACAACCTAGGAATTACTAATTAAATTTGTTTTAATTAGGAAAAGTCAGCTAGAACTAAGAAGCTGCCCCACATCATTTCAAAGATTTTTGTAAATTGCAATGCCCAGGAAGTTGCTATCATTTGCCTCATAGCAAAATTGTGGGGTGGGTTTTGTGAGGTTTTGGGTTGGTTTGCATTTGTGTTGTTTGTTTTTGTTTGCTTGCTTGTTTGTTTTTGTGGGGTTGGTTTGTTTGTTGTGGTGGATTTTTTTTAACAAGTGTTTGACTTTAGGTTTTTTTCATTAGATGTTATAGACAAGATTGTGGTCTTTACACCAAATTAGCACCATATAAAAATACATTCATTGTACAGAAAACCTGTCAGAGTGAAGTATGTCTCAGATTCTTTGTGGTCTGCTGGAATTGCATTGAGAATACAGGCTCAAGGACTTAACTTCATGCCTGAAGTGTTTTATTTCAATTCTCATCCAAAAATATAACATCCAAATCTTTGACACCTCACTGGAAGTGTAAATGTAAAGATTATTGAAGTGCAAAGGAAATTGGGCAAAGCTTGCACCTTTCATCTCCCCTTCACAGCACTACATCAAGGAGTTCATGTCAAGATAGTGACATTGTAAGTGGAGCTGATGTTGCATCTTAATTTGCCTGCTTTGGGTCTTGAAAGAAAATGACTTTTGATTATCTGTAATCAAGGTGTCGGGGTTCCAGAGCAAAACCATTAATCTGTATTTATGGCTATTACACCTTAATAATGAGAAGTGCCAATCTCAACAGAATATGCAAAAAAAATCAGTTTCATAGAATCATTCAGGTGCTTAAATAAAATTAATTAGCATCTAAATCTTTGTAAATTCTAGCCCAAACTTGGTGCAGTTTGGCCCTGCTGCTACATGAGAAATATTCAAACTTTATGCTGACAGAGACAACTTCATAATAGATTTGCTTTATCAATTATAAGATATTTAAATAAGAGCATAAAATGGAAAGGGAATAATTATTCTGTTGGTTTTGTTTCAACACGAGCTATTTCTGAACCCTTAACAGGAGGGTGACCTCCAGTCTTGGGACCAGTACTTCAAAGATGTAGACAAATTATGGAAAGTCTAGAGGAAAGAATGTTAAGGTACTTTAGTCTAGGAAAAGAGATGATCAAGAAGAGGTAAGATAACAGTCTTCCACTAAAAATATAGTTAGGAAGAAAGTGATGAATTCCTTGCGCTATCTGCTAGGGTAAGGAGAAAGGAAATGAACGTATTGCAGGCTTCCTCTGCTTCCGCTCTTAGCAGGTAGCACCAGATTAAAGATGGTTTATTATGCTGCCCAATATCCTGCCAGCAAGTAAGGATTCGCTCTTTGATGTAGAAAAGAAGAAATATCTCAGCAAAAAAAAAGAATTTACAGTCATCACTGCAAGGGAAAATCAGCAGGGACTGGTGAACTTTCATCTGGGCTTAATAGAAGGGCCCCTGCCCAGGAGATGGAATATCTGTCACCACCTAAGCCTCAAAGGCACTGGAGAGGCACAAAGGCAGCCAGGAGTCACACACCGAGGGACCCTGGCTGCTCAACTACAGTAATTAGATAGGCTTGAACAGGAGAACATCACAACAGGTAGTGTTGCTCCAGACTTGTAAATCCTAATCCTTCTGCTCAAGGATCAGGTGGAGCCAAATTCTTCCTGGAGAGAAGTACACAGATGATGTTTCCAAGATGGCTTTGTCACCCTCAGCCACGGGATGACATTGCATGAGATGTTGAGGAGGATGGGAATCCTTTTGACAAGGGAAGCCCTATTGCCTGCCAACTTTCCAGGTTGGGGAGGCCTTAAGTAATATTTGGTAGAAAAGAGTAACAGGAGCCCATTGGTAAGCAAAACCAATTCAGTCTCAACTAGAGGCCAAAGACCAGAAGTTATTATAAATCCAAGGGAAGGACAGGAAGGAATATACTTCCACCGAATATTTCAGATGCATGAACACTGCCTGAGCTGCTTGCCACTGTGTCTTTTGAGCCGGCAAAAGACAGGGACAGGGGAAGAACTGCAGCTTTTACCCTGTTTTTGAAGGTCATGGTGGCTGACTTGGACAAGGCTTTGCTTTCTTGCTTCTCATCACTGGACACTTAGAACATCACAACACACTTAAGTGATTTATCTCCTTTTGTTCTCTATTCCTCCCTAAGGGCCCTTGATAAACATCAGTTCTGGTGATAGCTTAGTACTTTTCTCCTTTTATCCCCATAAATACTCGAAGGCACATTAGCAGGGCTTTGCACTACATATTAGGAGAGCTTCTTGCTAGATTCATATCACTCTTCTTTGTAGGAACACCGTACTAAGACAAAACACAGCAGTACAATCCCTCCATTCTCCCTACAAAATATACCACCAGCAGTTTCATGGGGACTCATATGGATCTTGCCACATCAGTATGGAGGTTTGTGAGATTTTTCACTCAGCTTAGGTCTTATTCTTGGTACCAAAACAAAAAACTCCAAAAAGTGGCTAACAAAGCTGTTAGCAGATTTCTTGTGATGTAAAAGAGCAATCTGTAGAAAAGGGAAACAGGAAACGATAGATCAAACCAACTGCAGTTTTCCAGAATTTTTCTGGGCACGTAATCAGATTTGGGTTTTGTTCTTTTTAGCGCTTGAAGAGTAACACAATGATGAATGACAGCCAGCATAAATTTGTCAGATCATTTCAAACCAGTGCACTGCCCTTCAAGAACACAATACACCAAAAGATGAGAAGCAGCAGATAATCACATATGTTGACTTTCATGAGGCTTTTGATACTTTCACATTATATTCTCAAACTAAGGAAACAGTACAGATTAAAATTACTTGGAGCAGCTGACGAAGCTTTTTGGGAAATCCTGCTTGGGAATATTTATCACTAGTTCATCATCATACAACAGTAAGTTTCTGCAGGGGTCTCTTCATGCTCCATTGCTATTCAGTGTTTTTAATCAACAGTATTGAACTGGTGCCAAAGGTAAAGGTAAAGGGCAGGGTGTGGATACACTACACAACAGGAGTTCAAAACAAACTTGACTAATCACAGAAACAGATGATAAAAAAATTGAACCAAAGCAGCTCTAATACAGGATTTTACGGTTTTGGCAGCACTACACTTGAGCACAAGTGCAGGACTGGGAACAATCAGGCATTTCCATGGGAAGCATATAGATCCTGCAGCACATTCAAACTCTCCTGGGTCAGAAGTGGCATCCTGTTTTTAAGAAGTAAATTCCATATCAGGATATGATAGCTAAAAGCTGGCTCAGGCTCAGCTCAGCTGGGTTGGAAAGCATCAGCTGGAGTTCTGTGCTCAGGACGAGCATGGGACGTGCTCCCCGCACAAACAAAAGCTGAACTCATTGGGGTGGTTGAGCAATGGAGCCTGAAGGGAAAGATGAAGCAGTCTCAGCTGCCAACGATGTAAGAGGAAAAGAGAGGGAGAGGCAAATGTCCAGGATGGACAAAAAGTAAGGAGGGTTGAATTTTAGTAAGAAAAAACCAGACGGTAGGAAGGTAACAACAGCATTTGCAGTGGTCATATTTACTGTTCAAGAAGGTTGTGGGATCTTTCTCATTTGAGATTGAGAAAGATGTTAAGCAAATGCCTATCAGGAGGTACATGAATTGGATGCTGCATTGGACAGGACCTGAGCTAAAATAAAGAGCTCTATCCAGCTTCTGATACCAAAGATTAGGCTTGATTAATAAGATTTAAAAATAAGTAAACTAGAAGTGAGTGCAGCAGTGAGTGCTGGAACAAAACAAGCAGATACCAGCTGAACAGCACAGAGGACAAACCTCATCCCTGGCACCAGTTGCTCTCCACTGCTCTTGTGGCAGGGAACCTGGCCATGTGTGCTGGACAAGCACCAACGCAGAGGAACAAGGAGGGAACTGCAGCAGAATGGAACCAGAAAGATCCAAATTTTGACACTGGCATCCCAGAACACTCTAGCTGCTCTAGCCTAGTGTACTGGACTGTATTTCCCTGCTTCTTTACAAGCTGTGACTGCTGTGTATGTATGGCCTAATAAGGCAAGTAGCTTTGAAAGGTCCAATGTGGAAGGGCTTGAGCTGCTGTACTTGTAGGACAACTCTGATGCCTCCTTTGCCTTCTACGAGGCACTGGCTGAAGCTTGGTGTTCTCACTCTGGTGTTCTCACTCCCATCTCCCACAGTGTATGCCCGGTTGTTATATGCTCACACACAAACTCATCCCATTTTACATGGGGCAAGTGGAACAAGGCCCATCTGTCTTCTTCCTGTGCCAGTCAAGTAATGCCATCATCATCATCACCACAGCACCATCTCCCCTTCCCTGAGCACTCAGCTGTCAGCTTTGAGGTGCAATGATTCTCTTGTGCTGCAAGTGCACCATTTACTTACTACAACAGCAGGTCAAGTAGGAAAGTTCTGTGCCATGACAAAAAGGTACATTATTTATGGTTACAAAGGCGACCTTGACAAAGGCCTCAGTTTTCTGTTCTGTTCTCTATGTTTAGTCTAAATTCAGGAGAGCCTGTCAGCATTCACATCAGGCCACAGCATCACCTTGGCACCCATGAGCAGAGGGAAACCATATCTGGCCAAATTCCTGAGCAGTGTAACAAAGGAGAGAAATTATCTGCTTTTATCAAGTGCCCAAGGCCAGCCCCTTTCCCCCTTCCCCCATCTCAATCAGTCAAGGGGTTTGTTTTCATCTACATATTCACATCTTGCTCTACAAGCACTTCTTGTCTGGTATCAGAAAAAATGCTGCTCAAAGGAAGATCTTCCCCAAGTCCTGAGCACTTTCCTTTGCAGGGGCAACTACATCCTCTGAAGATCTGGTGTCCAGTCAGGGGAACTAAAGCACCAAATAACCACTGATACAGCTGAATTCCATCCAGAGGCCCTTCAGTTGATTTGAAGGAGTTAGGCTGACAGGCAAAGTGACCAAATGGCAGAGCTTAGGAGCAAGAAATAATAAAAAAAAGACTTTACCTTAATTTGTCCCTTTCACATAAACATACAAAAATGCATCTCTGGAAATGTGCACTCAAATGCATATTCCTCCTACTGTTTGTTACACTTCATGGATGAAGTTGTAAATTTGCAGAGGCTATTTGCAAAAATTCCATTTTTTCCCCCACTGTTATTTATCAGCCCCATCCTTCCTTCCTTTTCTCTTTTTTTTTTTTTAATAAATAAAATTGCATGTATATTCTTTGTGGATCACTAGCAACCATATAAATGACACAGGCTTTAGAACCCCAGTCTGCTGAGCATTACCCACAGTGGGCAGAAGAAAACACCTGATTAATTCTTCTGTGAAAAGCATTATCCTGAACAATTTCTCTTCGAGACACTAGGAAAGACTTTCAAATGCTCCACAATATGCTAAACAGAATTAACAGGTTTCATGAGGCTTTTAGGCCACAGCTTTTTGTTACTTAGGGGGCTCTGGTTTATAGCTGTTGCAGGATTGTGATTGAGGGTTACTAGTTGTCCTCATCCTCATATTACCCAGCAGTGAAATTATAATGCTGACAATTTGATATCCATCTCACTATTCATCACAAGGTGCTGACAGCTACTTGGAGTATTAAACCAAAGCCAGCAACTGTCTATGAAAAGGTAATTACTATAAAAAATAAGACAACCAACATTTTAAAAAATTCCACTGAGAATATTTTCTTCTATAGACAAGATTTATCCAGACTTTTGTCTTAACCCTCCTCCCCTCCCAAAGCTTCAGATTATGGCCTGGATGAACACTAGAATAATCAATGAAAATCTGACATATCCAAAATGACAGCAAGACCAGATTGAAGATCTAGCTAATTTCTTTGGTGTTTCAGCTGTAAGAATTTTTAGGTAAACTAAGACCTGCAAACTGAGTATGTGGTGTTTTAGTCTCTTACTCACTGTGCTCTTTGTGTTCTCATGGACTGCTCACAGCAGACCTAAACCAGAGATTTTTTTTTCTCCTTACTGTGATTTTGTGAAACTATGGAGTTTGTATTCTTGTTACTTAGGTTTGCAGTTTGGTTGGTGTATCAAGAGCTTAGCACACCTACTGCCCTCAGGCCCTCTGGGACAAAAATACACATTACTGAAAACTGGGACTACAGGAATTTTAATGTTTTAGAACTAGACTTGTCAAATCAACTAAATAAATAGCAATAAAAGAAATGGCATATGTATTCAGATGAAAAGCTGTAACTTATGTTGCGATTTGCCATTTTGTACATAAGATGTATAAAGCAGGTAAAGCAATTCTACAAAATGACTCTTGATGCCATTAGCAGAACATCTACTGTAAAGAATCACTTATTAAATATACACTGGGGCTTTAGTCCTTGCTTTTAAGAAATAGGGTCTAGCAGAAAAACTGGCTGGAGAGTTTATCACTGCCCACATGGAGGCCAAATAGGTTGTGGTAAGTACTGAATGGCTGGACAAGCATCATAAAGCATTACCTCAGATGGAGCAGAATTTGCTCTCCTCTGGTGTCAAAGTAATTTTAAGTGACTAAAGACAACTCAGATATTTAGATCAGTCTAATAGGTGGGTTCTTGCTACTGCATGAAGGACATTGCCCCGTATCAGTGGTTAGTGCTAAGTTTCAACACAGGGTTCATTTTCATTGCAGCTCTGCCTTGTGAGAGTCCACAGGGCACAAAGCATCAACTGACCTTAAAACAAGGTCCCCCAACTTCCAGGTTAGATACACACCATACAAGAAGAAACTCATTTACCACAGCTCCTGCTGCCTTGGCTGTAGACAGAAAGTGGCTGATAGCTCTATTGCTGCCTTCAATAAGTGTCAAGTTCAAATCAAATCTGCAGGAAAAGTTTGGTCTGACAGTCAGTCTGTCATCAGGATTGTACTTGCTAGCATCAACTCACACACCCTCCTGTGTTAATTTGGCATGTCACTCCTGAGAATGTGCTGTCCAGTGCTGGATTTTAAGTTTCATTTCCACACTTCTCAGTACATCAGAGGCATCACTTCCCAAGACTTCACAATTCCACTTACTTTAAACTGCCAGCATCAAACAAGTGATTCCTGAGCTACCTTGATACTTAATCTATTTTCAGGAACAGCAGATCAGGAGCCTACAAGATGGAGAGAAACATTTTACAAGGGCATGTAGTGACAGGACAAGGGGAAACGGCTTCAAACTGAAAAGAGGGCAAGTTTAGACTAGATATTAGGAAGAAATTCTTTACTGTGACGGTGGTGAGGCACTAGAACAGGCTATCCAGAGAAACTGTGGTTTGAGCCACCACACTACCCCATCCCTGGAAGTGTCCAAGGCCAGGTTGGATGTGGTTCTGAGTAACCTGGTCTAGTGGAAGGTGTCTCTACCCATGGCAGAGGGGCTGGAACTAGATGATATTTCAGGTCCCTTCCAACCCACATCATTCAATGTTTCTATGACATAATTGTATAAACATAGTCCCTATCTGTCAGGACTGGGCATCACAGGAACAGACTACTTCTGATATTGAAAGTAGTCAACAAACTGCACACAGATAGGAAGAACAACCAACATAAAACTTATTTTTAAAATAATAAACCAAAAATTGCTTTATTAAAATTATACTTACCTTGCAACATAGCTCTCATACCACCAATCTAAGATTAAAAAGTCATTTCTGATAAAAAAATGTGAAAGCAATAAACAAAATATAATACATGCAATGTGTTTGCCTGTGCAATATAGGATTTATTTAGCAAAGTTTAAAATAGAACTGCACGAGTCAACCTAAAAAAAATAGAACTCAAGGTAGTGCTGCTGCAAACCCCCATCTTCGTACTCAGGAAGAATCGACCCGTCTCCCTCCCTCTCCCCCCAGTGCTCATTGCCTGCAGTCCAGCTGTCAGACAGAACTGCCTCCAATTTAGAGTGAAGCCTCAGCTCTGCCTGATAGCATTGCTCTCCTAGACATGAGTGATGAATGGGAGAAATGACAGTCTACACAGCCTAAAGCAGCTGTGAGGTACAGGTGGGCAGCGTAGTTACAACAAGGGCACAGTCTGAAATCTGAGTTTACTTCATTGCAAAAGTGATAAGAGTGTTTTGGTCAAAATTGAGAACTGTTTTTAAAACCTATTGTAATTTTGGGTTTTTCTGTTATTAAGAGCTCTGAGATTACTAAAGAGTGTTCTTTGGTGTTATATATTTATGATCCCTCTTACAACTACTCCATTGGCAACATGTTTTTCTAAACCAGAGTATACTGAAGTCCTAAAAAAAGTGTAACTAGGCTCAGGATTGGTAGGTATGGTCAATGAACATTACCATGCTCCTAGAGAAACACATACACAGAAATGATGCACCAGATGTTGTTTGACAGCCTTCAGAGTCTAAGCCTCTCATACCACTAAATGCAGAAAAATTTCCTTGTGATAAAGTTGGTCCCATTGCAGCCTCCTCTGCCAGCTGTTCAATACTTACACAAAGCTATTTGCTTCCCTGCAGTCAGCAAAATTAAGACAGTCCAAATTTCTAAGAAAGAGCACTTAAACTCTGAAGAAACTTTAAGAGCAAACTTGTTTAGCACTTGTGAAGAGCTTTCTGAAGCTACGATTACCCAAGATGGACAGAGTTGATACAACTCCTAGTTTACTCATGACGGAATAGCCCAGTTTGTAAGACAAAATGTTGCAGTGTTTCAGGAGTTTCACAGCATTTGAGTACATTTGTGCTATAATTAAGTTGCATTCATCCTTGCTTACCACCACCAAATAGATTCACAACTGTAGCCAACAACTGAGCTGGCACAGCAGCCACAACTGGGTAAATACTGGCTTTAACAAGTGACCTCATCAACTATGCTGACTCACAGAAACAAAATTCTAAACAAATGCTTAGAGTACAGAAAATTTTGCACCACGAAAATCAAGACAAAGTTGAAAAGTTTCAACACACTCACTCTAAATTAAGAGGCAAGTAAATTAACAGCGTGCTTGTCATTGTAAAACTACTTTGCTTGAGGGAAAATTCTGGTTGGCTGTTGAACATCTGAAAGGCTTCAAAAGATTAATTAAATAATCCTGTCAAAACAGTTGTTCCTTAATGCTCCCATAAAGAATAATACTAATTATGAATATATACTGTACTCAATGTGTGCATTTGGAATTAATTTGGCAACTGTGACTTCAGCTCAAATATCACTGCTTGACTAGATTTTAATTTTGGAGGCATTTATCAATTGAAGAACTCCATTTATTCACTACTTAACTTCTGATGCTTTTACACATATCAGTGTTAAGACAGGAGCTTTTCAAGAAAACCTGAATAAACAGCTGTATCTATAGATGAGAAATTTGGTGTTGCTGGGGTTTTATTGTTTAGTGGTTTGTTCTTCCTCAGCCACCTCTAGAGTTCTGAGAAGACCACCCAGGGCCAGAGAAGCAGCTGTGATCCTTCACTGCTAGATATCCAAGGAATGAATCCCTATAAATCACGAACAAAAACATGAGAACAGAGAGCTTGCAGCAAGAGGAAACAATGATGTTTCATGCCCAGCTTCCAGAGTTTAAGGGGAAGTGTTGTGTTTGCAGTGCCCTCTACAACCAGTGCCTCGAGCACACCTTTGCACCATTGTGACCTGCAGGTCAATGAAGTTATGCCTACACAGCAGGCAGAGAGGTACCAGCCGTATCCCAAAGCCCAGCTTTAGACTGCTTTAGATCTGGATACCACAGTTCAACTGTCAAAACAAACCAACCAAGGCTCCCAATCCCAGGAGGATCCAGGCCAGGACTCGGACCCAAGTGCAATCAGCCATTCCCCTTCCACTGCTACCACCTTGTGCTCAGGGAAGGATTTGCCTGTGCTTATTCTGCATTGACATTTGTCTTTGCTGTGTAGGTGTAAGTAGACCAACTGTAGTAACTGACTACACAAATTACAACTCCCCTAAGATACAGTATTTTTTCATTTACATGGTGTGTGCCCTTAAAAACCAAATTAATAATAGGTTGGCATCAATACCTTCTTCCTACAAGTGGCATAAACCAACTGCTACAGAAATAGATTTGAAGTAAAGCCATTGATAACCCAGTTCTTATGCACATTTGTGTCCCACATTTGCAGGAATCTTACTTTATGGAAATCAGAATTTAATACATTAAATACATTGCAGGATCACCAACTCTGAATACTAAAAAAGAAATCTCAACGCTGTACTTTTCCTTTTTTAAACAAATATTACAAAATTGAATTTTATTGAGTTTCACACAAGATGCACTTATAAAATTGATACAGAATGTCATTCAACAGAAAAAAAATGAAAGCAATTTCAAGCTTTCTTTAGCAACTGCTGAATAATTATGAAGTAAGATACACCAAATTGACAGATAATCTTAATTTCAACATGTGAACATCTCCAATTAGTATAAAATACATCAAAAATTAAAGAATTTCTAATTTGTCCACAGCACAAGTCCTCTTCTTTTTACTGTCATCCCTGATCAGTAACTACAGATTTTGGCCATTACTCCCACTACTCTAAATGGGAGAGGAGAGGCTGAAAGACTGCAGCAACAAGTTCCCACTGAGCAGACCACATTGCCTGTACTGCAGTTCTCATTACCAAGTCTGCTCACATACATAACAACTCTGTCCAACTGCCTCCACTTGCTGTATTACTGTAGTCCTGCAAGTTTCAGGGATTAGCACATACATTAAACTTTCAAATGTTCATACAGCAAATAAACTTGGGCTTTCCCACTCTGACAAGTTATGAAATTAGCAAAGAGCAAATTGTCTTCATTTGTCCAGCACTGAAGTACTTTTATGATACCTTTCCTTGAAAAGTGAAACTGGTGCTTACTTAAATGTCTGAAAGGCATAGGAAGCTAATGCTGTGTTTTAACAACATATGAAGAATTTATCCTTAACTAAGGGGTCTCTTCTGATACAAGACTCCAGCCCAAGTTTTGAGCTCAAATTTAATCCATTCTTGTTCTGAGGATTCAAAACCGTCTTTTGTGAACTCTTTCACAACTGCATCTCACATCAGAAATTAAGATGCATTGTAATGCTTTATAGATCTACTGAAGTTTGACTACAACCAATCAATTAAATTAAGATGCATAATTCTGATTTGATTGTCAGTATTAGCTTTTACAAGCATGTTCTCAGGCAAGTTAATACACAGATGTCATTCTTCTAAGAGTCAAATGCAAAAGGCAGTTCTTTTCTGCTGCGTTAATGCCGTACATACAGTTCCAACATGACACTTCTTTGCTGCAGTTAACATTGCTGTTTCTAAACATCAGAAGTGTCCCTTTAAGATCTTTTCCCACAGCAACAAAAAATCCTCAGCTTTTAAAAGTAATTTTCTAAATAATTTGCCTTGCAGGACACACAACACATAAAATGGATATGCTTCATATTTGCCCAGTTAAGCAGAACCTTCATTACTGCGATCTTTCCTTGGTGTTTAGTATTCAGATAAAATACTATGCAGTAAGTCTTTCACTTAAAGGCAAAATTTTATTCTGATTACAAGATTTTCAAGATACATCTTGAAAAGGTTTTTGTTGACAAGAATAACTATCTTGACTTACTGGTTTGTGTATGTGTTATGCACCAATGCTTTATGCGTTTGTCGATATAAGCACAAGTTTTGAATTCTGCTTGCAGATGTTTAATAAAACACGGTAACAGGATAGGCAAGCTTCTGGTCAAGTTGTCATACATTTCCAGGAATATCCTTACACTGGAGGAACCTTCATGAAAAACAGTGTTCTGGAAGCATGGTTTCATAACGCAGAACAGGATTATGTTTTTTTCCAGTCTGTTTTCCAGCAAAGTGATACTGCAGCTCTGCCACCAGGCTAGAGACTCACGATCCACCACATTTTCCAGGAGGCAAGCTAAAGATCACTTACTTGACCTGACCAGATACCAAGCCAAGTTACTTGTAGAAAGAAATTAATATTCTTTTTTGCCATTAATAATTTAAGTTTTTAAATAAATATTTATGTGCCTTTTGGCAACTGTCCATTCTGGTAGCATCTGCTGTCCCAACAGCTCAGTATCCTTAGCACATTGATTTAAAAAAAAAAAACCAAACAATCTTAGTCAATTCTGTTTCCACAAATAGTAAACCTGTCTATCTCCAACAAGTCTTTCTTTGCAGACCTGTGTTTTAATTCTGAACTGTCTTGGCTTATATCTTTTTCTTCTCCATCGGGAGTTGTCAGAAATTGATCAGAATTGCTTGTTACAAGTAAAGATGGCGTATTGTCCTTCTGATGCACAGGCTGATTGGTAACTGATGTAGACCCGTTTTCATCTGTGGAAATTCCTGTTGGAACAGAAGACAATTACAAAGATAATCATGAGTTTAACATGGACATATTGATGCAATTTGTAACATCCAGATTCATGCAAAGCTATTCTAAAAAAGTGCACTGCATCAAATCAGCAGAAGCAAGAGAATGCTTTCTGGAAGCTACTACCTCTTATTCGCTTTACTGTAGGAGATTTTCTTTCCTAATTTAGTAAATGGATAGAAAATTAATTCTACAGAAGTTCAAATAATGAGCAAAAGCATAAGCAGCAGAAGTTAGAGTATTTTTCTGGTTTACATGCTCATTTTTTTGGCTTAAGCAAAAAGATTTTTGACAGTTGTGTGAATCACACAAATATTTTCTACTGAAATGAACAAAAGGAATCTCTGTGGCAGGAACTAGATGTGCCTAATCCTCTACATAAGTACAGTAAACCTGCCTTCTCTAGGGATGGCTAATAAATGACTCATGCACTGCTACACACTTTATTAGCACTGGCTCTTAAAGCAGTGCTGTTAAAGATGTCTATTTTTATTCTTGCCTCTTATTTCAGTGGGACTGAACACTGGCTTCATTAACCTAAGATATTTGTAAGTAATATCCACGTATTGTTTCCATATTTTGTTAAAATTTTTAAAGAATTAAAATGCACAAGCAAATGACAAAGCAATATTTTTTCTTATTTACTATCCCCTTGTAAAGACAGAGGTATTGTTTCTAAAGAAATCTGAAAACATCTGACTGATGTAGAGAGTACGGGAGACCAGCCCAAGAGAACCTTACTTGTCAGAATGGTAGAACTATCCAAATTACTACAAAAATTTATTTCTGTAGAACATCTGTTCACAGTGTACCAACTACTACTTAAAGGTACATGGATTATGCTCAACAGTCTTATGCAAGTTAAGGTAATAAACTTGCACTGAGAAAGGAGACAAGTAATGCTAATTGTAGAACTTGGTTACAAACATAAGTATTTTCTAACTCATCATCAGCTGTCAGCTCACAAATGATTACCAGTAATTAGAACTTTCATCCTTCAAGAGCAAGTTTAAAATTTTATTCTTCAAAATTTTAACTGTTTCTGTGAATGAAATGGAAATCTTCAGAAAATAAATTGACTTAAATTATAAGCTGGTAGAAAGGAGATGAGATTAATTCCCTTACTCTAATTCTAATAAGAGATGGGTTGAGCAACTGTATTGAAAAAAACCTGATGAGTGGGAGATAGAGATTAACTAAGATAGTAGACCCAAGTAGTAATAATGCAAATACACAAAAGCTGTGAAAGGTAAAGTTATTCACATAATTGATTTCTAGTAAATAAAGAACTGTTAAAAAAGTATAAAATCCCAAAATACTGTAAAGTCAAGCCTTTTAATCACCAATGCTCAGAATATTCTAAATAAAATCCGCAAAAGCTTTTTGGTTGCTACTTTTCGATCAAAATCTTTCCATGGGAAGAGGAAATAAACATCTCTGCTACTTCAGTTAAAAACAGTCTTCAGGATTTATATACTGTAAGTTTAAGGCTCAGTATAAAGTAAGTGCAACTTATTAAGTGTCATACCCAACTGTAGTGCTAAAATGTTTAATTAAAACATTATCATCAAGATAGTCCTCCAATGAAATGCAAAAGACATTTACACCAATTCATATTACATTCTTTCATCATGAACATAAAACAATTCTATGAATTTAAAGATAAATGCCTGCACCAAGTTCCTGCCTGATGTGATTTGACACAGGTGAGATGTAGAGATTTAGGACTTAAGCTGACAGATTCTTAACTCTCCTACTGCTGGCGAGACACTCTGACGACTAACGAGTACCTTGCATTTCAGGCTGTTCACGTCGCTGGCAAGCAGTAGTGAACACAATAAAAGCCTCACTGTTAGGTTCTCTAGGGTTCTCATTGAGCTTTTCATAGAGGAAGATACAATCCAATTCAGTTGACTGGAACAATGAAGGTTTCTATTTCCTTCTTTAATGTGTCACACAAGTACAATAATGCCACATTTCCATTATATATTAACTGCTAATGCTGACGACCTCTAGGAGAAAACTGCACTGCACAGACTTGAAATAAAGTTAGTAGAGACTTGTTGAAATTCTTATTTGGATTTCATAAAGCTTTTCATTAATTTTTTCATGACAACTACAATTAATTATACCTAATTATACCTATGCCTGAACCTACCATGTTTGACATTAATTTCCGTCAGAAATACATAGATTGCTAACTAAACTTAAGCACTGCCACAGCTGATGTGTAAATATTTACTTATTTGTGCAGTGACAGGGCAGAGGGGTTTGGACTACGTGTTCTGAAAGGTCCCTTCCAACCCCAAACATTCTATAATTATGATTTTCAAACAACAGCCTGCCACTGTTCCCTTGTTTCTATCACCTTTGTTTTTATCCATGTGTAAGGGTGGGATCTTATCAGAGATAGGAGTATTTATTACCAAAAGAAGATGTATGAACTAAAAGCAATAAATTCTATTACATTTACCGACTTATGTTCACAGCTGTGATATGGTACAATTAAGGTCCAGCAAGAGGGTGAATTTGCAGCATTTAATCTGAAAAATTTTTACTGAAAACGAACCAAGGCAATTAACCTTACCTTGGGTAGATTTAAACGTGCTTTGTTGTTTGCCAGCTGTCTTCCCTGGGGTTGCAGTCAGGACAGGATTGAATAATTTCTCCTCCATTTTTGCTTCCTTTACATATTGACATGATTTCCCCAGCAATACAATACTGTTAAGGACTTTGAGAGATATTAGCCTGAAAAAAATTGTTTACATATTTGCATTAGCATATTAAAATAATTGCATATTATTCATACTGCAATTACTTATATGAAAATAATTGCATATAGTTAGTGCTGTCTTAGAAGGATTAGCTAACAAATTAAATCCTTTCAATAGCAAGATCAAAAGGTAATTTCCTTTTCCTCACAATTTATTTCAGATTCAATGCTTAATTTTTTTTCCTCCAGAAAGCATCTAGAGAAAAACACCAAGTTTTATCATTTAACTAAAGGACTACAGGGACAATTAAGCAGCCATTTAAGATATCAAACATTTAAACACAGAAGGAAAAAGGGCCTTCAACAGTCAAACTTAAATGCACTACTCTTAGAACTGTAGCCATAAGTGTGCTCAGTCAAGGATCACTCGTCGACTTTGAACCACAGGACAGCAAATACAGAATAAGGTTGGAAAAGACCTCCAAGATCATTGAGTCCAACCATTAACCCAGCACTGCCAAGTCCAATATCTAGCTTTCACAAATTACAGGCTAATTATAATAAGTCCTTTTTCACATCACAGAAGTCAGAGCATAAAACTCAACAAATCCAAAGTAGCAGCACTGCATTAACCATCACAGCACAATCCAGTTGGTGGCAGACTCCTTTTCTACTATCACTAATTTGCAGCACAGACTGGCAAACTACTGAATCCCTTTTACATCTGTCTTTTCATTTGAAGAACAGGAAGGTCTCATCTACCACCAAGTGCTTTTAGATTTACCACTCAAATAAGCCTTGTAATATCTAAGTTCCATCACTAGCTAACACACGACTCACAGACCAATGTTCACTGCAGTGAGTGAAGGCTCACTGCAGAACGACAAGGAAACAATGATCTATTCTCTGTAGGATGAATGAAACACTCTGTAGGCAAATCAAGCTATGTAACAACAGTGAACCAAATGTAGACTCTAAATTCATTCTCCACTCTCTGAAAAGTCTGTTTATTATGTACATCACTAACAGACTAAAAAGCCAACTTGGAGTGAACATTCACAGATCCATGGAGCAGGTCTAACTGCTTAATCATAAAGTAACCCAACCACACTTCAGCAGCAGCTTCACTCTCTCTCACTGCATTAATGTAATCAGAACTTGTCAGACACAAAAACACTTTTAAGGGAATTTTATGCAATACATTTACTTGTAGAAGAAATTTAGAGAAATGGAGCAATGAGCAGAGCACACCACTTTCAGTACTCTGAAGAAAGTGACATTTTAGTATCCAAGCAACCACAAAGAAAACATAATTTTATAGAAGTTGAAAGCTGTGCTTCTCTACAATTGTATTAGATTATTGGGACAGATTTTACTTCAGAGAGTTGAGAAGCTCTCCATGTTTAATGTTTTAGAGGTGTTTTTCTTACACTTCTTATGTAACATGTTTTTGTTCTGAGAGTAGGTTTTTACAGCATGATTTGTCTCTGATTTAATGAGATCAGAAGTTGAAGAGGTCATAAATCAACACTTTACTGTATCAGTTCCAGCTTCTCCTGGAAAATTATGCAAGTGTTTCTAGCAATTTTCCTTCATTCTATTCTGCCAGCCCACCCCAGGCTCAAATTTCTAACAATAATATAAGTTTGTAGTTGTTCAAAATTCTAGAAAAAGAAAACTCAAGTTTCATATGCTGGGCAAGACTTTAATACTATAGCTTACAGTATTACAGTTGTTAATTATCAATATGAAACAAATTACAGGCTCAATCCTTTGCCCAGTTAACTGTTTCAGATTTTATTACGTCATTTCTCACATATCTATGCTATACTAATTTGATGAAAAGCTGAAATTTATGTTCATAACACAAAATACTTGAAAGATCCAAGAGGTAAGTTAGCTCCAAATCTGACTTCATGGCAGAAGTAAAACTCTGTTCTCATTTTTCAACAAGGACAAAATAGACCAAAATGTATTTATTCTTGTGACCTATGCCTTCAAGGAGCAGCATTTAATACTTCATGTTAATCACTTTATTTCTTCCTGCCCTCCATTCTCCAAGCCACAGCAACAGCAAAAAATCCAGGACTGGGCTGCAGCAGTGGAACGGTAGAGGTAGGAAAATATTACATAAGTTGGGAAAAAGGAGAAACCAGTGTGCAGAATGAAAGTGCTGAGCTTGGTATACCAGTTTGAATGGGATGATTAGGGGCTAGTGCTTTCAGTTATACAGAGCTGGCTTTAGGGAGAACACAGGCACAGCATGTAGTATGCTGGGGAAGAAATCAAAGTATGGTGCAAAGGAATGTGGCTGAAATTTTAATATTTGGCCTATATGCAATATCTCAAAGCCCTAGTTGTCTGACACTAAAAAGATGTGTTCCTACACTGATGTGGACTAGAACATCTGATCAAGTGATACTCTTTTTTTGCAGATAAAGGTCAGATTAGAGATAAGAGTCTACCTATTAGTGAAAAATGTGCAGAAATCTTGTTCTTTTCATAAGCTATTGTAAAACAGTAGTCTCCTCTCTTCCCCTATACCTGCAGAACCACTCCCCCAGACCTAGAAGTCTTTCACTTCCCAAGCCTTGCTGCCTTCAATTATAAGCACAACTTGGTAGGACACTGGAAGAGATATTCCCACAATAATGCAGGGCAGGTTCTTTGTAGCAACTTGAATCACTTAATTCTTTATGATTAATTTTAGGATGATTCCAATATGTATCAGTACTGAGAGACAACAAACACTGACAGATTTCCTAGAAACTGGCCATCCTCATGCAGTCTACAGCAAGTGACTTGAGACAGGCAAACTAGATTGCATTTAAAGTACAACTATGTGTATCTCAGAAGTACATACTGACTGGCGAGAAGCTAAAGATAACACAAGTATAAATGGACTGGGCAGCAAAGGGATACTTGCAAAGCATTGGTTTTGGAAAACAAATTGCCACAGGACATTATATTTCTTAACTGAGATTACTTATTAACCTCACCCTTCCCAGACAGGTGAGCCTTGCATTTACTTTTTTTTCAGCAGTTTCCTAACACAAAGTAAACCTTGCATTTAACTACCAGAGAGAAAAATTCACAATCTGTTCAGAGCACTTAAACTGCTTATTTTTGTTGTCTTATTGAATTTTTTCACAGAAAGCTTTATTCCTTAGAACTCAATTTTCCTTTTTACACAGAAGTATGGTGTTTGTCTGTTATAAATTCTCACATGAGCATAAGGGTTTTACATTTATGTTCTACTGAACATAAACTATGTTTACAATGATATCTAGAAGTGTCAACAGAAGCTTCTTTCATATATCTGATCAAATAATGGTGAGTACTTTTCAGTTGTATGCATTTACTTACCCACAGTAGAACAGCACAACACAAACATAAGCTAGGACTCCTTGTACTTTTATTGAGCTTGTTACGACTCTTATGAGCTGTTTTAAGAATAAAAGTTAATCAGTTAAAACTTAGCACACAGTTATAAATAGAACATCATAACAGACATTTCTTATTTGGTAAATTCAAGAAAAAGTAGAAACATTTACATTAACAGAAATTTATTCTAATGTTCTCCGTGGTAGTACCAACTATTCAAGATTTTGGGTTGAATAAGTATTATACTGCTTTGCCAAAACTGGAGTCTGATAACGTTTCCTTCACCACTGACTTTCAAGTAAAATAAGTGAAAAAAGTTTCCAAAACTCAAGGGTTGGAAGGCGAGTAAACAAATTTTGAGGAAAATATCAAGAGATTCTGATGCAGCAAAACAGAATCGGTGTTTTGCACCAAGCTAACCTTATGAATACAAAACTGCTTTGTGGACTAGGCATATGACTCTCAAGTTTCACTAACAAATGATCCTGAAATCCCAGTTTTATTTCAGTAGTTCACAGTTAGGGTTTCAAGTTAGCAAAGCACTTAATTTTATTTTAAACCTATTAGTCTCCAGCATATCATATCATATGTCAGAACACAAATAACTTGAAAAAAGCATTTCAATTAAATTCTGACAGGATGTACTTTACCTCATTATAAAAGAAATAATGATTAGGATCATAGTTGTTTGTGGGTTTTTTGTGGTGCTTCTTTTTGGGGTTTTGTTGGTTTAGTTCTGATTTGATTTTTTGTTTGTTTTAAATCCTGAGTACAAACCTACATAAAGCCTGTCAACAGTATTTCCCCCATCTCAATGGGAGAACATTATATTTAAGTTAATTCGTATTGATATTCTTCCAGGAAAATTGTGAATTAGCATATTTGCTGGCAAAACAAGTACACATTCCCAGCATTATGATAACTACTGCTTATCTACATGTGTGTATAGGGAAAATTAGAGCAGCTATTTACAGAAAACATTCTCCAATAGTTAATTCAAGACAGACAGCATGTGGAACAAAGTTCCATTAATGAAGTGATTCATTTTACAGCAGCATGTACAAGTAACAGTCAACTATTTCAGAATGATGTATTCTACAACAGCTCAAAAGCTCAGTGTCCCATATAAAAGAATATTTAGTCATTAAGCATGCCATCACGGGGACAACCACAAGGACTACTATGAAAAACCTAAATAAACTGCTGCACTACTGCTAACCTTCTGGCAACCAGCTGCTTTGACTATTCCAAATGAATGAATAGGATAACTGCCAAAAGTAATATATGTTTAATAAACACAGATGTAGTTTAATTCCACTAGCACAATTCAAATTCTTACAAATTCTACCAAATTAATATATATTCGATTTTCTACGAAAGGCATTCTATGTTCTAAGAACCAGTAATGCATTTGTGAAGTCATAAGTAGTATGTGATAGAGGTTATACTGAATGCTAACTCAACCGTCCAGCATCATTTCAGTTCCTTAACATGATAATTTCATCCTCAAAACATCCAGTCAGCTATCTCAGAGTCTCAGAGTCTCAAAAGTGAGATCTTATTGACAGAAGACTGATAGGAAAGATACAACTTACTAAAACAGCAAGTGGAAGAGGAATGAAACCCATTCTTCTGGAAACTGAATCACTATAATCCGTATATGCCTAGGAAAAAAAGAGGAAGAATAATGAACTACTTATGCAAAGGAATGAGCTTATTTTAGCTTGGCACACCCTCTAGATAAGAATAAAGATCTGTTAACAAACACTATACTGGCATAAAGTGTACCTATTCACATTTTGGAATCAAACAGAGATAGCTGTACTCTCAGACAAAAATGTGATACTGCCATGACCAGTCAGATTAGCTTCAGTGCTCTCAATCAAGAGAAACTGGAGTATAATACAAATCCCTTAATCGAGAGCAATTAGGATACTGAATCCAAAGGCACTGTGATATTTTATCTGTATATTATTAGTAGCTTAGAGATCTTTTTGTATTAATTTGACTGATCCTCAAATAGTCTACAGAAAAAACTGTAACAGGGATAAAAGAACAATTATCTGCCACACTAGCAATTTAAACTATTTGACAAACATCTATAATTAGCCTTAAGATAACTGTGTTAAAATAATTTTGAAAATGTGTTTACATTTGAATACTCAAAACAGTTTGCATGACAGCTTGCCTGCAGTACTGAACATCGCACCAGAGGTTAGTGCCTAAATGATACTACCTCACTTCCCACAGAGGATCCTTAGGAAAAGTAATAGAGTAATCAAAACTAAAAAACTTGGGTTTTTTACTATTACCAAATTATTAATAATTAATTTTTTGTAACTAATTTTTTGTAACTGAAGATACCTAACTTCTTTATGAGGTTTAACTACTTCATTCCTCACAACAGCCCTAGAAACATACCCAAGAAAACTACAGAAATTATTGTAATAAAGTTCATTTAACAGTTAAAGCATGTATCTAGAGCGCTGATGAGTGGAACCCTAGCCAGTGAACCCTAAAGAGCCCTCCTCCAGGAAAGGTGTGCTGTAAATAGTCTTCTAAAAAATTGTACTAAATAAAAACACAAGCGGTCTGTGTGTTCTATAAATACCCATGCCATAGCAGAAGCATTCATGGTGCAAACATCCCTATACATCTGTGCACGTTCTCTGTGAAGAAACAGAAAGTCCTAATGAATCCTGTGTTTTAACCCAACACAGTTAAAATACTGTGAAAAGAACAGGAATCTAAAATTATCTCAAGAATATCTGGTTAAGCTTGCTTACTTTTCATGTATCTCAAAAAGGTTATGTTACAATCATCACAAAAAGGCTGTTACAATCATCTGCTTAGTATAAGTGTATTTGTAAGACACTTCTCAACAATATATTAAATAAAGCCTGAACTGACCTAAACAACTGGACAAAAATAATAAAATAAATCAAAAGGAAATATTCGTTCTCTCTTATTAAAAAAAAGCAGAGTAGAATTTCAGCAGTGTAGGAATGTAATAGTACTCTACGTATTTCTTTAGTATTTTTTCCAATATCCCCCCCCAACAACTATGTTAGTTAATACAAGAAAGTTCCTTTTATTTTCAGGCTTACATTTTTCTGTCGGCTGCTAACAAGGTCAAATGCAAGACTGGCTCTGTATTCACTGTAGACCTGGAAAACATCCAGCACATCAGATGTGTGATTAATTTGTTACCACATTTTATAAAAGCAACAGAGCTCTTAATAAAATATTTCCATAGAATATTATAAACTCAAGTTTATAATAAAAAAGTCAAAAGTTTATATATAAAAAGTTAAAGCCATTTTTTCTGAGGTCTGACTGCACCCTTCAAGAGATGAGCCTCTATTCCGGCAATAAAGCACCTTGCATATATATACAACAAACAAACAACACTATGTGTTAGGAACTGAATGAGGTTTTATAAAGTTAATGAATTTCAGGTTCATCAGAAATACAAAATAAGACAAATCACATTTACTTTTTTTCCCCTCACAGTTCATAATTGGTTTTAAGCTACAGGAAAGCTAGCACTACCATCAAATTAAACAAATGAGAGAGCTTTCTTATGCACCAAGCAAGTGAACCCACAAAAAAAGCAAATTTTATCAGAAGATGAAGGATGAAGTTTTTCATTCTCTTTAAATTTTAACAGTTCTGCAAATTAAGACAGAAAAGTGCCTATTCTAAGGATAAGTGGCAGGACAACTTGCACTGCCAAGTGTTAAAAATTCTGGGAAAAGTCTCACCTAGCAACCATAAATCTTTAGAACTTCATACAAAAAGATACAAAGTTTGTTAAATAAACCTTGCAAAATTGCCAGTCACTACCCCCATCCTCCAGCTGTTTCAGCACTCTGAAGCATGCTACATTTTTGGCTATCATGACTTCATTACTGCTCTTTTCCACACTCTCTATATGAAAGTAGGGCACGCATAAATGCCTCTGGCATAAGGGAGCTTATTAAGTGCATCTATTACACTTGTTTCTCTACTGCACAATGCAGTTACTTTAGAGCTGTTGAAAAAGACAGCACTCCACAAGTTTTGATCTCATTTCCTGAAAAGTGGTTTTAATAGTGAAAAGGCACTAACTCACATCTTCACAAATTTATCAAGTGCATCTGAATTCACACAATGTGGAAGACAAATGGCCAATATATCACACTGTAACACACAAGAAGTAACCTCATTTACTGCTTTAAAAGAGGGACTGGATAATATATGCGGCCCAAGAAATTTCAGGAGTGGGAAACTAACATAACCTACTTCATATTAGTGCTCCAGGGACAGTGGAAAAAAATATCTGATTTCAGATTCCACTTTTAACACACATGCAAGAGCACAGTTAAAATAGCCTAACAAGGTCTGTTTTTCCAAAAGCCCGAATTTTAACCTACAAACTATTTTGTTAGGAAATGGTACAAGCTCTGTCTAGACTGCAGAACAAGCAACCTTCCATCAATTTAACTAATGATCACTTCACAAAAGGATCTGCCAGTTATGTGAATTGTAGCTATTATGTGAGCTGTTACACAACACTTGCAATAATTTATGGATATGGAACTACTAATTTAGAAGCTGAGGTGTTACTTCCCCATTTAAAAGATCCTCAGAAGTATATTGTATCAGGAAATCACCAAGATTTTCCAAATTATATGTTATATATGAAAATAACTATTTTTACATTTTCTGCACTGGAAAAAATTTTAATACTTAAAAAAAAATATTAGGAAAATAAACTACAACTTAAAAGAGCACTCAGCATTCTAAATAGGATACCTACATCTGCTGTGATGTCATTGAATTTTGTTATAAAGGCGTGTTTCACAATATCCACCGCAATTTCTGAAGCAACCACCATGCAAACATCCGGGAATAACACCCAAAGGTGATCTGTAGGTTGGGAAGAAACATGTTAGGCCAGTTAATTAAATGCCAGATACAAAATAAAGATTATAACACTTCTGCTCAACTGCAAAAAATCTTCAAGAGTCTGAGAGTCCATGACTTTACATCACCACTCAGCACATAGTGTGCATCTTCCTTATTCCATCACTGTTCTAGCAACTTATCAGTACTATACAATCTCACCACAGTTAGGATAAGGTTCCAAAGTCTTTACTTTGTAAGGCTTTATCTCTATTAGGAAAAAAAACCTTTGCAAATACTAGATAGTACACGTTCAGTACACATAAGGAATAGGCAGAGTACCTGCAGTTTTTGACACTAAAATTTAGGTAGACTGGTAACATTAAAGCAAAATATACCACATAGATGAGGTTCAAAATTATTAAAGCAATGTTTTAATAAAATAAAAATCAATATTTTACTCAATATTTATTCAATATGGTATTAAAATCCTAAGTATAATCAATATTAAATTAAGAATGGTATTTTTAACATCTTTATCAAATTCCAGCCTCACAAAATAACATTTTCTAGGGAATCTTTCATTCTCTGTGTACCCCAAGGAAAGGAAAGGACAGGGAAGAAATCATTCCAGACACTACGCGAAATATAACTATGCACGTTTATGGTATAATGACATATATTTCTAGCAGAGGATAGAGTCACTCTTAAAAGAATGCCAGAAATAGAAAAATGAGAACCTAAGGTATTTGACAAAATTAAGATTCCTTAATTAAATGTTTTAGTTACCTTTATCTTTCAGATTAAGGAAAGAAGCAAG
This sequence comes from Manacus candei, assembly GCF_025592945.1. NCBI lineage: Eukaryota > Metazoa > Chordata > Aves > Passeriformes > Pipridae > Manacus > Manacus candei. The sequence continues at coordinate 429,834 of NW_026138096.1, read as the reverse complement.
AGATACAGTTGCTGATTGGACAGAAATTTGTCATGTTTTATTTAATTTTTCTACTAGTTTACTCACCTGGATTCCATGAGAACTGTTCCATATTTCTTAGACATACAATTAGTAGCAGCACGTAATTGGTGAACCTCTCCTTTATGTCTAGAAAAAAAAAAAAAAGCTGTCAACTCCAAAGAAACATTTGCTTGCATACACAGGTATCTACTCATTCTGAGGTTCTATAATTTATTGATTTTTGGGTTAGATAATCTTTTCCACAAATTATTTAACCAGTTGGGAACAACACCACAGACAGGATTTCTGCAGCAGGCTGTGGCCTGGTCTGTCCGATGCTGCCTCACCTCAGGGTTCCAAGCAGCAGAGGGGACTTAAGTCATGACTTACTATCACCTTTTCCAATATGATAATAAAATAATCATCTTTCTCGATAAAATTTGTGCTTTCCTTCTGGGACTCAAAAAGAACCAGCACCTCCTGGTACAAAAATGATGACAATATACCCATCTGTCTTTTCAAGGTATTAGCAAGGTGCATTTCATTTTCTACAGACTGTGGATATCCAAATTGCTATACACTGGATTCAGTAATAGGAAGAAAAAAAGTGTTTCAAGACTATTATGCCTTAGCTAGGAGGTTCCTACCAGTCTTTCACACTGCCACCTTAAAAGGGACCAGCAGGATGTATCAGCAGTTATCAAAACCATAAGTACTGTTTATTCATGGCTAGGTTTCGTGAACGAAGATTTGGGAAAGGCTCTATCCACATTTGTTACAGGCACACTGTTGGCTAAAAAGGCCAATACAAGACAGACATGTCCGATTACAAAAGGCACAGCAGAAAGACCCCTTAGGTGGTATATTCTGCAAGGCACGATTCTTTCTGCGTTGTCTTTTCTCCTCGAGAGTGATCCTGCGTGTGTTCTCAAAAGAAGCAGTAGCGTTATAGATGGTGTGTCTCCAGGTCTCCTGATTTGAGGCCAGAGTAGACCAGTTATGGTGATCAATATGGTCAAGGCTGAGATGTTGCTTCAGGGAGCCCTTGTATCTTTATAAGTACTGTAACACAAAAGAATTCTGACTACACACAAAGAGTCCTATGACTTGCCCTCCCAGACAGGGCAGTCTTTTTTTCTGCTTTGGTGCCCTGTCTCCAGAGATGACGCATACAGCTTGCTTCAGGAAGAAAGCATCACATTTTTTAGCTTACTAAAAAACCACCTGAAATTACTGAAAAACAGGGTAAAACCTAAAGCAATATCACAATTAGCAAGTCCAAAGAAGTCTCTTTAGAAGACAGAGCTATTAGAAAAATCTGTGAAGATACTGTTATTGCTTATTACATCTGTTAATAACCATTACAATGATTTCTTTGTGGGCAAGTCACCTCCAAATCCAAAGGGTTCACTTCATCAAGCACCTCCTATATTCTGTGGGGTTCTAGCTACTGATTTTAGGAAAAACGAAATAGAAATGTTCAGAAGAACACATAAAAATTGATCTGGCCAAAAAAAGAAAAAAAAAAGTGTCAGCTTCCATCATCTCTGACTAAACACAGGTGAATAACAATGCTTGTGGCTGCAGTTGTATAGGGTGTGTATGGCATAATACAGTATAATACCCCTCATTTTAAAATAGAAGTTTCAAAATACTTTTAAGCCTGAAAAAATGGAGCAAAAAGAAAAGAACAAATCCTCCAGAAGAGTGGAACAAAAAGCGCAGGATTCAAGAAGAATGAGATTGCATGTACACACAAAAAAAGACATGTCTTGGGGTACATAAATTCAGCTTTCAGTACAGGCTCAGGAAGGGTCAGAGGAAGCACAAGCTTCCAAAACACAAGAAGTGATGTATTTATGGGGGAGGAAACAAGGAAATTCTTCAGTACAATAAATTTAAAGCTGAAAAAACCAGGACATAGATAATCATAATTTCTCAGTTTCTTGCCAATAACACTCCAGCAACTCAAGTATGTTCTTCTATGCTTCTAAATTCACAAAATACTGCCCAAATGACCAGAACACAGTATTTTCTGGAAATCTAGTTATGAGATACCACTTGGCGCTGTCATCAATGGATTAAAATGCAGTCAAGCATTCATTGATCTAAATTCTTTATCACACCCATTAGCAACCTGGAAATAATCACTGAGTTTTCAGACTTCTGTCCAGAATCTCAGACAGGTTTCATCTTGTATTTCCCGCATTGCATACTTCCACACTGCCATGACACATCACTGGTCACCTATGTGTAAGACAACACATAGATCTCATCTTCAGTGCTTCAGATCTTAGGAGGCCTTTATAGACAGTTATTCTCAAGTGGGAATTAAGCACCTTAATTCAAGCCTAAATATTAAAGCATGTCTCAATCTAATCCTCCAGACATTTATTACCTGCTTGGTTTATGTACCTCACCAGACGACAGGATTAAATGGAGAAGGGACACCTTGGGCTTTAAATTTCTGCTTGTGCTATAATAATAAACATTTTTCTTCCACTAATTTCTGAGACTAGGTGACAGGCTAATACCTATTTTTCCCCTCTGCTTATTTTTCCTATTCTCATTGGCCTCCCCTCTAATCTGTTATGTCTGCTGCCACAGCTGTTCAAGGCTGTTAGGAGTGAGATGAATGACTGTGGCTGCTGCTCTTCATCCTCATCCCTCTCATCAACTGACTGTCAGAGATGCAAGCAAGGGAGACAGGATTTTACAGCAGTTTCAACAGTAATCCCAAACAATTAAAAAATTCATTTCATTTCTCACCCTTATGGACAAGGACAAAAAAAGCTTCAGTATATCCAAATCAACCACTGGTAATCAGTTTTAAATCCCAGTTAAAATTTCAGAATAGAAAATATGCAGCAGTAATGTTTCATCATTTATTATTATGTTGTTTGATGTTACATATGTACATTCATGTTTTTTTAAACACATGAGGGGAATTTCCTGTACCATGTATTGCCACTTCTTAGATGATGTGGCGAACTATAGAGCAAGTAAGGCTACATTCCTAGATTCACACTTAAAGACAACGTGCTCTTAAAGAACAACTAAAGCAAAATAAATTATTGTATTTGTGAATTTAGTGAAACTGTGACAAGCCACCAGTGTTAGTGTTCAGTTACAGAGAGCTCAGGTAGTAGCAGAAGGAAATTACTCTATTCTGCTTTAGCATAACAAAGAATAAAGTAGAAAGAGTGCTCTCTTCATTCTCCATCATGACCATCCTTAGCTAATATTGATATAAGCCATTTCAACTCAGTTTGACATGTATCCCAAGAAGTATTGATGAGAAGCATATCAGAAACTGTTTTTCTGTTAGAATACAGTATAGCTCCAATAATCCTTTCCATTATAAGACACGATTAAATGAGAGCCAAAATGACAGACTTAGGACATTTTAAATGGTCTTCAGCTACCTCCACAAGCACATGATTAAGAAGTTTATTTTCTCAGTATTCATGTTCCTAAGTGTTGACTGACATCTAGCAGTAATTCAGATATATTTATCCCCTTGACCGGCCTCTTGTCAGCACATACCATGCATAGTCCTGATGACACAGAATGCAAGAAGTCCCAGTGAACATCAGTGACAAGTGGTGTCCCTCAGGAGTCCATATTGGGATCAGTTATTTAATATCTTCATTAATGACACAGATGAAGGGATCGAGTGCACCCTCAGCAAGTTTGCAGATGACCATCAAGAGTGGTGCAGTTGCCACAGCTGAAGGGTGGGATGCCATCCAGAGGGACCTCGACAAGTTTGAGAAATAGGCCCATGGGAATCTCATGAAGTGTAATATGACCAAGTGCAAAGTGTCACACCTGGGCTGGGGCAACTCAAGGTATCAACACAGGCTGGGGGATGAACAGATCGAGAGCAGACCTGCTGAGAAGGAATTGAGGTTGCAGGTGGATGAGAGGCTGGACATAACCTGGCAATATGCACTTGCAGCCCAGAAAACTAATTGTATCCTGGGCTGCATCAACAGAAGTGTGGGCAGCAGGTTGAGGGAGGTGACTCTGCCTCTCCACTCTGGGGGGACACCACTTGGAGTGCTGCATCCAGGTTTAGAGTCCTTAGCACAGGAAGGACATGGACCTGTTGGAGTGAGTCCAGAGGAGGGCCATTAAGATGATTAGGGGGATGGAGCACCTTTCATACAAGAAAAGGCTGAGAGAATTTTGTTTGTTCAGCCTGGAAAGGAAAAGGTTTCAGGGTGACCTAATTATGCCCTTCCGTCACCTGAAGGGAGTCTACAAGAAAGATGGGGAGGGACTTTTTATAGGAGCATATAGTGATAGGACAAAGGGGGAATGGCTTCAAACTGAGAGTAAGTTTAGATTAGTTATTAGGAAAAAAATCTTTACTGTGAGGGTGGTGAGGCACTATAACAGGTTGCCCAGAGAAGTTGTGAATGCCACATCCCTGGAAGTGTTCAAGGCCAGGCTAGATGGAGCTCTGAGCAATCTGGTCTAGCGAAAGGTGTCCCTGGACACAGCAGAGGGGTTGGAACTAGATGACCTTTGAGGTCCCTTCCATACCAGGTCTTTCTATGTTTCTGTGATAAACTGCGTTCCAATGCCATGCTTAACCTGCACACTTACTAGGGCTGGCCCTGAAGTCTGGCCACACACCATACTATACATATACTGCCCAAACACACTTCAGATTTTTTTGAAAGACGGCACTGAATTTGCTTGTGCTTCCATTCATCCTCTGCTGGTGCAAGTGAGTAGACATGAGCGATCACATGTCAAAATCTATCCACAAGACCTTTTTCCATTAGGATAAATCACGTATGCCTATGAGGGTTGTCACATGAATAGAAGTGGTAAACATAGAAGTGGGGCAGTCTTTTGAACACCTAGTTATTTCCTTTCAGACTCCCTGGCACACCATGAAGGAATCCTGAATCAGGAAGGGAAAAAATAATTTTTATCATGTAAATCCCAGTGTTTATATGTTTAGATCACAAGCTGGTTATAAATTGTAACATGTAAAAGTGAAACAAGATCTTTTGGTTTACAGCTCAGCAAATCCCAAGTAGCTCTACTGACAGCTACCTCTGAACACATGACCAGAGCACCAGAAAGGATCAAAGACTGAACAAAGAATCATCAAGGGGGCACCGATCTCAAATGTACTCCTGCCCCCAAATCCCTCCTCCTTAAAATGAACAACTAGATTAGAATAGTGGTATTAAAAAAAACATAAAGCCACAAAAGAAAACAGTTTGAATTCCAAAGACCAAAGATAAAAATAAAGGCTATTCACTATTTTAATCAAAGAGACAGATAAATTGGGAACAAAGCAGAAAAACAGAATTAAAAAAGAATACAAAATTATAAAGAAAAAAACTGAAGTTCCTAAGACTTCAGAGTAAAAACAGTAAATTTTTGACACAAGAAATTTAAAAAACAGGAAACAGTCAAGCCTAACAGCCAACTGATGCAAATAACCTAATGAACTACACCTAAAGTACTTCTTTGTATGAGGTACAATTGCGTTTTGTGAAAAAAAATTTAATTTACAGCACAGCTTGAAATTAAAATAAGACATTTAAAAGCATAAAGGAAGGCAGCACGCTGGGCTTTCCACAATGATGAAAGAGCTTCTCTTTGTAATTTTGGTCTCCTTGTTCACTAATCCTGACACTATGAAATGAGTTTACAGATAACTATTTAAAAAAGAGAATATACTACTTAAATTAAAGGAAATATTTCTTCCTGCTACAACAAATCAAAACTTTTTTTGTCTTCTGTATAGAAGTCTTTTCTGACAGTCACAGAATTTAGACTGCTTGGATGCACCTGAATTTCCTAGTGAAAGTCAGGGTGACAATGCAGAAGTAGTTTTGCTGCAGCTGACAATCAAAGCTGCGGGACCGACATGACTGAAGTCACAGACGCTGCAGCTGCAGTCTCAGGCAGCTATATAAGCCCCAAGGTCTTTGTTGACCTTCTGCACCTAAAAGATAACAGGTTCAGTTTTATTAGATAACAACGCAACCAATGCATATCTCATGGCCTGTTTAATTAGTTTTTATGCAGATGATTCATAATTCTTTTAGTCTTGAATTTTTAGTGAATTAGCTGTTACAGCAGAATTTTAAGTGGCCATACAAAGGTGAGGAGGATCACTGTTTCCACTAACACTAGTCTAGATATGGAAATACTAGGGAACATAGTACACATCAGCTTGCTGTCCACAAAGTGATGCTGAGCACAATGCCAAGTAAAAATGATTTCACAATATCCAGATCTAAACTCCTAGCTTGGTGGTACTTCAATTCCTGATGTCTTACTACATACCAGCTTGAGCCAGGCAAGGCTCTGCGAGGTATTTCAACATGGGATACAAGACATTTCTTAGAAAGTACAACTTCAACAGTTCATTTCTGTTCTCATGCTTCTATTCACAAGACTACCTGCTTTAAAATTCTGTTTGGAGCAACTTCTCTTGAACACAGTATCTACTCTTGAGGTTATTGCTTATCTTTTCTGCTAGATCATATTCTTCTTTTGATTAACATATTAAATAAGACGGGAGTTTCACTTATTCGTGACAAATTCCTCATATCTCTACAAGATTTGCATTATTGCCCTCAAGAATTACTATAATTTAGCTACTGTATACTAATCAGTATCTTTTCATCGAACTGAAAACGTGTTTGACAACACTAATATCTTGAGCAGAGCCCAAGAAAAGGGGATGCAAAAGGGAATTCATTCTATCTAAGCTGAATCAGCTGCCGCTGCCATTGCTGCCCTACAGCAGATTGCAGACCTGAGAAAACAGCTGGAAGAAACTGAGAAAGGTAGGAAATATGTGGGGGGGGCTTATACTTAGTGTTTTCTTTTAGTTAAGTTCAGTCCAGGCATGCAGTTTAAGCACATGGTGTCTAGGACACACTCCAAAGCCTAACTGGAAGCTCAGCCGACAGGACCAGCCTAGCCTGAGTTCCATGGGTAGGATATGGCATTGGCATAGCATGCCAACACAAGATACCTCACTATTCCAGCTGCATAAAAAACACATTTAAAGAATACTAAAGTGATCCGAATACATCAACAATACTGTTCCATCCTTACTGAAGATGTGATGCAGTAAATCTGTTCAAGTTCAAAAGAGGTGAAAATCTCTACTAAAAACCTGTTTCTGTTATTTATCTGTGAGAAGAAAAACACTGCTATTTATAACCATACTGAAAAGTGTTCCAGGAAAAATATCTGTTTGAAGGGAATAAATTAGCTTGTTTTGTGCACTCTTCTTTGTAGGTACTCACTGCTTCTATCTCCATGTGGTATAATGAATGGCATCACTTTTTCCACCAGCTGATAAAAGGAGATCTGATATTGCCATTACGCGTCTTCAATAATGATATCCAGCAATAAAACATTGATATACTTTTCTTTTTATGGAGGAAATTACTAGCCATTTTTAATATCAGTCCCTTGTTTATTTTAACATTTAATTGAAGAAAGAGGCCTTGCCTTTATTTAGTAGAGGTAGGCGCATACTTGTAACTATTTTCTGCATTAGTAAGGAAATTTAAAAAAACTCATCTACATTTTCTGTCGATATTTTAGTAAACATCACTTTTAGATGTTCTCACTGTAAAGTTAAATACCTTCAATTTCAAAAATAGAGGTAATTAAACCTTGGAACCAAAAATAATACTATTAGCACAGAATAAATAGCTTATCAACCCAGCTGTAAAGATTATTTTGTTGTGTTTTTAAGAACTTTATGAGATAGATTAAAATTTAGTGCTAATTTTTCTGCTATGTGATATTTAAGATTTTTTTGTAAATAGTCTTTCATCCAAAGAACTGCAGAGCAATTGCCATTTAACATTTGCATGTAAAAAATCACCTCAGCAGCCAGAACTCAAAACCTGATGCAAGCCTGTTGAAAATTTAACTATTGATACAAAAATGTGAATCACCTGTTTTTAAATAAGTAGCTACTTTATTTTTTTTTTTAACCTAGGGCACATTTGGGTTCTCCAGCTTAAAAACTATGAGCTGGAATGAAAAAGTATATTCTATTTTCTTTGCTTATCTTTATAAGTGAAAGTGGGGAAATTTAAGTCAGATATACGGAAGAAATTCTTCACTGTGAGGGTGGTGAGTCACTGCAATACGGTGACCAGAGAAGCTGTGGATGCCCCATTCCTGGAAGTGTTGAAGGACAGGCTGGATGGGGCTTTGACAACCTGGTTTAGTGGAAGGTGTCTCTGCCCATGGCAGAGGAGTTGGAACTAGATGATTTCTGAGATCCCTTCCAGCCCAGGCTATTCAATGATTCTACGAAAACAGTACAAGCAAAGACGCTCTAGTACAGCCTGAAAGCACAATCTCTCCTATTAGCTTCCAAACCCAGAATTCAACAAATATTTCTGATGGTTGATATCAGTATTAGAAAGAACCCCCATCAGAGGATACCTGAACAGCTTTTCCTCCTGAGACACACTGAGTACAAGTTCCCAAAATTCATACTAAGTAGCAACACAGGTAAGTGCCAGAAGCATAGCATGTTTCCTAAGTACCCTCTGCTATTATTTTTACAGCACATCAAAACTTAAAGAGTCATCTCTGGTATTTTCTTTATATGCCAGCTACTTCATTGTTACATTGGTTGGTTGGTTGGTTTTTTTTAGGGATGAGGGGGAAGTATTTCAAGATCCATCCTCACAACTGCCCAACAAGATGCATTCTGAGATCACTGCCAATATAGCATGCTGCAGAGTCAACTTTTTGAAAACAGAAGACTTGAGACACTTGGAGGCATGGATATTCCGGCACACACACAGGTGTTTCAGTCGATAGGTTGTATTAGCACCTCAAATAAAAACTAGAAGGAAAACCAATGTTCTTTGAAGTGGAATATCAGTTTCATCCTACTGAACCAAACGGTAATATGGGTGATGAGGAATACAAGTCAGAACACCCAAATTCACAAAGATAAAGTAATTGTAGTAAGAATATTAAATACACTGAATACATTAAATACATGAATAAATTAAAAAAGGAGCCTCACTTCACATTTTCTCCTGATCAGCACAGCTATACATACCGCTATTTGACATTTGGAAAAGATTGTTCTTCTCAAACTTCTTGAAAACACTTCCTTTTATTTCAACAAACTGCAATTTTTAAAAACAGTTAGTTAGCTTTTATTGATGAAAAACTGATAAAACCAAACCATATTATCAAATAATATGTGAATAGACATATGATACACAAAGACAAAGGATGCTGAAATGAATTAGGGTAGCTATATAATAAAGCTACATACTTACATTATTGGACATCATGATGGTAAGCAGTGATTTATTGTGGGAATTGAAGGCCACATTAAGAGTTGTTGCTTGAACCATAATAAGAATAGCATGCAGGACTGGATAGCAGAGTTAAGGAAGCATAGTTGAAATAATTTTTCTGCACAACAGTACTGAAGAGCACCAAACCTCAAGTTTCCTCTTTTGCTTCCAAAGTTTAACAAAAAAGTTCCTATATCCATGAGAATCAGACTTACAGCAAGACAATACTTACACGTATGTAATATAACCACAGTGCTTTGTAGCATGTAATAATTAAATTTTCTTGTTGTAAAAGAACCCAATGACATTAGTCAGGAGAAACAGTGATACAATCTGAAGAAAAGAAATTTGAGGTAAAAAGATTCAGAATTAGTCTAAAGATTTCAGAGCAAACAGAGAAAAGTTCAAAAAATCTAAATTCATCACCATAACTACTGGACTATGCATCACTTGAGATATAATTTTCACCAATTCACTGTTAGGTTATTTCACACTAAGCACATTTGCATCCTGAATATGCACAAGTTTTTCCCTTCACTTCCAGAAAATATGTTCAAGCTAGATGCATTTACATTCCACTAAAAACCAAAACCCCACTATCTTCAAGACTCCGTGACCCAAAATACTCAAATACAAATTAGAAATCAAATTTTCCATGAAGTACCAATCACTGTTTTTCACTTTACTACAGGTATTTAAAAAGCTCTCTAATACTGCAGTGGTATACCATTGTGAAGGGATTTTTTTAAAAGTTGGTAGTACTGGCAATTTTACTTTGCAAGTAAAGGAACACTGCTTTAGGAATACTATCGGTTTCTCAAATGTATTAAAATAAAATAATGCAGAGAAATTACTCTATTTTAGAAAATTGTGCAATTTATCACAGAAAAAGGATACAGACATACAGCACTGCCATGAAGAAGTGAGGAATCACACCTATGTGAGCTCTTTTTCTTTCCTTAGGTTCTGTAGCTGTCCAATAAAGGGCATCCAAAATATCTTGTCCAAATGAAGAAATCAGACGATCAGCCACCTAAACAAGAACAACTTTTTACTGCCTTTCACTACCTACTTTTCTCTCCAACACTTGAATATGCCATTGTAAGTATAGCTCAATTTAAAAAAAAGTTTCACATATTTATCACTTTTCTGGATTTCTGCATTTCTGGATTTTACAGTGATACTGTTCCTTTTGTATGCTCAGCAGTTTACTCTCCCTCTCAAATTTACTATCCCTTTTCAACAGTATTTATGATAAACAATCCTGTGTTGTTATCTTAGATGCTTCCTTGAAAGACATTCAAGTGCAGTTCAAACCTCAGCTTTTGATAAAGCAATATGTATGTTGTGTCAAACTATCATAAATGTTCTTCCCCACCCCTCTGGGTTTAATAGGGGGAAAAAAAACAATGAAAAGTTAATTTCAGATGCATGGCTAAGAATATCAGCTTACAGGTAAAAAAGGATTGAAATTAGACTTGGCTCCACTGTTCCCTGTATACTGAAGTATATACTTTATGCAAATATCTGCATAAAGCAGAATTCAAAATTAAAAGGAGAGTAACACAACGAGTGATCAAGAGGTACTTGAAATTCTGCCAAAAAGGGAAAATTAGTTTGGAAAAAAAACCAATAAACACCTGAAGTGTAATCTAAAGAATATACGCCTAAGTAGGAAAAAAACCTCCTAGCAGTAATTCTAAAGATAGAAAACATATGCACAGCATTTTAACTTGTAATTTAATACCACAGCAAGAAAGGTCACAGGGAGTTCCACCAGTTCTCAACACTTCATCATCCTCAAGCAGGTAAAACTGAATATCATTACAAAGAAAGAGGTTTTCTCTGTCTATACGCTACAGTTCAGTAATTTTAAAACTAAGCTGCACAACAAAAACAACACTTCAAAATTTAAATTTGGTATCACAAGGCACATGTCTGGCTAGAAAAAAGAGCTATCTCTCATTGCTTACTAATTCAACCAAATAGAAACAGTTGAAATAGAGGTAGTTTTTCAACTTATTCAAGACAATATTTTCTCTTGGACACATTAAAACAACATGTAGCAACAGAGGACTAGGTGCGTAATGTACCTTCAAATGTTGAACCATATCTACTAAAAAGAAAGTAAGTTCTTGGCACAACACAAATAAACCTAGACTTGGGATCATTTCCTGACTTTTTAAATTAAGAGTTCTCAAGGTAAAGATACCAAAGTGAGTGAAGTCATACTTATTCAAGAAACATTTATTAAATAAAGTTTCCTAAAATATGAAAGCTGAACTAAAATAAAATTTTACAGGATGTTTCAAGTAAACTATAAAATATACTACCAAGTATCAACTATGAAATAGAATGAACAAAACCATGAGCTGATGAAATCATAAATCTGATCAGTTCAAGAGATATTTACAGTGGCATTGTTTTCGGCTTTTAGATTTTGTAAATTAGTGTGATCTTTATGATTTGGTTCCTGCTCATTGTGATGACCCATTGAATAATTACACCTGGTGTAGTAACACTAACTACAGAATGCTGAGTTTGGTAATTTTTTTGTCCACAATATTGTGAGGGTTTTAATAGATAAAATGGTGGCTTTTGTTTCACTGCTATTTAAACAGTCCTTGTTTCTTAGCTGAAAGGATAGAAAATATTAAAACCCACCACAATATATTGTTGCTTGCTTTTCCAAATATGACTTACCTAAACCCTATATGCCGGCTCCAGGCTCCAGCAGAATTCCATGGTGAGTGCTGTCACCATCATAACGCACACTGGGGCTTCACAAGGAGCAGGAGCCGGTGGGTCTGAATCTAAAAAAGAAAAGTGTCATTTAAGCCAAATGTGCTGAATGCTCCCCTCAGGCTGTCTGTTGGGAGCATTCAGCACATAATTTGAAGATTTTGCATTCCTCATATCTGTCCAGGACAATGTTCCCTGAACTTGCCAACAGCCGAAAACATTAGGACATTGTAAACATCTCTGTTGCTCAGTGATTTCACTAAATTAAAAAGATCTTCCTATTCTGAAAACTTGTGAAAAAATGTAAAGCATATTGCTTAAAAAAAGTACATTAGCAGTTCCTTAAAAAGCATTGCTTGCATCAATGGCAAAGACTTTTAATAAAAATCACCAAAACAGTCTAAGCAAGCCAATATTCAAACTGTTGAAAGCTAACTATCAACTAAGTCTTTCAGCAGGATCCCATGAACATTTTCTGCCAATACTGCTGCAAGCTGCCATAGTAAAAAAGCCCCTTAAAAACATGCTCTCTGCTTGGCATGTTTGGTTTCATGAGAAACTATGGTAGTTAAACACTGTTTCCAGCTTCAAAATCTAATATAATTTTTCTAATAACCATGAGTGGTAACAGATTTTTCTCTTTCCTAAAAGAAACACTCAGGCAGCACTTTTCTTAGTTGAGATACATGCTTTTGATTCTGCTACATATAGCAAAATAATTCAACTCTTCATTCAAAATGGAATGGCACGTGGCTTCCAATTCACAGCAAACAGTGTAGTATCGCTTCAAATGATTTGGTAAGATGAGAAAGTATAGCACTACTTGAAGCAGTCTTGAAATAAAGAGAAATTACTATTTTGAGCACATGGATTCATTTAGTAAGTGATAATCTCTCATCAATTATGGAACTATATATGGATAAGTATTACCCCACACAACTAAAATCCATATAGTAACTCAGTGCTAATTTAATATTTGTACATATTTTTCAGCAAATCTAAAATCAAAGGAAAATAAAAACCTATGAATAAACAACTGAGGTGGCTTGTATGATATTTATTTCACTTATGATAAAGTGTTTTATTTATGCAATATTTTCGTATTTTATGAAGAAAGAACAAGTGTCTTTAGACAACATATTGAGATTTAGCAGAGTGTAACCCTATTTTAACAGTCTTCAAACAAAGGTACAACAGATGTTCAAACAAGGATTAATGTCATTCAGAGATCCCAGAATCCTAGCAGAGTAACTTTTGTGTACAAAGCCTTGAGTGAGTCCTTTTTAAGAGGTTGTATTCCTACTATGTTCTATATTTGCAGGATGGAGATAAGATTGTAGCTATGAGAACATTATTTACTTTGTGAATCATTGATCATAAAAGTGCAATTAAAAATCTCATGCTTTACATTAATAATTAAACAGAAACTATTTTTTCACCAGAATTTCTCTTTATCTTGCCTCCTGAAAGAGAATTTCCTTTTCTTGTGTCACTACATTCATTCAACTTATTGCTTATGTACTCAGGCTTAAGTCTGCTAGCCAGGACTCAGACAGGTTAAGTAGTAACATGTGTCCTTGCATACAATGAAAGCTGTATTTCCATAGTGATGGATAAAAAACCAAATTCCATGTTTTCTACTATCTTCCTTCTCTGCTCTCTCTCTCGGGATCTTATCACTATTTCAAATCAACAGTTTCTACTTTGCTCAGTGAGCTCAAAACCTCATTCACTATCTTGCATTTCCTAAGACACATCTTTCATTTCCATTTCTCAAGTTTCATGCTGTGGAATTGATTAACAAGCTCCAGAAAGTAGGCAATTGGAAACAGATTCTAAAAACTTATTTTTCACAAACCTGCCTGTTTCACTGCATCTAGGCTTATTATCATGGGTATGTGCACATTTGTGAGAATACCAGATACGCCACATTCTAAGGACCAACACCGTAACACAACATTTTAGATAGTCTGAAAAAGGCATGCTTCATATTCTGATACCAACATTCTTACCTCAAGCATGTTATAGATGATGTAGAGCTTTATGACAGACTGTCCCCTTATCAGATGATACATCATAGAGTAGTCAACATAGTGCATCATGAAGTAGCAGATGACCAATATAACTCCTTTGAGAATGTCACATACCTGAGCAGGTTGTAGCAAACGTCTATCACTGAAATACAAAGGGCAAAAAGTTCCACTAAATGTCATGTACCCACAAAATACAAGTGTTACCAAGTCAACAGGAATTTACAGAAGCCATTAATCAAGGATATATTTTAATGTGGTTTATTACCGCCCCTTCCTCTGACCCTCACTTCAACTCCATGATCATGATACACATTTATAGATCACACTCATGAACAGGATCACATCCTCTTATCTGCCACAACCCTTTAGTTAAAACAGTGTATTTATTAAGAGCTCCTGGTTATTAAGAACCTTCTGCATGCATGCCCTTTGGTTTCTAATTTACCTTCCCTCTTCCAGCCAATCATATTTATGATTTTGACTTCCTCAGTTACAGAAGCTGTATTTGCTATGACCAAAAAGAAATGAAGTTGTCATCTTCAATTTCAGTCTAATGAACCAGATGCTGAGGAATAGGTTGTAAACATAATTCTGTATCTTCAAGCTCTAAGCTCTGCAGCAGTAAATGCAAACAATTTGACATCAGAGCTTGAGGTTGGTCATGAACCAATGCAGTTTTCTATCCACAGTCCCACGAGTAACCCAGGAGACTAAAGGAATCATTACACAATTTCTTCCTCTAAACTAGAATTAGAGGAAGAAAATAGCTTTACCTCAATTGCCCCAACAGTAGCCATACACATAATGAAATTGTAAGGCAGTATTTACTTGTCTATTTACTTAGTTTAGTATGAACAGGATGCAAAGCAGTTAAAAAGCCTTCAAATGAAATCAAAAGGTTGACAACTAAATATAAAAAAATGGAGGAAATAATTTCTATTATATATATTCTTTATATACCCTGAAAGGCTTTTACAGAAGTTAATGTTTCATAAAAGTTGGAACCAATTAGCAGAATGCAAGTTACGAATTTTCAATTTCTGTATTCTTAAATCAGTAGGTTATCCAGAAATTAGACAGTGTTCTCATAAACTGATAAGATGTTTAGAAAAAAAAAAGTAAGAATTTACACTATTTATAAAAAAACCCCATCCAAACAGTTACTTATGACTTCTGGGAGTCAAGACATTCTACAGACCTTGGGGACAAGACAAAAATCCCTGCAACTTCACTCTTTTTATTTAAATATATTATCAGAGCTGGAGTGTTATACTTAGTGTTTCTTTGTTGTCTTCCATTCAAAGAAAAATGCCCTGAAGACATTTTTGCATTACATTGCTATTATATTATTATATGGGCAAACAGATCATGCGTTTGCTAGGAGTATGAGCAAGAAAGTTTCCAGAACTCTCAGATTTACAGTATTAGACTCTGAACAAGGAGCAACTGCTCCTTTCACTTTTTACTGCATAAACTGTATTAAAATTCATTATATTCTGAATAATAGAATTCAACCTGGTCCAGCGTACGAGAACTGCTTAGAGTGGCTTTTTCTCTGTAAGAGACACTTTCCTGCTTTCAGAAGTCATCCAGTAACAATATCCACACCACTTATTTCAGACAAAGTCCTTGAGAAAAAGCCTCAGTGAACCTTCTTCCTTTCCCCACCCTCCAAACTGAGTTTTAACTGAAAATACTAATTAAAAAACTTACAGAAAACTGAAAGTGTATGTTTTGCCCACTGCTTGAAAACCTATGACTATGTCTTTGCATGACACACCTCCCCCCAAAAATGCACCCCAACCTGCAAAATCACATTTTGAAAATTTACTGCCTTATTTAACTACATCTGACTTAAATGGTTATACTTATTAAAATATAATAGCATATATTGAAATGTGTATGACATTTAAGCAAGCTCATGATTATGATTACCATTCATATGCTGAGTAACACAGCATGTTCCTTTTTCTCCAACCTACTTTCATTTTGAAAGTGTACTCAGTCATTTCAGTACAAGTCTACAGACAACACTCAAACTCTGCAACACAGACTGGGATAAAGTGGTAAAGGGTACTCCTACTCCACCACAGTAACACCAGGTGTTAGCACGTGAAAAAGAGAATCAGAATTTGTTATTTAGAAAATTAGCATCCTCATACTTCCCAGCCAACAATTTCTTTATCACTAGAGAAGCAGTGAGCAGTACCTGGTAGAGTACACCTGACTAGCAAAAGAGACACTCACTTCAAAAGCCTATATTTTAAAAGTTTGGCAAGGTACCAATTTCAGTGATAGGACGGTGTCTTACTGAAATGCAGTAAGGAGAATCTGTTTATGAATCTTCTGAAGCAGTCAGAAAGATTCTCACAGGAAAATGCTTTGATGTCCACAAATCAATACAGACTGAAAATATCATGTCAAAGGTTTTCTGGCTTACAAGTAACATCAAAGATGCTCAACCAACACTACAGTCACGAGTCACAGATGTTCTGTACTCTATCACTCTTCTGCTTGTGTTGATTTTCATCTGTATGACTACACTCACTCAAGTGAAACCAATTCAGGAGAAGCCAATGTAAATGCAGACAGTAACCATCACAGGGGAATACAAACTCTGAAAATAGACTACATACAATCAAGAGCACAGCCGCTCTTCTAAAGGTGGTCTCAACTCTGCAGGCTAACACTGTATGAAGTTCCATACAAACTTGCACACAGCATCATCTACACTGGAAAGATTCGATTCAAAGGCTGCCCTAAAGAGGCAGTTCAACTACTCTTGATTGCTGATGCCTTACAGGAATTAAACTTGTAGAACAGATTACATTCAAATAACATTTTTAGAGAATTTTAGAATCATTTAGGTTGGAAAAGACCTTTCAGTTAATCAAGTCCAACTATTAACTGCCAAGTCCACCACTAAATCATGGTCAACACATCTTTTAAATACCTCTAGAGACTGTGATTCCACCACTTCCCTGAGCAGCCTGTTCCAATGCTTGACAACTCTTTTGGTGAAGAAATTTTTCCTAATATCTGATCTACATGACCTCTGGCACAACTTGCAGTCTTCTTGTCCTAACTCTCAAAGTGACTTGGACTTAACTTCTCAGTAGTGTGTATGTCTAGGAAAAAAAACTGCAGTAAACAATTTTTTTTCTGACATTTTAATTAAAAATACAATCTGTTAATGTTCTATTCAAAGTCGTACACAACTTCTTGTGCTTCTCATCCACAGGGTCCAACATTAATGCTGTGACAATTTCTTCAAAACACAGTAGTCCTGGTATTGGCTGGGACAGAGTGCCTTTTCTTCTTAGTAGTTGGTACAGTGCTGTGTTTTTTGGATTTAGTATGAGAATAATGTTGATAACCCACTGATCTTTTGGTTGTTGCTAAGAAGTGTTTACCCTGAGTCCAGGACTCCTCAGGGTCTCATGCTCTGCTAGTGAGGAGCTGTACAGAAAGCTGGGATGGAAGCACAGCGAGAACAGGATGTCCCAAACTGGCCAAAGGGATATTCCATACCACAGAGCATCATAGCCAGGATATAAACTGAGTGAGTTACCAGAAGGGGACCCACTGCTGTTCAGGGACTGGTTGGTACCAGTCAGAGACTGATGGGCAACTGTGTTGCGTATCACCTGTTTCTTTTAGGTTCTGTTGCTCTCTCTCTCTCTTCTTATCATTACAATTATTATTACCAGCATAATAATTAGTATTATTATGAGCATATTTTGTTTCAATTATTAAATTGTTCTTATCTCAACCCACGAGGTTCACCTTTTCTTTCCAATTCTCCTCCCCCCGGGTGGGGGATGGAGTGAGTGAGTGGCTGTGTGTTACTTAGTTGCCGGCTGGGATTAAACCACAAGATCTCAGTCACAAAAATATCCTCACTGTTTCAAACTTCCTCTGTTTGATGACAGAAGAGCTGTCAGAATCTCTACCCCCTAGTCAGCACAAGGGATTACTGCAAAGGCTGACTACAGAAAACTGCCTTCTAGAAAGTGAGAAGAGTAAGAAGATTCTAGCATTTAAAATATATTTCAGTGTTCTTTCGTTGCACACTAAGAAAGACCCCTTCATATTGACTAGACAAGTAATCTATGGTGTACAACTAACATGCTTCTGACTGAGATTAACTATGTCCACTGTATAAGTCCACAGAAGCATTTTTATTGTAGCAGAATCCTTTTGCACTCTGGTTAATAACATTTACAAAAGGATTTCAAGGTGTGGTTCTGAATATAATATGGAATAGGGATAATTATTTCCTACAAAGACAAGAAAATCAAATAAATAAAGTCTAATAATTTGTCACCTTTCAGCAAATATACAGAACTGACTGCAAAGCCTGTAGTTATGAAATGATATAGTCAGTGTTCAGTGAGAACTGAATGTTGCAGTTTTCCTATATGATCAGGCTCACATTGGTCCAATCTATATTTGTTACAAGTCATTCCTATCCTTTGCATTAATCTATTTAATACACATAAACACACACAGGCTGATATGATTTTATGCCTGTCATAACGTCCTAGCCCACCCATTTCACACGCTATATTTTCTGCATTAATTTTTTTCAATATGTTTCTATTTATTGTCTTTAGTAACTACTCAGTACCAACACTGAAAAGTACTTTCAGAACATCTTAAGCACTAATTAATCAGACTTCATGATTAATATAACACACAAATTCATACTGCTGCAGTCATCCACACCATGAGTACTACAGAATCTCAAAGAAACAAAGATAAAAGCTGCTAGTGGCAGCTACACAAAGGCCAAAAAACAAACAAGAAAAATACAGCATAGTGTTGATCATTTTAATATCTCACCTGAAAGTAGGAACCCAAGTTGTAAGAATTAGCCATTACTGAGCTACTGTGGTAACTCAGAGCAGGATACTGTACAACCTTATAAGTCATGCTCTCTGAGATGCTCTTAACAGAATTTTACAAGTGGTTTCATTATGCTAAGTCTCAGGTTTCCACACTAACTGTACAGCATAGACTATCAACAAATCAAATTTTAAAACTTCCTCAAACAGCAAAGTACCTTAATACTAAAGAGTAAGGCTTATCCATTCTATTGCCCACTACATAAAATCTTATATTGCTACACTATTGCTATCACTGAATATCCCAAACTTTTAAACATGAGATGATCTTTCAATCTGCTGAATTCAGAGTGAAAATCCAAGCATTTCTCTACAGATAAACTCTCTTGCACTGTAATGTTAACTAGCACTACAGAAGAAAAACCACACAGAGACTTCAACTTTCTACGGCATGTACTTCACAAGATGTGGAAACTCCTCAGCCTTTGGGTAAATTTATCATTACATCTACTAATTGACAGAAAATCTCCTACAAAACAAAGCCTTACATCTCAAAATCATACAAACACAGAAATGCATGCTTAAGGGCATATACAAGCTTATTATTCATTTTAACATAAGAAAGTTATGTGCAAGCCATACTACTATGCCTCCCCATTCCACCACAGCATGTTTCTGTTTCAGCCCAGTCATTTAACAAAAGGAGAAGTGTGCCAAGCTGAGCGCTTATCATACAGTGTTTAAAGCAGTTAAAAGTCAAATTATGGCAAAATTTATACAATGCACTGACTGACATCAACCAAGAACTAGAAATTTAGAAAAATCGGTCTGTTACAGAAAAAATTTACTTTTTACAATATACTAAAAATCAAGGTTTAATACTCATACTTCAAACTTTCCAGTTTATGGTTTGTTCACCTTGAGACACATTTAGAAAGTGTGAATCCATGTCTTTCCCCTGTTCTGAAAACCACCGGATCTATGCATGTCCCCCCACTTTATAAAGCTAAAAGCAAGCAACTTTCCTTATAACTAGTTAGGAAGCATTACTTTGCTACTCTATAAAATTAATTAAAATGCTATCACATTAGAATGCTACCAAATATCCTAGCTACCCACAAATTTCTTTTACAAATTTTAGGAACAACAACACCACCAAAAAACCTACTTTTTTTCATGATTTGTGATACTTGTAAAAAATCCACTTTTTTACAAATACAGCCAAACTCATATCAAGACCTACATAAAACAGTTACCCAGAGAAGAAAAATCTGGTATGGAAAACAAGTGGTCCTTGTAAGCAAACTCACTAGATAAAGTGAAAGTTTAAGGAACTAGTTACCTGTCTGTAATTTTCAAGGTCTATCTATTTAGTATCATACACAAAATGCCATGATCTTCATCTTACATAGTAATAAGAGTTTTGTCTCCATCTACTGGTTGAGAACCATTAAGTTCAATCATCCACATGGTCTATGACTACACAGATGGTAATATCACTGGATCTGTAACGTTTGCTACGGAACAGCACGATGGATTTCACAGTACTTTACTAAAGCAGCAAAATGGCTCAAGGCTTTCAGTGTATTGTTATCTACCCCATCAAGCCGTTTTTTGTTCCAACAGCTGTACAACTGAAGTTACTTAGCATTCAGCAGAGCATTATTAGGAAAAAAATCACAGTTTACCAATATTTATCTTTAATATGTTAAAAATCACAAGTAGCTAGTGCACAAGTTTAAGTGAGTGATTTCTGAAAAAAACAAGACTGTGTGTTAAGTATTTTAACAGGCCTTGTTTGTTGAATTTAAAGTTGTTAAACCATGTGGAACATGAAATGCACCCTGGACAAAGAGAAATTTGTTCTTGCTGTATAAAAAACCCTCCTCCCTACAGTTGTTTCTCGTACGCTTTTCAGTAACTGTCACCGCACAATGAACAATGTTTTCACTATATTGTGCAATCTGCAGACAAGTACACTTGTCCGAGCTCTTAGTTACTTTAGCATCCAACCCATATGCACTCTGAATATATTGTTATAAACTTAACTATGCACAGACTGTCATATGATGTCATACGACTTCTTAATTTTCGTCTTTCAGGCTTCCTGGTGCTCCTCAATTCTTTACTAGTCTGATTATACATGGTTTTCCAGTCACCTTAGGGTTGTTTGCATTTTGGTTGTTGTGTTGTTTTTTTTTTAAACCAACAGGTATTCGAGACATTTTTCTTGTTTAACTGAACAGTTAATTGCATTT
This sequence comes from Manacus candei, assembly GCF_025592945.1. NCBI lineage: Eukaryota > Metazoa > Chordata > Aves > Passeriformes > Pipridae > Manacus > Manacus candei. Next base: position 408,619 of record NW_026138096.1, on the reverse strand, counting down.
TAAATGGTTCTTTTCTTTTAGTCTGCTTAGTCTCATCCAAATAATTCAGATTACTCTCCTTTGAAGTTAACACAGACAAAATTTCCCATACTGATGTCATAGATACAGTAATTTAAGATATGAATATGGTAACAGTGTAATAATGCTTTAGATCGATATTTTCATATTAATAAAAAATAGACATATACATTTATAAACTTATTATAAGAGTAATGTTTCTATAAATGTTGTTTTATTTCACGGAAAAAACCCTTTTCATTTATACAGGTTTATTGTTCCGCTAATAATGCACTGAAGAAGTCTTTTAGCACTGAGGTTACAAGTTTGAGCATGTATTTTACAGAAAACCTTTTCTAATTATATTATTTGTAGGATTTTTTTTCCTGTAGTCTTTATCAATCTCTCAATTCTCCAATGTATCCTTCATTAATCAACCGTGGTGTCATAAATTTCTAATCTTACATGAAGCACTAACAAAAATGATTAGATTAACACATAACAGGATACTTTCCTGTTAGCATAACTAAAGATGTCAGGGAAAATAAAAAATACAAGCAAGTTTGTCTGAGGGGTATACATGCCCACATAACTACACACTAAAACTTTTTAAAATGTCCAAAGTGATCCATTGGAAATATTCTACAATTATGCTCATTTGGCTTCAGGAACAAAAGCTATTTTGATCAAATCTAATATCCAGTTTGAGGCTTTAAAAAGAGATACATCTTATAGTACCCAGGACTTCACTGTTGTAAAATTGTGATAATAAAAATATGTCCCAAATGAAGAATTCCAAGGTACTGAGAACTCAGTTTGCCAAGATTAGATGGCATTGCACTTCTTAAACAATAAAAAGCCTCTACATGCACACAACACAGCACGAGACCATGCTAAGAATGAAACAAAACCAACCTTGCTGTTAGGCCCCGATGAGAGCTGTCTCAAAATAAATTAAAAAAAAAAAAAAAACAAAAACGAGATTTCAAATAAGTGACAACTAGAATAAGCTTTCATTAGGTTTTTATTTTTTTAACAACAGAATCAACTATAACTGAAGTCAGTAAACAAACTGCTCAAGTGCTGTATTTTATTATGCACAGAATCGTCTTCAAGTCTGATACTACGACACCTGGCAATGAACTCTCAGGACTCCCCAGAATTTAGGTTAAGCATTTCAAAAAAATACCTGCTTGAAGTACACACAAAAATAAAGCTATGAACCTGATTGAAGCAGTACTTAGAACAAACATCAAAAATCTTAAGGCACTATTAACTAAAGTACAGCAGGGGCTATAGTTTTTCCAGCATATCCTATTTTAAAATGGGCCAAGTGGGTACTTTAAGCAAAAATGTTTTAAATCTAACATCACAACTTCCATAGTGATGCAAGTTACATATGAAAATATACCTACTACAAACAGCACTGAATCAATTTTGTGTGTTGGTTATTAAAACTAAGTGTTGCTTTCTCCTTTGAAGTACATTGGTTAATTTAGCTATTTGTAACCAGCCTTTTTACTGATTACATGTAGATGTGTGAATTTGGCTGACAGCACAGAAGGAAAAAGAAAATCAGGATTTACTCACCAAGGAGGAATCCCTGTGACACCACATTCCATCCTATAAAGGAAGTGAAAGTGCTCTTCCCTTCGGTCTGATTTACAAGAAAGAAAGAAAGAGAAGGTTGTAATGTTGCTACACTATGCACTGCTATGGAGAGGAGAAAGGACTACTTGGTCTGAGAGTACACTACTGAAAATAATGAATGCACCTTCCTTTTTTGATTGGTAGAAAGCTACACATTTTGGTGGGCAGGTGCATTACTTTCTCAATGAACTTAAGGTGACCATTATAGTCCTTCACAAAAAAAAAAAAATTAGGCTTGGGAATAAGTGTGCAACAGAGGTTCAAATCTATTTAATAATCTGACAATATGAACAAAGAAATAATGTCCTAATAAGAATGCCAGTGTGTTTTATTTTTTTTCTGAGATGCTTTCTTTCTTGAAATAATGCTGTTCTATTTATTTCCTACTGAAAAATGTAAATCTGTGAATTCTTAGGAGGGCAATGGGAATTTTAAGAGTTACATAGAACACAGCTGAAGTTAATGATGCTATTGCTGACAGGACCTAAATTAATTTATTTCAGAGAGCAGAGTAAAAGCAAAATGCAGAACATGTATTTATAAACTATATATACTTCCATGTGGAAGAACTGTGAAGGCCTTGTCATTCAATCTTCACATATAAAAAAATCTTCTACTGTACTTTCTTGAGAAAACTAGAATTTGGAGGAGAAAAAAGTCTCACTTTCCCTATCAAGTCCTTACTTGCTTTGTGGAGATGATGTAAAATGCCTTCAGGGATAATTAAATTGGGAGTCCCATCAGAGTTTCACTAATACACAATTTTAGCTTTCATATCATCGGGTTTTACAAATAATATAGAAGAGCTTTTCCATATTCCCATATGACCTTTTATTGATGTGCAACATATTTTCAACAAAAATTAGTTAGCTTATGAAAGTTTCAAAACAAGCAGCAATATTATTCTACCCAGAATCTCTGGGTCTGAGGTATTAATAAAAAAAAAGCATCTGCATTTAAAAGGAAACTGTACCTTTCAGCCACAGAGTTATTTTTAGGAACCTGTCACCAAGGACTGTAATTAGAAAGACAATTCCACCAGGTCCACTTCTCTCTCTACCTTAGATTGGTTGTTAAAGCTAAGTATGTGTTTTTATGTTGTCAAAGAATATTTTAATAAAATGAGAGTAGTTTACAAGATTAAAGAGAGTAATTTAGGAAAATTCATGACTCAAAAGAAAATACAGTAAAACAGATTTTTTTATTTCAGAAGATGTAATTTAATTTTGTGAAGTGTTTGTTAATTTTTTAAGAGCACAAGCACAGAAACAATGAAGTTGCACCTGCCAAAACTACCACAATGTGATGATTCAGCCTCTGCCAGTTTGATCACGGTGATTTAACCAGCAGTTTAGTTCATTTAATGATAGAATCTTGGATTCTTCTCACTGAAGAAGTTTTAGAGTCTTGCTAAAAACCAGCTTATTTAGCACCAATATAGCTCTCACAAAACCACCAAACTAAATTTGCTCAAAAGGAAAGATCAAGTGATGAGGAATAACAAAAGTCAAACTGAAGGGCTTACACTGTCCAGGCAGAAAAAGGAAACCACTTTCTTTAAGATACGTTACTCTGTTTCCTTTCAGAACTCTGTAAAATGGAATATTAAAACCCGTGGAAGAGGTTACTAAGCATGCCCCATCCACTTAAGCACTGTGCACAATATAACACAGACAGGAATTAGCCCATTTACATAGAATGTGGGTTTATTGTTTTATAGAAATAATGGGTAACAATCTTTTTCTACACTGAAAAGAGCAGATAGAATTATGAGGAAATAAATGAACTGAAGAGTAAACTGAAAGGGAGACAGAACACTCACTGCTCAATTATTTCACTGAGATGTTGAGAAAAAAGTCAACATGAAGGGAGGAGCACTTTTATTTACTACACAGAATGGAATATGATGTGGCAGGTTCAAATAACAACTAGTCAACATTTATTTGATATTTGTGAGAAAGAGCAAGCTAAACAGCCACCTGCTTTGTAAGTACCTTTTGCAATTACAAATGTGCTTTACCGATTGAACTCGTTTGTTACAAACAAATAGAAATGTATTTCCTAAGCTACAAGAAAATCACAAATATTTTTTGCCATAATAAATCACATAGCATAACCAGAAAAACAACAACAAAAAAAAACCAAAATCAAAGTGCAGGCTCTGAATATTTGGAAGTAAGTACATCTGAAAAAGTTCCATTAGATATCACAGACATGAATTCTAAATCTTTCAGTAAAAAGCCACCAACATTAGAACGTGAATGAATTAGACAAAGCCTCAAGTACTGAACAAGTAAAGAGATTCTAGGGATCTAAATTCCAAACACATTGGAGGAAACTGTGACAAAAGAAATCGCCTCAGCAGTTGTTACAAAAACAAAGCCTTCTTCACTCAAGATCATCTCATTTTCACTGCATCTTACCTGGTAACACTTTCAAGTTAACACAGGCAAGTTAAATAGATTAAACTGGATTCTACCCTGCCTCACAGACTAAAAATCCTGTCAAGTAAGCAGACTAAGTTTTAACACTGCAGGTTCATGTACCTACATATACACACATCACGTATGTGTGAGTGCGTGCGGTGTTTTCAACGTCATTTGCTTCAGGATATTGAACAACAACCAAAACCAGCAACTGGTCTTTCAAATTTTTAATCATAATTTCAGAAGGGCAGAAAACTTCTTTGTCAAAAGCAAAACTGAGTTTATAGACAAGGAAAAACATTCTTGAACAAAAAAAAGTAGTAAGATCAAAACGACACATTAAAATCCGTTACATTTACCTGAATTTTAACATTTTAGCAATACCATCCACATGGATATCTAAAAATAGGCACATAATTCGACTTGTCATCAGGTTAAAACCAAATAGCTGTCACTTTTTAACACAACTAAGAAAAATCTTTTGATCTAATCAAAGTCTGAGACTCGGCTCAAAAATAACAGCACAATAAAACATTAGAGACTGCCACCTAGTGCCTATGTTAAGCATCACTAAAGTACAAACATCTCAACTTCAGACTATACTTTAAAATATTATTTCTTGTGCAACTAGACTAGCATTTGCTCTAATCAGAACATACATTTGTAAACTATGCATCTAAAAGCCCTTCACATATAAAAGACAATATTCATAACACTAATTCAAGCAACTCAGTTAAAAAAAAAAATAAAAAAATCTGTAACCATAAATCAAGTTTTGGGAAACCTGGAATAAAAACCTTGAAGTCTTTCTTCATTCAGGAAAAAAATTACAACACTAATACAAATGCTCTTTTTCTTCTGAGCTGCACTTAAGGCTTACAGAATCAGCTTTACTGTAAAGTAGCAAATTTTATGAAGGAAATTAATTCTATCCAATTTTTTATGCCTATGCCAGAAAGGCAAACTAAAAATCCTATGTATTAGCAACTTCTTCTTAGTATTGATCTTAACAGGAAAGCAAGGAGTTAAGATCTAAAAGTTCTTAATATTCTGTTTAATTTTCCTCTCTAAGAGTTACTCTCCAAGATTCTTCAAGGGAAAGAAAAGAACACATTTTATTCAGGGATCCTTTTGGCAAAGTTTACCATGAAAATAAGGAAAATTTTTATTGTTAACAAACAAACAAACAAAACCACCAAAACCCTTCTGTTTCAATATCAAAAAGTCTGTCAAAAGACATGGGCCAAGTCAGTCAGCCTTAGAAATTTTGAAACAGTGTTCAAATAGATGTTAGATAAAAGAACAAAACTGTAAGGTAAGGTTACATCTCTGTCCTTTACTAACCTGAATATGCCTAAGTGGTGCTGTTATCAAACTGTTGTGTCTGAAGGAAGCAATGATGACAGTTAGTGACTGGTGGCGAAGCTTAAAAGTCCCATACACACACCTTTGCTTTGGCTAGTTTAGACCAAAACTTCTATTTTACAGTGGAAGAAGTCATCAGTAGTTCAAAAGGTACAGAAAGGCAATAAAATGAAGCACACACATAAATGGAGAAACATTATTTAAGGGTATCAACACCTTTCTCTTAAATCAACTTACCGTAAGCCATAGCATGGCAAAGTGATGAACCGGAACATTGCCAGAAAGACTCTCAAAGGAAGCAGGGTGAATACATAGAGAAAAGCATCCAGGCACAAAAAGATTCCAAAAAACATCAACTAAATTACAAAAATAAAACAGAATTATGTTAGTAGTTTATAAAGGGTTACAAAAGTTCATAAAGAATTATTTTATGAAAAATACAATTGCGCAAGGTTAATTTACCAAATAAGCACAATACTCTCACTTGCTCAGTCAGCTGAACTGTAACAAAAATTAACATGCTATGCACTTTGAAGACTATTCAGCAAAAATTCTGCACCACAAGGTCCAAGCAGCAAAGGCTTTTGCAGACTTTCACAGCTCACCGAACTCAGTCTTTATTTAATGGACGAACTGCACTTGGATATAACTGTAGCTCATTTTCCAGTGGTGACTTTCCTCTAAGGTTACAAAAATTCATGTTTTAACCTTAGAGGAAAAAAGCTGTGTGTAAATGTGCACAGCCAGTTTTCAGTATTACCCCCCCTCCATTTTTTTATTACCTGGTAAATTTTCTACTGCATAGCTAATTATAGTTTGGTAGATCTCTTTCACGGCATATTCATCTTTTTCATATAAGAATATAAACTATGAAGAGGTAAATTTCCCATTGCCCTCTGTTAAAGTGCTTTATCCTTAAATTTACAGAAACAGTTAAAGCCATTTCACTACAGTCCTAAGCCAAGCAACTCTACGATAATTAAACTAGACATAGACTCTACAAATTGAAAGCTCTTGTATACCAGACTCTCTTCACACGACATTCCTTCTTCATCTGATCTTCCGATGATTCTATGAGTCTACCTGAATGGGATTCTAGGTACATGCCTTTATACTTCTGTCAGACCAGGAGCTAATATTTTTTCTTTCAAGGATAATCATGTAAAAAAGCAAGCTTATCTTACTGCACAACTAAGACTAGCAACATCTAAGCAGGCCTAATGTCCATGACAGATATGCATTTGCATGTTGAAGTCATACGTACTGCTGATGAGAAAGGAAGACACTGGGGTAGTGGGGTGTGTATAAACCAAAGTACAAGCAAATTACTTTTATCTCCCATAAGCCTTTCAAAATACCTTCTTTGTGCAACAGCCACATCAGTGTCCAAGGAGCTACGTATCACTGATGTGTGCCCTTCTCTCACTCTTACTCCTTGTGCATCCTTATAACTTTGACAGCAATCCCACGGACTGCACTCCACTGCATCTATCCGTAAGCCACATTAAGAGGACTGGCTTGGGCACAACAGCACTGCTGTCATTCCTAAGTTGTTACTTTCCCTTATAATATTATTTCAACTAATTCTACAGTGGCAGAATATTTCAATACCATCATGATATTAAGGTCTCTTCCCTGACATTCACTCATTTGCCTCTAATACCATATTCTAAAATTTCAGCAGAGAGTTATCATTTAAAGTTATCAGGAGCAGCGTTACATGAATGGTGGATAAATGTATGCAGTGCATTAATATGCTATTAAGCAACCTATTTCTTTGTTAACTTTTAAACCAGGTGCTGAATTTTCAAGCACTGGGGATGATAGAGCTGAACACTTACCTTTTTTTTTTTTTTTTTAACTCCTTAACCCAAGCAAAATAGAAAGACAGCCTGTCATTTTGCCTCTCTGTTCTTTGAGGACATTTTTATAATCTCGAAAACAACACTGCATTTTCTTTTAGATTTAGACAGACTTCTTATCTGCCTGAGTGTAATGATGGTTTTTCACATTCTGTAAGCTTGTGTTAATATTTGCAATTGTTGTTTAATGTCCTCTTTTTTTCTAATTTTTTTACTACAATGCACTTGCACTTTTACATGCATCCATTTAAATATAATCAGTACTGAAGCTTCCAATCCTTTCTGTAAACATTATTTTTGCTGCTACATTCCAGATACTGAGGAACTAACAGAAAAGCTTACAGAGCTTTTCCATTATCATAACTATAACTTAGAAAAAGAGCACAGTTTAATTTTGAGATCAACTAACAAGTCTTCCCTTAAGATGGCAGGAAGAGAGACCACCTTTTCATTTAGTATAAATACCTTACTACAAAGAAAAGTTTCCACTGAAATTGCACAAAAAGCTTGAGTGGAAGTAGCACTTATACTGTACATTATCTAGCTTCCCCAAATAAAAAAGGGTAGTCAGAACAACAAATACAAAAATACTGCCCTTTTAACATCACACCCCACTCTAAACTCTGGGAATGTAATAAGTGCATGTTAAATAATATCTCCCAATATTAGGCTTTGATAAATTTACTCCAGTTTATTTTCACTATCTGATTATAATTTTCATTCTTATTCTGTAATTATACTACTAGGTAGAAAAAGCCATTAAGAAAATTCTTCTGTTCCTTTCCTAGTGTCTTACATGCCTAATTCCAAGTAAACAGATTTTTGTATCACAAAGGCAAGCGGTTCCTGCAACAGGTGATGATCTGTACACTATTTAGCTTTCTTTCTAGATGCTCATCATCGTATTTTTTTTTAATGAGGAAGATTCAATTTGACATAGCTAGTATGGGTACTAAGTTGGACTAAGCCAATGCAAAGAACTAACAAATTTGTTTCATAATCTCCCTTTAAGAAGATAATTATCACTTTTTAAATCTGCTTATTATACAGTTTCATAATATTTCATATTCAAAGTACAGACTGAAGTTTGATGGGGTTTGCACGGTAAATCAGTTTTACTACAGCATCAATCTTATGTATAAAAAGACTGCTGGTCATTCCTTGTTCCTACACACTGAAAGTTTTATTGGAAATCTGAGGTGATGATCCTTCAGAATAATTTCTGTGCCTTGGAGACAGCATGTAAATCTATATAATTACAGTGGAGATGATGTAGAACTGCTGTATTGTTCGACTGAGTCTCTACCATAGGTGGAATATTCTACCATAAACTGGAATGGGTAAATAGTGAGGATGCGAAGACACCAACCTGGGGGAGTTCAAAGCCCATCTGCCTCTGATCCCCAGCAACCTGTTTGTTGTAGGTGACACAGCTTTAAGGAAGGGCATGGATTACATCATCTCAGAGGTCCATCCCAATCTCATTCATTCTGTGATTTTCTGCAGTAATTGTCTGGGAATTTAGCTTTCTAAAACCAGGCCTTACCATGGCCCAGGGATCAATTTAATGATACTGAAGGAGGAACCAGGTGCTACTGACAAAGGGAATCCTACTCTCCCTCCTTCCTCCACTGCACTTTCATCTTTCTACCCCTACCCAAAGCTACAGAGGTCCCCTTCTGTAGGCTCTGGACTGTCAAGAATACTGGCTGAGCAAATCAGCTCAATATCCTAGCACAGAATAAACAGAGCAAGAAAAGTGAGGCATTCACTGCTGAATTATGAGCTGATTTAACTCTTGGAACAGTCCAACAAGCTCATGCAAAGCAGGCAGCATGCATAAAGCAGGAGACTGAAGTGGGAGGAAGAGTGAAATAAGCCTCTTCCTTCAATGTAAGTTAAATTAATTTAGTTCTATTTTGTAACTTCATCCATAGAGCTTCTGGAAATTTTAGCAATCTTAATTTTAATGTTATCATTACACTGCGTCCTAGCCAAACCTTATTACCAGTGTTGCCTTACTCATTATCCTTGAGCATACTGCTGCTGCTGCCTCCCAAATCAACATGGTTATGCCAAAACAAAACTCTCCTCTACCTTACACCACTGGAATTGGCTCACTGCAGGGCCAGAATGACATCTAAGCTGATATAAAGGAGGTGGCTGGAATCCCTCAGGAAGGGCCACAGCACTGGGATAGAGAGGGAAGATGTGGTAAACAGTAGCAAGAAGCAAAATAGAAGACTATGAAAATTATGTCAAAAACCTTAGACAAACTCATCCATCCCCACATTTTTATAAGACTGAAATCTTCCCATCCTCAAAGCATTAAAGACTTGAAAAAAATCTGTACAATTTTATAATGCAAAATTACATTTTGCTACAAAAAGTTTTATTTTAATTGACTATTCCTTTAAGCATCAGTGATATCTTTATATTTGAATTAATTTGTCATCATTTGGACTTGTCTGTCCCTGCTAATAAGCTGAGCTGCAAGCAGTAACAAGCAAACATAGGCAAACTCCCCCCAAAAACAAAAACATTTAAGTTAGTAACACTGAAAAATAATCATTATAGATATTTACATCTTTTTTTTAGTAGCAAAGGCGTTTTATAAACACATATTTCCTTAAATACTTTAATGCAACAGATTTCATCTCTAAATTGAATCAAATATTAAACATACTTCACCTTCTCCAGTTCTTTTGGTATCCGCATGCACGTGTACACTCTCTCTCTCCGCTCCGTGTATTTTGCTTCATTGTGTTCAAGGAAGTAACCTCTTGTTAGCTCAGCACTGATGAATCTCAGCAATGAAAGATCTATTCAGAAACAAACAGAAGCAGAAGACACTTCAGGCATGATCTCCAAAGGGTGAGAAGCTGCTGTGCTTTTGTTACTTGTCTCTTGCTACATGTTTCATTTACAAGGCCTCTCACCCAGAAGGTTTCTGCTGATGGTTAAATAACTGTACGGAAGGAGCTGTATGAGAAGCATGTCCTATGTTCTCCCCTTCATTGCCCTGTTGCCTCCCAACAAACAAAAGAAGCTACTTTTCCCAGGCAATCCTTTCCATCAGATAACCCAAAACATTACTCAAAGCTGCTACACTGAATGCAATAAACTTAATTTATTGACAGTCCTCCTAAATTTACTAAGCTCCATTTTTGACTTCTTAAAAGCTATTTTCTCTCTCAGCAACATTAGCAACCTTTTTTTTATTACAAAGAAAAACTTTCTGTAAGATCAAAATGTTCATGGACACACGATCCCAAGTCATTCAGTACACAAACAGTACAAGCACACTGAACATTTGGAGATCAGAACAAAGTCTTGCACAATCAAAAAGCCATCAGGCATGCACAAGTTTTCTGTGGTTTAATGCCTATAGGTAAACAAGCTGAAGGCTGACTGACCTATGTTTAGCCGACTCATATGGCTTCTAAAAAAAACTTTGCACAGAGTAGTCTTGCAAAATTAATAACATATGAAATTATGAAAACCATATGAAATCATAATTATGAAATTCAGGTTGTCAGCACAAAGAGGCTGAGCTTAAGATTCAACACTCACTGACGAGGTCTGACATCACCACCTCCTTGTAACACTTCAGAAGTGACAGAACACTACAGTGAAGTTCAGCATCTCTGGTTATTGGTATTTAAAAATAGAAACTCTCAGTGTTCACACAACCTTGAAAAGATGTAAATGACTGATCTAGACAAACAGGTGAAAAGCTACAGAGCACCTACCATGACACAAGCACATGTTCACAAACAGTAAACTCAGATTTTAGACAAATTCTTAGTGACTATTAGAGTGGAAGGGACCTTGCATGGTAGAATGCTCCACATTTCTCTCAGGATGAAGAGGCTGTATAGTAGTAATAGTAAAACTGCCTAGGTAACAGCCGGTAAGAGAGGAATGCAAGTATAGACACTATGCATGAAACATTCGCCCAAAACTATCTGAGGCAATGCCTTTTCAATAGTCACCACATTGAAGATGAAGACCATTAACATAAACAGTAGCCAGAAAATTATGAAGTGTTTCAAAGCAGAGAAGGAATCAGCTTAAACAGAAGTATACAAGAAGCAGAAGAGACAAGGTGTGCTTATAACCTACACTGCCTTGGGGACACACACACACACACACACACACGTATTGAGTGTGACTAGAACTTGGGGGGGTTACAAACAAGCACCTTGAAGTTTGTGGTGGTGTATTAACATTCTCTGCATGCCTGGTATTGTGATTTATCATGTTGCCTATACTGATCACAGCTATATAACTCAGTAAGTGCAGGTTAATTATGTATTGTTAATAAATCATAATTTCCTTTAAACTAAGTGAACTGAATCGTTTTTCCCCTGTATGAGCTTGTTTGGATAGTGATTTTGGTGATTTATATATTACTGATCCACTTCTGTAAGGCAGGCCAACACCACTCTAAGCCTTAAAATCATTTATTTTAAAACAAACAAACCAATATGTAGTTTAATTAGTAAATAATATTTACATGTAAAGTTTCAATCAAAGTTCATTCTGTGAAATAAAGCAGAAATTCATACCACTAAATCAGTGTTCAGATCTCTTGTGAGCACTATTACTTGTAATTTTTTTTGGTTTTGCCAATTCTTCCTTGTTTAGAAACATGAAAGCAAAGAGATAACTTTAGGTGTAAATACACTGAGTAACCACTCTGTTAACTGCCTAGGTGTATTTTCTTCCACATCGGATAACTGACCTTCTCTAACTTAAAGATAATGCAACCTCAAGCAACTGAAGTTCCCTGCACAATAAATATATGCATATGGGCAACCACCATAGAGTAACTTATGGGTCCCTGTCAACTTGAGATATTCAATGATTTTAGCTAATGAGCTATTTGTTCCCACTCCTTCTTACCTCACACAAACTATTTCATAGGTCTATTACTGAAAAACAAATGATTTTAAGTTTTTGTCACCTGGCTACACTTTCATGCCCCAGATATTAAGGGATAATCATCCTCATGACTGAGGTTGATCAATACACAAGCTCCAGACTGTGACTGCAAAATAATCTCCCCAGTGACAGGGGATGCACTGGAACACAGTCACACAGCCACCTCCTTTCTGGGCACTCATTGCTGCCCAGCATCAGCCCTAGCCCTGTGCCAGCTGTGAAAAAGATTAGTGGCTGACCCTGTAGGAAAAACACAGTAACCAACAGAACAGCATGAGACACCGAGGCAGGACAAAGCAATAAATCATTTGAAAAATGGCTTAATTCTGCTATCAAAGCATCAGGTAACATTTGCTTTTAAAAGTAAACACTCTAACTCCTACTTCAAATTCCTTCCCTACTCCAAATTTCCCTCTTTTGCAGTCAGAAAATTTTAGACTGTGGCTCAAGTTTAATCTCTTCAGACAGCAGACTCTCAATGCTTATAGTATGCTGATTTATCTCCTCACCTCAAGAGAGGAAAGCATAAGCAGCTTCAAAAACATAAAGGGCCACAAATTTCTTCAAGGTAAGAAGATAATGATTTACCTAAGTTATATTTCAATGCATAGCTACACAAAGGATAACCATTAACCAGAAATGCAGAGGAAAAGTTGTGCAAGCATGAAATGCACTGCGCTTCAGTAAGTTTTTATTATATAATCATAACTTTAATCCCAAATGCAACAATTCCAGGCACTCACTTCACTCCCATCAATCCTAAATACACACTTCTTCTGTAAACACACCAATTAATCAATGAAGAAAATATATATTTTAAAAAGCATTTCCTTCTTCTCTAAACAACTTCTTTTTACAGTAGTAGTCCTGCTTCATCATCATGAAGAAAACTCTACTTCTATTATTTAACATATTACTACCCTTAGGTTAGTTAAGATTTTGAGTTGCTCTATCAAGAAGCCTATTCTCCCTATGTTTTCCTGCCCTGAAGAGTCAGAGAGCACCAATGATTTCTAACTATTTTTAAATTTCAAATCTATTGCTGGAAAACGGTTAGATATTTTTCAGTGCCGCCAATAACAGTTCTTTATAAAGTTATTCAGCTGTCTGTCAGGCACATCAGTATGTATCTTGATCATTCTTTTTTCACCTCAAGGCAATTCATAATACTACAATCAAGCCAATTCTTTTCTAACTATGGAAATTACATCACCATTACATTCTGTAGTGTTCGTCAACACCACAGAACTGCAGTCAATGATGCTGCATGTCCTATGACATAACACATCAGAAACAAACACAACATCCATCAAACTGAGAAGGAAAGTGTTCAATTGTTAAATTACTTTAATAAATCCTAATTATTTTCTTTTTTTTTGCATTTGATGAAACCTGTGTTATCACACTCAAGCAACATTGAGGGAGAAAGCCTGGAAAGTTGAACACTTCAAGCACTTTCCAGATTTTTAGCAAGCCAATCAATTAAGAATACGGTGCTAATAAAGTTATAAATAACTTTACCAACATTAAATCCACCCTGATACACCAACTGACAATTTTTACAAGAATAGCAGGACTATTTTAAAAAAATTACTTGGTAGATACCCGAAATAACCAGTTCAAGTGTGAACGTACATAGAGCTGCAGACTGATAGCAAAAGCAATGACCTTTTCCCTATAAATCCACAGTTAGTAAACTACACTTAGATTAAAAGACTTCTAACAATCTGCGTACAAGTTCAAAGCTCCAACAGCACCGCTACTGTCAGTAGTAGAGGCAAAGACCACTGTGCTCACAGCTGTGTGAACGCAACAAGAACTGGCAGGACGATGAAGCGTTTCACGTACTTCACCAAGAAAGTTGAGCGAGCCCGCAGCCTCCCGGCCCCGGCTCTCCGCTCCTGTCACACACGCTGCCGGGCAGGACCGAGCCTCACAGCCCGAGTTCCAGCTCCAGGGCACAACGCACTCCAGGGGTGATGCCCGTGCTGCTCACAAGCCTCCTGGCCATCACCATTTGAGAAGCTGCGTGACAGGGCACGGGGACCCCACCGCCCGCGCTCCCCTTCCCCGACACGCGCGGGACACACCGGCCACGCCGAGAGGCTTCTCCGCACCGACCGGGCGAGTTCGCAGGCCGAACCCACGGGCAGGGGCTGAGGGAAAGCTCCCCGCGAGCCGCCCGCCGCTCCTCGGTCCCGCCTGGTCCCGGCGCACTTTCTGAAGTCGCTCGCCCAAGTTCGCACGGGCGGCGGCGGCGCCCTCAGGCACCACCCTGGCACCGACCCCTCGGGCGGCGCTGTGAAAAGCCAGCGCCGGCCACCCGCGCCGGGCAACACCGCCTCGGCCACCCCGGTCCCCCGTGAGAGCCACCGCCGCCCGGGGCCCCGCGCTGCCGCCCGCAGGCCGCTCCCCGCGCCGCCGCCCCTCACCCGACAGGCTCCTCTTCTTCTTCCTGCCCCGGTCGCTCTCGTAGAAGCCCAGCGTCTCGGTTCGCTGCTGCGGAGACGGCTGCCCCGGGCCGGCGGCGGGCGGGCGCGGGTCGCTGCTGCCCCAGAGAGTTTTGGGCTCTCCGCGGCCGCCGTCCTGCCGCCCGTCCCCGGCGGTGCCCGGCGCGGTGGCGGCGTCGGCCACGCCGGCCATGTTCGCCGCCCGCTGCGCGCCCGCCGCCCCCGCGCCGCGCGCCTGCCGCTGACTCATCACCGCGCGACAGCCGCGGGACCGGCCGCGCGCCGCTGCCCCGCGCGCGGGGGGCGGGGGCGGGGCCGTCGCGCCGCCATCTTGTGCCGCTGTTAACCCTTCACGGGCCGGCGGTTCCTTCTCGTTCCTCCCTCTGTGAGGCTCCCTCTGGTTTTGTGGGTCCTGCAGGGCACAAATAACGCTATTTGCGTTGGGGGACAGCTCTGGGCTTTGTTCGTAAACTGGCTGTGATGATAACGGTTTAACACAGAGCCCCCCCAACACGTGGGGCTGGGGGACAGCAGTTCAAAGCAGCTGGAAACAACGTGATGAATCCACCTTGAGCCATGCAAATAAAAGACCTTGTTCAAGAAATGGAAAGCGGGCGGTGAATTATTAACTCTAAAGCCAACAGGGGTCCGATGAACTGCAGGACACGGGTTGGCCTGGACGGGGCTCTTGAGGTCACAGCCCCGCGCTGCCCCGGCTGGGACGGCGCCGGGAGGAGCCGCGGCTGCCGAGCCCACGGGGAGCTGCTGGAGCCCCCCGGCCCACAGGGAGCTCACCAGCCCCTGCAGGGCTTGAGGAGCCCGCGGAGGTCACGGAGCCCCACCAGCCCGAAAACCAGGTCTGAAAGCATGCGGTTCCTGAAGTGCTGAGGCTGGAAATGCTGTTCGCTGCTGGCAGCGTCGTACTGGCGGTGATGAGGCTTGCCACAGACCATACTAATGAAAACTAACTGTTCCTGCAGCAAACCGCTTATAATTAATACACAAACAAACAAGAATATAAGTAGCAGGCAGCTTCAACGTAACAGTGAAGCACTCGGATGCAGGGCAATTCACATGGGCACGAAGACAAAATACCTGGCCTGAATTTCAAGTACAAGATCTCCTTCACATTCAGTTCTTGTGTTCTTATCAGGCATTCACATGCCAGATGCAGTCAGCTTAATATTTAGCCACTCACCCTGGGAAAACAAAGAATGCTTTATTCTTTCTTTGCAAGGCCATAGTAGTTTTCCTTTATAACTCTTAAGTTATAAAGTTGTCCCAAAGAGCGTTCCAGGCTTTGGATAGACTAGAGGTTCCCATTTCCATTGCCTTTAGTGGTTCTAAATGCCCCAAATCTGGTAGGATTAATCTAAATCTTGTATTTTTGGGCAGTAGAGCACTTTTTACAGGAACTCATACTGTGTAATAAGAGAATCATATAGGGAGCTAATAGTGAAAACTACTACACATTATCAATTTGGACTTTCATCTTTTCTCTGTAGATGTAAAAGGCAGTTGGAAAAATAGGATGTAGAACAAAGAGCTCCAAAAATAGCCGACAAATTACCTCAGTTGAAAGCTGCTGCAGTCTGTGCAAAGTTATATGACAAACTGGGAGACGTTCTGCTTCTCTCCTTCCAACTCTGTATAAAGCTTCTATCCATCCATAAGATATGCTTCATGATATTTAAGGACAACAAATAGTCACAGCTTTGTTATCAGTCTTACCAAAAAGAAGGTCCTTGCAGCATCAAGCATCATCTAACAACCAGGCACACTGAGAAGCTATCTAATGAGTTGCCAGCATCACTTGTGACAGCACATACATTTTCTGTTCAGGGGTTGACCCAAGATAACCTTGCTTGGTTTACAACATCTTCCAGTTTTGTGCTTGAAGTAGTTCAGCTGAAGGCACGATAATAGTATGACTGCAATATGGTTCAGCTAAGAATTCACTCGTCTCTTTGGCACTTCAAAACCACGTTGAGTAGCTATCCTCAAGTTTCTACCCATGGAATCCTTCTGTATGCTTTTTTCTGTATTTATGTACAGTTTATAACCATCATTGGCTGAATTTATAATATATTCTTTTTCACATGCAAATATGTATATATTTCAAGTGATATTTTGGCACAGTGGCCACTTCCAGAAGGTTAATCCAACTGCAGCAAAATCCAGTTTTTATGTATTTGAGTCCTTGAACTAGGGGGGAGAAGTTGTTTGGTGACGAATGTTAGCAGTGTTCATATAGGAAGTAGTGGTTCATTATGATACCTACGGTTGGGAGTTATCTGGCACCGTCTGCTGTTTGGGCACAAAAAGCAGTACTTTTTTGCTTTCCACAGCTTATCTGCTATGAGACATGCTGTGAAGTGACTCTGCAGTGGGTCAGAATCTGCTTTACAGTTTCACAACCGTTCACCAATCTTTTCCTGAAGAGATTTTTTAGAGCAAGACACAGTCCTGTCTGTGTTCCCACAGCTGCAGTTCCCCTTTTTTCCCCCAAAGATAATCAGCAGGTGGAGAGGAAAGGGAGGATTGTTTCAAAGCAATGACTGTGTGCAGGAAAAAAACCAGTTTCATTCATAGAACAGCAAAAACGATTAGTATGGTGAATACAGTCCAGGAAGTAAAGGTTACTTGAATTTTATTAGAAATGTCAGCACGACTGGTCTTTGGGGCTTTGCCCAAGCTTATTTTTTTGCCTTAAATTTTCTATTCATATAGGTTAATGTTTATCTGCCTTTAAAGTATATTATATATAATCATCACAGAGGGATTTTTGCTCATTTGATATCAGGAAATTTTTTCAGGCACTTTTAAGTATTAAAATTTTATAGTGTCCAGCTCAGCTGTGCTTTAGTCCCTGAGTACTCATTGCTACAACTGCTTTCTCTCCTAGTGAGGATAGTCTTTTTCTGAAGAACATTTTACTTGGTTTAAAACTCCTTCTTTTTTTGTAATGGATCTTTTTCCCCCATAAGACCCAACAAAAGGTCATTAAGAAGAAGATTCAGAAAATGGATAAAAATTGTTTTCATAGTGCTTTTTGGTGGCAGAACTTTCTTGTCTTTTCAGACCTTGCCTTCTGTGTCATCTACTCCCACCTACTCAGATAATCCCCTCTTAACAGAGATGGCATATCAGTGATGTGTGATAAAGAAGAGGTTAAGTAAGATCTTTTTAGAGAGTAATACAAACATGGAAAAAAATCTGTCAACAAAATTATATCTCATATGAGATGCAAATTGTGGACATAGGTTAGGAAATGTGAAAGAAGTATAGAGAAAAGTTTGGAAACTCAGTGTACTACCAAGAAGAGGTAGGTGAAACTGGAGAACATATTAACTAGCAGTAAAGAAGATGCAGGTGTTAAAATGATGGTAGTAACAATGAATACTCATAGCAGTATGAAACAATTATGAGTAACTGCAATAGTCATAACCGTGAAAACATCTGGTATCTTTCCATTGTAAGCTTTTTGTTAGTAGGGGTCAAACTTCTTTAGACTTTGCAATATTGTTTAAAACAGACTAAATACTAAAAAGGTATGGTTTAATGGTTTAATTTCTTGAGTATCCTTCAGGAATTATCTTGGATTATTGTCTTCATTGTTTTCAATAATTTTTCGTTTTTAAAAGTGTCATTGCTGAGTACACCTGTGAGGAGACAAGTCAACAAAACTTGTGAATTCAAAGTACAATAATGCCAATTTACTTCCACAATAAAATATTTTCAGGTCCTTTTGTAGTATAAACAATTTATTTTGCATTAGGTTTGTGACTTTTAGTTCATCGATCCACTTATGTGGGTGCATATTCATTCTTTTACTAAAGGCAATGAATCTCTTAGCAACAACTGAAACTAGCAAACTTAGTTCTAAATCTCTCAGAGTCGCAGCTGTCATATATTTGCAAGGTACAAAAGTATTGGTTAGAAATATAATCTAATTCTGTCTCAGTCAGTTGTGTTTTGGTAGCTGAAGTTAAAAATATCTGTTTACGCCCACAGGAGAAAAATCATGTAAAGACTGTTTCCTTCATCTTATGTTCAACATCTAAGCAGTACATTAATGTTTGCATGGGATAATCTTCACTATGAAAAATAATCAGTATAAGAAATTGTTGTATACACACTAGTAACCTAAGTGTTTCCTCCCCTTTTTTTTTTTAAATCTCAATAGAAAATATACAATTCTAGAGTTTACCATATTTTTTCCTGAGTTGTAGGCTCACTAAAGATTAGGTTGATTCCTAGGTAAGCTAAGGGCATTACTCAACATCAGCATGTCCTTGAATAATGAAAGTACAAATCATGTTATGCAATACTGTAGTACCTGAAAGTCAAGTTTGACTTCTCACTGGTACATTTCCATTATTTGTTTGCTTTAGAAACTGTATTATATAGCACAGGAGCTACTGCACAGTTAAAATCCGTGGTGCTTTCCAATGACACCATGATTTTCCACACCTGCCATCTTTGAAATTTTTGGAAGAAATAATTCTTTTCAGACACTTTTGTATGGTATTTTATCCTGGGACCATAGTTCAAGCAGGATTGAAGGGCAGAGGTACAGAAAGTTACTTCAGTATTACAGGTTTTTAAATGCATGCTCACATTATCTTAAAAATAAAATTGAAAATATTCTTTGGTTTTTGTTAGGACTTCTAGGAGTTTCCTACTGTAATATTTTTTATATCTCTTTTCCTGTCAGATATCTTGATTTTTTTTTAATCAAGCAAATACTTTTTCTGTGACCATCAATGACAGTTTTTTCCTGCTCATAGTCTGATGTCCATTTCCCAGTGTCAAGATTTCTTCAGGGTTTATATATCCTTATCAAAATACCACAACTAATACGTAAACTGCTGACTCTATTGGAGTCCAGATATCTGAATCTCTGATGCCCTTTATGTAAAAAAAGCAGCAAAGGTTCTTTTCAACATCAACATCACTGAACTCAGTGATATGTGGGGCATTTCCCTTAAGGTTCACACATTTGAAAGTAAAGTAGCCCCAAGATTCCTAAATCTCTTCAATTCCAAGTTACTTTTATCACAAACTTCACCCTGAGATGCTGTAAGAAAGGTTTTGTAATCTCTTCTTTTCTCTTTTTTTCATGTTACATATCTGTAGCTGCATAACATTTGAAGATGGCTCTATACATGGCAAGATAAGTTTAAGTGTTATAAAAAAAGAGTGCAGCTGCCTTTGACTGCATCCTCAGCTGCTTCCTCAGCAAAGCTTAAGACAGACATGAGGTGTGAGAGGAATAGGTGGGAGGAAATTGCTGAAGAAAATGGAGATGGAAAGATGCTTATAAAGAGCTCCAAAAGTCATGAAATGGGAACAGAAGAGCAACTGGAGTATTGTCTCTTAACATCAGTTCCTTGTACCTAAAAATGAAACACCCAGTATTAGAAAGTAATTGGTGTTTTGGCATCAGAAAATGTTGCCTGTAAAGTATGTAATTTATGTAAGTTTCCTAATATATAAGTTTCAGTCTACCATTTCTTCATTTTTTCAGGTTCAAGTAGCAAAGGTGAACCCCCAAATTTAGAGTGTCAGGGTGACTGAATTTACAATACGAGTTTTCAGTCTTGCCAAACCCAAGTGGAGATGGCAATCTGTGTTATAAGAATCATTAGCAATCAGGATTCCTGTAAATGGTACTATTGATTTTAATTAGTTGAAAGTCTCAGCTCAGCAAGAGTATTTCCATTATAATAATGTATGAAGACAGATATATGTATATATACACACAATTAGATTGTGAGATCTCCGGATAGGATCTTAAGTCTCTCATTTCTGGAAAGCATCTCCACTCAGAAGAGAATTTAAATATGCTAGATTTTAACATAATGGTGTTTTTCTGATTTTAGGCAATAAAAATTACAGAATCACAGAATCAAAGAATGGATAAGGTTGGAAAGAACCACACTGGGTCATCTGGTCCAACCTTCCTGCTCAAGCAGGGTCATCCCAGAGCACATGGCACAGGATTGCATCCAGATAATTCTTGAATATCTCCAGTGATGGAGATTCCACAACCTTTCTGGGCAACCTGTTCCAGTGCACAGTCACGTGCACAGTAAAGAAGTTCCTCCAGATGTTCCTCACCAGGGCTGGGCAGAGGGACAGGATCACCTCCCTAATGCACTGTGGGATACCGCTGGCCTTCTTGGCCACAAAGGCACACTGCTGCCTCATGGACAGCTGGTTGTCCACCAGGACCTCAAGTCCTTCTCCACAGAGCTGCTTTCCAGTAGGTTGACTCCCAGCCTGTCCCGGTGCATGGGGTTAATTCTTCCCAGGTGCAGGACCCTGCATTTTCCTTTGTTGAATTTCAGACAGTTCTTCTCTGCCCATCTCTCCAATCTGTCAAGGTCCTTCTGAAGGGCTGCACAGCACTGTGGGGTACCAGCCACTCCTCTCAGCTTTGTGTCATCAGTGAACTTGCTGAGGAGGCATCAAACCCTTCATTCAAGTCAGTGATGAATAATTTAAACAATACCGGGCCCAGTATTGAACCTTGGGGGACACCACTAGTGACAGGCCTCCTACTGGACCCTGTGCCCCGATTACACCCCTCTGGAATATGCCGTTCAGCCAGTTCTCAATCCATCCCACTGTTCACTCATCCAACCCACACTTCCTGAGTTTGCCTGTGAGGATGCTGTGACAGACAGTGTCAAAAGCTTTGCTGAATCAAGGTAGACAATATCCACTGCTCTCCTTTCACCCATCCAGGTAGTTATTTCACCGTAGAGTGAATCTGGCTGGTCAAGCATAATTTACGTTTAGTGAATCCATGCTGACTATTCCCGATCACCTTCTTGTCATCCATGTGGATAGATATGGCCTCCGGAATGAGGCATCCATCAGTTTTCCGTGGACTGAGGTGACTTCTGTGGACTCAGGGACCTCTCCTGATCTCCATGACCTTTCAAATATGATCCTGAGCAGCCTCACTACAGTGTCTGCCGGCTCTCTCAGCACTTATGGATGCATTCCTTCAGGGCCCATGTGTTCTTCAAAAATGTTAAGCCTCCTGTAGGACTGAGTCGGTTAAGAGGTTCTGGTATCCCTAGTTTAGATTCCTATTTCTGAAAATCATGGCTCATTTTGTAATTATACTTGCACTTGAAAACCATGAACCCTAGCATATACAGAAAAGGAAATATATTGCTTATAAATGTGTAACTAATGGCTTTGAGACCAAGTCTTCAGTCATTGTAAGTCAAAATAAAGTCATGACCTTCAGTGGGCTCATGCAGCGTTCATGAGTTTGGGACTGGTTTTGAATTATTTGAAGTTTGAAAGAGTAAATGTGTTATTGTTTAATTGTTATTTGTTATTTAAACAGTGTTAGAATAGGTACACCTAATCCACTGTGCACAATATAAAGAAGGTGAAAAACATTATACAGAACTGCTCTTCATGAACACAGATATTGTTTTATATATATATAGGCATGCAAATATTTATTTAGATATATATTACAACAAAATACTAAAATCAAGGTCAACATTAGGAACTAAGTATTGTTTTAGGATTAGAAATGTTCTATAAAATCAACCAGTCTCTTTCAGACAAGAGT
This sequence comes from Manacus candei, assembly GCF_025592945.1. Lineage (NCBI taxonomy): Eukaryota > Metazoa > Chordata > Aves > Passeriformes > Pipridae > Manacus > Manacus candei. Next base: position 386,319 of record NW_026138096.1, on the reverse strand, counting down.
TCAGTGCTGTGTTTTTTAATAATTGTCATCCCTTGAGACTGATTTTTTCTTTCTTTATTGGTTTTGTTATTAACTCTTACAATTCAGTTGTCAAATGTGAGAACAGCATTTGGATCAAATTCAACTCTAATTTAATTCCAGTAACACCAGTATAGCCTACATGATCTTTTATGTGTTACTGTGTGCAGGCGTAGACTTTTTATGAATTCACAAACTGTGTCTATCAATATATTAATTTCTGTTTATAAATAGCACAGTTACAGCATCAAGGGTGTGATTTCTTATGTCACAAGCCAAAGACCCTCTGTAGTAGCTTGATGAGATAAGAACACATCATTAACTGGAACTCAAAATTTCCTGTCCTTTTTTTTGCTTAAGTTTTATATTTTAAGCAAGCAATTTTAATTTGGCAGGTCCCATACAAATCCAATTATCATTTGGAACTCCAGGAGGATTACTCTATCTTAATGAGTAACAAGAGGCACTGCAATGTATTCGGGATTGCTCTTTCAACCCTGACAGATCGTAAAGAATGCCGCTTACACTGAAGATGCTTAATATTCCTACAGAGTAACCCTACCTGCCCTACATTTGCATCAACTAGCACAATATTACCTAAACATGTTTTTCCTTTCCATTTTCAAATTATTATTGTTGTGAGATCCTGTAATTTTCAACAAGTTGTATGCCCCAAAGTCACATTATGAATTGACAGAATTCATGGAGAGACATCAAGAGTAAAAGTTGAGATTCTATTGTCAGTCCCTGAGTTCACATTTGAAATACCAGAATATAGGTATTGGGGTAATCATCAAAGGTTAAGGAATCCAGAAATTTAATTGAAACAATATGAAATATATTCCTTATATGGAAAATATTCTGAAAGCACATTTTCGAACACAGGCTTAAGATGACTTAAGAAGAAGTCATGTAAATTATGTATCTTGACACTATTATGTTTAAAGTACTGTCAACATTTCAGTCAGTGGGATTTACTGTGGAGTGCTAGATTAACTTCTATCTCAGCCTGTTGAATATATGATTTTTTACATTCCAATGGCTTGTTTTGGCCTAAAAAACTTACACCAGTGTGCATTGATATTCATATGTTTGTTTAGAGCACCTGCACACAGAGATGCTTGTTCACATAACCAAGTACCCAACATTCCATAGAGGTGTTGATAAAAAGAACCCTAGACAAGCAACTATCCAACCAGCTTGCACAAAGATGTCTCCCATGCACACAGATATTTTTGTGGGCATTAGTCAGCTGCTTGGTTATGATAACTTGATCCAAAGTCTGACTCTGGAGTTATTTTAGTGACCAGGATGCTCTATTTTAGTTCTGTATTATAAATCCTTCTAATATGATTGTTGACAGAACCTTTATCACAACATTGGTAGCAGGTCATTTATGATCATTATGGTCTGCTAGCAGATCATTTATTCATTCAACGCAGGAATAAATACTTGATACATAAATTTTAATAATTGCACCCCTGCCCAGTCAGGACTACCCTTTCCGAATGACTGGAAGTTACATGACTCATTCCCTCCTTTTTATATTCCCAGCTGGCACATTCAGTTCCCTCCCAGTACTCCTATATTTCACAATCCATAACAATCATTCTCCCATTTTCTTAAGTGAGTTTGTTTGAAATGAAATCAAGAGATTTATAAATTAAAATAAGAACAGTTGAGTGCCTGAGTGTTGCCCCTTGGATGAATGCAGAACATTGCAAGCAGCATACTTTACGGTAATATGCAAAGTACACCTTCTTATACATCTGCAGAGCACAAGCATACATTTAAATTGGAGTCCCTGATATGGACAAGCAAGACTGATAAAACAATACCTGAAAACTGGAAGAAAAAAAAGTTAATAATATTCACAGAATTACTGTGCCTTCTTGTTTACTCTCCTGCTCGCAGCATGCTTTTGGCTTCTGATGCTATGACTTTAGATTGCTCGTGATGTCAAATCACCCTTTTTTTTCTACAGTATGCCTCCAGGGCACGTCTTGTTTTTGTCCCCTTAACTGTGTTTGCCTCACATCTTCAGCAGCCAAATTTTAAAACTTTGCCTGAACAGTGTTATGGAACTTTCAGATCTCTAGCCCAACTTGAGTGAGCGTGTTTAATGCTTGGCTGAATCAGCTGCATGATGAGCATCACAGTGTCCTGAAGGCACAGCCAGGCATTGAGTGTTTCACTCTGGAAAATAACTGGTGTTCTGGGAGAGAGGAACGCCCTCCCATTTGTTTGCAATGACCACTCAAACATTGTTATGCTAGGAGCTGTATATTTTAGGAAGTTAAGGAATAGACTGATCCTGGGCCAGCTCTTTTGTGCAACAAAGCCCGATTTCTGTGGGCTTTCAAGGATAGTTGAGTAGATAATTCAGGGCTGAGAAAGTGAGAGCACTGTGTCTTACTGGGCTAGAGGCAGTTGGAGGTGGCAAGCAGTTTTGCAAGGGAACCACTTGTATTTAAAATTTGAGATCTGGGTTGAAGAGCGTCATTTTAGACACCCAGGCTTAAAAATTTTAACTTAAATTTAGGCATGGGTTAACAACTGAACTTCTTTTGTGGGAAACTACTCTAACAGGCAGTTTTCCCATTTACTAAGCATAGCTATTCATTTTAATTTGCATAAAGAATATGGATATCTAAGTCCCCAATTACTTTAAAAGCAGTATTTCAACTGATATGATGAAGTAATTAGTGCAATGAGGATATGATATTACATAGTGGAAAGCTTGGTTTGCCAAGGATCAATTTGTTGACATTTGAATCCAACCAGAAATGAAATGCATAGAACAAAAAGTAGAGTATTTTATAAAAGGCCATCTCATCAAATTGGAACAAATTAAAAGCATGCCTGCTTCTCAGCCAGAGGGGCTAAGTAAAGGATTTCTTTGCAGTAGAAGAGTCACAAATGATCATTTAAAACCAGAAGAGAAAGAACATTAAGGCACAGGGAACTGACATGTTTCTTTCTTTATTCCAGATGTAGAATCATTATTTTTACAGAACTTTTTTCCTGTGTATAAAATGAGTATACTATTACACATGTCACCTTCTACTAGAATTGTGATGCTTGATTCAGCAACACAGAATCATATAATAGTTTGGTTTGGAGGGGACCTTAAAGATCATCTAGTTCCAAACCCACTGCAATGGGGTGGTGTGTGGGTGTATGTGTGTACGTGATGTGTTTATGTGTAATATCTGTTGTATTAACATTTGTTAATATCTCTGAAATACTCAAACAGGAATTACAATAGGAAAGTAAATACTATAACTTTGGTTGACATCTGGATTTCCTTTATATGATTGTAACAGTTGTGTATGTAGTCATATAAGTTTATCGTATCACCCCTACAAATAAAGCACAAAGAAATTTTGTTCCAAGAATTTTCCTGAACTTGAGATTATAATAAAAACAAATCAAGTGATAATAATGAAAAGTGAACTACAAGGGAATGAAGAATATAGCTGTGAGAGGTAATAAAGCAGTTACTATGAAATACATTTTTTGTTAGTTCTTCCAAGAAACAAAAGGCAAGGACAAGGTGCTTTTTAAAAACAAGGAGGTTTTCTTTCTCAGTACAAGATAGATATGAAGGTTGCTGATATAACAGGTAAATGAAAGATTACATCAATAAACCAAAGCACAATGACTTTTAGTTATTATTGAAAATAATAGTTTTTAATTTTTTATCAAGGCAAGCTTGGATTTAAAATATATAGGTCCTAGGTGAAAATTTTAATTTTGTGTTATTCCTAGGATCATATTGCTACAATAAATTAACAAGAGCCATTAATTTCTATTCTAATTAAAGAGAATGGTAATATCTAAGATCATTCATATCAGCGTTGGATAAACACTCAGCAAAAAGCTAGTAAGGGTCCACTTTGTCATCTAAAGATTGTGTAATCTTTCCTGCCAGAAACATCTATATATATTTAAAAAGAAAACAAAAAAAACCAACCCTGCTGGACTATCTCCCCAACTGAAATTGAGTCAAAATAGGGATAAAGAAAAGCTCTTTTAACAGCGTAGAGCTATGCTGCACAACAGCTTCAAATAGGAAATGAAGCTATAATATTCAGAATTGCATTGGAAAAGATTCAGTTCTGTTGTAAGGATTAATTTTCATTCTTTTGGACATGAATCAAATTTTAACAAATGAGAGTTAGAAAAATCTGCCTATAGGAACACTTTTTCTTCCAGCCTGGTATGCTTCAGGGTTTCGTGCTCTTTCTTCATAAGAAATCAATTGGGTTTGATGATGGGCTGCTGGAGACAGGATACTTCTTCATAGTAAGGGGAGGTGTCATCAGCTGTAGCCATGCTTATCTTTTTATCCAAAACATGCCTAGATTTTATGAATTCCAGTATGATAGGTCTTTTAAGAAAGGATGAAGATATTCCATCATGTCTGAGTATGCATAGATTATATGGGTATTTTGGAAACATCAGTGAAATAGCTTATTGAATCTGCATAGCTGTAAGAATGGTAACAAGCCGGGAATCTCTGTTGACAATAGGTGATTAACACCTTTAGTAACAGTACAAAGCATTGTGAACTGTTGAAACAATTTGCAATTAAATATATTTTGTATTCAAGAGATTTGACTTGCAGAGGCATGGTGAGATGTGTCAAAGCATTCTTGGGTGAATATTTGCAGTAGGAGAAAAATATGTTTTGAGTATTCTATCATTCCACCTGTGGCTTGGCTCCTCCAAGTTCTAGGGGGAAAAATAAGGAGACAGGCCAAGTTATGGAAGACATTTAGACTGGGCCAGCGAACTCCAGGGGCTGCATGCACCTGTGGTAGCATATGTCCTTTTTGATTATGGCTTTTCTTGGCTCTTGACCTCAGGGACCTTCAGCTCAGAACTCTGTTCACTACTCTGTCTTACTGATGCATCCAGTTGTTTATGAGTAACTCCTTGAGTTTTAAAAATGCATATTTCACTGTACTGTATTTTTTTATTTTCAGTGTGGGCTTTTATCAGCTCTATATAATTGCCAGTGAAGAGTTCTTGCCAGCAGTTGAAGTATCACACTCTGTTCTCTAATTCTAACATGGATATAAATTTTCTGTGCTTGTCTCCTTATAAGAACAATTCTATTTGAAAGACTCACTGTGAAGAAAATCCAAAGGTAAGCAGATTTTTAAGGAAAGGCCTGAAATCTTGCTGGAAAATGTAAACTAAATAGTTGACTAGGCTTCTGTAAAATATTTAATGAATTTAGTACCAAAGGTAAAATGTTTTTGGCACTGCTAAATGCACCGTTTATAGTATGAATCAAACTGAATTTCGACTAAATCACATAAACAGCTAACACAAGGTATCAATAATATTTGATTCTCTGCTGCCATCTTGTGACTGCAAATGTGACCTGCCGGTATATAGCAAAATCCAAGCACTTCAAGTACGGCCTGTACAGCTTGGTGGGGACGTTTTACTGCAATACTCTTTCTGTTCTTAGGTAGTCAGTCCACACTGAACCAACAGCAGGGAAAGAACGGAGAAAGTACTTTGAATATTTGTGTTAATGCAGTCATCAGTGAGGAGTCGCAAGCTTGGCTGTTGTGTACAGGATAGGTACAGAGTGAAGTCATTGTCCATGCACATTTCTGAGAAGGAGCCATCTCTAAGCATCCACTGGCTATGGGTAAACAGATCCACCAGAAGCCCTTTTCCAAAATTCCCTGGAGAACATACCAAGTTAGCTTTTCTGTTACTGTGGGAAAGCAACATGAAGAAACAACCAGTCTGTGAGTTCTCTCTCCTCTCTGTAGCATAAACAAGCAGACATTTAGCTTGCAAAAAAATTCGAGGTTAAATTAGAAGATGTTATAGAGCAGAATATCCTGCTGCTCCTGCAGCTTGGCTTTGAGGAGTCTATTGAGGACGAGTGAATTAGACCCAGTAAAGAAGGTGGCTCTTAGCTGCTAAACATGCAGTAAGATAGGCAATGCCATGCACTGTATCACTAGCACAAAGCAAAGCCAGCCTGGAAAGTGTCTGGTTTTGGTGATGCCACTCAGGTTGAAGTTTTTCACATGAAGACACACCAGTTTTACAGTAGAGGGTAGATGGAGAGTAGGTATCTATACCTAATGCTTCCCATGAACCATACTGTAGAAACAAACTTGGAAAGCTGGAGAACATATTGAGTAACAATAACTCAAAATTATTTGAGGGTGGAAGAGGTAATTTTTGATGCAAAAATTATCCAATAGAATCAGGGCATAAATTGTCAGAGGATAAATTTAGCCTGAAATTTCAAGAAAAGTTTCTCATCCCTCAGTCAGTGAGATTCCAAAATGGCCATCTAGGACAGCAAAGGAAACCTGGCTATGAACAGGATTCATCTTGTTAAAGTCGATGAAAAATCACTGTCCAGAATTCAGGAGATTGCCTGCAGTCCAGTCCAGTGGTTGCTGCAGTTAGCAAGACTTGTGAAAGCTCAGTAAGAATTACACTTATGTGAACAAATGGAAAGTGCTATTTCTTAATAAAATACCGTAAAACACCCTAACAACTTGATATAGATGTAGCTTGAATTGAAAAAGAGGAGACCTTGAAGGACATAGACCTCCATGCACAGAGAGGAATACGAAAGGAAATGGACGGGAAATGGAAGAGAAATGGAAGACAGAGGCCTCTGTTTTACTCATGCTGTGTTGAAACTGGCAAATTCAAAGTTAAAGACCATTGGATCTGTGTCCCTAAATTTATCTCTAATACTGATGAAGCCTGGCAGATTCACTTTTTCCTGGAGAATTGCACCTGTAGTGAGACAGAGGAACTTCTCGTTGGAAGAATTTGTGGTGTGTAGCTCCAATGTGGAAGTTTGCATGGGGAAGGGTGAGAAGCCCAGTTCATGCTATTGAATTACTTTAAGTATTTTCTACTTTAATTTGTTGTTCACCTTCAGTTTTGATCAAATAGTACATGATCACTGTGAATTGAGAAATAATGTTATTTAGAAACTAGGTGGAGCTGTTTTTTTAACACATGCAGCAGGTCTGATATGTTGCACTCTGTGCAGATCCTGTTTTATGTACATAGATGATGCATCTATCACCTGTATTTCATGACACACACATTTGGTAAACTTCAGTGAAGGCAATGGTGCATTTCATGGTGTATCTGAGCTGACATATTGAGCACATTGTGTCCGTGGACAGAGTGGCAGTTCTTTTCCTGTTAGGAGGTATTTTCAGACAGCTTGAAGAAGGTGGAGGCAACTAATTAACTGAGTGGCAGAGATGGAGACTGCATCAAAGATTGACTGGAGAGGAAAGTCTTAAAAGGAGCCAGATGTTCCTATAACAGATATTTTGAAATTATTGAGTAATAGCACAGGAATAGGTAACATCTTTTGAATATTCCACTGGATGTAGCAAAGTAAAAATAAATACACTGCCATTTACAGGTGCTCAGAAAATAAGCAGCAGGCTGCAGATTGAAGAGGGGTGTCAGACATGGGACATTAAGCTCTTGAACCTGTATGTGCCATGATGTTCCTGCTTTCTCAGTGTTTGCTTTGCCAAATGCTGGTAGCATAACCTGCTTTCTCTGAACAGAGTGGAGAAATATATGTCCCATATACCAACTATATCTAAATCCTTTTATGAACCTACTTTGTGGTTAGAAGGCAAAACTGTGAGGTAAGAAAACTGGATTGGGTGCCATTTAGTAAGTCCTCATGGCTCTAAAACCTTTCCTTCACCCTGTACCATTCCCCAGGGCACACCTCCTTCTTTCTTCACCTTGTAGATACCTCAATAATCCAGTTATACTGAAAGGTTATATGCAAGTTGCAGCCATCTCCAGAATCCCAACTTCTCTACATGTGCCCCTGCAGTTCCCTGCATCTTTGGTTAAACAGGGCTGTGCTATTGCTGGATGGCTAAACAAGGCTGTGCTATTGCTGGATGTGCTACACCTTGGAAGACTACCTCTGCTGCTTTCTTAACAGCTTGAACTTGCAGTAGAAAAGCTGGCCTGTGTTTGACTTAGTGCACTTGCTGGCTTTAGAAAAATAAATATAGTCATAGAGTGCTGATTTTTGGCTGTGAGCCTTTGTGACTAATTCAGTCAACAAAACAGGGTAACATTGGTTAAAGTAATTACTTGGTAAAGTAATATATCTTTTATCAGCCATGAGGCTTCAAATAAATTGAGGATTTTCTCATATATTATGATCTCTTGTTTATGATGGAATTGTTGAGTTTATTTTAGTTTTTAAGGACCACAGACATTAATGATATTGCTTAATAGCTGACTAGATACTCATATTCAAGTTTGACACCATTCAAATAAAAAACCTGATTCCTTTGGGTCATACAGTCATTTCTGTATCACTGTTTCTATTCTCTTGACTTTGAAAAATAAATGTCATTTGGTAAAATTATCTTTTCTGTCAAGTTTTCTGAAAGTTTTCAATGCTTGCAATACTGCCCCATAGCTCATTTGACAGAGGAGGCTGGTCTGCTTTTTTACCTCTTTCAAGTTAGAAATCTGGCAAGAGCTCCCATTTCTGCTTGTGTTTGCCTTTTCATAAAGCTTAATTCCATAACCTGAGTTTTTCCTGAAGTCTTCTATTACTGCTTACTCCAGCTCTCTCCTCCATAGTTCAGAGTGTAGCCATTCTGTATATTTTCCCCTTTCCAAAGTAATCTAAAGTCAGTTATCATTTTCCTTTCTTCTTTGCTGCCTTAATCCTGCTTCACTTATGTTCTCTTTGCTATATCAGTTTGTGAGAGACAAACACTGTTATTTTTTTCTGCTCCATACAATCCACCATGCACTGTCTCCTCTGCCCAGATTTGGAGGGGCCAGCAAATACTTTTTGTGAGATTTCCATCTTTTGCTCAATGTTCATTAAAACAAAAGAGGTAATGCCCTCAACATTAGGGTTAGGAAGAAGAATATGTGAATATGAAAGAAGTCCAATGAACATGTATTCTTTCTTGGTTTAGGTTATGCTGCCTAGGTAGATCATAGGTAATGCAGCAATGTTTCCATAATTCATTTCCAAGAAGTATTTGCTATCCTGCAATGTGTGTAAGAAAGACAAGCTTTCAGGCATATGGGGTGTGCTGCACAGGTCCAGGAGTTGGACTCGATAATACTGATGGTTGTCTTCCAACTCAGCATTTTCTATGGTTCTGGTACAAGTACTGTCAGTAATCTTCCTTTGGGGCCACCAGTGAGAGAGACTGCCTTTTGCCAGTAGGGAAGAAACCAGAGCAAAGGGAGCTTTTGAGTTCAACTCACAATATCCAGGAGGAGACCATGTTTCCAGGACAAAAAAGTGGAAATTAAGGAAAATTCTAATGGATTGCTAGCATAGAACATAAATAGAAATAAAGGTCTAGTTGAAGTGACAATTCTCCATGGACAGATGGGAAAAGAGCCTGAGCATGTCTTCCCTGAAAACACGGTAAAGGTGAAGAGTCCATCACTTTTGACTCAGTGGCTGAAATGCAATTTATAGAAATCTAATTTTTCAATTAGAGAGAATAGAATGAAGGAAATTAACCTATTTTGTATCAAAGATACAAGTAGGTGGAGAATCAAGCAGTCTGCATGCAGTTTAAAGGTAAATACATCTTGTCAAAGTAAGCTGCAATGAGGCTAATTTGTTGCCATACCGTAGTGCCTACTGTACTCAAGAGGGGAGGGGAAGTTACCAGGAGTGTTTTTGACCAGTCAACTTCTTGGCAAATTCTCTAAGCCTCCAAGAATCATACACATCTTATAATTTTAGATGATAATGGAGCATGGGGTAAAGATGGAGAAGTGCATGATTACATACAACATGTTACATCCTGGGAATGGTTTTTCTCTATCACTGTTATAGTTTGGACTAATGCAGGATGCTAAATTTAAGTGCAGTTCACTAGTGTACTTAATAGAATATTCAGTCAATTTGGGTAAATCCAGAACTACCATACCTCTAGCTTTATTAACAGCCCAAATTAAGGAAGAACCATGTAGCCTCAGAGCAGGGTTTTGCTATGCCTAGTGACCAAAAATAATGAATTATAATAAAACAATGTGGCCACGCATGAATATCAAATTTGTGCAGCCCTATTACATTAGCTCTCCTCAGGAAGAGGAGGAGTATTTGCTCTCATTTTCTCATCTAGTTGATAATCAAGGACCCCATCTCCCAAGTCCTGTTTTATTCCTTGAAAGAGACATAAATCTGCATATAGGGTTAAAAATCCCTTTCAACTGAAAAAGGAAGAGACAATTTCAAATAAACCTAAGTGTTTTGAAAATACATTCAATACAGGTTGCTTGATCTGGCCCTGGAACAGCTAGTAGGTTACTGTCAGATGTTCTGCTAAGTCAGGCATCAAGGAGCAGCAAGCTCCCTGTGAGCTCTGGAGCTGTAAGAACTGGCCCATCGGCGGAGTGGGAGCCTCGCCAGCATGGGCTCATTCCCATCACTCCAGAGCTCAAATACAGATCCATGAGCAGAGGGTGCATAGGAGAAATCCCAGGCAAGGCTTGTTTCAGCTCTTTCTCACAAGTAGATGTTTTCACAGCAGCCTGAGCCAGGGACACACAGCTGTGCCAAATCTGGGCTGACATGAGCTGCGGGATCTGAAGCCATTGCATGAGCCACTGGTGGACACAGGCTCTAGTGCTAGGCATATTAGAGGTTAAATCAGTGTGATCAAGAGATACTTCACTACACAAGGAAAAGTATTTTAAGAAGCTTGGGAACCTTGAATAACATGGATCTTGATGAAAAAATGAATTTGTCTTAATAAACATGGGAATGATGGACTGCCTACTGATGCTCCAGTTGTTTCATTGAAGTGATAGACTGCAGAGGTAGCAACTGATGTAGCTACACAGAAAAAAGCAAGCCAGATGCTGAAGAGCAGGAGAGCAGTAAGCATTAGTAGTAAAAAAGCACAAGCTAAGGGGTTTGAATTCATCAGAGCTGCATCAGGAAGCAGCCTCTGCAGGAACTGCCATCTTCTGCTAGACAAGGATGGGCCAAGATCTTGATGTGTGACATTGCTAGTTCACAGAGTTATTTGGGGGCAATCATAGTATTGCTTGCCTGTATCTCACACCTCTGCCTTGATGGAAGGCAGTACATTGTCTTTCTAAGCTGGAAGGGTCCCATCTGCGCTCCTGAGTAAGGCTAATAAGTTGAAGATGACTTTCACAATCCACTCTTCAGCAAGACACTGTATCCAACTCCCAATATAGTAAACATGCACTAAATTCATCACTGAATTCATCACTGCACAACTGCATTTTAAACCTCTCTATTATCTACACTTCTATCTAATTTAAGCATTTAACTACTTTATTGCCCTTCTCCCAGTTCAAGCCCTATCCCACCTCAATTTTCTACAATCTTCATATCGAAATAGTTAATTCAGTACCACCTTACTCACTTTTTTTGTGTCTGGATTCAAAAAGACTTGAGCGATTCCTTGTGTCATTTAAGCAATTTCTTTTTGTGCATAAACAGACAATTGACTGGCATACACACATCTGTACTGCACACTCACAACAGATGAGTTTAATGCTTTGCTAGAGAACTACAGCAAAAGCACTTCAGTTACCCACTACAGGACTGGCCAATCTCTCTCCCAGCCTCCTTCACACTCTAAATATTGTTCCTGGTAATAGAAGAACTGCAGGAACTGAGATTAGAATTCCTTTAAAGAGGGTATATTAAAACCTCAGAAGATCTATATATGGCAGAAAAACTTTCAAAGCTAAGGTTAAAGTTGGCACTTTATTAAAGAGTGAGATGCCTGAATAAATTGATGATCCCACAGGTGTTGAGCATCTGCCACTAACTTTAAGTTCCATACCAGCAGAAACCAGGTAGCATGTATGAAAGATCCTTGAACATGCCAAACCCCAAGACTGTACCCCACATTTCCGATCCCTTTGAGCAACCCAGTCTGGCTAACCTGCTTTCAATACACAGTTACTGTACAGCTGTTCATCACAGCCAACCAAGATCAGGGTGAATGTTCACTCAGCTATGCCCTTTGGAAATACTGTCTCTCCCCCAGATGTATGCTAATTGCTTATGCCAGAGGATACTGACCTCAGGAGGAATCTTGTCAGCATTTGCTACTCTGCTTCAGACAACCACTGGGTTAATTTAAGCAGCTGATGAAACTGGTTTGTGCTAAGGGGCTAAGTTTGCCTGAAGCATTTTAGCAAATCCACCAACGTCTCTTCCAGAGCCTCCAGGACAGTGCTGACTGTGCAAACAACTGGGGCAGAATGGGTTTCACAGGCACATGAGATCTTGTGGAGGATGTCTGTCCATGGCCTAACAATGAGTTATCTGAGACACTGGGAAAACATATGAGCAATACAGAATAAGAATGGAGGCCAAATCAAGGCTTTGTCTCTCATTTGATTGTCATGGATGGAGTTTTCAACTAGAATTCACTGCTGATGTCTAAATGTCTTTCAGCATCACAAGGAAACTTGTCCCTTGTGAAAAAGTCTTTAATGCTCCAAGATTACTGATGGCTCCTGAGTGTCTGGCTTTGTAACTCAAGCACCCTCTTCTGTTTTATCATTTCAGAAGACAAAAGAAAGTGAGAGCAAGTAAATAAAATATAATATCTCTTCAGTAAAAAATCTTCTGTATTAAAGCTCATGAGTACACCTGTTAGCTTTCAGGCATCATTTGCAGTACCAATGTGTCCTTCTTATCCTTTCCTTTCAGTAGGAAAATAAAAAGCTGAAAAACAACCATTCCTCTTACCTCTCCCCAGCATCTAATATTTTCACCTTCTTAGTCAAGTATGTAACTTAGTTCTTGCATCCATGTTTTCATAGTTGTGGCAATTCAGCATTGTCTGGGCTGCCTTTTGCTTTTTTTCCAAAGTATACTATTACCTCTTGTATATTATGCTGTCTTTCTTCCCACCATATTTCTGGCATGTTGCATGCCCCATGTGCTGGATGAGGACACTGTCTGATTCCATGACTGGAAATAACTGTTAATAGATTCAGATTAATGCCAGATTTAGTATAATGCTACTTCTACAGCTATCTTTCAAGTGTGTGAACACAGAGTGGCCTCATCTAGGCTGATTTTGACTGTCACGGTGCTTTAACCTCTACATTGTAAGTAGGATCCTGTGTCCTGCATCTGAAGACAGGATCAAAGACAAAGCATCAAAGACAGAAAAATATCACCTATGAAGCAATAAAAATCAGTAAACTTCACCATGAATCCCTCCAACCCCTCATTCTCACACCTCCATGTAGCCTGGAACATCCTGCTAGATACGATGTTTTTATGTTATCTCCAATTTATATTGCATTAGACAGCAAAGTTACATGGTCTGATGTATTTTTACATGGTCTAATGTGTTTTGCTAGGGATACACTCAGTGGTTATTAACTGGATAAAACCTGATATTAGCTTGGCTTTGTTTATTTTCTAATGTTATTTACTCTGTGATAAGTGACTAACCTTAGTTAACATTGTGAATTGTTTGCCCTGTAATGACCAGATATTCCATTACAGTATGTAAATTATTTGCATAGTGATCATGATTTAATGTTATTGGTATTTAGAATTATTTGTCTGCTGGTAATGCTGTATAAATGATCTGTCATTAATCACAGGGCACAACTTACCAAGAGCTCTAATGAGGAAAGCTGCAGTTTAATGTCACTAAACTATCGGTCTCCTCTAGGCCATTGTTTTACATCACAGGGAACTGTTTTCTGTATTTATTGATCATTCATTGATCATTACCATAAAGACCTGGGGCTTTGTAAATGTCTTTATTCTTTGATGTAAGATATCATCAGACTTTGAGTCCAAATAATTAAACATGTAGCTGATAAATCATGCTCAACAGATTTTCACACTTGTAGTTTTAAATCACATTAGAAGTTCCTCCTCTTGAGAAGAAAGAAGTTCCATAGACCACATTTCTCATATTAGTACCAACAGAGCCAAGGACACATCTTTGCTAAAGGAAAATTAAAAAGGCAAAGGCAGATGAGAGACTCCAGCCAGCAGAGCATCATCTTTAATTCAGAAAAAGACACTTCCAAGGGGAAGCTCCTCTTCCCCCGCAAAAAGTCAAATGCAAAATGTCATTGCTCATTTTTATTAGAAACCACTTTTATCCACTGTATATTCTTCTTGCAACACTAGTAAACTATTCACTCAACATCCTTCCTACCCTTACTTAGACTTTGCTATACACAGCAGAGAATCCCACACCCTTGGAAAGTGGAGTGTCCATTTAAAGCTGAGTGCCAGAGAACCAGAGCTCTCAGCTCTGCAGTGATGAGCCAGCATGCAACAGCAGCATCCACACTGCAAATCCCTACTGACAATTTCTGTCTCTTGAAACCAGGACAGAACCATTGCTAGAATTTTTAAGGTAGGAATTAGAGCTTAAGGCCCAAAAAAGCAGGATTTAAGGCACATTTCCAAACCCTGCACTTCCATGCACTCAGACAGACCATGAACAGGTATGTTTAGGTCATATGAGAAGTCTGAGGAAGATTTTCACATATCTACAGTTGATGCAAAACCTGAATGCTTTTTGAATGCTTTTTCTTCGCAGGCTCTGAAGTTACTTGAATTCAGACCTATCTGATTAACTAATGTTAGATGAAAGAGTTATTCCCACATGAGAGACTTTTTGAAATGAGACTCATGCCTAAGAAGGAGCCTTTCCTATGAATTAACTGCAAGGTATTTAGTGTAAATACTTTTCCTGAGTGTTTGAAAGAGCTAGAACTGTATATGAAAATGCAAATACTTGTCACAACACTTTCTGTAATTTTTGTGGAATAAACTATTTACCTACATAGTGATTCAGTCAAATTGCAATGCCTGTTTATCATGCTAAAAGATTTGAATAGTTCGAAAGAAATATTTGTACTGAAAAGCTTTATTTAGAATAAAAAGCAAAATAACTGAAACCTACTGAATCAGAAAATGTATGCAAAGGAAGATCAATGAGAATAAAATATGTCTTTTAATATTTTACCAGGGGAAAAAACAGAATCATTAATGTTATTTTTAATTTTGAGCCTCTGTAACAGTCTTGATTTTGCCCGGTAAAGTTAAACTAGAAGAGTAGTCAGTTGTACAAGGGAGAAGTGGATGATAGAGGAATATGAAGAAGAAATTAATACATCTAAAAGATTAATTGATGATTGATCAATGCAAATAAATGTAGTATATGAATGACTTTGATGCGTCTTTCTCATGGAACCTGTGTGCTTCATAAAAGCTGAACTATGAAAGTCAGTAAAAGATTTGGAAGACAAGTGTTCATGCATTCTTTATAAATAAAGTCAAAAAGAAGGAGGTGAAAGAATTTCAAGGTATTTGGAATCCTTTGCATCAGTCTGTACCCTTCATAAAATATCTACTGACAGAATTAGGCAGGCAAAGAGTGAGATGTGCACACAGCAATATATTGGAAGCACGGTGGGTATCTTTAATTATTCAAAATACAACAGCTACCTTTTTTTGTGAAACCAAATAAAATGAATAGTTTGTCCACTAACATTTTGCTTTTCTCACACAGTAACATGTTTCTCTAAGTATTTTGATACCATGATAACATGGAACAATTGTACTATAATAACAAGAAACTGAGGAAACGTGTTGTATGAGTTCAGTGAGCATTTTGCTAAAATAGCAGCAAATGATTTTTTGGGGAATATAGAGATGTGTTTTGCATTTTAGTTAATTTTATTTCATTTATTTTTTTCATCAACAAATGAAACCATAGATGAGTATATTTTTTAATTTAGAGTTAGATTTTTTTCCTAACAGAGATTCTAACAAATATGTTTCAATTTAGATTAGAATAGTGCCATCAATCAGACAATGTTCAGCTGAAAACACCGGAATCTCACAAGCATGGGTATTAGGTAGATGTAATGGGTAGCAACGGTCCTGCTGCAGATCAGCTGTATAAGAAAACCAAAAGCACAGGTATGATTTAAAATGTGGAAATCCACAGTCACATATTAGCTTTCTCAGTGTCTGTGAGTTTTTCTTCCCTAACAAGGCCAGTTAATGAGATTAGGAGATTCTGTTAATGAATCCTCTGAATCTTTGCACACAGTCAGAGAAAAAGAGCAGTGAGCATAGAAAGGCATTGGAGAGGAGGGGTTCTTAGAGACCTTGTAGTTTCTTGAGGGTTTTTAGAACATATGCACTGTAGAAAAACAGTCCAGCTACACCCATGGATTCATTCCTTGTCCAAGAGCTGAGCTAATCAGAGTTTACTAGTTGGAGTTTGTACACAAAAGGAGTACGAGAGGGGAGAGATGATGCACCACATCCCAGACCACTCTGATTCCTTTGGCACTGGAGGATCAGGCTCTGTGCAAACTGAGGCACGATGATTCTTCCTGCTGAGAGTCTTTGGACTCTCTTTTTCTTATTCTCCCTGAAGAATTTGGAGGATTTCTAGCCACTATTTTCTTCTCCAGGCTGAAGAGACTAGATGATTTGTAGAGACTGGATTGATGCCAAACTGCAGAGACCAAAAAACTACCTCAGCAAAGAATGGAATTATGTATACAAATATACTAAAATACAGCCTGTACAGAAACTTACATAGCACAAATAGGGGAATAAGTGCCAGAAAACACTGATAAATTTACCGCATAATAATTATTGAATTTACAAAAAAAATTTGAAAAGCTACTTGCAAGGACATACATGTGTATGTTATAAGATAAAACATATGATACTCTTCTAACAGTTTAATTCTGAATAATATTGACCAAATTTTGCTTGGCCTTCAGCTGAGAAGTAAAAAAAAAAGGTAGCATCTTAGTATTACATATAATACTACTGCAGTGCCTCCCTAATCCATAACGGAAGCATTAATCACTGTGTCTTTGTCATGGCAGCATGGCAGTTTGCAGTCTGTCTGTGTACTTGATTTATGAACAGCTGATGGCCATTGAACTGCATCAATCCACCAAACAGTATTTTGTGCTTCCTTCTGCTTGGAATATGTTACAGAGCACCGACATTATATTCTATCTAATATACACAAGGTTAATTTCGTAAGCTCTTAATTTTCGCCTCTCTTTGCACTGGTTTTCATGTCTTGCTTTTCTTCTCCTCAATCACAAAAGGCACTGCTGATCTCAGACCCCCAGCTTACCACTTTGCTTGAAAGTCTGCACTTCGCTGTGCTCGAGGGCAGGACAGCACACTTCTACCTCCCAGCACAATCAAGGTGAGTTCCTGTCTCAGCTGAGAAAGAATTGGCATGGTCCTTCAGCCTATTTTCCTTCCTCTCTCGGTAGGTTTCCTCTTGTCCCATGAGTTTCACATGAAATTTGGAGGTTTGAGGTCTGGTGCAGATGCTTTTGGGCATGAGTGCCCAGTATGGCCGAACTACTTCACACAGTTGCTTTGGAAGGAAAAGAAAGTGGAATAGATTTGTGTTTTGTTCTTTTGCAGATCCCTAAGAGGTGGGACACTCAACTAGAGCTACCATTTAAAACCATGTAGGGGGTCAAAAGGAGGCCCCCTTCAGCTCACCACCCTCCAAGCCTTGTATGCAAAGCATGAGTCCTGAGTCCAATACTATCAGACTCCAGTCTCATCAGTGTGTGTGGGGAGTGGGTCCTTACCTGTGCATACCCGTGGTGGCACAGCAGCCATGGAAACCCACACACTTCATTAATGCACTCATTCTCTGTGGGTTTTCTGTTGTAGTCTGCTCTTGGGGGGGGGGAGGGGGAATTCTGTCCATTTTTAATGAAATATCCACATCCTCCCTTTTTTGATATTTTCTCATTCCTTAGGCCCCCTTCTTTCTCTGGTTTGCAACTTTTAAAAGCCAAGGCTGTGCCCAGATTTCTATTAGTCACAAGCTTATGACAGTGCATCAGATTGCTGCATTTGGTAGTGTTTAGGAGGGTATTGCTTTGTAAACTGTACAGTGCTATTCACTATTGCCTGTAACAAAGCACTTTTTGTTAGTTAATGGTGTCTAGAAAATTGATTAAATTTAAAGCATCTCCAATTCTGTAGAGTGAGTTAAGAAAAAGAAAAGAAAAATCCAACCACTAGAAAAGCTTTTTTTTTTTAATGCTTTATCTCACCTCTCTTGGTAAGAGAATGAGGGATGTATTCACAAATATTTGAAGAGTGGCTCCAAGAGATAGTGCTGCCCTGCAGGAACTCCTGCCATCAAAGGGTATATATCAAGGCATAATGGGATGAAATTAGGCAATAAAGCTAACCAGATAAGTAGTCTTTCATCTCTGATACACATTCCAAGTGTTGCATAAAGGAAATAGCAATTGCAAACATTTTTTTGGGGGAGGATTCCTACCAGCAAGATCTGCCAGGTGTGGGCGGGGAGGGAAGGAGGAAGGGGAGGCTGAGTGCACCCTTATCCTGGCCAGCACAGACCTGGCTCCCACGCAGCCCTCTGCCCCCGGAGCAGGTCGAACTGTGTACCATGAGGACTCACTCCCCAGGGAGCTTGCTGGAAGCCCTGACCCCTGTGAAGCTGAGCCGAACCAAAGCGCTATTAGGAGGCTCCACCTCACACTGGTGGAAAAATCCCTAGGGTAGGACCAGAAACAGGGCTTGGCCAGATATTTCCATGAATTCCTTGTCCCAAAGCCCAGATGGCTCCGTGCGAGCCCATCACTGCCTCCATGGGCATCATGCCAGCGGCAGGGAGAGCAGGGCAGGGGAGGCACGGTCCCCATGCACTGCCCTGGCAGGCACCGCGGGCAGCGCTCGGCTCTCGAGTGGGGACGCAACGCGGGTTGTGAATGCCAGTGTGCATTAATTGTTTAGGCTACAACCACCGTCAGTGATGAGAACAAATCACTGGTTCATTTCTAACGAGGGAGTTCGGGAGAAAAAGCGAGATGCAGCAGGGCAAAGTCAGGTTGGGGGGCAGCAGAAGGGAGTTGTGCTGGTTCGCTTTTCTTCCTTTAATTTGCTGTTATTTTCCAATAAAGAACTTGCATTATCGTAATGAATTTTTTAAATGACTGAAAATTAAAAAAAATAATAACATTGCCATAAGCAGAAAACCACTCCACCTCCACCGCCCCCCACAAGATGGAGCTCGCAGCTCAGGAGCGGTGATGATGTTCTTTGTGTCGCTGAAAAATGAAACGGTTTTACTCTCACCCTTTTCTAATTTTTATCTTTTGGTAATATAATGCAGATTGGTTTTATACATTATTTATAGAGCCCAGAACTAGTATAGGGAACACTGTCGCTCATTTTAATGATTTAGGTATGTTTTTTATTATTGTTATACTGTATAGACTTTGGAAAACCTTCATTTGGATCCCATTTAGAACACAGGAAGTTGCCCAAAGCTTGAATGTGAACCTTAATTTACTGAAATCCTTGTAAGGCTGAGAATATTTACTGCTGGCATTTATTGCTCCTGTGAGAGTTAGTGCGAGAGCGAGTGGGGGGGAGAGAAAGAGAGGAAAGGAAAGACAACAGTAACTTCAGCCAAAAAAGCAAAGAACATATGTTGGAGTCGTGCTCAGCTGCGCGTGTGTAGAGCAGGATAATCTGCCTCTGAGCTGCTCTGCTGGGACAGGAGGTGCCTTACTGCCTCTGAGATTCAGAAGAACTCCAACAGTACTTGTCCTTTGAGGAGCTGAATGTTTTCTAAAACCTCTCTATAAAGTGGGGTTCATGAGCAGTTAAAATGCTTGGTTTGGTGTACCCCATAAAGGACTGTGTTCTTTTTGTGCTGCAGTAGAAGTAATTTTGGACTTCCCCCCGTGCTCTGCAGATAAAAATCATAGGGATTTTAGCTGTGCAGAGTCAGAGAGGTTCCAGGGGTGCCCAAGGGAAACCAGATGCAGGACCCCAGGCAGCCTTGGCTAGAGACAGAGAAGTGCTGCAAACCCACCACTATGTTTCAGGAGGCTGGAGAAGGTGACCCAGCAACCAGCAGTAATGAGGCAGGAAAAGATCTCTTAATTTTCTTCCTTTTTCCCCTTACTTTGTGCTTGCAGAATAATAAATAAGCTTATTCAAGCTTTGGTTGCTAAAACTTTTAGACAAAAATATTCCTAGGATGGGGCAGTCTTTGCTCAGACTACAAGTGCAGGTGATTTCAGCAGTCTCCAGCCTTTCAGAAAATTGGAGTTCTGCACTTTAGGAAAAAGAATAGGTGCCCCAGTAATTCCTATAGTGTTTTTTACTTTAAAGAGAAGCAGAGCAAAATGTTTAATTTTTTTTTTTTAGGGTATTTACTTTATACTCCCTTGTTCCTCCAACCCCCTTTCATTCAGCTGCTTAACCTGCCTTTCAACTGGTCTCTCTGGTGGCTTGTTTGTCCTGCACTGTGACAACTAAAACAGCTAATAAAGCAGCTGGCAGGAGGGTGAATGAAGGGACCATGCCAGCTACTGCCCCTATGGTGGAAAAAAACAACAGTGAAACTTTGATATGTCTATCTTGATGTTTCCTCAAAAAACTGTATATTATGAAGGTTTCTTAAATGGAAAACACTGTTTTGTGAATTTCTGAAGAAATGCAATATGTTTTCTGAAGAGCAGTTTAATTTAAAAGATTACCCATTAACATGGAATACCCACAACCGTTTGTTACTATTATTACTGAAACAGCTTTTGATGATATACTCTCATTATTTTGAATTTAGTTATGCTTTGTTAGTATGTATTACTGGCACTGTGAAAGGATCAAGGCATTACTCAACAAGGCATACCAGTGCGTGGTGAGAAGACAGTTTTCCTCTCGGAGCTCACAGCCAAAGTATGGCCCTGCAAGGAAGCAGGATGGGATGAGCAACTGGAAGATGCCAAAGCAGGCAAAATCTGTCTGTGGAAAGCTGTCCCTCTCTTATAGGCTATATGTTGCATGCAATAGTGGAGTGAGTCTCAGATAGAAAAGGTCATTGCTAGGGTCTCAAATATAGCTCAGTTAGAGAACGATTGAAAGGCCCAGTGCATAAAATTGGAAGATCTGTGTTCATGATACACATTATGCTTCAGTATAATTTTAATCATAGCACCAGATTGTCTCCCGCATTAACATCTAACATCTCCTTGGTAAAGACCTCCTGAAGTACCTTGAAAGATGTGCAGGTAGTTCAGATATGCAATGTCTGCTCCTAGAATTAGGAAAACTGAAATGAAGAGAAGGGGTTTGCAATTGCTTGTAGAGCTGGAAGGTTAGTGATTATCCTTTATCTCTCATTGTGTGAGTGGGAGGGCACCCATCTTGAACAAACTGCTAGGCACAGTTGTTCATTTTTACATTAAGATGTCATTTCACATTAATTTAAAGGACTCCAGTGCAAAATGTGGCGGCATGGTTTCATTCTTAATAATCTCATAATGATTTCAATTTTGAGAAGATATTTAAGCATTAGAATAGATAAGGAGAATCTGGAAATTCAATCATTAGAGCTGTTTAAAACAAGTTGGACAAATATCTATCAGGGATGACATAGGTATATGATTCTTCCTTGAGGCAGAGGAATAGACAGGATGACCTATTTACTCTTGTTTTCTAGGACTTGTATGTGACTAGCTGTAGGTGCTTAAGTGCAGAAAATATTCTGTGTCAGAGAAAAAGACCAACTGCATTGAAATAAAGTTCAATTTAACAGGAAGCTAAACAAGAAGTTTGTAGAAATAATGTAATTATCCCAAATGAAAGATAAATAATATCTAAAATTCTGAAGGAAATTGAAATTCTAAGAAAATATGTAGAAGATAGCATGAGAAATGCTCAAAAACAGCATCCAAGAAACCTCAGCTCTGCTGTCTAACATTATCGAATAAAATTATTCCAGTGAGGGGCATTTTGTGTTTCTAGTTCCAGATTCAAATGTTTGCCTAAAAATAGAAATTATCTTTTCCTTTTTTTTCCCCTTTGTGCCATCATAGTGTTGCCATTAAGAATATAGCCAGCAGCTACTTTCATTAAGAGAAGCCTCTGATCTCAACCGTAGGAAGAACAATGGAAACATGCTGTTCTTCTCAAAATGCCTCTGTGGATATAGGCTTCTTCTGCTCGGCTTTTTCATCATGAGCTCTCTTTGCACCAGCGCCGCAAGCCTCAAAGCAGCCAGGGAAGAGCAGGGTCAGGCTGGGTTTCTGGGTATCCCCATCCCTGGGCACGGGCTGGGGACACGCAGCAGCGTCTGCAGTGGAGCCACAGGATGGCTGGGCTGCTGTCCTGCTTTGCTTCTGCCGTGCCAGTGCCATGGTCTGGCTGACAGCCTGGAGACAGGATTTCTTGGCATCTTTCCTAGGAGGGCGCTCATGCTGTATATCGCATACTGGATGCTAGAAAGGCAGCTGGGACTGATGGGCAGCCTGAGTTTTGGGTACTGTGGACACTGGGAGCTCAGCTGTAACCAACCCTATATCCATAAATATGCCCTTAGAGAGCCAGGACGGGGAGTCTGGTGGGCTGTATTCTGACCACTTATTAAGGCAGAGTAGAGTTACAGCCGCATATTGGAAAAACACTTTCACTCAGGAGAAAGCAACCATTTTGAGGACAAGTTTCCCACATTTCCATGAGATTTTCTGCAGACAAACTCTTAAAAATAACAATGTTTAAAAGGGGAAGTGGTTGTTAATACTAAACACTGTGTTAAAGTATAGGCCACAGTCTTCCATAGCTTTACCTACCTGAAGAGTGTAAAGAATAATCTATTTTACTAAGATCAGAAGATCAGAGGAACAGAGTAATACTTTTATTCAAGATAACCTTTTAAATGAAAATTAACTCCCAAACTGACCACCCTGGTTTATTTATAAAACTCTAAAAATATATAGCTATTTTATGCTTTCCCCCTTAACAGGTGGTTTTTATTTGGCAAGGCCATGACCTTCTATGATCATTTGTTTGAGGTCTTCACTGACTGCTTGATGGACCTTTGAGTTGACACCATTTTACATCAGGATATCAACTGCTAGAAAGACATCGTCTCGTTGGCTTCATTTGACAAATTCTTGCATGTGGAATTCAATCGAATGTGTAACAAGCAGTGTACAGTGACCTTATTATTTATCTTGTCAAATGGAGTCCCTAGACACAACTGTCAAGCTGCCATTGACACTAGAGTATAACCAGCTCTGTATTAAACTGTCCAGCTGTGATGTGGAGACCACAGCAATTATTTACTTGGGAAGCATAACACACAGTGCTGAGGATGTTTGAGAGGCATGAGAGCCTGTATAACAGTAACTGTTTCCTCAGTGGCCTTTTTGAGGATGTAGAGGAGAGAACTGGAAAAAGGGTAAAACTCGTGGCTGAGAAAGAGACAGTTTAATAGGACAGAAAAGCAAGGGAAAATAACAGTAATGATGAAAGAATATACAAAACAAAGAATGCACAATACAGCTGCTCACCACCCACTGACCAATGCCCAGCTTGTCCCCAGGCAGTGGCTGCCACCCCCAGCCAACTCACCCCAGGTTTTTTGTTCAGTATGATGCCATAACGTACGGAATATCCCTTGGGTTCATTGGAGACTGTGTCCCCTCCCAGCTCTTTGTACATCGGCACACTCCTCACTGACAGGGCAGTATGAACAGTTGAGAAGTCCTTGACTTGGTGTAGCCACTGTTCATCAACAACTAAAACATCAGTGTGTTAGCAATATTATTGTCATCCTAAATCCAAAACACAGTACAGTACTAGCTGCTAGGAAGAAAATAAAGTCTGTCCCAGCTGAAACCAGGACACCCCAGTTTTCCTGAAAGGGCTTTTTCAATATGCTATTGAGATGAGGTAACAATGACATGAAGAGACCTTTCAGTCACTAATGTCAGATTCAGACAGTCAGAATTATGCCAAAAATTGTACTAGTACTGGACACTTCTGACATGCCCAGTCTACTGCTGAATCACTGTCATATCTAGCAGACTTGTTTGGTGAGGACCAGATGCAGATGGGGATGCTGACCAGTTACATCTCTCATATAGCTCCACTTCAGAGTTAACTATTGACCTGATCCTCTTTGGATACTCTATAATTACAACAAATAGATAAAAAAATAATTACTAACATCTTAATTACAACTCATTTTTATGAAATACAACTTGTGCCTAAATTTTCAATTAATTTTAACTACATGGACACTTGAGGGGGTCTGTTATTTTAAGATTATTCAGGTCGAAGAACAGATGTTACATTTCTTTAAATAACCAGTTTAATTTTAGCACAAATTAAAAGATTTGTTCATTAATGGTCAGAGCACTCATCCTGTTTATAATGGATGAGAATTGTAAGATTGGAGAGGTGTGCTTTGTCCATAATAAAAATGGTAAACCTCTGCTTTAGAAGCAAGAGAGAAGTCTCCTAAACTGTCGGGTTATAGTCAGGGTCTCCATAGCAGAGCAGAGAACAGGATAACTTTGTGATCAGGTGGGGGAAATGGGCCCTTTTCAAAGAGATTCTTGAAGGTGAGACTTTTTACAAAGGATTTGCTGTGAATTGGACCCATGCAGGGTGTCTGACAGGCAGCCCCAAGAGCAGGGGGGCTGCACATCCCTCTAGTGCCACCCTTCATCCCTGTACCTGCTTATCCTTTAAGTACCCTGGTCATCATAAACTTGTGTGTGATCCCAAGCTATGAAACCACACTTCATTTTAGACACTAGACTCAGCTTTGAGAGGTCCCCTATGTTTGCAGAAAATCTAAGCATCAAAAAATGCTATGCTGTATATTAACAACTATCAGAGTCTGTGATTCCTGGTATTCATGGGAATTAATTAACTGTGTGAAATCTGAGAATTATACAGGTTCACTGCTAGAACTAAGTCACAATTAGTGCCAAGTGCTTTTACCAGTAAAAAAGCCCCATGGATTAGGCCTTTCATAAGAAAGAAAACCTGCTTCTGAACTTTTTGCCGCAGTTGGATACTCAGTCATAGAATAGTCTACATACTGCCAGTACATTTACAATGTAAACGCTTTCTTTTCAAGGTCAGGGTTTTAAAGTACTAGAGTGCTATTGAAACTGCAGGGGCAGAGCCTGAACAATTCTACTGGTTTTCTAAAAATAAGGAGCTTTATAGCTAAACTGCAGGATGTATTTTAAAAGAAAGAGTCTCAACATTTTTCTTTTTACTGCTACTTGTATCCCATCTCTACCAATTTTTACTGCTTTACACAAAGAACATTTATCACAAGGCATGGTATAAAATCAACACTCTTCCATTCTAGCAGTTAAGCCTCATCTTACAATATCTGTGATGCACCACAATATTCAAATGCATTAAAACAAAACCTGACCCACCAAAGGGAATATGGATTTACAAATAAAATGACAGAAAGGGAGAATGCCTACTTAGCTAGTTCAGACTTCTTAGCTGCAACTACTATGTTGAATTTTACATTAAAAATGTCATATTTTCATTTAAAAGCTGCATTCCTCAAATACCTCATGAAATCCTAAGGCACCCTCAAGACTGAGGCATGAATGAGGCAATCAGTTCTTTCATTATAAATGTTTAATTCTAATCAATCAGGGCTTAGTATTCCCAAACCTTTAGAGCTCTCTTCTTTAGCTTTTGCACCGCTTGAAAATGTTTGTTGACCAAAGGGTGAAATTTTTTTTTTTGTTATTGGAAAAGATTTACCGTTAACTCTGATAACTTAAAATACTGAGGACTAATTTCTGGTCAGTTTGTAGCTAGGTGTACTGACATAAAAACAGTGAGGTCTCAGTGCACACATAAGGTTACCAAAAGATTGTCCAGGATTGCAAGTAAAAGATCATATACCAGCTTATATCCATATTTACCTGAAGGCTGTGGCAAATGGTCATGTGTTTTCAAGTTTAGAGGATAGCTCAGTGTGTACTTGGCTGTACTTGCTTTAAATTTCAGGGTGAGTTACTGTGTCTGTAGCCTGGCTGACTGTTTCACTTGGCCCAGCTGCTTTACTGTCCCAACATAATGCTGAATGAGTGTATTTAATTGCCACCAGTCTTGCTTTCCTGGTCCTCACAGAGCACCAGGACTTAGGAAAAGCAGATGATGGTAAAAACTCACCTGTGTGGATAACAGTGACTCATCTCTCATTTTCTTCTGCAAGATTTTCTCTTTGGCTTTTATTACCAGATTAAAAGCTAAAACACTTAACCTCTCTTTTATACACGCCTGAAGATCTTGTTCTTCAATTCCAAGCAAGTCAAATACTAATGGTGTGTTATCTGTCATTAGCCAATGTGGTAAAAGGGTTTTCACACACAAACTTTTTTTTCTCTATTTTTGTAATTTAATAATAAAATAGAGATACAGATGTAGTATGAAATCAGACAAAGTGTGGCAATTTTATTGTCCCAGTCCAAGTATGTCTCAACTGAATTTGGGTACTGGACTGTAAAACTTCATTTTTCTTCTCTGAACATTTTCAGTTGCATCTGCATATTTCAACCTTTTTTTTTTAATTGTTTATTCTAAAATATGCAAAAAATATAACAGGGACAAGCTGTTTGATTCTTTTAGAAATAACAGAGTTGTATTTGGCGAAATTGATACAACTTTTAGGACAAGGCTCAACTAGGAAATATTTCCATTTTTTACCATATAGAAACTTACATACAGTTTGCTATCACTGTTGCCCAGCACCAAAGCCAACATCTCAGTCTGTGCAAAGAAACAGGAGGACAGCCAGTGGGTGGGCTCAAGGCATGAAACAGAAGGAGGGAGAGGGAGAGAGTGGGAGAGAGACTGTGTGCATATGTCCAGAGGAGTTAAATAGTTAGTGCATCCATTAGGGAGATGAAGGACCAAGATTCATATTCTTCTTACGTATGATCCAAAAAATTTGCTCTATCAGGTCCCCTGTGGGCAAGTTATTTGGTTACTCTGTACTTTCCAAATGTCTCTTCTTAGAGATATTCTATTATGAATAAATAAAAGGTATCCCTTGGAGCAGGGATATTCTGTTCATGTTAATTTTCAGTATTCTGTATGTTCTGCCTCTTTTTGTTCCTGTGCTAACTATATCAAGTGAATGGCAGCAGTGGGAAAAATGGCAAGTTTCATTCTAAACTGACCCAGGGGATGGAAAATGTTGGTTCAAGTTCTTGCTGTGAACAAGAGCAGAGCATGGTTGCAGAATGTTTCTCACTCCTTTGGATCCTACTGGAGGAGCATACCTGATCTGAGTTAGGTGCCCAGACCCAGGTGGGTCAGGCTGTGTGCCCCTGGGGCTTATCCTCTCCTCTGAACTGAGATTGTATCTGGCAAAACAGTTCTCTCTTCTTCCACAAGTGCTCTCTTCTCCCACAGGTTCCTAAATTAGCAATGGAGATGGTATTAGATGGCAATCATCTATGAGTAAGATATTTCAGTGGCTAAGTTACTTTGCGGATTTATTCATAGCTTTTACTGAGATCAGGGGGAAATGGTCATCTAGATTCCTCTGCAAGTCAGGCCTTAGGAGTTTCAAAGGGAAAGGAATGTCTGGGCATCATCTGTGTTATTAAATTTTATTTTTGATGCCTCCATAGCTTTTATAGTTTTGCAAAAACACGTAGCAAACATGGAATTTATTGCTCATAGTTCATCCAGGAAATGTGTCATAGTACAAGATGGACTGAACATAAAAGATAGTTAACGAGTATATGGCAATGGTCTGTAAAACTGTTAAATAGATCAATAAATAATTCCAGTGATAGCATATTGAATTTCAATAATCAGTGAAAACCAACAGTTTTAAAAAGCTGAATTTTGCTTTTCTAATGACTAAGTCTGTGTCACTTTACCATAAATACCCAACTTTAGCAATTATCATCAAGGCCCTATTCAACAAGTTTCTAATTTTAACAAATATGATTTACTGCAATAGTGAATTGTTTATGTGACACCTATTCTTTATTCCTTGATGAGTTTAACCCATGAGTTGATTATATAAGTAAAAATATCCGCAGGGAATTTTTTTCAGTAAGTCTAAGGAAAAGAATGGGGGGAAAAAACAGTATTTGTTTCACTCTGGAGATATAGAATGAAAGGTCCCATATAATATTTGAGTTGGCAAACTGACATCCAAAAAGCTGGCAGCAGCCAGTTCTTTAGGGAGAAGCTCAGCTCTCCCAGCTTGCCTGGGTAGAAGGATTTGTTCTAGTACCTTTGCTGTGGTTAGTTGGTGTTTACATGGGGAGACCTTCAATACTGTAGTGCTGAAAGTTGCAGCACTCACCCTTGCCACCTTCTGTGTCAGAGATCTGAGATACAAGATCATGAACTGGAAGAGTTGGACACTGAATAAGTGTTCCCAGAAGAGAAAGAAGAATTCCAGACCTGAACTGGGAATCACAGGCAGCTTTCCAGGAACCAGACTGTGAAAAAATGAATCATTTCAAAGCACTGATTTTAGAAGAAGTTAACTGAGAATATTAAAAACAGACTCCTGTGAATCAATTTATGTAACAAAAATACTGAATAAAATATGTAAAAGAGCGCCATAATTTTAAAAATGCAAGAGGAAGAAGCCTAACACCAAAGTTTTTCTTAAAGAACGTAAAAACCCAGTAATAGGCAGCTAGACAGTTGGGCCTAAGTCTTGTCCAAGCTCTTGCTGTTAAGGTATGAGGAAGTGAGAACCTTTCTTCCCTGCAGGTGAGGAACCTTTCTTCCCTTCAACTGCAGAGGACTGCTGCTCTAAGGCATATAGATCTCTATTATCTAATCATTAATACCTTATTATACAAACATTAATACAGGCTGCATTGCTACAAATAAGGCAAATGGATATATTCCCAGGCAGACTAGAACTACATGCGTTAGTGTGTATTCTGGGATTAGCTAAATCAGCCTGATCTCAGTCTGTCATCAATCCTACCTGCACCAGTTTGTTCCTTTTTTTTCACTTTGATTTTTCTTTTCTTGTCAGCTCGTCTGACCTAACTTTGGCAAACAGACTTACTTTTTAAAACACTTTATAAGGAAGTCTTGTAAAATGTGCAAACATCTATTAGCATTGCTACATCTCCTCAGGCATACTCTTTCTGCCTTATTCTTTATGTCAGGATCAATCTCTTTTTGCTTTTTTTTTTTTAAACTGATGTTTGTACAGCACCTAGTCTAATAGGGTTTTGGTCTCTTAGGTGCAGCTGCATGGAGCAGTAACCCAACAGGATATATGAAGTAGACACGTATAATTTAAGGCCATGGCCAATGAAAAATGAAAGGGAAGCTGAGCAAAAGCAGAAAGAACACCACTACTCTCTGAGCTAGTCAGAATTAGCTATGAGACCAGGCATCAGACAGGTGGTCAACAGGGACTGTACCCATCAGATGTGTTCATATTAGGCATGAAATATATCCTGACAGTGCCAAGAAGCTTAGAGCTCTGTATGGTACTTAAATAGGCACCAGATTAAGCTTCTCTCAGAAGGGGAGTGTTCACTGTGAGCCAACTGGGCTTCCCACAACAGGAAAATATTTCCACGTACAAGTTTATAGTGAAAAAAAATTGTTAATTTGGACACAATGGTCAACAAAGCTCCCCTGTTTCATGTGTCTGTTGCTAGGCTAGAAATGAAAAGGTACAACTGTAGCCACCAAAAAACAAAAGTTGCATATATTTCATGCTTTCTTCTCTGCAACCCACTCAATAACTTCCACAGGTAAACAGCCTGGAGTATGTAATACTGAGCCTACAATCCACACTCTCCTATTAGGACTAAATTGTCCAACGACAACCTTTTCCTTCCCTTTCAGATAAAACAAATTGATTTGCCATGCAATTCCTCTTCCTATCAGACCATATTTAAGTCTGTATGGCTTATGGAGTTTGAGCAATTTTTCCAGATTGGTCTGGTTGTTTTCACTCTGTATCATCCCATTTGTCACCATCCTTCCCACCCAAACAGCCCTTCTGAGTCTTACAATAACCCTTTAATGGTTTCATGATCTACTAAGCATGAACATTGTGAAATGTGTCTGGAAGCTGTAGTTCACTACCTATATTTTAATCTAAATGTAGTAATTTAATAAAAAATATTGGATTTATATTCCAGTATTCTGATGTCTTTGATGAGTTACTAAAATCTCTTAATTCCATAGGGAATTAATTATGTATGTGAAAAGTAGAAAACTCTGGAGGAAATATTAAATATTGAGAAAAAACATGGAGCCCAATGGCTATTACAACAACATTTGTATTAGAACAGCAATATTCTGCATGCATGAGATATATTGATAAAGCAGAAGGTTTCGTAACTTATACTACTGAAAGTTCCATGATTACCTGTAATCCCACTGCTTCCAGTAAGCGTGCTGGGTACTGACTTCTTCTAAATAAACAAATATATGTGGAAAATTACATTAGTTTTTTGTTCCCTTTCGCACATTATTTAAACAAAAATTTTCATATTCATATCAGCAATTTTTGCCTCTGAAAGCAGTATATGATTAGGTCTCTATTACAATAATAGGAGAAATATTATTTTTTGATTTCTAGATAAGTTTTTACACTTTATGAAGTATTAATATCTAATTGCATGTTTCAGCAAATAATCAAGTTTTGTTTCACAGGGCAAATGTTTATACCATTCGATTTGTCTTAGTTCTTCCTCATTTCTGTGCACATACATATATGCCATGGTACTCAGCACCAAGCAACTCAAAATGGCAAGAAAATATTACTCACACGCACACTAAAATGATTTATAAAATGGAATCAGTAAAAAAAAAACCAAGTGGACTATTCATCCCTGAAAAAGATCATAGTTTCTGACACTATATGCTGGTTTAAAGGTAAACCGGCAGGAGAAATGAACCCAACTCAAAAGAGACTATAAGTCAGAGTTACAATTTAATAAAAATAATACAATAATACAATTATACAGGCAAACAATTGGTTTTAACACACGAAACCCAGAGGTATAACGCAGCACCCTGGGGCACAAACAGAACTGTGTTCGTTGGCCCCTGTGCTGAGCCCCATGTGGTCCCCCGGAGTCCAAAGTAAAAGGAAAGGAAAATCTGTTGGTGAGAGTGCTGGTTGCAGTCTGGTTGAGGTGATCGCAGTCCGCTCTAGAGTGCTGGTTGCAGTCCACTCGAGGTTCTGTCCTCCTCTGGATCCAATGAGTGGGCCCCAGAAGTCCCAAGACCCCAAGGTTATATACACTCAGGTTCAAGTGGGAATGTCCTGTACCTCCCCCAGGGCAGGGAGTTCCACAACAGGTGATTGTGAGTCGTGAGATATTTTTGGAATCCTGGATGGCCCATTAGCAGACATGACCCCTCAGGCTGGGTGTGGAGGTGCTAATAGCTCCCCAGCGGGGAGTTATCACACCTGAGTCATTGGTGTGAGAATAGGAACATCCTCCTATCTCACAGGCTTCTGAACACCCAGCTTATAGCCTGAGGGGTCAGGTGTACTCTGGGCAGCTGCTGCAAATGGTCTATTGTTGACAGTTCCTGGGAAATGACATAGAGGGTGTAGAATACACAGTTTGGGTTACACCCACACAGTGGTGAACTGGTCCTGGCTGCTCTAACTAGGACACACTATTTTGTTCATTTATATACCCTGAGCCAGAGCTTTAACTAAAACTAACTTTTCTTGCCTTCAGCAGAGCTGGTCTAGCGGGAACAGATCACGAACCAAATCTTTGATCTTGATTCTAATTTTGGTGCTAGCTAAAACTGAGAGCTGCTGTTTCAGTTGTTCATCTCCACATGTTGAAGCTAAGGGCAGACCTTTAGGAAAGTGGAGATTTCCCTGGAGAGTCCAAGTTTCAGCTCAACTCTGGCCTATTTGTAGAAGCCTTAACAAAGGTCTCACAGTTTACTAACATCATGATTCCTGTAAATTTAAGTGGATACTATAGATCTTAAAGAGGTCAAGGGAGTTTGTTGTTTTGTTTGTTTGGCTGGTTTTTTTTTCTTCTTTTTTTTTTTATTTTTTTATTTTGTAGATACTCCTGCTCATGAAAGGTCTTGTCTTTTTAGGGACATTTTAGAGACTGTTCTGCTCTACTCAAAACTACCTGTAGCTGTATAAGAGCATGCCATGTTATGCCATCCAACACCACACAAAATTTCTGAACTTGCGGTAGGACTTATTACTGTGCTTGTGACATGTTATTCTCACTTCTGATCCTGGAGCAGGCTTGGACTGGCACTGCTTTGGAAGTTATTTGCACTGGACTCAGTTGAGCTGCACAGATATACTTGTAGCCTAGGACTGATCCAAGCCTGGATCAAGGACCAGGCTGATCCTGCTGAGAGGGAAAGTTTTTCCAATGTCCCAAATCCTTTCTTTAGCACTGCCTACTTCATGCTGCAGCCTGAGTGCTGATCCTTTGATGATAATATATACAAGAGGACCTTGTATTGTGCTGTACCCTAAAGGTTGTCTTCATCCAAGTCAAATCATCTCAGCTACTCTTCCCAGCCTAGGTCCTACCCTAAAACCACCTCAGAGTCAGTTATGTCTTTTCTGTACTGCCCTTTAAGGCACCAGGCTTGTCAGGAGAAGTCTTTCGGATTTGTCTTTGTGGGGAAGGTTGATGCAGAGGGGCACAAACAAAATCAGGAACTAAGATTTGAGGGGGTTTTGTTGCCTGAACTTCCTGTGTTCCCACTCCGTGAGCCCGGCTATGAAAAATTACTGAAGGGGCTGTTATAGGTTATAAATCCAATAGGGGAATTTTTCTTCCCCTGCTCCACTGTGAGAAAACAGAGTGAGAGGGGCTCTGGGGGCAAGGGGGTCAATTAGGCTTACAAAAGAATCTAGCTGACCAGACCGCATTCCTAATGAATGGCCCATCAGAGGCTGGGGGGAGAGGGGAGGAGTTTTGGAAGGGGGTGGCTGGGCTCTTCTCAGAGGGGAGTGATCAGATTGCGGAACTCTCTCTCTGGGACAGAGACAGGGTCTGTGTCCGGGCATTTTTGGAGAAAAGGCCTGGAAGTCAGTCTTTCTGGCTTTTCATCCTGGTGAGGCCTGACCACTGGCCTGGATTGGCTCGCACGCTGCCTTGTGACTCCAGCCGGGACCTGCTGGGTTTTCATTAGAGAGTTGTGTGCTCGCTGGGAGAGAAGGGAGGAGCCTTGAAACACCGTCATCTGAGAACAACAGTGAGTCCTGTGGGGGTGGACTGCTTTTCCTTCTGCCCTTTTTCCATTGGGGGAAGGGTCTCCGTTTTCTTATCGACTTCTCCCGCGATCCGAGACCACCCCCCAGATCCCCCTTCCCACACGGTGACCGCCAGAGCCCGACAGTGCCCCCTGCCGACCACCACCGCGTACTGCAGGCCCTGCACCTCCTGTGATCCAACAGCGCCCCCTGCTGACCGTGATTAGAACTGCGCCAAAGACAGAGAAGTGTTCAGACTCTTTCTTGTGTTTGAAGGGGACTTCTGGGTACAGGACTATTGTTTAGTTGTTTTTGTGTTCTGTTACTGTTCTTGCCAATATACATCTAGCTTTTAATAAAGGGTTGTTATTTCTTCTTTTTTTTTTTTTCCCACACTTCCTCGATTAAAGCCCCTTAATTTTTGAATTTACAATTGCTGAGAGAGAGGAGTTTGGTCTGTCTCATAACTCACCCTCTTTAGCAAACATTCCAGTCTCTTCAAACTGAGACGGGGCAGATCCCAAAGAGAAGGTAGTTCACTGGCTGAGAATCTGTCACACTTGTCCAGTTTGATGTGAGAGAAAAGGAGTCGCAGTGTTGCAGCCCCAGGGATTGCCAAGCATGGTGCTGACCTCAGGTTGGTGCCAATACCTGCATTCCACCTGCACCCCATCTGCAGTGGAATTATGCTTCACCCGAGTGTGTGTTTCATTTAAGCCTTCTTTTGCTTCTTTGTTTACTTTTCTTCATATGAGTATGCAGGCTTAGGTAAGGAAAGGAACAAATGCCTAGTCCAATCTGGCCTCCTATTTGGATATGTGTCTTGAAGCGACACTGCTCATTCCCATAGGATGCCCTAGATAAGTCAGCAGCGCTCTGCTGTCAGTGGCATTGAAGAGCTACACCTCCCTGCTGCAGGAAGGGCTCTTGCCCTCTCTCACAGATGAGAGGAACAGTGTAAAAGACTCTCACCATTAACAGGTTGATATACTTTGTCTTCTTTTTTGTGTTCATTCAGAGTAGGCATTGCTCACATACAAGGATACTCTTTTCTACTTTGGAAGTTTTAAGCAGCTTTAAGTTCTACCAGTAGATAAGTTTTGAATGGATCCTTTCTGCTCTGCCAAAACTCTACTGCACCAGTTTGGCCAAGCTGCTGGTTTTATTTGCTTTTAGGCACATTTGCACAATTTGTTAATGCACTATAAAAAGCCTAAATATCAAATTACACCATCTTCACATTTCACTTATGCACTCTTTCACTTCCTATAAATAAAACGCTCCATATTCTTATAGTCCAAACTACTTTTGTGCATGGTCTCTGTATTTGCTGTTTATTTGGGAACAAGATTGGGGAATTTCAGACTATTTCAAATGCTGGTTTTGAAATATACTCTTGGTATAATTTTTTGATTATTCCTTTTTATCACATCTTAACTTTGAATATCAGAAATCCTTCTCCTGTGGATAACGGCAGTTATTGCCAAGCTAATTTCAAATGGACTAGAAAAAGTCAATCTTTTTAGCTCTTTAGGTTTGATTCTGCATGGCTTGTAGGATTATAGCTTCTTAATGTCTATTTTTGAATGCTGGTTTGGGGTCAATGGTTAGAAACTCTGAGTATCATTTTTAGTTCTGAGATATTCTTTTGATTTACATGTCTGAAGCGACAAAACCTCTTATTGTTATCATTTTTGAAAAATTGCCAAGATACAGCCAAATCTTTCACTGCTTGCTGCACAGAACTGGTTCTTGCCTTTGCATCGTGTACTGTAGAATTCATTATTGTAATGCCTTGTTTACTTACATTTCTTTCTGGTGATAATAGGCTTTTCAGCCTTCAGCATTCAAGGCCTTTGTCCACAGAGGAAAAGAAAAATCAGGCAAAACATCAGGCTCTTTCATCAAGCTTTTCAAATCTGATTTCAAAAGTTTGCTGTTAACCATTTCAGTGTCACAATAGAGGAACAAAATGTTTCGCAATAAAAGATCCAGAATGAGAAATACCTGTGGAGGGAAACAGCTTTTGTTCCTAAAACTGTTTTTTTGATGCGAAGCTTATTATCCAAGATTCATATTTCTCTTTCAGTAGTAGGGGCTGTCTACCTTCACATGCCTTGCCCAGTGTATTTCTTTCCACAAAGTCAGAAAGTAATATGGTAGCACCCTTTCTATTGGCATTCTGTGTTTAGTAATAAACAGATTTAACTACTGATCTGTACTTCCCTAAATACATGAGTTTTCTTGTTCCTTTAAGAATGGCAACCAAGCTAACAGGTTTCAAGAAGCTGTTGAATAATTTTCAATCACTTATATTTCTTTTTAAAACCAAAATGTTATCTGGAAAAAAATTACTAACATTATCAAACATGTTTTATAAAAAATGTTTTTTCCACTTTTTAAAATAGAAAGTGTACACAAAATGTTATTTTTAGCTAAAACATATGTTGTGCTACCATTAAAGAAGTAAAACGAGCTTTCTTTGTCATCAACAAACCTATACATCTGACAGTGCATGTGAACTTAACAAGTAGGATTCTGTTTTTCAAATAATTTTTTTAAATTAATTTTACTGCTATTATAGTTCCTCAGATTTTCCTATTTTAATACCTGCTTTATGATGCCTTTAAGTTTGTGGTACCTTGTTGGTTTGATATCGTTGATGTCTGGCTCAGAAGAATGTTTTAGAAGTTCTTTTTAATTCCAGTGAAAGCAAGTAAGTAATTTAAAGGACTAGGCAAAGGCAAACTTGTCTTTCTTGCGTTGGATCCTCATCACATTTTCCCGGAAAAGATCTGCTCGTCAATTGAACCCTGCTCATTCTGGGCACTGGACATGGTGGTGGTTCAATGGGAGCGAACAAGAGAAATGTGTCATCATGTGTTTGAAGATCACATAGGGAAAATTAAATTTTATCACTTTTCTGACTGCTCAGTACTTGGCTTTGCAACCAAGAACTCTTCAGGCCTGTCTCAATTGTTGTCAGTGATTTGTTTGACCACTCCTATTATGGGTTCGTACAATTTTGCCAAATGTAAAGCAGCTAGGCTGAAACTTTCTGTGCTTCATTTCTGCCCCATGTCATATTTTTTGAAGATCTTGAAAATCAGTATTTCAGATGGCTTTTCCAGAGTGGCTTTTTCCAGATGGCTTTTTCCAGATTTCTGATTTTTCCAGAGTGAAGACTCTCTTTCTAGAGTTGAAACACTAGTTTTTAAAAAAGTCTCTAACATGCTTGTATTTGTAGCAGATTTTGAAATCTGGCTGAGGGGGTTGATTTGGTGTCAGTGACATTCTTTTTTTTTTTTAAGCTCATGAAAATTCATCTGTTTTATTCTTGCCCTGTTGTGACACATCAGAGTTTTGAGACTAATTGTCAGTAGATTGAGCAGGCTCCATCTTCTTACAGCTCCTGTCTGCCAGTTAGACTGTTCTGTCCCTGAGCCATTGTCCAGCATAACCAAAACATATTAGCTCAGACTTCCCAGCAAGGCTGCAGCACTTCTGAAAGCATTTGCCCAGTGAGAATACCGACACTGTCAGTACTAGAGAGATGCTGCTGCGGAACTTGTTGGTCTACAGCAATTGTGCATCTTCTAGTAGATTGATGTGAACTCCGAACCCCTTGAATTTATGGCTAGTTTGGGGTTTAGGCTTAAGCTCTGGCTAGCCACTTTTAAAATAGCCAAGCTCTGCATGCGAGTACCTACCCTTCCCCATAAAACACAGTCCATCTGGAAGCAAGTCACAGGCCCCATAAGCATACTAGAAGAGTATTTTTCCTTTTTCCATCACTTATGTAGTATGTACTGATGCTTAAATACCATTACTTGAATTTCAACCATAAAAAAGCATGAGTATATTTAAATACGGAATTTGACTGTTTTAATAAACTGCACACATTTGAAAATAGGACAGGTTCCTATTTTACCATAAAAATAAACAAACCTTTATGAATTGAGGTAAGGATTCATGAAAATAAACATTACCCTGTGCTTTATAAACGTCTTATCAATGTATAGTAAACTATTTTTTTCATAATAAGTCTTGTAATACTATAAAGATTTGAATCTGAAATAAAATATGTTTGGAAATGTATTCATTAATGAGTGCATGCTGCAAGCACATCCATCTGTAAAGCTGAACTTTAGCATCCAGGTAATAACTGTGCTGTCAGTTAGGCATCTGTCTTATGGCCAGTACTATGGCACAAAAATAATTAAGAAATATTAAGTGTCTTAAGATCCGCCATTTGAAATGCTACATTAGAAACAGAGTTTTCCTAATTTTTTAGTTATTTTTCTTTATGGGTTTGGTAGATAAGTTTCTTTTCCTTTAAGGCTCATGGAGCTTGGTGAAGTCCCCACATTCTGTGCATTCCTGTGGGTTTTGAATTGCACTTAATGGGTGAACATATGAATACGTAAAAATGCTCTGCCCCCAGCCATAAATTATTCATACCAATAGGCCACTCCTGCTGCTTCTGCACAGGCTGTGGAAGTTGGACACATGGACAGAGTGGTATTTCTAAGTGCTTTAGCATGAATCATGTTGGAGAGGGGCTAAGACTGCCAGCAATTCCCTAAAGAAAGTGTGCGTGTGCTTTCTTCTTGGAACATTTGCTCATAAGAAACTGTCGACTTATTCCCTGACTAGCGTGCATTCAAAGAAATACTTCTGCGTACATTAAGTAAAACACTTCAGCCTTCATTAGCAGGTCCAAAGGTGAGCAAGAGCATTAAAGAAAAGACTTGCAAACAAATAAGGTATGATCCTGAGTCTGCAACAAGCAGCTTTCAGAAGGCGTTTAAGCAGAATTGAGACTGCAGATTGCAAAACACCAAATTCACCTGACAAAGAGAAAGTGGGAGAGGGAGAATGAATGTGTGAAGCCACGGCAGGAACGTTCAAATCAGCTTAAGTGTGCAGCAGAGACCTGCAGACTAGCTGGGACGGTATCCTGGAAAATGCAAGCAGAGTACAGATGTTAGTTTTCAGGTTATACATGAAAGTCTTGATCATAGGGTCTTTTTTCCCCCATTTAATTTTGTGATGAAGGCAGATCCCAATTCAGCAGAGAGTGACCCTCTGTGGATGTCAATGGGATTCACACACATACCCAAGTGCTTTGCTGAATTAGGGCCAATGGCACCCATGATATCGGTATGTGAGAACCCCCTACACCAGTAGGGGTGTAGTTGACTCATGAACCAAACCCCAGAAAGCTGGTATTAGAAACTGCAAAATTAGTTAACATTTTGTCTTGGCATCCACAGGCAGTGGAAGGCAGATATATGAGATTTTAAGCAAGGACTTTAAAGAGATTTTTAATTGCTTAATTTTTTTTAAACTTTTATGTCCTTGATTCCTTTTTACTCATGTATTTAAAACTAATAACAGTGTTATTTAAAATCATTTTCTCTTACACCAGAAGATATGAAGCTCTATGACATAAAACTAAAACAATTATTTCTCCCATTAGGAATTATTTCTTGATGAAAAAAGCAGTATGTCATGCTTAAAAGAAAAAAAGATACAGTTCTTCAAATCTTCATTCAGAATAGAGGAAGAACCCTCAGAAGTGAAGATCCATTGTACAGGCAGATCAATCTAAAATATAAGGTCAATGCACTTGTGTAGAATTTAAGGATTACTGTAGGGTCTGGATGTTTCCTTTTCTTAGTTTCGTGTTTGCTCATCTTTAAATAAAACAGACTAAAATTGATTGAATTTCCTTACATTTATGTAATTAATATATCCTCATTAGAAATCAATTAACTCTGATAATTCCCATTGGTGACATAGTTGATAAACTGAATGTCAATCAGTGTACTAAAAACAGTGAAATATAATTTCTTGCTGTTCCAAGTGATGATCAACTAATCAGCAGTAAATTTAATCAGAACATATCAACATCAATCAGTCATATTAGTGCTTGAAAGCTACAATAACAAGCTACATCTGACAAGTTATGGGTATTGAAACAATTGTAGCCCATGTGCACACTTAAGTATATGGTTTATACATACACGTGCAAGCAGTTTAAACATATAAGAATATAAAACTCCCATGAATGAAGTAGTTAGCCTTGTAAATGTCTGCTGCTTGAACAGCCTACAGTTTCTAAAATCTGTACTGTGCTTTACTGTTAATAGATCCAAGAGGGTCTTATAATCAATGCCAGCTTTTCTGTATGTCTGTACTGCCTGTTCAAATAGACAAGCTTTAATCTCTTCCCCCTTGCTGGTGGGCAGTAAGTAGGGAGAGAAATGGACCTAAGTGATAGATTTTCCTGGACTTCCCTTCCTTACTTAAACAGTAAGGAGGAGATAAACTGCATAACTGTATAGAGTCTGCCTACCACTGGAGACTAGATTTAAGATGCCCTTCTGGAGAAGAGCCTGGCAGGACTTTGTAGCAGGGACACTGGCAACAGTCAAAATGGCATCTAGGGGCAACTCCTAAATTTTTATTGGGCTTTTTTTCATTCCAGTCATGAAAATTCAAGCTATTTAATGAAGAACTTAATCTCAGGTATGTAGGATACATGGAAATTTATTCATTCCTCTGGTGTAAATACAGACTTCACTATTCAGGCTCTGACCTTTAAGATGCACATATTTGCAGTGTTTAATTCTGCACCACACATGTTCATGGTAATGATTCAAAATCTGAAGAAGCATTTTGAAGGGTATTTATTTGATATTAAGAGAAGCATTTTAATTTGTCTTCAAATAGACCACAAGTGTACATCAGAGGAGTGTACATCTGTTCGGGGTTAGTTTCTATGGCTGAATGAGTATTTTGTGATAAATAACCTATTTAATTGATTTAACCTTTCTCTGTTTGCATATTTTCGGAAGATACTTTAAAATTTTCTTGAATTAGGGGAAATTACTCTTCTGTAGGCTCTCTGAAGATCACCCATAGGTTGTTTACATTTGAAAGACTGACAATTCAAAATTAAAAATGTAAGATAATTCTGAACTTCACTTGCCACATATCATTATTTCTCTTCACAAATTAGGAGAGATTTCTCATGAAACTGCTCTGAGCTACAAGTTTAAATCCACTTTGTGAATAGTGCTGTTATTCTCAAATGTTCTTCAACACTCCTGCCTGTGAACTCATCTGCAAGAATAGTCACAGAAAGTAAATGGAAAGAAGACAAACAGCCAAGACACATTCACTGTTTCACTTGAGTGAATATTCTTAGAAAATATTTAGAAATATTGGCTCTGTTATTAGTTATATAAATATTCATACAAATCTGTCTATCAGATTGCCTCCCTGAAATTACTCAGGCTTTTTTAGGAACTTGGAGAGAAAAGTCTCTTAAAAATATATTTCTGCACATTTTCCAGAAGTATAATAGACTGGATATGGCCTTATAAATTACAGGCTTTCCCATACTCATCCAGTCATGGGGCCAAACTTTAATGGGATATTGGCTCAGCAAGGTTGGAGGAAGGGCAGTAGAATTTAGCCTGTGATTTATACTGCTTTCAGAAATTGCTCAGTGAAAAAAAAAATACAGTAGTGGTACTTAGGTAGTACTGTTGCATGTAATTTATTTTCTGCATAACCCACATGAAATTTAATAAGATATAAAAAAGTCACATTTTTGACTGAAGTCTTACATATTCTAGCTTTAGTGAAAATAACTACTGGCTTCTCAAATGAGTTGATCAAGTAAGGCAAAAAGTGGAAAACATCTATTCATTGAAATGTGCTTTATTTGGTTATTTTTATTTAAAAAAAAGGGAATCGCATTTCACAAAATACACTAACATATGATAGAAATTAGGAAATGTGCTGTAGTTGTGTTCTCAGTGGGGATGAAAAATGAGAATGTTCTGAGAGCCTAGGGAGATAGGGTTCACGCTCCAGAGCCAGGAGCTATATTAGTCTCCAGGATAAAAAGACTGATTTTCATTAAGGACAGTGGTACCCACTGCCTAAAAAAAAAAAAAAATTAAAAAAACCTCTCTATATGTAGGAACTTGCTTTGTAGAATATCATAAGTTGGAACAATTACCATAGAGAAAACTTTAGTAAGCTACCAGCTTTGATAACTTTTCAATGGATTTTTATACACACTTGTGTGTGTTTGATGATCAGATACCAAGATAAGGTGGCAGTCAAACCCTGATGTAGCCAATTCTAACAAGTTTGTGGCAAATAAATGGAATTTGGTGAGTAATATTGTTAATTGACTTACTGAGGTAAACCTAGAAGCAAAGCAAAACAAAAAGCAAAGCAGAGAGCTGCCTGCATCCACTGGGGATTACATTCAACCTGCCACCCAAAGAAGAGCAGCAGCCACAGAGGCTTTGCTGTGCACCTGAGGAATTTGGCATCATCTGCAGAAGAAAATTATACAAAATGTGCAATTATATATATAATTTTACTTAAGTCCAGTAGTAATTCTTCTTATGGAACATGTATGTTGATTACAGACCCAGGGACTATATAATAAAACTCAACCTAAGCCAAACCAAACAAATAAAATACCTCAAATTTTAGTTACCAGCAATTCAGTAAAACTTGTTCCATGTAGCCACAGGGCTAATATGTTCCTGTTTTTCTCTGCAACCATAGCACAGCATCTGAGAGATGGGTTTACATTTGGAGCAAGGATGACTCAGATTAGACATTGAAACAGATTGCCTGGGGCATCTTCAGTGCTGGAGGTATGTAAGAAGGAATTAGATAAATATTTGTCAGAAATGCAATAGATATGGCTAATCCTGCCTTGGTGCAAGGGGCTGGACCCCCAGGAGCTTCCCAGACTTATGATTTAAAAGACAAAGCTATGTTTATAAAGCCAAAACTTTGGTCAAAGTTATAAGTTCAATAAACAATAATCAGAATATCTATGTTATTATTTGGCACCTAAAATTACTTTTAATGAAATTACTTTTAAATACAAAGACAAACACAGATTCTTTTCTTTTCCTTTTTTTTTTTTTTTTTTGGAACAAGGATACCATTGCCTTATGCTCAGAGGTCTACACTAAACATTTAAAATTCCACTAAGGGTAAAATCTTTCCCTTTCATGCAGTGTTCTCAGAAATGAGGTCAGGCATTTCTCAATCCCTGGCAAGAAAACTTTCTGACTCATTACTCCACCACAATGCATCCAGAGTTTTCCCTTGAGTCCCAGTCAAATTGTTCAAATGTTTTGGAAAAATATATCTTTGACATCCCAAGAAAGGGAATATAGAAAAGATGTCTTCCTAGCATGAAAAGATTAGAGTCCTCTTAGATTTAAAGCAGAATGTCTTTCAGTTTCCAAGCCATTATTATTTATTAATTCATGCAATGGGTTTCACAAGCACTGAAGTACTTTATAGAATTACAAATTCTACTGTAAAAACACAGATGCGAAAGTCCCATTATTGCAGACACTGCTGACACGTGACCAGCTTTCTTGTAGGACCCAGATATTATCAGAAATCCCCACTAATTTGGCATGGAAATGACTGAGCTCCTCTTGCATGATTGCTGAGAAGTTCCAAATTCTGCAAAGCTTCTGGGCCCTGAGTTTAAGACATAAGGTACTCACTTCAAGCACTTTGAAGGTCTCTTGCATTTTCTTTAATGATTGAGCCTATATACTTGTGTCCTGAACCTAATGCAGCTCATCCAAGCCTGCCAGAGTACACAGCTTTCTGGGACATCTGGGGTCTTTTTCTGAGCCATTAAGCCTCACATTCCTTTTTTTTTCCTTATGACTATCTGTACGTGTCCATTGCAAAAACATGTTGATGCATTTCCACTCCATTCCTCCTTCCACACTCAGACTCTGGCAGGTTGGACAGGACCTCTAAAGGTCTTCTGGTCCGTGTTCAGAGTAGGTCCAAAAATAAACCTTTCCTGCTATTTTTCCTGGGAGTCTGGTTTAAATATCAGCTTTGTCCACTTTGTCAATTTAATATTTTGTTGCTAATACCTTGTTTATATAAAATTCCTTAGAGACTTCTTGTGGACAGAAATGGACTAGTGCATCCCATGGTCGTAACCATGCAGGTAATTTCTGTCTTTAGAGAACCTATATACCCTGAGAATGGCTCACACAAGAGGCATCAGAAAAAACAGTGTGAGGGCTCTGGGCTGGGGAGGGGGCAGAGCAGAGACAAAGGACAACATTGAGTTAATGTGGAATTCATATTTCTACATCGTGTATCCATCTCAAGCCAAGGGATAAAATGGGGTAAGAAAGGGCCATTCTCAGTGTGCTGGACATAGGAAGAGTTGAAATCTAGCCCTTAATAAAATGGCAATACTAGAAAAAGTTGATAAATATGTAACATTTTTCCTTATTAAGAAAGCAGGTGAGATCTCCTGCCCTGTAAGGTGCTACAAAGCAGCTGTAATTCAAGACAAATAATAAGAAGATGATTTTCCTGAGAAGGAAAGCCCTTGTATGTGTACACAGTTGACCACCATCTTCCTTCTTCTGTCTCCTCTGAGTTGCTCCTATAAACTCTAACACTGACTTTGTTACTGTAAGAACAAGGCTAAAATGTTGTAGGGTTCCCAGGTGGTCCCAGACACCAGAGATACCTAAAGGATGGTGTTTCTGTTTAAGCTTGAAGCAAGTAAACGTATATACAAAATCAATTAGACTTAGATCAATTTGTGATCTTAAAAATGAAGAATTATGCTTTCACAATTAGGTGCTTTCGAGCCAAAATTAACAAGGCATAAATCAGAAGAAAACAGCACTTTACTTCTTGCACAGGACTTTTCTTGGAGCTGGAGAACCTGAGGGCTGGAGGGCTTCAGAGTGGCTTAACAACATTTCATACCTCTATCCTCACACACTACAAAGGCCAGCTCTTACACATGTACCCCTCTACTGCCACCTCTAGTAACTACAACATGCAATCTTGTCTGGAAATTTTGCTCTGACAAAAAGAAAGCTTTTCCACCCCATTTATTCCATACTGGAAAGCAGTAACAGAAAATCATTCATTTAGTGCGTGATTATATATCAAGGGTAAGTGGCAACTTGCTTTAGAGAAGGTGAGGTGTCATGCTAACACATTATATTCTAATATTAATAATTTGATTTAATATTTAACATTGTTTTTTGTGTTTAGATAAGAGTCCAGTAAGCTTTCTCAATCATCTCCCACACTTCATTTTCTGGAATATTGTGTACCCTGTCCCTCACAGCACTTATTCACACATTAGGAAAATATTGACATGGTGTTGTTATCCTATTTGTGCAAAGGTCTCATCTGCTGCTGACATGTCTGTTTCTTTAATCAGCCGTAAGAGTGCCGATGTGTCGCACAATCAGTGACAGACATTTATGAGCTCGACCTGGTAGCTCTTCAGTATGCACAGCTCCCATTGACTGAAGTGGGAGTTTTATATGTTTAAGGGCAGTAGGATTGGAGCGGTTCCAGAAAATGATC
The DNA here is from genome assembly GCF_025592945.1 of Manacus candei. Lineage (NCBI taxonomy): Eukaryota > Metazoa > Chordata > Aves > Passeriformes > Pipridae > Manacus > Manacus candei. Next base: position 341,761 of record NW_026138096.1, on the reverse strand, counting down.
CCTGCCTGCATTCGTGAGGACAAAGTGAAAACTCTTGACTTTCAAACAGAGTTTCACTGAGACTCCCTTCACTACATTTTTCATCCCTTTTTGGCTTTATGTAGCCAATGATTATCCTAACTGAGAAAGGGCTCGACTTTTTTTTCATTCAGGGTGTGAGAAAAACTTTTTCTTTTTTTTTTTTTTTTCAGTGTAATATGCAGTGGTTCCTGGGAACTCAGCCTCTCCCACATTTCCAGGATCAGGCCCTAGTGATGTCATTTCAGGAAATCTCAAGATAAGAAAACTGGCTTTCTGCCAGAAAAATGAGAAGCATAGATTTTGTTGCTTAGATCAAAAATATTAGGCCCACCCTCCAGAGCTTCCTGATCAGTTAAAGATGTGCCTCTTCAAAACACTTTTATCACAGAGTAGCATTAATGTTTCCCCCTTTTTTACTGCTCTGCTTTTGTCATTAACAAAACCTAGCATATATTTGCTTTCTGAAAGAGATTTTTTTCTTTATTTAAAAAAGTGTAAAAATCTGCCCGTTAGCCCTCACTCACACAGAGCTGCAGCCCAGGCAGCCAAGCAGTTGTAATCCAGCCAGTAACTCACTGAGCTCCTGGGCAGACAGGTCAGACAAAGCTCTCTCTGTGAGCCGCGCTGGTGTCCTTCCTGAAGCAAGGCTTGTGGGAGAAAGCCACAAAACCAGGAGTATCGAGCTGTTACACACCTCAGCTGCTTCCCCTCCTTTTGCAAAAGAGATTGTTGTTATACTGGACACTGAAGAGGACAGTAGTGGTTGTTTGCTGCGCTCCCAGTGACTCTTATAGCTATTGAGAGTTTTCAGAAATTTGTATGAGAATGAAATCTCACCGATTTAATTCTATTCTCGTTTTGCTACCTCATGATAAATTCATGAACCGTGCCACAAGACAGACACATTACATGTTGTTTGTGTTAAAATGGCAGTGCTATTCCTCCCACCTTAGGCAATAAATTGAGGTGCTGAAGTTAAAAGCCTCATTTTCCACTTCTTATCTGAGCAATGGATTCAGGTAGATATCTCTGGGGGGAAATCCTTGGATTTTCAGGTGAGTTGAACTGGGTAATAGGAAAACCTCTCTCTTTTCCCTAACAAAGACAGTATCTCCTCCTAACTTATTTTTGGTGAGAGACTGAATACTTTAAGCTCGTCTCTCACATCCAGACCAGGTTCAGAAGTTTTGCAAGACTGAAGCAAACTAAGGGAGGAAACAGGGCAGATAAAAATGAAGGAGTGTCAAATAACAGGCTTGCATATACCATTTCAAACAAGGATTTTCTGGAGGCTGTATTTTATTTTTATGGGGTGTGTGTGTAATATAGACTTTGTTTAGCTTTTAAACTGCCAGTGAAAGGACAAAACAGGGAGCAACTTAAAATACACGTTCACTTGGGCTTGACTCACCTTCAGCACTCTTTTGGTGCTTTGTTACTACATTTTAAGAAGAAAAACTACCATAAGAATGATTTCAGGGCATAAAGCTTTGATTTGGAAGTGAAATTTCTCAAGGTTTCAGAATATGTGAAGTGAAAAATGTTCTTCTGCCTGTTGTGGAAAGAGAGTAGGTCAAATTTAAACCTCAGTTCTCTTCCCGTCCTGGCATAGTCAGGTATCTGCATTTTCATTTAGCCTTGTGAATGTCTATTCAGTTTCTCTCTTCTCTCCTGGGTATGGAAGGAATGGAAGGTTTGAGGGGGGAGAGGAATTTATTTCATTAATGAATGGAGAGGTTTTAATTTATTTTTCTGAAGTATCACAAAATTAGAAAATGAATGGAAGGAACTGTTATGACATCTTGTCATTCCTGCTCTGCCTTTCCTCCAGCTCCCATAGGCTGTACTGATGTGCAGCTATCTGCAGATCTGAAAGGTATGAATCATCTCACACATTGCCGAGGTGAAACCTGGCAACTATTTAACACCACCACTGCAACACTATGGAACATTTTAAGACAGGAAATTAAGAATACCTGAGCCAGCTAAAGCCACAGGGGGAAGTTTAGATGGACAGAATTTAATTACCCATTTTGGAATTTGGCCAGGACACCAAAACTTACACCTCAACCCTCTTGTAAAGTGCCATCAGATCTTTAATACTAACAAGTGGTCAAAACATTAGCTTTAGATCTACTACAAATGAGAACAGTGCTAAAAGTCACCTAAGACCTGTTAAGGTATTCATTTCCTACTGACTGACAGGAAGGGTACAACATACTGATTCACATACAAACAAGCTAGAGCACAGTTAGCAAAACATCTTTCCTAGCAGCACTAGAGGCTTTTCTTCCATAGACATAGCTTAATGTTTTTGGGAGGATTTTCTGTATTTTCAGAAATGCATCAAGTAAAAAAAAGACCCAACATATTTTATTATCTCACCAGTCAAAATATCCTTGTGCTCCCCTTGCGTAGCCCCCAAATATACTTCAGTGCTCAGCCTCTTGCTTATTGCCATTTGTAGCATGGAAAAGAGACATGCCATAGTGAATAGCAGTGTGTTGACTTTAAAGGGAGGATTAAAAGCCTGGAAGTCTACACTTTTTCAGTTCTCACATTATTTTTCTTAAGCAAGCTGTATACTATTTAATGTTTATTTGTGGTGATGATGAAAAATTCTTTCTGTGGGTTATCTTTTCTAGAAGAGTAGGATTTCTACAAATCACCATTCTTGAAATTCCTTAGGCTGAGGAATTATGTCAGCCCTGAAAAGCATGAATTCATTATTCTCATCGTGTTACTCTGTTGACATAATTCCCTAACAGACTGGGACATGAGGTGTCCCATTTTGATACTTCAACCTACGGCCACTGCTTTTGCCTTCTCTAAATAGTAAACACTTCTGTGTCTGTGCTCCTGTTTTAAAAAATCCTTTGAGCAGAATATCTATATAAAAAGGAAAATCTGGGTTAGCTGTGGTCCACCAGCAATTTATCAAGTAGTATTAGTTATGTCTGTGGGATATTTTTCATTATCTGAGGATTATTAATAGAGGCTCTATATACATAGTGAATATTCCTTGACTAATAATTGAGATAATATCGATATGAAGCCTAGTTTCATTAACACCTTAGTAAAGAGACTATGATGTGAAGGTGCTTTTCCCCCCTCCAATTTGTAATCAAAAGTTACTTAATAGTAAAATCAGTCTTTACTTATAACTGAGGTTGTGGACTTTGGGAGTTGGCAGAGCCAGCTGCTGGGCTGCTGGGAGCCAGACTCTTTTTGATCTTCATATTGAATGGTTTCCTTTGATCACCTAGACAATAGATCATAAAAGAACAGAGCTTTTACCCATATCTCCCTAAATTTGCAGGTAAATAATGAGATGGTCTGAACTGAGGCTGGAGTGTAAGATTTTTAACAAACAATTCTCCCCTTTGAAGTAGACTTAGTAAAATTAGCATATAAATGAGCAATGCTGCTACATAAGGACATGTGGCTGAAGAAAAGGGATAATTGGACTGAGGGGGTTAGTTTCTAAATGAGGTCTTTTGCTGAATGACCGGCAGTTAAACTACAGGTGTGTTCATTTTGTGAGTTGAAGATGAGAATTGAACAATGGGCTTTACTTAAGTTGGGGACTGTGGCCGGTGTGGGAGAGGAGTGGAGCTTTGTAGCTGGCCTGGAAAGTGCAAAGCCAGGTGTGAGGCAGGGCAGATACAGACCATGCCTCTGTGGGAAGAGGCATTCTAATCGGTGCTGTGAAGTCAGACTGTGGTCCATTACACTGGCATTCTCCTCTGTCATCCCCAAGTATGCAATGCTATGTGATATGATCCTCCATAAATATCCTCAGAGCTCCCTTTGCTGTGCCTGTGAGGAAGAACCATTATGCTGAAATATCTGTACCAGTGGCTGCTGACAGGAGCTGCATAAGCTGAACTCACCTAACTCAAAAAGCCAGAACAAGGATTTAGTGTGGTAGCAGCAAGTTAACATTGGGATTTTTGAGCCTCACAGCTTTTCATTTCACCAGAATCAGTGGAATTGCCTACCCCAGTGGGAAACTGCCACCTTGTTACAGGCTGCCTTGGACTGTCTCCTCTCTGCATGGCTGGGACGGCCTCCCTGGCACCAAAATAACCTTTTCCTTCCATAGCAAGGACACATGCCTGGAGCTCTCTCAGTAGTGCTGCTTCCTAATATACTAACTGAAAAGAAGGTTAAATTAAGTACAAGGGTTTTGAGTCAGCTTTCAACAAAAGTTTCTCAGTGTGCTTGAAAGAATCACACTCAGTCCACTTGCTCCTTTAATCAATTTAATAAAAATCAAACTTGAGACTGACAGGGGACAGTACATGGAAGAGACCATGATCCCAGTGGCACCTAGATAGCAAGCAGGATAGTTCATTCCGTGTGGTACAAAAACCAAGCCCAAATTCCCCCTGTGACTGGCTTTGAGGAAAGATATGGGCTAAGTTTCTGTGGAGACCATGAGCATATTCTGGAGCTACTCACTGGCTGTCCTCTGGCCCAGATACTCCTGAGATCACCTTTGCCCTTCGACAGGAGATGGGATCAGCCCCTCTTCAGTGGATCAGCCCTCTTGTGACATGGAAGGCTGAATCCAGTTCTTTTAGATTTTAAGTGAGTGTTAAGGGCAGCATTTTTTCAAAGATATAAATGACATTTCAGTCTCTTGTGAATGTATCCTGAAAAAAGAGTTTCTGTACATCAGATTTTCCCTCATCATAATACTCCTTTCCTGCCCTTGGAGACCTGTGAGGACAGGACTTTGTCCTACTAGTGAGTGCAGCATCCTTCTGAAATCTTTGACTTGCAGTTGGAACTCTGTCGGAAGCTTTTTCAGGAGGTGAAGGTGACCACAGTGGGCTGCAGCAGCCAGCTGTGCTGGGAATAGCCAGGTACCTGCTCTAACATGGATGACTGAACCAAGAGGGGGCTTTGGGGAGGTTTTTTTGGAGGTACTTGAACTTGAGGCTGAATTTGGACAAGGAGAGTTTACTGTAGAGCTCTAGAAAGATAGGTGTGGGATGGCAGTGGCTGGGAGCTCTCCAGCTGGGACCTGGGCATGTTCATGAAGCAGACCAAGGGATGAGGAAGGTTGTAGTGAATGGGTTTAGAAACAGGAGCTTTGTCACAGGAGAGGTGGGGCAAGGGCTGGGGGGGAGGGCAATGGGCAACAAAGGAAATGGATTTATTGAACACCTCTGACTTAGATGTTGTGTTTGGGGCAATCCTCTGTCCCATTTTTCTCCTCCCTGCCTGGGTTGTTCTTTATTTCTTTTTTTTTGTTTTTGTTTGTTTTTTTTTGTTTGTTTTTTTGTTTGTTTGCTTGTTTGTTTGGGTTTTGGTTTGGTTTGGTTTGGTTTGGTTTTGCTGCTGGCAACAGGAGTAGTCTGGCCCAACTAAACAGAGCTGATTTGTTCCAGAAAAATTGATATGAACTTTTCCTGCTCTTCTGAAATCTTTCTGTCCTCACCTCTTATATTTATTAGTGTTAGTTCAAAGTGATTCACCAAAAGTTGACCTGAATTCTCAAACTAGTTTTTTTTCTGGCAAATAAACTCTTCACTAAAAACATATGTGCCCATCACTACACTAAATGCATGCAATCTATTTACTTGCTGTTTGGCTGATGGCTGGCCCCTTCCCAGCAGCACAGAGAAGATGGAAGGCATTAAGAAAAGCCCTGAATATTGCCGGCTGAATAGTCTGCAAAAAAAGGATAGGGATGATAGGAATGAAATCCTATCACTGTTAAGAGGCACTTGGAAGATTTTGCTAAAATTTCTATTAAAAAAAAAAATCAAATGGAAATCCATGCACAAATAAAAACCATGCACAGCACTTTGAAACCAAACTAGTGTGGCACCATAAATACGTGGGAATTAAAAAAAAAAATAAAAAAAGGACCATAATTGTAGGCAATGCACTTTAGCGGCTCAGTTCAGTATGGCATAGCCTCAAAAATGCATTTCAGAACTGATCTCTTCATCACATGGGGGAAAGGGGCTGACAGAGCTGCAAGCACAGAGGCACAGCATCTGCTAAGACTTTACTGCCTGGCCACTGTTCTAGCACACTTGCCATCACTGCTAAGCCTGTGACACGGTGGGGCTGAAGCCAGCCTTGGACTGATGGGTCACTCTGAAAACTGCAGGCAGAAAGGCCAGGTAACGGGATCACCTTTGTGAGAGCAGAAAGGTGGCAGAGAAGCTGAATGTGGAGCTGGTGTTCAGCAGCCCCATCGGTAGAAGATGTAGGGGCTCTTGATGAAGTTAGGGGGTCAGTTCAAAATCTTTTCAGTTGTAAAACAGAGGGTGAGGAGGCAGAGTCTCTTCAAAAAGGAACTGAACAATTGTCCTGGTTTTGACTGAGAAAGAGTTAACTTTCTTCAGCTGGTACAGTGCCGTGGCTTGGATTTTGTGTGAGAATAATGTTGACAACACACTGATGTTTTGGCTGTTGCTCAGTGGTACTTACTGTAAATCAAGGACTTTTCAGTGTCTCATGCTCTGCCAGTGAGCAGGTGCACAAGAAGCCATGAGGGAGCATAGCCAGGAGAGCTGACCCGAACTGGCCAAAGGACTGTTCCATTCCATAGAATGTTCAGTATATAAACTGAGGGGAGCTGGCTGGGATGGGCCAACTGCTGCTCAGGGTTGGACTGGGTATCAGTCAGTGGGTGGTGAGAAATTGTTGTGTGCCTCACCTGTTTCTCTTGAGTTTTATTCCTCTCCCTCTCTCATTTTCATTACAATTATTATTTTTGTTATTATTATCACTAGTATAATTATATTTTACCTTGTTTTAACTATTAAACTGTTCTTATCTCAACTCATGAGTTTTACTTTTTTTCCCCTGATTCTCCTCCCCATCCCACCAGAGAGGGGGTGGGTGTTTGGGGGAGTGTTTAGTGTGAGCAAGGAGCTATGTGGTATTTAGTTGCCAGCTGGGGTTAAACCACAACAACTGTGCAATGCCAATAGTTTGATTGGAGACACCAGCAAGAATTGTATAAGGGTCTCCTTACTGGCTAATGCAGTAGCATTACTAAAAGGGTATATATCCTCTAAATGCATTCCCCAGCAAAAAGGGTAGGCTGCTGGCTCCAGCAGGTAACAGTGCAGAAGGGAGATTTTCCATTGAGGGGGTTGTGAGGTGTTTTATTCAGGTTTAAAGCAGGTGACACCTGCTCTTGGGGCTTCCATAGAACTGAAAATGCATATCTCAAAGGTTGATGAAGAGTGGAACAGAAAAAGACCTTTTTTTTTCCATATGGGGATCCTTTTGGTGGCATAGGGAAGGAAATATTTCACTAGGAAATAGGAATAGTCATCAAGGAAAGATGTAGAAAACAGAAAAATTACAGGATGAAATAGGCTCAGTGGCAAAACAACTGGGGGGTTGAAAAATTACCAGAAAAGCGATATTCTCAAGAGTGCAAGCAATAGCACAAGCTCCACTGAAAATGAGGTTAGTTTTGGAAATTAACATCACATCTGTCTAGTTCCAATAATCCTTGTCCATTTTAAAATGGAGCTCATGCCACAAGATATCTGCTATAAATAATCAAATACATTATAACCTGGACATATCCTCTACATCAAATAATCCTACCATAAAAACTGAGAATAAAGGAATTTTCTGGATAACTAGCACTTAAGAAATTGTTCCCCGGTGGGTTATTTGCAGCCTATTCTCTACTTCAGTAGGAGTTTATGTTGAATAACTCACAGCTGTGGAAATACCTGCACAATGGAATTTAATGCTGCTAATAAAGGGATCCAAATTGGCACAGCTTCACTCAAGACACACTAATGTTAAGATATACAAGTGTCTTGGGTCATGTAAAAGGCTGAGTGGCTTCAGTGCAGAACTGTGGATGCTCATGTGGAGGGGTGGTACCCACTGCTGAAGGATGGGATGCTGCAGTGAGTGAACAAGGCAGCCCCGTGCTGTCCTGGAGCCTCATCGAGGCACTGCTGGTTTCCTGTGAGGGACCATGAATGTGCCATGAGGCCAGATCAGCTCTGAAGCCTTTTGTCTTTGTACAGGAAGTGGGATTGTCATCATAGTCCTTTTGAGGGAATTACAGGAAACTGTTTTTTGGGAACTGCTGCACTGTATACACAGAGAGTGCCATAAAGCCACGCATGTACACAGTGGCCACATTCCAGTCAGGGGTAATCCATTCTGGTCACATTTAAGGGACCAGCTGCCATAAGAACATCCCAAGATGAACCCTTGTAACTGGAAAGCCAGAGCTGACAACTCTGTATGCCTCTTTTAATTTTTCTTTTTTTTTTTTTTTTTGACTCTCCTAGATTAGTCTATTTTCAAATATTGAAGGGAACTGGGGAAGGGAGGAGAGGAGAAAGATGGAATAACTGATGTTTTGGATGATCTACATCATTCATATGTCCTTCAACTATCTCTCTGCAACATTTACAAGCATATTTCTGTAGAGAGTTGGGCAGGACACAGCCTGTGTAATTCACTCTGCAGCATCATGGGTTAGTCAAAAGCCTTGAGAAGGGAACCTCATCAGCCCACCCCTGGCTAGATCAGAGCTGCTTGTATTTGATATTTTACTTCCAGCTCAAGAAATTTTTAACTGTTTGTTTTAAACTTAAAACAAATTTGTGGTACTTGTAGTTTCATGCAAATCACATCTGGAAAGAAAATTATCAAAGTACAAGTTAAAATTTCAATACCTAGAAGAAACCAAAAGAATAAAAGGCATTCAAACCAAACAAAAAACTTTTGGTTGAATAAAAAAAAAATAAAGAATTATGATTTTGAGGAATCATTACTTCTATACATATATTCTGGGTGTTTCACAGCAGCCTGCAGTTGTATAGGCAGATATTTGGCAGTGATAGTCAACCACAAACCTTCCCTCAAGAAAGGCCCTGATCTGGAGGAGATTGCAGGGTACTCGGATGGAGGGTGAAGTATTGGTAAGGGTATAACAGTCTCAGAAAAGCTATGACTGCAGCCAGGGTTTTAATGTGACAAAATGACTCCCCTGGTTTCAAGGTAGAGATGTCCCTGTGTTTTCTTTCTTCTACCTTAAAGGATATATCAAATTAATCTGCCTGTTAAAGGAGATTGTTGCAATTAAAAAACAAGAACAGTTTCTGGCACTAACCTGCATGGTCACAGGTGATTAAACAATAAAACAAATTAATAAAATTAATAAAATATAAAATAAGATCAATTTTCCATTTTCCCTTCTGAGTCTTGACCTTGCAGCTACATGTCTGCCCTGGTATGGGGAAGTGCCTGCATGAGGCTCATCCCTAGAAGTTTGCTTTCATTACTGATTGCAGTTTTCTTACCCAATACATTGAGTTTTCTTGGAAACTGCTGTCTTGTAGATTGCCGCTTTCGGAAGCATCAGACTGTTCGAAGGCAATTAGTACACAGACCATCCTTCCTTTCCCAACAGTTCCCCTCCCTGCTTGAGAACTGGCCATGTCATGGGTCTCACAGAAAAATCATAGGACTTGACAACTCTCATTCCATTTTAAAAGCCCATATCCCACTATTACATGGTCTTCAGCTCAAAAATGTTGCCTCCCTGCAGAGTGCCACTGTTCAGTTCCTCATTATAAACTGGCCATTAGAATTTTTTCTTCCCTCTCAGGAATGCAGCTGGCATCTACAGAAAAGCCAAATCCTGCTGCGTGAAATTTGTGAGTTAGGCCCTTCTCAAGGAAATTCTGACTTAAAAAAAGGGAGTATATTTAAAAATAATACATTTTCTGGGAGAAAAAAGGCTGATATAGGCTATATTTTTTGAGTTCTTAGGCTGAAACAGCAGCAAAACTTGGAAGTTTGCTAAACAAAGTCAACTTGAAAGTCCTTGTCCCTGTTGACACAAAGACCAGCAGCAGAGATAGCTGTGGTATGTAAAAATGAAATTGCATTACTCCTACACAGCTCAGAAACCACAATAAAGGTTCTTGATTGCTGTCCAGAGTCCTTAGCAATATGTCCAGCTCCTGGAGCACTTCCCACCTGATTCACACTGGAGGAGCTGGTGGTCTAAGCACAGATACAGACATAGAGCTGCTGACAAACACGAATGAAAAGATAGCTGTCTCAGTTGTTCACCCTTTGTTATCACCCTTTGGAACATGAGTTTAACCTGAAGGGGAGATTTCAAAGAAAACAGCTGAAAATTTCTTTTCAGACTGGAGTTTGCAGTTAAAGACAGGCAGAAGCCCCAGTATCGATCACAGTTCCTAAATTTCACACCTTCTGTCTGCTGAATTTGAGCTCTCTTGGCAAGCTGGGAGCAAACCACCTTGGTTTTGATGGGTTTGTCTGTGTGGAGCACACACAGGTCCTGCATTCTGTATTACACATGGCCAGAAGATGGAAAGTTAAAAACTTTGTGCAAAATGACAAACAAATTTTCATAAGATATCAAAGACTGATGGAAGAAAATAGAATGGAAAACCCCCCCAGCATCTGAAAGCACCAAACACCAGTTCTTAAAAGCTTTTTCAGTACTCAGACCCCCCAAGAGACCGCTCAGGGAGGATAAAACTTCATGTGATGAAATTAGAGTTGCAGTTGAATGTGATAAGATGTGTTAAATGCCTGCTTCGTATCAAACATTTGCTAAAATGTCTCCTAATGCACATACAAAAGAGACGCTAACCTTATATATTACAACTGTTCAATATGAAATTATACACAGCATCTCTGATGAATTCGGAGTTGTTGAGACAGAACTATTAATTAAACTGGGCTGATATACAACTTGAGGATCTCCACAGATCAGGTAGAATTTCTTTTAGCATGGTATAAAGTACACAGTCTGAGAAATGCTCTGCATGTCACCTTCCAACTGGTAAGATATTGGACACCTGAGAAGTGTTTCTGTCACAGGGCACTGTACAAAGTGAAAAAAAAAAAAAAAAAAAAAATTGGACTCCAGCTATGAGCACTGACCTAAAGGATCATGAATTTGGGTGTCCAGCAGGCATGGAGGCACACTGTGTGGGCATTTATCTGCTTCAGCTGAAACACGTTCCCTTGCTAATGTGCAATAACCTGAATTATCAGGGATGGATTTAGTATCTTATCCAAACTGAAGCTTACCAGTCTCATCCTGCTTCCTATAAAATTGATGGAAACACAGTTGGGAATTTCTTGGGGAGCTGGAGTGCTTGTGCTCTGTTGTGGTTGGATGCTTTTTATAACATTTTTGATTCTGTATGCACGAGTGTATTATTTTCTGATGTCATCTTTAGTGCATAATGGTGTTTTAAAATGTGCTTATGAATTAAGACTTCCCATAGACCCTTTAAAATTATTTCTTGATGTGAGGGATAGTTCTTTTATTTTGGAAGTGATTCACAGGGTCAGGGAAGAAATGCTTTTACGGTTAAATTGTTCCATCACTGTTCCCAATAAAGCCTCTCCCTTTGAAAGAACTGATACTAGTTGCTGTCAAAATAACATGGTAAATTAGAACAGATTTTAATACTCTGAACATTGAGTGGAAATTCATATTTTCTCATGAAATGTACCAACATGGTCCATAAATTTAGAGACTTCCATAAGTGACTTTCTATCTAAAGGTACCATCTGCCATTCTGAAATGCTAGGGTACCACCAGGCTTCCTAATAGAACATAATAGTATGTTGGAATAACAGCAGTTCTATGGGATGTTAAATATTCAGTAGCTTCTCTTACATAGTAGAAGATTCAGGCCTTAGCCTTGTATAAAAATATGCTGTCAAAAAGCTAGAAAAAACATACAAATCATCCAGTCCTACACAATAAAACCAGCTGCTGGGGTTACGTGTGCCCCAGGGCAGCTTTAATTTGGACATGCAATATATCACCATGGGGCTACTTGATCAGAGTTGCAGTCTCAGGAAATATTTTCAGGACTATTCAATTTCCATTAGCAGTTTCTCCAGGATATGTTAGACACAAACTGGGTTTCCTTCAGTATCAATCATTCCTGTTTTCTCTTTCATCCTGTCTTTGCTAAAATGGGATTTTCATGGAGGCCGTGAAATTGCAAAATTTAGTCTGTTCTATCATTTAGACTCCGTTAATGGTGTTTTGCAGCAACAGCTGGGTAAGGAGCCTCTCTCCACCCTGGTGCTAGAGAACACCCAATGATGTCCAGTATTTTCCTTTCCCTTTGGTAGTTTCCTCCCCCTCTGGCCCCTGTGTGTTTCTGCACACTTTCAGACAGATCATCCTTGGTAGCTCTCTGGGACGGGGCACTTCTTGCTTTGTCCCCCAAGGATCCAAGTTGGTTACACTTTGCTAATGTGTGATAGCAGTACCTTCTCCAGGACCAAGGTTAAAAATGAGTCACAACTTTCACAGAGGCCTGTGATGCTCCAAGCATGCAAATACTAGTTATACCTCCCAAGGTCCCTTCCAAACCGAATTATCCTACTACATTATTACATTCATACATATCAATGCATAGATGATGAAACCTGAGGACACCTTTCTGAAAAAACTACAAAGTTGCAAATACTGCTTATTTTTGCTTGTTGTGGAAAGAGAGAAAGAAGGAGACTGAAGAACTGAAATGTTCTCACGAGGGGCAGCCAGTGAGACCAGCTGATGACTCATGCGAGTTGGAAGTTCCCTGAGAAGGGGACTTTGCTGAACAAAGATCCACAAAAAATATTAATCCCCAAACAAAGCAATTCAAAGAACAATCAAAACCCACCAGTGCCTATGACTCTTGCAGGGTTCAAGTCCTTTGTAACAGCAACCAGCTTGGTTATCAGTGTTCATATTCAGTCACTTTACTAATTATGTGATCTGCTTTTCCAAGTAAACTGGAATTTCCTCCCTCTGATTTGTGAGGGCACTTCTCAGAGCCAGTATTTCCCTCCATTTAGCTAAAACAAACAAGAGCTTTCTCTTTGAAAGTATTTCAACATCATAAGTTTCCTTCCTCCTTTTAATAGCTGCAGGGCTCCCCAGAGGGAAGTATCAACAACATTATTCCCTTCCAAATTCTAAGAGAGATACAATGTTCTGGTAGGTGTTGGGATTAGATTACAGTAAAATTAATTATTGGTTTCAAGCTTTCACTCTTCAGGCTGCAACCTGAGCTCTCACAGACCTGTTACCTTACCTGTACCAGGTTACACCTGTGGTGTTTATTCACCTTTCCCACTGCTCTGTGCCAGACACTCATGGAGCACACAGAAACCACAGTGTCATTTAATTGCAACCCCCAACCAAAAGCCACAAAATCCATTAGTTCATGTGATCACTGTACTTTAATCCTATACCTGTTGGGGAGTGTTCCTGAGGACAGGACACAAGCACTTGGGATTAGAAACGGGATCACAGGCTCTTTCTTGATAAGTTTACCATGACATTTGAAATAGGGTAAGAAAAGCCAATGCAGCAGCTCAGAGAACAAAGGAAGGAGCAGTGAGGAGACTGCATGTCCAGCTGCTGTACATCTCGACCTGATTCCTTGAGCTGGCCCATTTTGGACATTTCTTTTATGAATAAATAAGCGAATAAATAAAATTAGCTAGCTCCATCTGTTATTCACCCTAACCACAACAGGGTGGATTGATAGCTTGTAGACGAGGTTTTTGAGGAGATATGGAGAAAGTGTCCTTCCAGATTAATTCAAGGACAGGACTCCAAGGAGTCTGTTGCCCATTTTTCAAGCGATCCTATGTTTATTTACTGAAACAACAGGAGTAATATGACATCATAAATCTTTTAAAAATTGAAATAGTAGTGCCAGTCTTGAAAGATTAATAATAAGGAACGCCTTTTAGAGTGTGCTTGTGGAAATGTAACATGAATGATTAGTGGTGTTGAACGTTAGAATTACAGTGTATAATTGTAATGTTATAGCAGTTATATAGGAGCCAGAGATTCCTTAATGGAATACATTGTGAATTTAATTATTTACATGGAAAAATCAGGACTGATATAGTCACTGAATGATAGACCTACAGTTTCCTATATTCTGCAAGTGTCACGAAGGAGCAGCATTGCTATCCACGTTTGTTATTTAGATAGATTTAAATTCTACCCTACAACTGATATCCTTTGTGCTCTAGAGCCTGGAGTGTCTTTTAGGCTATCTTCCTGCAAGGCATACCATAGGTGCCAAAATTCATTGAACAAGGATTTTGATTACAGGAGCATGGACCCACGTCAGGGGCTGAGGTTGGTTCCTGGGGCAGAGAGGGAGCTGTCTTGCTAAGAAACAAGTGGCCACACAGGGTGCTTTGCCCTCTATTCCTTCTGCACTGGTCACTTCAAAACTCTTTGGTGGCATCACATCTAGCAAAAGCATGATTAAAAAATATCTATATATTTTTGGGATATATAGATTTCCCTAGACTGACTTCAGGGTGTATGTACAGCCACTCAAAAAACCCCCCTAGAAGTTCTTCAGCTGTTTTTATAATGTCAGTAATATTAAAAATACAGTTTCAGGCAAGAGCAAAACATCACCCCCGTGCAGAAAAGGCAGGATTGTGTAGACTCAGTATCTCTGTGTCGGCAGCTCTCCCTGTCTTTGCCACTCGCAGGGTGCACCTTGCAGGGCTTCCCAGCTGCCCCGGGACGCAGGCGTGTCCCTCTGTGCCTCCCGGTTCAGCCGAGGGGCTTTCCGGGCTGGGCTGTGCTCAGAGCAGCGGCACCACTCCGGGGGTTTTGCTTGCTCGGTGAACAATGGATATGTTAGCAAAGGGAAGAAAGACGGAGAATTTTTGAAATCCTCTCAGCCCCAGTTGAGGGACTCATCATACAGCTATCAGACAGGATTCAGCAGAGTGGAAATCCCTGTTCTGATAAGCCCCAGCCCTGGAAGGCGAGGGATGCAAAGTTCAGGATGGAGGTGTGCTGGCTGGATGCCCTGCACTCCCTCACACTTGGCTTTCCCAGCTGTAACCCACCCCTGGTGTTGCACATCGTTATTGTTAAAAAAGATCATCTAACCAAATCGAGCTGTAAATGATTCACACCCAAGTACAGACTTTCCCTTTTGCTGGAAAAAGACTGAAATTCAGTGAAAGTCTATTTTCAAAAATTCTTGGTGTGTGATCCTGTCTTGGTGTGTGATCCTGCACACAGGCATGTATGTTTTGCATGCAAGGAACTGTAAATGCACTGTATAAGAGCACGTTTGTTAACACAGTTTATTGGCACACTTATTGGCAAAGCATACATAAAATACAGTTGTATTATATAACACACTGACTCACTGTGTCTTTACATAATGAGTTGAACATATTAATATGTAAATGAAAAAAATTAGTTTCTTTTATAAAGTTTCACATAAATACACCGGAATTAAAAAAAAAAAGTAAAAGAAAAAATGAGGGCTTTACAAAAATATTATACAAGAAATATACTATGAAAAGAAATAACAACAAAGCCAACTCAGATACAATAATAAAAACACAAAAGTTTTAGATTTATTAAGCTGCCCACAAAGTTAATGGATTACATGGCTTTAAAATATCTGGATCGACAGCAATTTTACAAAGCATAAACTCTCATAGGACTGGGTGTCTTTTTCCACATAAAAATATTTCTCATGTCTTTGATGAAAAAAAGACATTTCTTGTTTCAGTATTTTTATTAAATGATGGATAGAGTATCTACTGGCATCAGCTAAATGTAAATTAAAAATGCTGGATCCTTTATATGATTAACTGATGGAAGAAAAGTTAAAGAAAGAACAAAAGTTACTTTAAATTACTTTTCCTTAAAAGCTGATCTTTTTCTGAAACAAGAAATTTCAGGTGCAAGTTGAAAAGCAGAAAATATATTACAATTGTAAAAAGTTTTACATAGTTACGTTAATGAGATCCTGAGCACTGATGACTTTAAAATATGGCCATTGTTTGATGAGGAAAAAAACAACCCCTTCCAATAAAACGCACTGTCAGAAATTTTTCATGAGATGCTGTATCTTTTCCAATTATTTTAATCGAGGTCAGTGCCAGTATCATGTTGTATGAGAATGCTTCCAAGGTATGTATATGGAAGCTTATACAAGAGTTTTCCCTAATGAAAAAAAATTGGATAGCTTTAGTTTAGAAATAGATACTTTATAATTTGAAAGGTGTTTCTTTTAAATTTTATTTTGAATAATGCTGTGAAACAGTAATTAATAACCCACTGACATACATTGCAGTGGGCATGGCTGCAGGTTAACCTATTGGGAAGCTTGTGGTGTGGGGTTTTCAGATTTTGTCTCCTGGTTAGCAGGAGGTTTGCTGTTCCATGGGCTGTTATTTCCCAGTGCAGGTGAATTGTTGAAATCTTCTTCATCATCCATGCCATTTGCTGCATCATACTGTGTATTCTCTAATCTAGTGATAAGCCTTTCGTCTTCATCCCCAAATTCGCCTCCCATCAGAGTTGGTTCTCCTACCACCATCACATCCTGTGAACAGCACCCAATATTTGTTATATGGAAACCTTGAGAGAGAAAAAATCAACTTAAAAAAATTATGTTAGAGAATTTGCATCGCTTAACTTTGTGATATTTGAACAACAGAGTTAAAAGTTCCCGCATAGTAGGAAGCAGGAGACAGGCTTACACTTTATTTCTAATTAAATGAAAAGCTATAACACATCTCTCTAGCTGCATGCTCACGGCTCTGGATCTCAGAACCCCCAGAACTGAAAAGCAGGTAGACTGAAAAATGTGCCTGCTTTTAAGCAAACAAACAGGCTATGAAACTGCTTTTAAACTCCTCCTTGAAATATTTAGCCTTTATCCAGTAATTTTTTCCTGAACCATTTTCTTTGGAAAGGCACCAGGGTGCATCTCAGTTGGAACTTTGCGATATGTGTATTTTAGAAGTAGTTTAAAAGTAACTGCATTTCTTATCCTCAGACTTCTCAAACATGGAACACAACACTAATAAAGATGGTAACTCTCTAATCCATAGCCAGCCAAGCCCTTTTACGCATCTAATATACTTGACATTCTGCTACTTAATTATGGTAATTAATTTAGGTAAAGTTTTCGATAAAAACAATGTTCACACTGATTTGACAATTTGCATAGCTAATTAAGTCATTAGCAAAAACCTGCTGATTGCCAACAAGCCCTGAATTTACCATCTGTTATTTCATGGTGCCTGTCACCTAACTCCATGTAGGCAACCCTGCCGCCAATCTGTGCAGTAAGAGGACCAATCTGTCCAGCTGGTACCGTAAAAGCAAGATGAAGAGTGCTAATTATAATTACACTGATGAAGCTAGTAGTCATCAGAAACTAAAGCATGCAAGAAAGACAGAATTCATCTAATCACTGCTTTAAGTACAAATTGTCCTTCCATGAAAACAAGTAAACCGCCTACTGTACTCCAGTGCATCACAGATTTGCTGCAAAAAACCTAAGCAGCATGGGATAGAAAGGTGCAAACTTGAGATTGGAAAGCAAAGGTGCAAAGCCAGAGAGCTCTCTTGTTCCCTCTGTTCAACAGAGAATCAGGCTGCTGTGCTAACTGCTAAAGAAATATGTGGGATGCATCTTTTCATGCAGCTCAGGTGTCAGGGCATCAGCTAGTGCTTGGTAAAAGTGCAGTAATTCCAGATGTCTAGCTTCATTCCTGCTGATTTAACAAGCTCTTCCAAGAATCCTAGCAAACAACAGATTCATATTTTAAAGGATCTGGTTCTCCTTTTGAATGTAAAAGCATTTGTAAAAAGCAAACAGAAGACACGTTTGCATTTAATAAGTTTTCTTTTTAATCAGATGTGTACTTCCTTCACCACAAAACAACACAAATTATTGCCTTTAAGTGCTTATACTATTTTTTGATATCCCTCAACAAAGGCTGGCATGATACAGAAGAATTTTTGTATCACATTTTCAGCCTATGCTATGTAAAATATTTTTGAGTATATGGAAACTGTTACATGATTTCTTCTTCACTTTGTCTATATTTTGTTACTCCATATATCCATAAAATATTTGGTTAAATAAAACTCACACACAACTTTAAGACATAGAAGTTTTAAAGACAAAGGTGTTCATAAGCAAAAGTTTGTTCTAATTTATTCCATCTCTCTAAACAATAGACAATATATAGTGTGCACTGCTGAACCAGACCTGACCCCATTGTATTGCGAGAGCATTAATGACAAGAGAGACCTGGCAGAGGACAGCAGGTTGGGTTTGAGGTGTGCAGTGTGATATGGCAGGCAAAAAGACCAGAGTGGCTGAAACACAGAATCACTGACCGAGGTGGCAACAGTTCCCTTTACTTCAATGTTCTTGAGTACGGGCCTCAAGTTCTCCCTGCTGCCACACCAGCAAGAGGTCAGTGACTTGGATGAGACTTAGAGAAGCGTATCAAAAATCACCGTGGGGCTAGAACAGCTGGCTGGGGAGGCCACATGAAAGAATTAAATATGTATTACATCCACCAAATGATTGGGAGGGGTAAATATGCTTAACAACTGCAAGTGCTGAAAGGAAGATGATCACTTTAGGCCAATCTGAGGAGATGTAAACTAGGGTACTAAGATGACATTAAGTGAACAAAAATGTAATCCCTACTGCTAAGACAAAATTCCTGTTATTGATAATGGCAAACTGAAGATTAATGACCCCACTGGAACAGTGCTAACTTTGCTGCTCAGGTCACCTAATGCTGGGCTGGGAAAAATCTCAATCTGTGGTAGGAAACATATGTGCATCAGTGGGGAGATGTTCAATCACCTTGTAACTATTTTCGCCTCTAATTTCTCAGATTCTTTGCAAATATTATTCCTTTAGTACAATGACATCCACTGAGAGGGCAGTTTGCATTTCTATTTCTCTCCATGCCATTGAGTCGCTTTCTCTCTCTCTCTGGGAATTAAACTACAATTATGCTGAGGTTAGTGGAGTTTTCCCTCATTCTATTTAAAAGATAGATATCACAGCATTAGTTACAGGACATTTTAAAAAAAATCTTGACAATCTTGCCCCTTCTAGTTATGTCAGGCAAAAATAGTGTCTCAGGAAGCGCACATGCTGTTTCCTCCCCAGAGAGGATTCTGCTCCTTAGACTGAAAGCTGAAGACCCCACCAAGTGCACCCCATTGAACCTCCACTCACTAGATCCCGTGCAATGACCACCAACCTCTGAGGAGGACTGGAAGTGACTCCTTTTAGAGCCCCTCAATGCTTCTCCTTAAATTGGCCAGTGGGGGTCACTGCTGTTGAATGACACAAGGCTCCATCCCTCCCAGGGTTGAGGCTGCAGCTCTGGAGTGCTCCTAGCTCCTGCTCATGGAGTGAGAAGCAGAATCCAAGAATTAAACCCTAGTCTCTTGCATGGCAGCACACACTGCTATGGCCTAGTTATGGTAGCACATATTTGACTAGATTAGTTTAAAAAAGATTTAGTCTGTAGTCACTCAATCTTATTAATTTACTCTGTGATTAGAAACAATATTTTTGGTCAAGGAATGTCTCATGATAGTAAAATATGGTTGCAGTGAAGCACTATAAATAAAGCAGTGGTTGTTTTACATTATGTGATAGAAATGTATTATTTTATAATATAACCACAAAAGCAGCTTTCATGTATATCATACCTTTCATCCTGAAATTACCCTAGTTGCCATCCAAACTTTAATTGATGCATAACAACTACACACAGAGGTCACTTTGTACACAACTCAAATAAAAGCAATTCTATTTAACAGACCGGTCACTTCTCAGGCTTTATCTTTTTTATACCAAGACTCAAAATTTAGCTCTGCTCTGCTCAGTTATGTAACTAAACTTTTTAACTTGGGATCATCCTATATGTAAACAATATCTTAGTGAAGTCTGGAGGTAAACTGCCGGGCCATGTAAAATTCCCCATCCCTATGCCTGCCATCTTTGCTACTGTTAATCCGCGATCCCACCCAGTGTGTTAAAATGATTAGTTCATAGCTCAGGTGTCTCAGTTCTCAGAAGTAGATGAACAGTGCTCACAAGCCTGAGATAATTAAAAATGCCTAACACTAGCAAATATATTGTTCAAGCACGCCTCATACTCCAGGGACTGAAAGTTGCACTAGTTCTAGCAGCTAACATACCTCTAGTGCTAAGTCAAAACAAGGTACCTCCTCCTGCTTTCCTTCTTATGGAATTGTGTTAGTCACGATTATTTTAATAACTGACTTCTTAGCTCCTTACCACAAAAAATTATTAATGATTGAGAGACCCACTGCTGCCCATATCCATCATGTTCACTGCTTCCACTACAAAAACATCAGACTGACGTTGGTGTTGAAATGATCTATAGAAACAGAACTGACATTTTAATTAGGCTTCAGAGTAAACACTTTCTAGCGGAAAATCTTTTGCATTTCATCATAATCCTCCCTGTTAATTTGACATTCTGGTCTTGTTTGGAATATTTTTCCTAAAGTACAAAAACTGGAAAAAAATTTATTCGCTCTCATCTCCTTACGACTAAATCTTGGATTCTGAATTGCACAGTTCTGGACATGGGATAATTTCCGACACTGATCTCTGGCCTTGGAACTGTAACTGTGGTTCTACAACATCTTTACAAACCACCTAAACCTATCCCCTGTTTCTGAAACACATATTGCTCCCTTCCATGTTAGCAGGTTTATTTATGGATTTGGTTTCTGAGGAGCTTACAGAGAACTACAAAGAGAAAGAGAGATTACTGAGGTATGTAACTTGCTTAAAGAGTGCAAGGAGGTTCTAATTAAGACTCTGGATGCAACAAAGAACGTTTGATTTACTTAGTGGCATGTAGTGATGCTTTATTCTTTCCAACACAAATGATATTTCACTGGATTCCTGGTTACAGTACTACACTCAACAGGATCTTCATTAGTAAATGAAAGCAAAATCCACCTATTAATTTCTGTAGTGATGACTGGGAGCAGCCTGGAGCAATGGTTCTTACAGTTTGTGAGAGTTGTGCATTACTGTCAAATTTCAAATATATGAAAATGGATCAATGTGCTCTGTTATTCTTAAACTTAAAAGAAAGTAATATTTATTTGATAATAGCTGTGTGGACCCCTTCTGATGGTCTTGCATACACCTGTCATCCACAGATCACAGTGAACAAGTCACTATTCTACAGTATAGGGGCCTGGGCTTGCAAGAAAGTTTTATTTGAAACAGAAGAGAATGAAGAATGCTAAGGAATATGATTTTAGCCAGTAAAGAGGCTTGAAAACTGAGCAAAGACTTGGGAAAACACTGCAGCTAGCTTCAAATATCAGAGGACATTATTAGTGCTGTGTGATAAGGCAATGGCACACCCAAATTAGATAAATAATTTCTTTGAATCATAGGAAGTCTGACATTAGAAAGGTTTTCTATGAACCTTACAGGAGGAGTTTGCCCATCTTTGCTCTTTGTTTAGAGAAAAGAGGAAACTGGTAACTCCAGTTTCTGCCCAATGGGCTAATGTTTCTTCCTAAGGTCAGGTAGATTAAGAACATAAACAAACCCAAACCCAGCATCTGCTGAGGCTAAGGCAGTTGAGTGGACTGCAGCTTCTCAGTCTCCCTGTTCTGTCAGTTTTCTTTATGCACTAAAACCAGCCAATGCAGTACTGAGCCTGCCCCTGTGAGGGTCTGAGAGAAGAAAACTTCTGGAGAGAAAAATGTTTCTGTATTTGTGCTATTGGAGTGACTTTAGTGGGACTTAGTTCTACTTCCAGCACACTACAGTGTGTTGCCCCAGCACCTACAGGATTCAAGTCAAAAGCATCACTGGATAAGCAATGGGCCAACCTAGGCATGAGCTGTGTGGTGCAGTCATGTAGCACACTGGCTAACTACATTTGTTTTAAGAATGTAGGAAATATGTAGGAAATATGGAATATGTAGAAAAGATATTAAACATGGGACTTGGGTCACAAGAGTTATGTTGACAAGAGATACAGAGTCTGCAATCAGTAGGTTGAGAACTAACAAAATCACAGAAATCGATGTTTTTCCCACCATCGTAAGGGAAAATGGGTGCAATAGAGTGCGACTGTCAAAAGGGCAAAACTTTGTATTTTATTTACCACAGTTGAGAAAGTATAAACAACAGTTAGAGACAAAAGGATGGACTAAGACTGAACCTTTTCAAATTACTGATGAGAGGGAAGGTGCATACCCACCCACTGGCAGAGACCCTTAAGACGCTTTTAAAGACAGTGTTATTAAAGATGTATCAGAATGTGTCAGCGCTGTGAAAGTGCTAATCAGTTTAAAGCAACACAAAGAGCACAAATGATACTGATTGATTAGGCTTCACCAACCAAGCTTCAGGGTGCAGTGCCAACCTGACCCAGGCATGGAAATACAACCACATCATTTCACTTTCTGGGCTTGGCTCTGTATTGTCAGCACCGTCCCTGCCTGAAGAAATGATCAACAAATAATGCAGGTAGAGGAAATGGCACATCCTCCTCCTCCTCCAACTAGAAGAATGTCTATGTGACAAGTACCATTGCCTCTCATTAATCAAGGTTGGTTCAGCCCAATGTATTTATCTGAAGAGCTGGAAGGGGCTGTGGGGAAAATGGCAAAACTCTGTGAAGCTGCTGGTACTTCAGCTGTTTTCTGGACACTATCCTGAACGTGACATTTGCCTCCCCAGGCAGGAAGACCTCATTAAAAAAACAGAAGTTAATGGTGTGAATGAGGTGTGGATGAGCTTAGTGGTAAATTCACACATTTGCCAGAGTGTACAAAGTATTACTGTAGGAGCAAAACTGAATAATTACTAATGTCCTAAACCAAGACTACATAGAATAGAAGCTAAGAAAACATTATCTAACCAGGATTATTTTACTATTAGAGAGAAAACAACACAAAAGTGTAAAAGTGACAGGAAATTTGTAATTAGATGTGATTATGGTGGACAGACTGACTTTGCTGGCTGAGAAGAAATCATTGGAGAAAAAGGGAAAGTTGAACTTCATATTAGTCCAGATTTGATGTGGATATGAGCCCATTGCCAGGGTTCTCTAGAGTGGAAGATGAGAAAAATTGAACTGAAATTAGGTCTGGTTATGTGAGTCATCTGGATAGAAGATGCAGTGATTCCATTCCTCTTCTCTAATAAGGAGGGGGGAAATGCTTTTAACACTGAAAATGAATCATTTCAGTAGGTTTTTCATTTTTTTATACTGAGTAGGACAGTCCCATTCACAGAAAGCTGTATGGACAAATGAAGCTTTTAATGAGTTGAAAACTGCCAGATTGTATTCAAGGATCTCTTGTCTTCTATTGCATAAGGGAAACCAAACATTAACTACTAAATGATACACTTTAAGGCACAGTTATGTGAAAGAAACAGAAAGCAAGTTACTGCTACCTGCAGCTAACTTCAGAAAGCAGTGGTATGCCTGTAATAAGGTCCACTTCAAGGAATGTGTAATTTTGAAGAAATGTGGTAACAGCTCTCTATTAAACTGAAAAGCATTGAATAGTTTTGCACAAAAATATCCTACTGCTAAAATTATTTCAAGTTCTGTCTACCCTACAGGGTGGCACAACCATCGATTCCATCTGGTTTGCTATCTTTGCTGTGGGGAAGATAGGAAGAGCTGTTAGTATGTCAAATCAAACAGCTAAGCATTTTCCCCTTTGCAGATGGAAAGGAGAAGTGTCCTAAAAATGGAACCTGATCCTCCATATGAAAGAGTTTGGACCATTTTGCTACTCTGGTACAGAAAGAAAAGAATATTGAAAAACATTGACTATGCAACATCCTGAAAGTAAATGAAGGCAAAAAATCCATCCCTCATACCATGATAAACTTCACCAATGTGTCTCAGATGCTCAACTATCATCTCCATCAGGAAGAGCAGCCTTGACTACTTCATGTGTCAGGAGTAGCCTTTCAGTACCTGAAGTCAGCTTCAATATCAGTGGGAGTGACAGAGGGCTCAATTACACTCAAACATACATGGCTACCACTGAAGCCAACAAAAGTTGTCTCTGCAGGGAGGGGCAGGATGAAGAGTGGCAGGGGTCAGATTCTGGTCTTACTGAACTGAACTCAGAGCAGAAAGTAGTGAGATGAAGTGATTTTATTGTCTTTTAAACTTGGGATACAGCAGGGAACTAAATGGTTGCTCAGTTTTGCACTTAATTGCTGTTTTTTTCTTAAATATGTTTGAATATTGATCCAAGGGGGTTTGTGGCATGCTTTCAGTGAGTTAGAGTGGTCCCTGTCACCAGGGGATCAGGTAGCTGGCTTCTGACTGTTTTGTGTTGCCAGAAAAACACAGAGATGCCTATATAAGGGAAAGAATCTGACTCTGGGGATGTGAGCCATGTGAAAATGTTAATATGACAAGGAGGAAATATGAGTTTAATGTACTGAAGCCCCAAGCTTCTGTAAACTACTGGATTGCTGAATCAGTTGCTAAACAAAAAAAAATCTTCATTTCATTTCACCGGTGTTAGTCTACTCCTCTTTTTTTATCTGGGTATTCAAGTTTCCTAGGAAGTGTCTGCTTTGTGCTAACAAAAGGCCTATATTCTTTGTCATGTTTCAGAGGAGACCTAGTCCTTTCCTATCTGCTGATCAGAAATCCAATAAAAATCCCTGCATGTTTTTCCCAGGGTATGACTTTATGTTTCCTTTAATATAAAATTAATTTCACAAGCTTTAAAATGCATAAGCTATCTCCTTATTGACTAAGACACACTTTGTCACAATCTGGGGACTGATTAGCCCTATATTGTGAATAAGGCAGTAAATGTGACATTATTAGTGCTGGTACAGTTACTATTCTGGAAATGACTTGGTGTCTCCCTGTACAATTAGGATGTCAACAGTTCCAGCTAGCAGGGTGGATAAGCTGAGAGCCATATTCCAAGGGATCTACCCTCTGCAAGTGGAGTGGTTGGAAAAAGAGATAACCCTTATAGGTAAGTTAATTCATAACCTGTTCCTGTTCAGCATCTGAATCTGGCACCAATTAGAAGTAAGGTACTAAAGTAGAGAGAGCAGCAGATTCTTCAGGTGTGACTGTCCTGCACCACAGGGACACATCCTCACTTAGCACTTGGCAGACGGAAGTCTGCAAGGCTCTTGCTATATCTAAAAACATGAGGCCCAATCTAGTCCCACCACTAGTGGAAGGACTCCCTTTGACAAGAAGGGGAGGTGGCCCAGGCCTTTAGAAAATCACATCTGATCCTCAGGACACCTGGGTTTGAGGGTCCTTTGTTAAAGCTGCACTGCAGAACAGTTCCTTCACATCTCTTCACTAATTCCCCAGCTTCCACAGCACACTGTGCAAGATTGCCTTTTGCTTGTGATAGTTTTGGCTCAAGAATGCACCTTCTTTACAATGTAAAGAAAGAATAAAAGCACCGTAAGTGATTCAGGCCTAAAAGGAAAGCGAGACTTACAGGTACCTGACTTGATAGACTCAGGTTTGCAGCAGCTGACTTTTTCTTGCTGTTGGTACTATTTGCATTGTTCCCAGCACTACTGTTGGAAGTGCTGCTGGTTGAGTTTTTCCTTTTTCTCCGTTTGGTTGTTGGTTGTCTTGTGGGTTCTGCTGCAATAAAATGATAAGTAGGAAAGCAAATGGCAGATACTTTAAAGCATGAACTAAAATGATCCATAAGCAGAAGTGCTAGAATATTTTTTCATCTAGTTTTAAATTTCTAAGTTTAATAGTAGTAGTAGTAGATTTAACATACAAACCATAGAATGATTTTTGGGCCTAAATCAATGGAAGCTGCTTTCAATTTTGTGTAATGGATTACCAAAACTTATTGTCCCAGCATTATCTATAAAGACATTTCAAAGGATTTTACCAGGGGGAGTATCCTGAGAACTATCATGGTGCTCAAAGGGACTGTGTAACTTGCTGAAGGTCACACAGCAAGCAACAGTGCTAAACAAAAATGCAGGCCTTACTCTGATGTAGGGTACAGCCTCAACTGACCCAGCCAGAGAGGAGGGCTAAGGTAGCTTTCTACCCTACTGTTGTGGCACACGAGCAACTACCATTTGAGCTCCTTGTGCCTCTGATTGTGGCCTTCACCTTTAAATCTGCCACTCCCAAGAGAGCACTGCTGAATGCCATTTCCCTGCAAACCTTCAAAACTCAGGCCAAAACAGGACAATTACACAGCTTTGCTTAAAATGGCAAAGAACAGAGGGGCAATTGTACTTCTCAAAATTTGACCTGAGCACCCGTGCGAATAGTCTTAGATATGCAAACTTTTATAATCTGAAAAAGCGAGAGAATTATTATTTTGAGGTGTAAGAGGAAGGAGATTAGGTTCAGGTCTGTAAATAACTTTATATTAGTCTCAAAGACAATTAATTATGAATTGTAGCTGTAATTTCAGAGTCACAGCAGGAAGCTGGATTACATAAACGATGAATTCTAATGGAGTCAGTAGGCATTTTGCATTCCATCTACACATTTTTTTGTACTAAATTATATCCCAGTCATAGTGAAACCATCTGAATGTGCACATCCATAAATCAGTTGTGTCAGACAAATCATAAAACATCAATAATTTTCAGGCTTCCTTTTGGAGCAGTGTTAATTGCTTTCCTTTAGAAGTAAATTTTCCTATTGTTTCTCCATTAATTTTACTGTAAAATAAGTGGAATACTGGAAGTGAAACATACCTGGTGGGGCCACCATTCTCTGCCATTTTTGAAATAAGCAAGTCTTCAAGCAGTCTCGAGGACTTAGATTGTAAGTTTTATGTCTTGACATCAGTTCCTGCATTGGCTCCAGTATTACACACAACTGGAAGAAAAAATCAGAATAGAACAATTTCATCCAAGCAAAAGCCCAGTTGATCAGTATTTACATTACTGGGAATCTTACTTCTGGTTTTTTTTTTTTTTTACTCTTGCTAACTGAGGATGCCTTGTAAAGTTCAGTTTAATCTGCACTGGAATTGCAGGATAAAACTCTGAAATGGGAAAACTTTTGCTCGCTATTTGCTACCTTAAGTATTTTTTATATATATCAGATAAACTTCAACTCCGGTCTTTCAGGTTATAGAGATTTCAGAACACTAGAAGATGTTCATGCTTGATTGCTTAACCTGCAAAGAATAATTAATAAATAATAAAATGCCCATAGTGGGTTATCATTCCCATACAGCAAAATGTACACACGGTGTTCTTATGACCTGCTGCATTCCACAAAGAGGACTTCTCATAAACTATCTTTTATCTTGCAACTGCATGCAAAATAATTCAGATAATTTTGGAGGTTTTTTTGTGTTATGAGGACTATACATTCTCTTCCTATGACATGAATGTCACATCCGAGAACAAAGAAAAACATTTTATTTTCCTTGTCTGCTTGAATGCTGAATGTATAAGGTGGAGATTTCTGAAAAAAATGGAATTTCAAGCAAGAAATAAATACTCTTTTTAAATAGTCTTATATATTTTCTATCTGTTCACTTAATAATTAAAATCACTGTTCACTGCTTTTTTCCAGCATAAAGAACTCTGAGCTGGTTTCTCTTCTCTCCTGTTTATCACCACAGATCATTTCCAGTCATTTAAGCCTCACACAAAGCCATAGAAGACTACAGAATTGCACACATATAATTGAGAGGTTACTCTTGCTTGCAGGATTCTTGGTTTTCAGTCATCCTACATGAGAAAAAAAAATTCCAGGTTGACCTGTAGGTTCCACCTGAAATTTGCAGGGCTGGCACAAGTAAGGAAAAGGTTCCTCACTTCCTAACTGAGCACATATGAGAAGGAAGTAGCTGGCACAGAATAAAAATGGACTCTGCATGCCATTTTTAGTCACTTTTCAAAGCAGAATTGCATTTAGAAGCAGGGGTAGGGTTTTTTTTACCAACACTAAAAGTAAGACAACAAGTTGATCAAGTTATTAGAAGTTAGAATGGCAACCACAAAAAGACATAAATTAAGCCAAGCCTTTTTTTGAGTTATTGACTTAATTTTAGCAAGTTTTACTGAAGGAGCATCTAGGACTTAGTTCAGCAGGAGATGTTTTACCTTGGTGCTTTTAAAATATGTAAGACAGGAGGCAAATTCTTCTCTCTTTGCTGCAGAGCTGATCAATGCTTGCTCCATTCTCTCCATGTGCACCCCACTCTCATCCATACAAATGGAGATGCAAAGTATGCAGGGAAAATAGCTGAAAGGGAGCTGCCATGAGGACTAAGAGACTAATTCAGCATTTAAATATTACTGTGTATTGGCACTGCCGTTTGATGAGCCTTTCATTAACAGCAGTTAAAAGAGAAATAACATAAAGCAGCAGGGAGAATGAAGAGCTTAAGTGTGAGAAATTAGTTTTTCCAGTTGCAGAAATTGAATCTGCAGTTGCCTCATTGACTTTTTTCTTACATAGAATTTTTTACATATTTTTTGTAGATAAATACAAGATAATCTAATGGACAGAGAGCTGCTATCAGATCTCTGCTGTCACTTTGGGCTCAGATTTTCCTCTAGGTCAATAATCTAACAAAAATTAAGCGCATCAGGTCCTAAAATATGTTTATGCTGTGAAAGAGGTGTTGTATTTTGAGTTTTTATTCAATTTATTCTGAAACCAGAGACAGTTGCTCAGGTTCTGTGTTTGTGTGTGTGTGTATGTGAGAGAGAAAGAGAGAGAGATTCATGATACCATGGACACCATTGTTTTGGTTCTCAAAAGTCTGGCATGGCTGCCTAATTTTTCTCATTATGAGCAAATAGTAACAAGCGTGAAAAAGATAGCTGTGATAATTCTGAACAAACTAGTTACCCTGGGCAGAGCACTAGATTCACATAGCTCTACTGCTGCTGGGACTAAAACTATGTAAATATACACGTAAGTCTTCCAAGATTTCCTTAGGGACACTTTATTCATGAAACACTTACTCCTCCCTATATATTTACTGTTGGCAATGAAGAGAATGTTTCTTCTTTATCATCTTGGCAAAGATATTTTTTATTGTGCTCTGACTGTAATGTGCACTGAGAACTAGGTCGTCCCTGCCACCTGTAGATACCTTCATTGTTAATCCTATCTATAATCTCTTTCACTTCACACACAAGATTAAATGGGATACAGACCCAAAATGTAGAAATGCCTGCCTGACCTCACGTGCATAGAGTCAAAATATGAGCGCAGAGGGCCCTACAGTAGGACATGGGACAGTCTCATCTTCTGGATACTTGGAAGCTGTATGGACTTGCATGAATTCCTCTTCTGGTTTGGGGGAATTCACAAACATTTTCTCCCTTTAAAGTCTGCAAATTATAAGGTCAACTTTGGATGCCTGAGTAATAGGAGAGCCTTGCACTCCGTGGTTTTAAATGCACCTAGCTCATGTGAATTTGGCACAAGTGTAAAATGATCTGGATTAACAATTATTGATATTAAATCTCACAGTCTTTTTCAGTGACCTTTGAAACCTACTTGAAATCTAAAGTGACTCAAAACCAAATCCTTGAAAGAGGAAAAGATCGTGCTTCAATTATCTAAAGTCTGAGGAACTTACCATTGAGCTTGGTTTTTGCAAAAAGCAAGATTAAAAATGCAGGGAGAAGGTGCATTTAAGAGTTTGGTTGGCCAAAACCACCTGCCATCTTCAACCACTAGTGAACAGGGTAAATGGCAGGCTGGGTTAACTGCATCATTTTACAGTGTGACATCTTAAAACAAAGCTAACAAAATGTTTTAAACTCCTACATTCATTGACATATAGAAGAAGCCTGAGGTTTAAACTGCCTATTCTCTACAGATCACCTTGTCTCACTCTGTGAGATTTCTTCAAAACATTTTTTTAAGCCTTGGATAATACAAAAACATACAAGACTTTACTGTAGTGCTATATTAATAATATTTGGAACACCAACAAAACCAATCACTTCTACAAGGAATTTCTTCACAGCTTGAAATCAGTCACCCAGGAAAATACCCTAAAGTCTTCAAGAATTTAGTGCAGTGATGATGTTTGATTACAGAAATAATTTCTACATTCCTAGGAATGCAGAACCTTTAATGGCAATGCTTGACAAGACACAATTAGGTATTTCCAATCTCCACGCTTAGGCAACACTAAAGGTGGGACTCATTTGCCCACACATAGGTGTTTAGTGCCAGCTGAAATGTCCTAGGTGATGCGGGATCTGATCCACCAGGTCGCTCTTGCCGTCCCAGAAGGCCTGGATGTTTCAGGTACTAGAACGTGTGGGCAATTGAACAAGGCCCAAAGTTGAAAGAAAATTTATGTTTCTTTTAGCTTTTAAAACATATTTGGAACAATGTGTATCATAATAGACTATATATTTCCCCTCTGCAGTACTGAAATCCACTGAAAGAACTCCACATGATGCTTAGTATCCCAATATTATTAGAATTAGTTTCCAACCATCTTTTTTTAGTTGAGCTCATTGCTGTGATGTCTGACCATTACTCAGAACCATTGCCGTTTCACTGCCATAGCTGCAAGTTGGAGACAGCACTAGAGATGGACACAGTGCTTCACAGAGAGAGAAGTCTTTGGCATGAGAAGCCTGTATTTGGGTGTGCCCAGTACACACAGGGATGCATGCACACATTTTGTTACTATATAAAGTGACAGTGATTTTCCTAGAGTTCTATATGGATCCTATGGTCAATTCATCAGTTACAGGGCTTGGATCCAACTTGACAAAATGGTAATGTTATACCCTTAGGGCTCAGGGGGGTGAAAGTACAGAATATAATAAAATACATGGGGTTCTGGGGTTTTTTTTGTGTGTGTTAGTAAAACACATCTGGAAGGATTTGATTTTTTTAACAACTTTTTATTTTAGAGGAGAAGACTAGCATTTACAGGTTTCAAAACCCAGTGTGTTTTAAGAAGGGAGTTATATGAGGAGACACTGGAGGCACTGCAGACAGGGGTTAGAAGGTTCTGAGAATATGGATCCACACATAATTTCCTGTAATACTTCAGTTATCAACAGAGGCCAAACCAGCCTTCATCAGTAAGGGGAGCCATATTCATCTCTGAGATCAGCCCAGTCACACCAAGGATAGTTTTAGCCTTATGATTTTTGTTCTAATCCTGGGTTTTTATTCTATTCCGAGAACAGATACTCATTCTGGTAGCAGTGAAGATTAGCAGAAAGACCGATGTGAAAGCTCTCTTTCACCTTACTTTTACATACCATAAGCTTATGTATTCTATTGCTAATTTAATTAGCAATTACCCTCTTCAGTGAAACCTCTTCACGAGATTTTTTTCCATTTGCAGTAGGGAAGGTTGTTGGGTGGTTGGTGAAGGCGCTGCGGTCCTGCCGGTGCTGAGCTGCAGGTGGCAGAGCTGCCCCAGCTAACAGGCTTCCCTGCCTCCATGCCAGCAGTACAAAAGAACTGCAGCCCTTCAGTTTTTCGATGCTTTTTGCATTTTAAAGAGAAATCACTGAGACTCGAGTCTTGCAATACTTAGGTGCTGAGACTGGCATAACCACACAGCCAGTTTCTTTAAATCAGGAAACATATTTGGTCAGTAAGTGCTGGACGGCCAACAAGTCCCACAGTCTACCAAAAGAAGCAAGTTTCAGGGATCTTCCCGTGGTAACCCATTTTGTCTGTAAAAGCAAAAGTTTCACTAACCACAATTTAAAAAATGGAATTAAGTAAAATTTTCATATAGATGACACTTACAATTGTTAATGCATAATGTAACATCAGTTTTTCTGAATGAGCCAGCAAGGAACCAGGCAGCAACGAGAGTGTTCCCTGAAGTTTTACTGAAATGTACTTTTAACTGTTTAATGCTTGAAACTTCTCCTCGTTGAATGGCTGTAGTAATCACTTGAAAATTATAGGAACTGCTGAAAATTCAGAGCTCATGGAGATGTACAACCCTTCCTAAAACTGACAAAACCCCCATTTGAATGGGAGTATTAATCACTGCCTAATGTTCAGGTAGGATGTTGACAGTGAAGGTATACCTGGAATACAATGTGCAGCCTTGAAGGGGTTCAGTGCTTTCTTTAAGAGCTCATTTTTTATCCTTCACAAACATTCTGAGTTATTAACCAACAACTCTGTGACATTTTATTTCTATGCTGAAATGCAGTCTTCCCTCTGCGTATCCTGTATGTGCTCTAGAGAAAACAACTCCAGTTGATGGTGCTAGTGAAATTCTGGCTTCAGTGCATTTCCCTGGGAAAGGTCTCACTTCTTCAGTGGGGCAGGATTACTGAAAAGAACTGAAATGTCTCTGCCCACTGTTTTATGCATATCCACAGACATATATTCCCAGAGGTCCATGATATGTTACTAATACACCTGTGACGAGGAAGGGGACACATTATGGGTATTTTTTCAGTTCTGTGAAAGAGCTATACCTCCAAGCCTGACTTCCTGGATTGGTTTTTAAAGCCTTTCAAAGCCCAGAGTATGAATGCTCTGCACTCCCAGCAGTATGGCACTGAAACAGGAACACATTTCTGCAGTCCTCAGTAAAGTTCATTCTTTGGAGTTAGAAATAGAGAAGGCTTATAGCTGAGTTTAAATTTCTCTGCTCATGCTTGTTTTTCAGAATTAATGTAACATTTCTCTGCAGAACAGAGGGAGGAATGAAAATTTCCTAGGAACATATTGCTGCTTCTTTCACTGGCCGGCTTGCAATTCACTGCTCAAAATAGCTTGTGTTTTTTAAGGATTACATGTGAATACAGAACATTTTCATCTTTAAAACTGTCTTTGTTTTCCATTAAAAACATGGAGATATAAATGAGAAATGTTTTGGTTTTTTTCTGAACTGAAAGAAATTAGGGGGTTTTTTTACATACTTGTTTTTCTGGAGGGGATTGATTTGGCATTGTTCTAAGTTCTTGCCCAGTATGTCAAGTCAAATACAAGTCTCTTCCATCAGTACATTTCAGTGGATCAACCATATCCATGCTCCTTCCCTTCATGATAAACTTTAAGCCAAAAGAAGGGGTTTTGAGATTCCCATCACTCAGCTTACTACTCTTGCTACCTATTTCCCTTTTGGAAAGAGACACTGTACACTCCTGCTGAGATGTGGATGCAAATAAATGTGCATTGTACATCCCATGTAATGGTATACATGGAATAAATATATGTTCAATTTTGGAATTTTGCAGTAGTTAGTGTAGCAAGCAGCAAATCCAGTAGGTGCTTCAATTCAAGTTATAAAAGTCATTTTAACTTGAATATTCAAAATCCAGTCTGCATAGGATCCTTTATTTTAGTGAAACCTTAGATGATCTTTGGGACAGAATGAAAAGGCAGCTCTTAACCCCAATAGCTTAAGTTAGTCCAATACCACAGAGTAATCCCTGGACTGTTTACTATGACTACTGTTCTTTCCGTATTTCCAATTCCTTCTGCGCCAAAGATTTTTAAATTGGCAGTGTATAAACAGACTGAAGTCCTTGGTTTTGCTACATAAGTAGGGAAAAATATGAGCTTTTGGTATCTAGAAGGACGTGGGAAACTGCTTGGAAATACGGTATAGGCACACCTACTGTATTTACTCCTAAATTAAATACATTTGATTTAAACAGACAGTAATGAAAAGGTTTGAAACTGTTGCTCAAAATACTTTCTTTAGACTTAGACTTAAAATTTCATTGCTATGAATGGGATCACGCCTCTCAAAGAAATTGTTTTAGACTAGTTCAGGGCTCAGCAAGGCAGGACTGCATCAGGTTGAACTTGGCTCCTATTTTAAGTACATTTCCAAAATCACGTGGAGTGGATATTTTGTGTTAACTTAAAAAAATACAGGATGAGTTTCTGTAGCACAATACCGTAGCAGATTCTGGGACAAATTCCATAACGGGAGATCTACAGGATCTGGGATATACTTGATAGCCATCACTCCAAAACGGAGAATGTTCTATGTTTTGTAATGCTTACCACACTGAGTCAAGAAATATTTATACTCGCAATCACCTAAGAAGCTAAGAAACAGAATTTCTAGCTGAACACTTGCAATATTAATGATCATTAACATCTACAGCTTATTACTTATTATTTATACAATGCCAGAGATAACATGTATTTTACAAACTATTGAGCCCCTTGTCCTAAAAAGATTCCTATGTCAACTAGACAAGAAGTAAAATACTAAGCCATGAGTAATTTGGCAATAGAAAGGTATGCATGTAAAACCAACAATTTCATATAGCTATCTACAAGTCCCTTGAGGATTACTGATATATATTTAAATGGTTCTCACGTGTTGTCACTTGAAAATATGGCTGTTTTGCCTGCTGCACTTTAAACAAAATGTCATTATTTCATTGATAATTTTGTTATTTAGAAAAAATTCTGCCACAAGGCCCCTGGCATTCACTATTCCTTTTGTATGTGTTGCCAACCCTGCAAGATGCAGGGGAATTATATGCAACTGCTGAAGCTCCATGCTGGATTCACTAGTAAATACTCAGCACTCGGTAATGTTTATTCATCCTATGCTCTACCCTGAATGCCAGTCTAGGACTCTCCAGTTTCTCACTAAGACCCAGAGGTAGGGAATGATTTCTCAATAATGCAGTATTCAGCTGCTCAATTGCTCCCAAGCTACATAGCTCATCATGTTTTTACACTGCTCTATATCTGCAGCCATTTCAATTCCCAGCAATAGTGATAATGGAAAGAAGCAGCATTCATTTCAGGTAAGACTAAGCTTAAAAAACATGGGGTTGCAGGCAAATATTATAAGTGGATAGGAAATGGATCTTAACACAGCACAGCCATCACCAGTGTTGCAGCTAATTCTTGTTGGACTCCAGTTTAATTTCTCCTTTCCTCTTTTTTTCCCCCCCTCTTCTTTACATATCAACTAGCTAACAGCTTCCACAAGTGTCCTCTCCTTCATGCACTCCGGAGCAATTCAGGTCATTATGGAAACTTTGTTAGCTCTTGTGGCTATTAATTCTGCCCTTCTTTGTGCTGACACCACGACAGCATCAAAACCCTGTCCCTGGTCACCAGGGAACCCAATTTGCTTTATGGTTCAAGAAGTTTCTTCCTCCTTGCTTGCATCCCAGCCAGGACTGCAGTTCCTCACATCCTGCAGTGTGCCCAGACTAGTAGAAGGACTCTGGGTTCAACACTTCTGTAACCTGGAAAGCATTCCTGTCAGTGTCTGTGTTCCTGCAGAACTGCTGCTGAAATGCTTTGCAGAGAGCTGAGCACACCTATCCCCGAGAAGAACCTCATTTGAGGGGCCTCCTTAGCACCCATATTGTATCAAACTAAAAATAAACCTGGAGAGCTCACTCACCAAATACCATCATGGGCAAAACAGACTCAACTGGGGGATATTAATTGAATTTATTATTAATTACATCAGAGCAGAATAATGAAAAGCTAAATAAATCTAAAAACACCTTTCCCCACCCCTGCCTCCTTCCCAAGCACTACCTCCTCCACTCCAGTAGTGCAAGAAGATGGGAAATGGGAGTTATGGTCAGTTCATCAGATTGTTTCTGCCACTGTTCAGAGAGAGGACTCTTCCCCCTGCTTCAGTGTAGGGTCCCTCCCACGGGAGACAGTCCTCCATTAACTGCTCCAACGTAAATCCAGCCCATGGGCAACAGTTCTCCATGAACTGCTGCAGTGTGGGTCAGTCTTCCACAGGGCACAGTCCTTCAAGCCTAGACTGCTCCAGCATGGGTCCCCACAGGGCCACAAGTCCTACCAGGAAACCAGCTCCAGTGTGGGCTGCTGTCTCCACAGGTCCACAGGTTCCTGCAGGAGCCTGCTCCAATACGGGTTTGCCATGGGTTCACAGCCCTCTCTCAGGCATCCCCCTGCTCCAGCATGGGTCTCCTCCATGGCCTGCAGGAGGACAGCCTGCTTCACCACGGTCTGCACCAAAGGCTGAAGGGGAGTCTCTACTTCAGTGCCTGGAGCACCTTCTCCCCTTCCTTCTTCACTGACCTCGGTGTCTGCAGAGCTGTTCCTCTTGCATATTCTCACTCCACTCTTCTCTGGTCACAATTACATCTGACCAATAACTTTTTTTTCTTCCTTAACTATGTTATCACAAAGGCATTGCTACCATTTCTGACTGGTCTGGCCTTGACCAGCAGCATGTCCATCTTGGAGCCACCTGGCATTGGCTCTGCTGGACATGGGGGAAGCTTCTGGCAGCTTCTCACAGAAGCCACCCCTGTAGCCCCCCTGCTACCAAAACCTGACCACGCAAACCCAATACAGTGACATCTTCAGTTTGTAAGTAATGAATGGTGTGGAGCACCTTTGAGATGCCATGTAAGGCATGTTGAACTGGACAGATGTGCTCTCCTTTCCCCATCCAAGAGGAAGCACTCATGCTGGAGTGCATTTGTGGAGACGATTTTGACATATGTCTTAATTAGTTATCACTTCGTCAGTACGCTTATTACAGAATGTGCTGTAAGGAATTCTGTTTCAACATATTCTTAAGCATTAAAAAATGTTTTAGGCCTCTCAGTCATTGTTGTAACTATTTGAAAACCCTTTCCCCTCAAACTCTGAAAAAAGTCTTTCCCTGTGATTTTGCTTAGTCTTTTTATTTAAGATCTGTAGTTTATGGGCTTAGAAAGGAGCTCCACTGTTTGTAGTTTTGCTTCTCCCTTTGAAGTTTTAATACTGTTTTTTAAATAGATTTCTAATTTTTGATTCTTTGCAAGAACTTTGCAACTTTAAATTATTCACTCTTCCTCTCATCGCCTAGACATTAAAAGAATGTCCTTTCAGCAAATGCTCTTTTTCCTCTTCACCCTCTGTACAATGGGGAGATGTTTTGAAAAACCCTTCCTTCACAGCATCACACAAACCTTATGAGCTTTTAATATTGTTTGCCCAGGTGGGCTCATGCTTCTTCCTACACCAAAGTGGACAGTGAAGGTTATCTTCTTACTTTCCCTCAATGACAAATCAGACAAAGTAAGGGCACGTGGTTTCAATAACATAAGCAGATATTCCTGGAATCCTAATGGCACAGGCAAACTGCATTCAGTTGCTGCATATATTTTCAGCTAATGAAAACAAAAGGACTTACAGGGGAAGTCCCATGCCAGAGCTTAGTTCTGAAAACCATGAAAACCTTTAATCCGAGTTGTCTAACTCTTGTTTACAATTGTCTAAATCTTCCTTAAGGATCTCCTGGTGCAATCTGGCCTCACCCAAACTATACAGATTGTTTGGTGTTTTCTTCAATGATGACAACCTGCTTGAGCCTTTTCCTTCAGCAAAGATCCTAACCTAAGGGTCAATACATCAAATCACAAGCCTGTATCATAACAAAAAGTCTTGGACAGCCCATCATATTGTGTGATTCTTCTCTCACAGCTATCTGTATAGTCAGTGATCAATAGGAAAGATTTGTGTCTTACACATCTCAGATCAGAATTAAGCTCTTAAATGATTTTAAGAGAGACCATAAAATTTATCCTTGTAATTTAATTTAACATTAGTGTTAAATTACATTGCAAAGTGCATCATGTTGACTGCATGATATGATCTTTTATACTGCATTTGGTATTGCAGTGAGTATCAATTTCAGAGAGCTTGTCAGGACAAAATTAAATTTTAATGTAAATCAGAGCAGATTCATTGATTTCAGCCTATACTGGATTTGGCTGGAGTTCCACCATTAGGTAGGGCTTAAGGTTGTCTGTAGTAATTAAGAGAAGGAACTAAGTCCTTTGTACCAAATATTTTTTACTTAAACCTTGTCCTGTGAACTAATATTTCCTTTTTTACATCCAATTGTAGGTTATGAATTGACATAGAAACCCAATACCTATTGTTTTATCTCACTGTGTTTCAGTGGTCTAGTGCAAAGCACATGACATTTGAAAGCTTTCTTAATTTCATTTTCTCTTGATAGTTCAAAAATCATACAGCTTACAATTTGTTCTCATTTCAATATTGCTACCTCTGCTTCTAACACAATCACCGATTTTATTTCTTACACAGTACCGAGTTAAAAACAAAACAAGGGTGACTTTGGAGACTTGTGTACTTCAAAAGAGGTTCGTTCCTCTCTTATTCTTTGCCAAGCGCATTTACTTAATAATCAGAATTCCTTAATAATCCACCATCACCGCCGGTCCAAACAGTATCTCTAGGAAACAGCATCGGAAAGGTCTATTTCCTTGTTTGCTGTCTCCCATCACTATCACGTGTGATGTTGCTGCATGACATTTCCTTCCTCTCTATTTCTCCAAAGGCAAACAAGGCAAATTCAGCAGTTCTGAGTTAAATCCTAACACCTGATATTTCTGATATGCAAACTGTTAGCTTTTCTATTTGTGCAACAATGAGACCTTATCAGTTTTGCCGCTTTTCATTTTGACTATGAAATGCATCCACTGTCACTCTTCACCTGTGTCCCTGGCAGCTCCCTTAGGTTCAGATGGAATCCGGTATGTTGTTTGTCTTGTTCAAACTACTGCTGATTCAAAACAAATCACAGCATTATAAAAAAGATCACGAGTGTAGGGACTGCATTTGAATGCTGACCATTTTTAGTGTGCAGTTGTATTGCAACTTGGAAATAAGTTTAGAAATGTTTTCATGGTGAAGTGGTCTGCAGACAGCAAATGCTGATTTAAAGATACTGAAAGTGGAACAATAGGAGATGGATGCTATGCTTGGCCAAAATGCAAGTCTAAAAATTTAGTGGTGAGATCGAAGTTTTGGCTTACTGTGTAATTTTTGAGGCTACTTCAAAACAGGTGCCACAGATGAAGACAGTCTTTATATTGAAAACCAAAACATCACCTTCGCCTTTGATTTTACAAATTCACTTCCATACATTGTGCTATTTTCATGTTTCCTTGTACAAGAAATCATCTTTCCTTCATACAATAGATACACATGAAGATTCATACAAACTGAGGCAATACAACTGTGATTCATCCTTCAGACTAACATGTACATAGCAACTCTAATTTTATCTACAACCTAGCAAAAAGAAAGCTTTTTCCAGAGTATAAGCAGCTAGCTCTTCTGTGTCATGAATCTCTTCCCCCATCCATATAAAATCCTCTTGTTTCTATACTGCAGCTCAAGCACAAATGCAGTGTTTTTCACATAACCAGTTCTATTTTTAGCCTGAATTGTAGGAAGTCTGCAGCATTAATAAATGGAAGAGAAGTACAGAACTACACCGCATGATAATGTGCCAATGCAAAAGCTAGCTTGGCCTGTAGCCGATGAACTGTGGTTAGATGTTCGAGCAATGAAAGTAAAAACACCACTTGTAATGGAATGATTAATAAGCTGACAAACTTCCATGCATTTATTTCATACTTTTTGAATGCCAATCTTATTAATACCAACATATTTTCTTTTTATTGGAGATCTTTCAGCCTGAAGCACAGAGGATATGTATATGGGTATGTATTTTTATACACGCAGTTGAGGTTTGCTTAATTCTGTGTTCAAATAGAAAGCATGATACTTTGCAATGCAGAGCTTGACACAGGAAAAAAGGAATAAGGAAGGAGCTTTGCTTTATAAACTAATAATGCAACTCCACTAGGCATTAAGCCCATTGTTTCATGATTTGCTCTCCTATTGACTCTGCAATTCCCTTGTTTGGTACCAAAATTCTGAAGGCAAAAATCCTCCAGAGCTGTTACACAGAGGACAAAAGTTCACAGTTCTTACAGGGACACAGAGTCTTCTGTAATCTCTTCACTTCTCACCAAATCCACAAAACTTGTCCCAGCACTGTTACGCTGTGGACAGATGGATGTTTATATAAAAGACCTTGTGTCTGAATAACATTCCATTTTGAGGTTATATAAAAACAGCAATTACTGGAAAATGGAACTTTTTAATTAAACGTAGTCGAAGAAAGTAGGGATTAATGACTTTAAAGTAGGGAGTATTTAATGCTTGCAGTCATACATCATCCCCTAGTGAAGCTTTATTATCACCATCAGGCAATGATGCTTTTAAGTATTGATAGCATGTACATTAATAATGCTTCAACTGTTTTCATGACACTATAGTTAGCAACACAACTAATGTACACTATACCTATTATTAAAATAGTGCTTTAATAATCTTAATTCAGAGCTACATCTTCAAAATACATAAGGATACACTTCAGATCAGGCTAGTTGTCCTTTGGCCCAGTGAAGTGCAGATAAGCTACATTTTGAATCTTTTTGGTAATGCTGATGTATCAGCTGTTCCTGATAATTACAGCAAAAAATGTAATAACTGCCCATCTGATCCTCTGATTTGTAGGTAGGAAGGAAATTATTACTTTGCACTTCAATTAAACACAGGCAATAAAACATAGGCAAAATTATTTACTGGCTCTGAAATTGTGCCTGCACAGATCACAGCCTGGGTCGTGCACATCTTAAAAATCAAGCTGCAACTCTATACTTCACATGGATCAAATGCTAGATGGTGAGTACAGAAGCCCACGCACAAAAGTCAAAAGAGATGAAAACCAAACCACTAACATTAGGTTTGTTTTTCTGTTAAGGATTTTATTCAGGTACAGCAAAATCAATACTTGTCCTCTAACTGTACACAGTGTACTTGAGCTGTTCTGTCAGGATCTATACAAAAAACAGAGATGGAATTTAAGGTGGGTGGATATGATGATCAGGTGGAGGTAAAACACACTGGCACGTGCAGTCCCTGCTTCCCCGAATGACTGCAGCTCTGTGGGGGCATTGTGTACAGCAAAGGCACTGCCTTACACCATCCACTCTCACAAGTGCTTTGGGGTCCGAGTGTCTGTGCTGAGAAAGCAGCCCTCAGGGAAACAAAGCTAACATTCTTCCTGAGAGGGAAAAGTGCCGTGACATGGCAGCCACGTCCAAATGGGGATAGTCCAGCCTCTTCCCACCCACCTCACACTGCAGCATAGCATAAACATAAAGATGGAGAAGTACCAACAGTACCAATGAACTGACAGTTCCCACACATTTAGAAAAATCAGATTGCCCAGTCTGCCTGGTTGCTTAATAAATTAGATCCCAATTATTCAACTGTGTTATAACACATGATGCTGTACCTCAACTTGGCTTTCCCTGCACTAATCTTCTGAGACATGAACTGACTAAGATCTGTACTCCTTCCTTGTCCATGTCCAGAGAGACTTAGTACTAAGAAGTCAGCTAAAAAACCAGGAAAAAACAATCTTCTTAACCCTTTCCCAGCTTCTGTTTTTCCCTCTCTGGTATACGAGCCCGTTCGGTGATAGTTACCAGCATTATCACACACAACTTGGTGTGGCTGCTGTCTGGTCCCAGTGTGTGCCTTGATATGTCTGTGTTGAATTTCTGGGTTAGTTGTACAGGTGAAATGGAAAAAGGAGAGAGCAATAACACACAATTGTTTTACAAAAAGAAACCTTTCAGAGGTTGTCAAATTACTTAATCCACAGACTACTTAGATGAATAACTGAGCTGCCAGCTGAAAAGGAAATGTATTTTCTGGGAAGTCTTTCAAATGCATCCATTCATTTGAAGTTCTCAATAACAGCAATATTGAAAAAGGTCTTCTGTGTATGTATCAGTGCTACCAACTGCAGTGCAGCACTGCTCCCAGTGCTGTTAACTGTGTGACTAAGGTTGTGCTTCAGTAGAACAGCAGCCCTGGTGTTAAAGCTCCTGGGTATTGGTAATCCAGAGAGCTGTGCTTGTAGAAATGAATTTGACCAGTTCAATATTTTTTGAAAATATTTGACAAATTACTTTTATATCAGAATGCTTCATGCCATATAAGGAATCATCTGCCAGTTTGATATCAGCATCAGGTCAGGTATTGCTCAGCACAGACAAAAAGGTCAGACTAAATTCCACAATGGATGCTCTGTTAATATGACAGAAATGTAATTTTGCTCTTATCTGGTCCATTCTAAGTTTATATGGCTTGATGATCCAATGCACAAGGATACATTACTAATGGGCATGGAACCACAGACTTATGGGTACATTATAAAATACAATATTCCCAAATGAAATAGGTGAGGCCCATTCTCCAGCTCTCAGGGCATGTGCCAGTGCAGCACTTGTGTGCACACAGCTCAAACCTGCCTGCTGCCAGCAGAGGGTGGCCCCAATCACATTTCTTACTGAAAACCATCCCTTGCCCAGGCTGCTTCAAGAATGGCACCAAGATAGGTCTGGGGAGAGCAAGGTGGCATGGGATAAATTGCGAAAATGTGCCAACAGCTCACCTGGGTGGATATTCACATGCCAGCTCTCAACAGTGTCATAGGTCTGTCTGGTTTACCAGCAGAAATGCAGCCAGAGAAAGTTATGCCAAGAACATCGTCTACACAATGACAGCTGCAGATCTGGTGACTGGAATGCCCAGTTTGTTTTCCATAGCTAAGAGAAACTGGACTAATTGGACAGAGCTACATTTCTGGATCAGGAAGTTACAAAATGTGTGATCTCTTGCAAATAGCACTGTCCATACATTACTG
The DNA here is from genome assembly GCF_025592945.1 of Manacus candei. Lineage (NCBI taxonomy): Eukaryota > Metazoa > Chordata > Aves > Passeriformes > Pipridae > Manacus > Manacus candei. The sequence goes on along the minus strand of NW_026138096.1, from coordinate 299,340 downwards.
ATGCATGCAGTCAGTGTGCAGTGGGTCCCAGTGCTGCTGGTGACAGTACAATTGTTTTCAGAGTGGTCACAATATCTTTGGAAGTTCACAAGACACAGTGTATGTCACTGGAAACTCTGACTACAAAAACAATTATGATTTGGCTTTTTATACTTTATTTATATTAAAAGAATACAATTTACACTTTATTATGTGAGCAAGGCAATGTGAATTTCACTTCTGGCACATGGTTTGTGTAATTTTGCCTATGCTAACCCATCTATTTTCTTCACTCAGTGCAGTGCTTTTAGAGAGCAAGGACAGATTTTGAACTTTTTTTTGCTAGTGTGATCACAGTAATGTATCCTCTATGTTCAAAACAGCTTTTTAATGTGTTCCAGCCAGGACTGAAAATATCACACAAGTCACAGAACAATCGTCAAATCCTCATTATCACCCCCAGTGTCAGGAGAAGTCAGTTTTATGGAGAAGGAGTTACTGAGACCTTAAGATTCCTGTGGTGTTTTCTTCTTTTCTTTTTTTTTCCATGAGAAAATAGCCTCTTGGTAGAGCATGCAGCATCCAGAAAGACCTTCCAATGGTTCCCTGAACTACTCTATATCCCATCTATATAATAAGGAAACTAATAATTCCATAATTTGAAATGGGTACTGCGAGGATACTTTCTGCTCTTGCCAAACACCAGTTATGTCTCAGTGAAATGGAAGTCACTAGGCTCAGTTTGGTAGTAATTCAGTAAAATACAACACCCTATGATATACACAAAGTCTGACTGGATTCTTTGCTGATGCTTTATGTCCTTTAACACCATCTATCTGTGAATCAATGATACTTTTATGAGTATTTTTGAGGTGTTCTGACACTATAAGAACTGAAATTTAAACTAAACAATGACTACTTTTTACTCATTTTAAAGAGACCTTTCTAATTTTTACAATCACATTCCAGAATACTGTCCTATTCAACACCAAAACAAGGGACACAGAAAATTCCTTTCTCTTTTTTTTTTTTTTCTTGCAACTAAACCAGAATTTTTCAAGTCTTTAAAGATGGGACAGTATTTGCAGCTCTTATGTGTCATCTTACATAGGAATTCTTACATAATCATCAAGTTAAACTTCTGTGCAAATGTCTTTTGACTTCCAGAGCCATTATCTTCTGTGGCACAGATTGTGAAGTGCAATTATTATCAATTAAATAAGTAACAATTCATTTACATTTCTTATAGCAATTTATATTACAAGGGAAAAATTTTAACTTCCAATATTTAAGCAGTCTTGATGAAGAGAAATAAACACATATTTTGAGGGGTTGAAATGGGTTGGTATATGCTAATACACCATATGACACTTCAGAGAGATGCACCAGCACTTCCCAGACTACTGGAATAATGGGATTTTTTCCCCTGTTTTATTGTTCCTATGTTTGGCAATGCACAAATCCAATATCATCTTTTGACTAATACACATATTTTACAATAGTATCTGAACAATATAATTTCGCAGCTTTTGATCATATTTTCCAGGGAAGCATTTGTAGTAACATTATTGATCCAAAGATCATCTGAAGGGTTCCAAATGTCTCTCACCCACCCTGGTCAACACAACAGATTCTTTGTAAGCCACTACAATGTCTAAACCATCTAAACCACAGTCAGTCTGTGTCTGTATCCTGGTGACTGTGTCCAAGCCCAAACTTTGCATATACTCACTCACAGCATCCAAGCACATTTTAAAAACCTGTGCTTCTCGTTTTCTGTGTAATAATTTCCATGCTTGTGTTTCCTATAGTTAAACAGCATTTGCTATCTGAACCAGACTCCAGAGTAGATGATATTAAGCTTCACAACCTCCCCCACTCCTAAAAATGGTAAATGAAAAAATCAAATCTCTGAGGTCTATGAAATAACATCATTCTTCCTTCCCTCTCCTGGCTGCAGACTTGTAAGCACCCAGATTTTTGTTTTCATAGCTTTCTGAAACGATTTTCTTTTTCCAACTATATTTCAACACACAGTCTCATGTGCCTACTATCCTTTCCCCTTCTGATATTTGGTTCAGCAGATGGTGCAAATGAACTGACATATACAGTATTTGCTTAATCCTATGCTCCTTTGAATTGCTGTTTTGAGACTAATGCAGCTACTTTATTATTGTGAATTGTCTGCATTACATCCTTGCCTATATTATTTGATTTATTTTGTTTTTCCCAAGTGGGTTCATTCTGGGAGATGCTGCTAAAGAATCATACAGTTTGAGGAGCCCTTTGGTTAGCTCCAGTGAAAGGTGGAAACTCTTGCTAAAAAATTTCCTGAAGTCTAAGAGATGACACAAGGTATTATACACAGCCAGAGCCAGAGATTTCCAATCATTAAAAATATTCTGATATTGAATGGGAAAAGTATGAGATCATTATGGCATGAGTCAATTGATCAAGACATGAGGATTAATTAGTCTGCAGACACCACTGACCAGCAAAGCTTTAGCAGGAATATGCTCTTTCAGCCCCCTTGTTTCTAAGCTTTTAATTAATTTTGCAGACTGCAAAAGAGCCCTAATCTGGGTGTTCTGGGAAGCAATATGGTATGTGCACCATGAAGTGAACATTTAGGGTGTGGAAAACATGAAACATTATTGCGATATTTTTACATTCATAAGCATGCCCCAGTTTCCCCAACCCCTCAGCAATCTGCAGCTAAGTGGAGAAATGAGTTAAACTTTTCTTCTAAGAAGACTGCACGTTTGCATCCAACCTGGGATTGAATGGTCCATCAAATATTGAATAAACTGCTACTTGGAAAAAATCCCAATTCAGAGATGTTAGTGCTAATTGACTGTTTTTTTTCTACTTCTTCCCCTCCCCCAGAAAGCAAGGCCAGAAGAAATTCTGTGGAAGGTTTAGGAAGGGACAGGATCCAAAGGACACTATGCTAAGGGTTCTGTTTCTTAGGTGGCAATGCCACCTTAAGCAGCACCATGCTGTTCCCACTGCTGTGCAAACCCAGCTATTCGTGTGGCTGTACAGCAAAACAGCTGGGGGAATAGATCTGTCCAAGAAATAACTAAGGAAATAGGCAGTATGTGGGCAGAAATATGTGACTGAAACTGGTGATGTGGGACAAATGCTCCTTAAGAAACTGGTATAGATGAAAACCCATATGTGGGTTTCTGAAAGCAATTGGATAAGGTTTTCTGCTTGGTGACAGACAAAGGCATTTTTAAGATTGTGTTCTAAACCAGATCCTCGTTGCCTTGTTTAAGGAAAGCTATCTTACTTTAGCTCTATCTAATTACTGCTGATTATCTCAACTCCCCAGAAAGGGTTATTCTGGAGCAGAGACTGATGGTAGTGTAGAGGCTTGTGATTCTCAGGTCCTGTCTTAGATGAGATCGTGGGGATCACCCTTACTCCGCTCTGGCTGCGCAGCATGACTAAGATGACATAACAACTGGGGACCAAATCTCTTTGGCCAGAAGCCAGGAGAGATGACAATAGAGAAAACTGCATTTAGTTTTATATTGCATTTAATTTTCTTTTTATTTGTTGTTTTCTAGTTTTCCCAGCAGCCAAGTATGATGAAGAAGAGAAAGAGGTATTTAGAAGAACCATTTTCCTGATCCAAATCCAAAGAATGGACATTTAACTGGCAGGTTGAGCCAAAGCAGTTTTTTTTCTTATTGATAGAAGCTAACCCCAATCCTGGAAAAGTAGCAACACCGGGAACTCACCTTCATCTAGGGCTTGGTATTGCAGTACTATGTAAAGTACTAGGGACATGCAAAAAGACTATAGTTGTTCAGCCATTTAAGATTCAAGAGACTGTATCAGAGTCTACAACCTACACTACAACTTGCATTCTGTACTCAGAATTTAACTCCTGGTTCATTCCAGGATGGAAAGAGGCAGTACTGGGCACAGATAAGGCTAAATCTTTAATTTTCATGGCTTTACTTTCCATGGCTTTACTTTCCATATTGATCATTTGTAACCTCAGGTCTCCCAATACTTGTTACGTGCCGAGAAGGCAAATTAAAACAGGCTGGCTGTGTGCAGAGTATGGCCATAGCTGAGGATGCACAAGCTTTTCTCCCAGTCACTGGGTTTTACTGCATGCACAACGCTGCATCCACTCTGAAGATGATCAATCCCTACGCCAATACCACTGATCAGTGGAGCAACAGGTTTGCATAGACCCTTACATAGACCCTTACAGGTTTGCATGACCATGTCAAAAAATCATTTTGGGGGGAATTCCTGCAACATTCCCTTAGGCAGAAAGGTCAGCTAGTGCCTAGCTGCCAGGTGGGCAGCACCCAGCTGACTGCCACATCCATTGAGTACCTGGGGCAGCAGGCATGGCCACACTGTGCTGCTTCACCCCATCAGCACACCAAGTCCCTTAACAAGGAAGACCACTCTGTGCTTGTTATGAGATGAGTAAGAGGTCTAAATCGGACATTCAGAGAAAAACCTAAATCATGAATGTTCCCTACCATTTTATGTGAGAAGATCAAGAAACTCTCTCTGCTGGTCACAGAAGAAAAAATATATAGAAACTCTGCACGGTCTCTAGAAAAGACTTTGAGCCACCTAACAGCCTAGCAGTAAAAAGAAGCACTATCTTTTTTCCCTATTATTGACTACAAAATAGCCCAGGGTTAACAATAAGCAAAATGAAGGTGCAAAATAGCAACCGCATGTGCAGGCTTGAAACAAAAGTTAAAATTATATCAAATCAACAATTACTCATTCCCATGGTGTTCCACCTGCCCTCATCAGGTTATAAAGAACAAATGTCAGCGATAACATACAGGAAAAAGGTGTTCTTCTGATAAGGAAAATAGCTTTGTAGCAGTTCCTTTGGGGGAAAATAAATAGTCTTCCTTCCCTCCTTTTAAAAACAGACCAGCTGATCTATTACTAGTTTTGTGCAAAGTTTTGCAAACAATGTCCTCAAACTGCTGTTATACTTAATTTGTGTCTTGGTAAAATAACGTCATAAGGTCCCAAGATTATTATCTCCGCGATTTTCAGATAAGACTTTCAGTTTATGTGTAAAAATATCTTTTTCCTAATTGCTAGTACTGCAAACTCTTGCTTAGAGTTTGAAAGTCAAGCTGTGTTCCTTCTGTTTCATATATCAACACTGCACTTGGCACTTAACAATTGTGTTGTAAAATGCGACTCAGAAAGGAAGAACCCCTGTAATCTGTGCAAGCTGCCTGACTTTGCAGCACTAACAGAAGACATCAAAGGGTAAATTCTTACTTTACTCAGACAGACATGTAAGGACTAGAGACAACCAAGAAAAGCTGTTTTATTTTTTTTCCCCAGATTTTAGCCCCATTTTGTGTACCCAGATACACACTTCCAGGTATTACAGGTTCTTCATAGCATTCAGGAGTTGTCCTCACATAATGGAATGTGTTCTGTTATGTGCCAGTTGGACACTTTGATGCTTGGCTCTACATGCCTGCTTCCAGTCTAGGCTGGCCTCTTCCACAGAGGCAAGTTTCTTTCACTTCTAGAAGTGTATATGGGAGTGGAATAAAAAGAGACTGCCATTTCTCCTGCTAGCTGACAGGGAAAAGTGTTATTACCTACTGTGATCCCAGTATTCAGAACAGTAGTAGCATCTTCCTGTGACAAAGAGATACACACAAGCATGTGTTTCTGTTAATATGGGGAAAAAAGCCAAATGAAATGGTGATAATGATATCAGGGAAAAAAATAGGAGAGCTGGTCTTCAAGCTCATTCTAGGTCTGTGACTACAGTTTTACCACTAAAGGGAACATCAGAAAAAAAAATTATCCCAGCATCTAAATATTCAACTTCAAGAGTATGAGCCATAAAACTCCTGTCTTTCACCTACCTTGGTTGAGGTGAGCCTGGCACATACTCAGACAATTCAGAATTCATATGCTTAAGTCCCCTAAAGCCAAGAAACCCAGGTAAATGAAATGTGCCAGTACAGTTCTATGGCAGTGAGGCCAACTGGCAAGGAATGTCCCACCTTCATAAAGTTGAGCCTTCTCATGCACCAAGACAGAAGACCACATACAAACTCCCTCCCAGTAATGGACTCTATATCATGCTAGCTCCTGAATTCTCAAAGGAATTCTTTGAGAGTCAGCAAAGCAGGCAGGAACAGCTCTAAAAGAGTACAGACAATTCCATTCAGATACCCAAGAACACCACTGGATGCTGTTTACAAGGATGAACCTAACCTGGGGGGTTTGAATAGACAAATGAGCTCTAAAGTCTGACAGACCTGGATGGCTTAAGTATACAGAAGTACAAGTTGAGTACAGAGGAGCAACCACTAACACCTTCACTCTAACCTGCTGTTCAGTGATTCTTAAATTAAAAAAAAAGAATCCTGAGAGCAGACTAGAGAAGAAAAGTCCTCATACTTAACCAGCCATGCTCCCTGTCAGCTGAGACAATCAGGTTCCTTTTCTGACCCAGGGAGCCATGTCCTCCTAGTTGCATCATGGCCCAGCCTCAATAGGTTGCTCACAGCACCCACTATTTTTTTAGCATGTTCATGGTGTATCAGCACACAGGACTTTGAACTCCCTCAGGCTATGGAGAATATTGACCCGTATGTCACGACTTTGGGGCAAGGGTTCTGGAATACAAGATAAAGCCGGGCATCACCTACCGCCTCTCATACTGTGCTGTAAAAATAAACAACATAGTGGATGGCTGAAAACAGGATGGCACAGATGCCTGTGGTGTCCTAAGCAATGAAATCTAAAAAGATAAGCCTCTAGCTGAAGGCTGCTGTGAAGCCACAAAGTCTTTCTGTGGCTTTATGTCCTTCTAAGCATCCTAAACTCCTCAACTGTGCAGTGGATATAAAGGTTTTTATAACAATATTGCTTGAATAAAAAAAAAAGGCAAAACGATCAGACACTGTGATAATGGAAGTGCAGGTAGATCTAGACTTTCAGAGTCCACAGAAAATGAGAAGGCATAACAAAATTCATTATAGGAAATGGCTTTACTATGCTAGAACTTTCAGGCACATTTTCAATGCTGACATGGACATATACTATAGCAAATGTACATGGATGAACTTTTTTCCCCTCTCCATAATTATTTCCATTTTATAATAGCTGCAAGAGGCTGCAGGCAATGTATTTTCTTGTACTTTTTGGATGGCTGAAGTCATCTGGTTTTTCTGATGCTATGCAATTTATTCAAGGTGTTTAACACTGATAACCAACCACAGATGCACTCCCTAGACTTTCCCATTGCCACAGTAACACACTGCCTAAACCGGCCAACAATTATAGGGGTGTTTTTTTCCAACTAAACTGAGGAAAACACAAAATTTTATATTCATACAAAATATCTATATGATAAGCAAAAACCCCAAAAATAATCATAGATTAATCCCTTCTGGGTTTTGTTTAATTTTTTAGAGCTCTGCCAAGCAGAAGGTTGATTGTTCATCACCAAAGGTGTTTTCTGCACAATATCAATTCCTATGATATTCTATAGATTCATACAGCTGTATTTATTAAAACACAGAGAGTTGAGTGTTAGTAAATGGATGCTTCTAACAGCTCCTCCAGATTGGAATGAAGTAGCTAATGAGAAGAACCGCTCATATTGCCTTATCCCTAAGGCACAGACCATCTTTAAGCTAGACTATGATGACAAATGGTTGTTTTCTCCTTTATATATATCATCTTCCATGATTACAGATGTAGATGAATAGCTCTTTGAACTGCATCCATAACTAACCTCAGACACTGTCTCAAGAACTTGATTCCAGCCTTACTAGTAGAAAGCTGAGCAAAGACGAATTGTATTAATTGTTAGGGAAAGCATATATTCATGTACCCAAAAAAACAAGTGTGAGAAAAATGTAAGCAGATCAACTTTTAAACACTTTTCAAAGCAAGTCTGAAGAATATTAAATGCATTTACTTCTCCTCTTTTTCCCCTGTTTTGACCTGATTTTTTTATAACTTGGTGTAATTCTACTGAAATCAACAACCCTCTTGCAGTTGATATCCTTTGAAGTTCTTTCTAATCTAATTTTTGTTCAGAAAGAAACTAAGAAAAAAAAGAAAAAAACTTTGAACAATGAAATCAAACACTAGAAGTTAAAAATGTAAGCTCCCTTTAGGTTCATACGAGAATATGAGTTGGGGTAAAAGCTGACATGATTCATCCATCTTGAGAAGTACAGCCACAACTTCCACTTACACAAAGGTATTATCAAGGACCAGTAACAGCCTTCATAGCAGGTATCAAGAAACACTGCTTTCCTTAATTTTACTTCAAGGAAATGGAGAGAAAAAAAGCCTAAAATATCACTCCAAACCAATCACTATTGAAAAAGTATTTTGTTTTATATTTAGATCCTTTCAATGATTTCTCTGGTTTTCTTTCCTCTTTAAGGAAGTGGTCTTTAACAGAATTTGATGCAAGAAATGTGGGAGGACAGTGTAAGTAGAGAAGTGATAGCATCTTCATAGACAGCATCATTCTCAAGTCCCCTTGGGGGCTACAGTACTTTGGCTTATGTGGGTAGATTTGCTTTCTGCTGTTTTTCCTCTTGCTTCATGTATTTCTAATTTCTAATCCCTGCTGCAGTGTCAGTGAAAAAGAAAAAGAAAGTTCTTGAAGACTTTGTGGTTTTTTTGGTCTATAAGGGAGGCAGCCTTTTCCCTCTAAACTGGATCTGTACTCAGAAGAGTCTTGAGAACTGCTTGGTTGCTCCCTGTGATCTCAGCAGAACTGGCCTGATTAGCAGAGGCTTGGGAGCAAGCCTTGGAGGTCAGACTATGACAGTGTCCACATACCCTTTGCTGCTGTGATTAGTCTGATAGTGTTCATGCCTTGTATTTCTAAAGGTAATGAAATATATAAATACCACGGGAGAAACTTTGCACCCGCTTATGTCACTCTGGAGGAAGGTCACTACTTTCTGAGATGTTATTCCAGCTTGTATACTTGTGTGATTCAAAGCAGAAATTTTCCTTACCATTTATTATGGCAACAGAAAACTTACTTCAGGTAGCAAAGTGGTCCACAGTAGGAATCTAAATATTAAAATAAGCCCACAAGAATCAACTTATCCATAGATTAAACTAGAAAGAATTTGAGGAAGCTGAGAAATAAAGAGACCAGATGGTCTTCAAAATACAATTAGACACCAAGAAGGTGCAGAAAAGAAACAAAAAGTATCATGGATATGATTTTGGTGATAACATTGAAAGACTCCAAGAATATACATTTTGTTCTGAATCATTTGTCATTCTCCTTACACTCTTAACTATAATAGTGAGAAAGCAGTATTTCATGTCCTGTTTCTTACTGCAATTATTTTAATAAAATTAATTCATTTTTAAAATTACATTGTTCAAAGGCACTTATCAATAGAATATATGACATAGTCTCCTTTGTAAGGCTGAACATCTCATCTCACACACTATGAAAGAAAATCAGTAAGGCATCCAAGGATACACTAGAATACCAACATGATGTTGGGAGAGTTATAAAATAGAAACTTGCTATTAAATAGACTATAATATTTCAAATTACACCATAGCTCTAATACAACTTGTCAAAAGCTAATCAGTGAAAAGGTCTCATATAGTGTTTAGAAGACTGAAATTTACTTCCTTCCTTCCTTTGCATATCACTATCAAAAGATTATTCCATTTTAAATTTCATTACTTTGAATAAAATTGGTAACTCCCTAGAAAGAAACCTCTGCTTTCTTATAGACTTGAGATCTACATTACCTTGTGGTATACAGTGGTAATACTCCTGATGAAGCTGAAGCAGCAAAGCACCAGAATGAGACAAGGTCTGCTCCAGAGAGTACTGTGATCTCTGCCTCATCACCAATACCATTCTGTTTAAACAGTGCTTCTGTTTTCTTTGAAGATTTTGATCCAGCATGACTGGGTCCAATCCTTGCTTTATAAACAAGATGCTATAAAATTTCAGCTAGGGAATACTGCTGTGGGTTTTGTTTTCATGTGGTTTATACTTATTTTATGTAAAATCATATCTTGGGTAGAAATGGTGCACAGTCCTTTAATTAAATCAGCTCTAAGTTTTGCCTGAATGATTAATAAAATGAGAAAATTCTCTGTTCTGCTATGAAAGCTCTTTTCTTTTGTATTCCTTCATTCTTTTCTATTCTTAAACCCTTTCTTCAAATCAGATTCCCAAGCTGATATTTGTTCATTTGGGCTCACCTAACAACTATATAGTTCGTGGTTAATCAAGTTAATTTTCTTTTGTCACAAAACTCCAAAACAAAATAACAACAAAAAAAGCAATAAAAGTAACCATTTGTTGTTGTTGTTGTTCATGAAGCATGGCATTTTCTTGGCTAAAACCGCCTAAAGGAATGGAGAAATTAATTTCAATAAATTGGATTTTATGTGTATAAAAGACCTCTGAATAAATGAAAAACTCTGAGATGACATTTGGATCAAAGGAGATATATCCATTGATGCTAATGGATGTTGAACTGGATCTTTGTTTAACAAACTACCTTATTATGAGTAATGGTGAGGCACCAACACCAAATAGAAAAGGTAAGAGGGCACAGGAAACAATTCGGAGTAGGAAGGAATATTTAACATAGCACAGTTTTTCTAGCCATGTAGAACACAGCACTGGAAATGACACAATTTAGATGAATCCTGTGCTATAATTCTGATAATGTCTTCTCCCTGCACTCTGCTTACAAGCCTTATCTGTGCACCAGTACAGGTCTGGTCCAGCACCTTTGCTCATTGACACTGCCTAGAGATTCTCCTCATTACATCCTGTGGGTCTGTCTCAGGCAGGGTGAACACAAAATCATGGGCTTCTGTTTATTAGTTTGTACACCTGTTGATACTCCCTTTAATATCAAGAGAAAGTATGCCTGGAAATCAAAAGGAATGCACAGATTTGCACATTAACTGATGGACACCAGTATTCATTTATGTGTATATACAGCAGTGAACAAGTTTACTGAAGTTTTCCAACAGGTTAGTACAGATGGAGAATATTGGCAATTAATTGCAAAGTTACTAAACAGTACGGTTCATAGAATACCTACAAAAATGGATATTCCATTTACAACCATACGTATATATATAAAATTTTGTTTTTCACTCAAAAGCAATGCAGAAGATCAAAATTTTCTCTTTCTGCTTATTTTGTTTTGAATTCAAGTTTTGTCATTTAAGGTAATCTGTTCTGAGCAAGAGTCTACTCTGAATTCTACCACTGGAAGTCAGTAGTCACTCTAACGAAGTGAACATATTTATAGCAGTGCGAAACCATAATAGGTCAGACACAATCAACACAATGTTTCAGATCCAGAAGTAAGAAAGGGAAATTTACAGCTTTACAGAATTGTACTTAATCTGTAGGATTCCCCAGCACTTTCTTGTCTTCTTGTATGGGTGCTGGCAAATTTGGAGATGAGGTCTGACTTCAAGACAGGTGCCAGTTGGTACAAATCCATATTGCTGTGCTCTTGTGTGCGCAGCACAAGTAGCACTTGTGGAGCTAATAAGAATGGTCATAATTTAGGTGGAAAGGATTAGATTAATTTTTTTCACCAGATCAGTCTCCTGACCTGGCTCCAGCAGTGCTTACAGGGAGGTGACTGCAAGACAAATTTAGCTTTCTGTGTGTCAATCTCTAGAACCCACACAGACCCAGTCTAATAGTCTTTAAACTATTTTACTGCTTAGAGTCAGATTTTGGTATTTAGGGTTTCTGTTGTGAATATAAAATGGCAAGATTACAAATTAAAAAGTGGAAGTATATGGACAGACTGAAGTGACAAAGTGGGGAGGTATCCTCCATAAAGACAAGGATCAGGGTATCACACAAGAAAGATAAGAGATTTTCAGGAACATCTTAGAAATAGGATCAATCTCAAGAGTCCAAAGAAATCCTCCAACATATGTAGATATGGAAAATCAAATTTTATTTTGAGATGCATGAAAGAAGGTCTCTTGAGCAGAGAGAGGTAAGCAATAATGCTGTTTTACCTACAGAAAGAGTGGCAAAGGAAGGGGAAGGGAAAAGCAGGCTAACCAGTAAAGTTAACTACATATAGAAAATTATTTAAAAAGGTTATATGAGCTAGTTGCTTGTGATATCACAATAGACCATGAAATGATCTTTATGAAGATGAAAAACATGAGTGAGTGGGCTATAGGACTACCTTTCCAGATGAAGAGCAAACTTTAGGGCTGCCATAAGCTTTCCACTATAAATATTTCAGATTCTAAAACAACTCCTTCCAAGAACAAAGATTTGAACCACCAGCTTTGCATTAATGCCTATTTCTTGACCTCTCCTGAGCACCCACTCCTCCCTGCATAACAATTTGCACCAAATACCCATGGATATTCAATATTAAACAACTAATTAAATTTTTTGCTGTTTTCATTGCTTTGAACAAGAAGCTGGTTTTGGCATTTTCAGGTCTTCAGACAAATTGTACCTCTGCAGGTCTCATTCCTAAACTTAATTAATAGTTATTATTATTTATGACGGCACTGCATACTAGTCCAAGTTTTAATTTGGTCTTCTAAAAAGAGAGCCTGTGGCTGTGTTCTTGGACTTTTTACTTCATCTTTTTTCTTTTCTGAAATAACATTATTATTTCAAATCTTGCAGCTTGTTTTTGTATGACTAGTGCTTTGTCTTTGTCTCTCTTTTTCTCCCTTTTACCCTTCTGACATTTTTAATTTTAAACTGCTCCAACATAACTTCATTCTGATTTCTTACCCATGGATGCTTCAAGGACTCACATCGCTGATTATCATCCTTCCATTCTCGTTAGTCCAGACCTTAATTTTATTTTAAAGGTCATGTGAGTTTGTCTGTCCAGTGGGCATGGTAGCCAGCTTGTGTTCATAGACACACACATTTTCTACTTAACTGATACCCATGAGCCTCGTAGTGCTCTTTGTGTGAAGAAGAGGCTCAGGGGAGACCTCATCACTCTCTACAACTCCCTCAAAGGAGGTTGTAACCAGGTGGGGGTTGGTCTCTTCTCCCAGGCAGCTATCAGTAAGACAAGAGGGCATGGTCTTAAGCTCTGCCAGGGGAGGCTTAGGTTAGATATTAGGAAGAAATTCTTTACAGAGAGAGTAATCAGGCTTTGGAATGGGCTGCCCAGGGAGGTGGTGGATTCATCATTGCTGGAGGTTTTTAAGATGAGACTGGATGTGGCACTTCGTGCCATGGTCTAGTAACCACAGCAGAGTGGACCAAGGGTTGGACTTGATGATCTCAGAGGTCCTTTCTGACCTGGCTGATTCTGTGATTCTATGACTGGCTATTACCATCTCCAGAATACTGGCAAAATATGCCATTTATGCTAAAATCCCAGTTCGTTCTCTTATATCTTTTGTTTCTTGTGCTCTGTTCCCTTTCCCCACTTTTCACTGACTTCTGAAATTCCTGATATCCACAGACACTAAAATCTGTTTCCAAGTCAGGAGAAGCAGAAGTGGACACTACTGTACCAGCTCACTATACTCTCCAAAGTGTGGTTTAAAATTACTGTCTGATTTTTTTAAATGCTCTTGGGTTTCCTCCATCTTTTTTTTTTTGCTTCTCACATGCCATAATTTTCCCATTTGTTTTAGCAAAATGCTAGAAATCAATGGATGAAAAGCACACCACTGTTATTTCTAACAATATGAATGTTATCTTTCCAACCCGTGTTCTAACAGAGATTGCTTCAGATTCTATCTTCTCTTCAGAACATTTCTAAGTTGGTGCCTCATTCTCTACCTGTCCAATCTTCTGCAACTCTCTGATTTCTGTTCTCTTGTCCCACTCATGCCATCTTGATGATTTCTTTGTTAAAAAAATTACTGTATCATTTTATGTGATCTTTCATGTTTATGATGCAGTAACTCTCGATATAACCGTTCTGTGTCTTTATTAAAAAAGTGAAAACCTAACGACTAATTATAGTTGGCAGAAATAGATTATGGATAGCCAGCTATAGTCATCTGAATCCTTCTGTGTGAATCCTCTGGTTTTGATTGCATTTTCCTGGGGAAAACTGCCCCAAGTTGGATTGGTTTAGATTGAAAAATTCCATCATTTATTAGGAACTAATTCTAGAAAATGTTGTGTCTGCTTTCAGCATCTACAGTTCAGAGGATTCTTTAAAATTTTGACAGCTTTCATATGAAAATCTCTGGAACGATTAAATGATCCAAACCCTCTCCTTTGAGTGCTTGTGAACCCTTAATAGAACTTATTCACATCCATTAGGATATAACATCTTGCTACATGAACACATACTCTGTTTACCCAACACCCCCCAGTCAGTGCACAGCATGGAGTAAATGAAGTTCCCAGGTGTAGGACTTCATTCATAGCTACTGAAGACACAGAAACATGGCAGAAGCATGAAGCAGAGGACTGCAGAACAAGAAAGAGTAAGTTCAGAGTAACCCAATGGTGCTTTAACAAACTGCCCCTGCTCCCAAGCCTTACTGTGGTACTCAGTCATGGAAAAAACATTTTCACCAGTGTGTTCCCAGAGACAAGATCTGCTCCTTTTTCAACTATATAGCTATATAGCTATAGCTAGCCTGAGACATCAGACTACAGCCAACAGTAGTAGTTCTGTTATTAGTATTTGGGACAACATGAAATCCTAATTGCTCTGCAAAATCAGACCCTTGTTTTCTAAGAATGGCCACTTCCCCCTAGCTGACCCCTCAGACTCCCCCAGGGCTCATCCACGTGCCTCAATGCCACATGTGTGCACAGGGAATGACAGTGCCTCTTCAGCTGGTAGAAGCCATGCAGCCATTAACATTTGCAGCTGAGATAAAATCATAAGAGTCATTTAGGTTGGGAAAGATCATTGGTTCCAACCAGTAACTGCCAAGGCCACCACTAAACCATGTCCCTAAGTGCCACCTCTAGAGGTCTTTTAAATACTTGTGGGGATGGTGAATCCACCACTTCCAGAATGGCAGAATGGCAGAAAAGCAGTAGCACTGAAGCACTCACTACTGAGTGAGGGCTAGTCATCCTGTGCACTGCATGTGTTTGGGCCTCTGTACTGTAACTTGCAAAAGGAAATGAATTCATATGGCATGAGTGACTATAAATATAGCATTTCTTATCCCCCAGGTAACTAACTTTGCATCGTTAACATGCTCGTATGTAAACTTTCTCCTTCTTCACTGAAGATACACCAACAGCTGTAAAATACTGACCAGATAGCTGTCATAAACTGTTACATATAAGAAGCAAAATAGCTCCAAAATGATTTGAGCTCATCTTTTCTATGCATGAAACCATATTTAGAAAATCAAATTGCCCTGTACATTAATGGAAACATGTTGCATATGTGTCTATTTTGCATGTGCAAAAGAAAGTTTTGTGTACACAATGGGTATACATACAAATGGCTTTTGTTTGCAATGTAAGTAGTGTCTTAAGAAAATTGTGTCCCATTAAATAACTCACATTAATTCTCCTAGCAGAAGAAATCCAAAAGTGTCTAGTGAGGAACTAAATTAGTGAAAGTGAGGACTCAGAAAATATTGTCCTCTGTATAGCAATAGTAACACCTTATTATTGGTTTATATAGAAAACAAATTGGATAATTTGTAGCTCAGATAAGCCTTGGTTAACAGTCATACAGGATGTAAAGGGAAATGGGAGTGTGCATTCCCCTGCCTACATACCTCTCCTGACACAGAGCAGGAGTGCTCTGCCACACTAGCTCTAACTTTGCAAAGGGCAGATGCAGATTTGACTCCATTAACATCAATAAAGTGGCTACCAGAGCAGACCACAGTGTGGGGAGGATGCAATAGATAGATCTGGGGTAGAGGTCCAAGAAATCACTCCAGCCCAGCCAGTGCAAGAAAGAAGAGACAAATTTTGAAAACCAGCTGGGCAAGACACAACTGTATTTCAAAGCTCATGCCAGGTAGTCCAATTGACAATAGGGGCTGACTTTTTTATAATGTCAGAAATTTTAGGAGAATAAATGCAAGAAATATCCAAGCTCCAAATTATGAATACTGCTGCTAGTCTAAAGCTATTGTTTTTAGAGTACATTCAAATCCGTTATGCACTGAAGATCTAAATAAAATAGCTCAGCAACTAAAAAATTACAGAGAAAAAAATAAGGTAACATGGGGGGACTGAATTATTCTAGCTCAATGGAAACTGTTCTTCTGAATGTTATCTCCATCTTCAAACTCCGTACAGGATTCCTGTTTGTTCCTGGACTCCTACTGACTGAGACTAGGCTCTAGGTCTTGGCCTTATTATCTGATAGTTCTTAATATCTACTACTTGATGACTTGATGAGAAATTACATTTTAAAAATCTTGATACTAATTTTAAACCTACAATGTTTACCTCATTATTTCTGAGACAGCCTATTCGACTGCTAGTCAGCAGCTACAGCAAAGTACACTGACCCCACTGATGAGGTAATCAATTATTCTGGAACAAAACAAACTCGTAACTAGAAAGAAAGGAAGCCTATGGTTTTATACAGAGCCAGATAAAACAGAGAAAAAGAGCATTTGGCAATTGACATAGGATAAAACATTTCATTTCCAGGTTCCAAGAAGATATATTTTAAATTTGTATTAAA
Organism: Manacus candei; assembly: GCF_025592945.1. NCBI lineage: Eukaryota > Metazoa > Chordata > Aves > Passeriformes > Pipridae > Manacus > Manacus candei. The sequence goes on along the minus strand of NW_026138096.1, from coordinate 282,697 downwards.
TATGATTTACAAATCAATGTTCTTCTGTGCTGGACAGCTTTACTTGGAGTGAATGAAGACAAACCAGGGCTCACATCCAAAGCTGTGGCTCTACAGGCATGTGGCACTCAGGAATGGAGGTTTACATGCCAGCAACTGCAATTATCCCAACTAGCAATGATTTAGCATTCTGTGATGTCTAGAGTCCAGAAAACACAGGCTCTGCCTTTATATCACAACCATCTGAAATCCAGGTTTAAATTCTTCCTTTAAAGAAACTGCAGCACAGCTTGCTGCTGTGTGCACGTTAGAGAATAAAAATGATTAATTCCACCCATCAGTGAAGTCTTGGCTTATGAGTATCACAAGCCTTTGCTGTGTGCAGCAGAAAAAAAAAAAGAAAATAATTTTTATGCTTAGTTTCTGATCTTTATTCAAAACGATGTAACAGTGCTAATTACTAAACACTGCGAAAGCTGAATAAAATATCATAAAATATCATAAAATGCTGACTTTAAAAAACACAAAGCAGAACACCTTAAAGCTAGGTACATTTACCACATTATTTTAGTGCATGATTTTACAGTCCTGACCTCAGAAAAGATTTTTGTGTTAAAATTAACAGAGGAAAGTAATTGGGAAAGAAGCAAATCAAAATGGAAATACACCATGTAATACAAGCCATGATGAGCTGAACATCTGAAAAAAAGAACAGAATTACCAATTCCTCACTATGAGAAAAAGAGAAATGTAAAGACCAGCTTGGGAAAAAAAAATTTCCTCTTGGAATCACCACAGCAGGAGTCAGAGGAAGCTTTGCACCCAGAGACCTAATGTCTGGGTCTGGAAGAAGAAAGAAAGTAAAACTTCATCTTTTCATCCCCTTCCACTTCACTGGTCATGTCCCTAGTGCTTATCTTGATCTCAGTTTTCTTCTTCTGAGTTTTTTTTTCCTGCCTCCCCCTCTTCCTTTCGTGCTTCTTTTTGATGCTGACAGAGGTAGCAGCATTGGTACCTGATGCCAGCTGCCTCTTAACAGGAATCCTGCCTCTGTCATTTGCATTGTCACATTCAGCAATCACAGACTATACCACAAAGCACCCAGAAGAGGTCAGTGATAGAGGTAGTGCTGAGAATCCAGCATGGCCCTCCAAGCCTCATGGAGGACAGCTACAGAGTCCTGCAACTGGTGTGTGTCAGCCTAAGCACTCGACAGTGTGTCCCTTCGTGCCAAGGGGATCAAAGACCTCAGAAGAGGATCAGTGCCTTGTACCACTGGACAATTTGTAAAAAAACCACAGAAATAGCGTACCTGAGCCAGCCACTTGCTGCCCAGTTTGCCACTAGGCTGTAAAGCAAAACTTGCCATGACTGAGGTGGAATTCCCAGTGGGATTTTCTGTAGAATATGCTCTAGGATGCCCCACCAGGTGACAATAACAGTGTGGCTGTAGGCTTGTTGCCAAAGCACAGGGGCTGCTCTCTGTACCAAACCACAAACTAAACTAACCACAAGAATCCAATGTGCTTCATGTAAATGTGTCATTCTTACATTTACACATGGAAAACTTCTAATGCAATGTATTATTTATTCTTCTGAGGTTTTACACAGTATTCTTCTTTCAGTTATGCTACAACAGACCTGTCCAACTTAGGGTATAATTTGAATGGTAACTTTTGCACTAACACCACATAAGCAAAAATCAGCAATGGCTTATCCTATTGGGACAGTAAGTAAGTACAGCTACAGGCTGTTTATAAACTGTAGGGATTCAGTGAGAGAAATCTCACCACACATCTCAGTTCTGCACACTGTCTCCCCTGGAGTTCAAGACACACTGGGGGTAGGACTCCATCCATCCATAGGGAAGGTAGTAAAGGGTTCACAGAACTGAATGAAGTACAGCTAAAATATAGACTCAAGTACAGCTCTACAGTAGGCTGAAAATAACTGCATTTTCTAGTGTTATTGTTATCTTTAAAAAGTGTCTTGATTAATGACTCACACAATTAAAAGAAATAAAACCAGATACTCTTGTCCAAATTAGCTTAGTGTATCATCAAGCAATTTGCCTCATTTTATCTACTGATGGCATGCCTAGAAATAGGAAAAATCTGAATTTTAACCTTGAAATATGAACTCTACAAATCTGTATTTCAGTGTATGTATTGTAAACCCACACCGGGGAATACTTTCAAAAATAAAAATAAACATTCAAACTTTGAATGCACTTTAAGGGTCAAAAAGCAATGGGAACAAATGCATTATTTAATCGTAAAAACCACACTTGATTCAGCGCAAGGCTGAGGAGGAAGCTCAGACTCCCAGAGGCATGTGAAGTGAAGACTGTTTTGAGGGACTGCTGCAAACAGGGTTGCAGCTGAGCTTCCCTTCAGCCCTGCCTCTGTCTGGGAAAGGTGGGGAGGTAGAAAAGGCTGGAGAATACAGGCAGTTTTTAATAAGAATTATCTGCCATTTTCTCAGGAACAGTGAAGCAGAAAGGAAAAATGGTGGGAATGTTTTACTTACTGTAAAATAAAGCCATTATTCAAAACTGAGAAAAAAGACTGTTAAGAAACAGGGCTACTCAAATATGGCTTGGACTCCATAATAAAATTCTTAGCCTTTTTAACGGTATATTGTTATCAGCTACATCTCTACTACAGTGCCTGTGTTTTTCCTTCACCCTTATTAAGGGTTAGGTCAATTTTGTACCTGACCACCAAAGGCTCTGCTCTCATTACCTTGACTCAAAGCTAACAGTAACTTTTAAAAAATGCTCACAATAATCATCAGCTATGGTATGCTTACCCTGAGGTAGTTGAGGGTGAAGTTTGTCAGACCCATTCGAGTGATGTTTTTGGACAGCTGCTCCAGCACCTGAGGGTCTTGTGCCTAAACAACAAAGGAAAAAAGAATTTTCACTTTGCTTTTTGTCGTTTTGGTTTTTTCTATGTCCTTAGTGGAATACAGGGAGAGTTCTCTGAAAAGCAGTGCCAATTCTATGGGAAAATTGCACATTGATACTAAATTTATGTAGTAGGCTAGAGCTCTGTATGCACAGGAAAATAAAACCCTTACAAAATAGGAGCAGAATAAAGACTGTTTTCCAATATCTTCCTTTGGTCCCTGCCCATTCAAAAGATAGACCTAGGAGGTCTGGTCATGTAAGTGAGCATGGCCCCACCAAAGAGCTTCCTGGGGGATTGCAGTACACTTTGAGCCTTCTATTTGTTGGCTGGGAGTCCCAGAAGACTAAATAGAAAAAGGGAGGAACAAAAAAGGTATTGCTTTCTTTTTGTGAGTGAGAAATTGCAGCAGAAAGATCTCATCAAGGCACCTTCAGCAGAGCTCACCACGCAGGTGACATTAAGCACAGGCTGGAGAACACTTCTGATCCAAGTTATTTTCCCAGGATTAAACAGGCAAAATGCGAGTATTGTCCTTCTCTGACCCTAGCCAGGAGCTTTACCAGTGAGACCAACCTCCTCTTTAAAATTAGATCAATCTCATTATTAAAATTAATACCTCCTGGTTTCTGGCTAACCTGCTTCCACTCTGAGTTGTGGAAGCCTCCTAAATACATAATGTCGCTTATGGCCATCCTCATCGTCCCTTAATGGGATACTGTTGAAGAGTTCGATTGATCAGTCATTTAAAATAGCAGATAACGCTGGGACAGAAATGATGGGGCAGGTTTTCGAAGATGTTTTCTTCAGACTTGTAGTAGGACTTTGAAATAAGTCCAGGCTGCTTAAGCTATTTAAAATTCCTCACCAAGAATATATTTTTATCTATGGATATCTAAGTAACTTGATGTCAAAATATAGGAACATCTTTGGGTCTGTGTTCTTACCCTCTATAAAAACATACTCCTGCAATTGATTTTGTTTATGGGGGTACTACTAGGAGGAATGCTTCTATGGTGCAGAACTGAAAGTGTCAGTGAGATTATGTTCTTTGTTTCTCCATGATTTACCTTTTTATTTTTTATCTTCAACTTGCAGAATATTTAATATTTTAATTTCCATTATGTATGATCTCATTCAATTACAAAAGAAAGTCGTGAAATGTGGAACAAAAAGAAGATCTGGTTTAAAATTCTAAGGGTTTCTAAGTAAATATATGGTAATTACTTATCTTCTGTCTATGCAAGGGTAACATCAGTTTGCTTCATCTAAAGACTAAATATAATTCATTCCTACAATGATAAAAATTCACTGACTTTGCTGTAGTTCATATCAATAGGAACAGATTTTGGACCCAAATCATACAGACCACCAAGTGGGATTAAAAGGAAAATTACATGCTAAAACAGAATGGAAACATAGCAACAGTGGCAATATTAGAGCACTGAGGAGCAAGGGAGTGATGAAAGGACTTGTAAATGGCCGTAGTTGCAGGCAAACCAAAATATTTACAGTTAATTGACTTGGGTGTGAAATTTGCTAGCGTTTTTCATAAACCTAATCTCATCTCTTTGCATTAGGTCAAATGAATAAAGGATTACTTACATGCATGGCTAGAATGCTGCGTGGGACTAATTCTCTGTATTGTCTAATAGTAAAGTGCCATGTTTTTATTCTCATAAGATCATCAAAAGTAAACTCCAAGATAAGACGTCCTTCTGTGCATACCTAGAATACAAAAAATGCATGAAATAAATTCCCAGGAATTTTGTTTTCAATGGTATTGTATCACCGATTAAACAACATTCAAAAATATCAGAGCAGTATTCTATTGCTCATCTCTGCTAGATTAATTGTTTCTCGTTCTCTGGGGGGGAAAAAACAAATGTGGGAAAATTAGTTCATTTGCCTTACTTCAGAGACAGTAACTTATAATGCTATAGATTTTATAGCATTTCACAAACATAGAATATTGTGTGCTAAATCTTATTTATTGCAACAATTCCCTTTCCCTCACAGTTCGCTACTGCTAATTAATGACTGAACCTCGCAGTGGAGGTGACTGTGGTGCGACTGTGTGCACTTGATGGCAAGTTGTTGAACGAGTCATTCCTAATCATTCCCGCACCTTGCCCTTTCCTTACAACAGCCTGGCATATAAACCTTTCTTTCATGTCCAGTTGTATTACACAGTGGCCTGAATGCCTGTGGCCAAATCCGATTTTTTTCCTATTTTTTTCCTTGTCTTTACCAAGTGTTCTTGTCTTTTCCAAGAATTTTGTCCTGTTTTGTTTTTGGTTTTGGGTTTATTTTTTTTTTTCATTTCTTATCTACTTTTGTTAATCCCCCCTTCCAAGAAAGCCAGGTGGGGTGCCTGCCATCAGACTGTATGAGCTGCATCACCAAGCAGGTTTGAGAGTGAGGGGAGCAGAGGAGAGGTTTCAGCCAGGACAATGGAGCTACTTCCACAGAAAATGGCTCACGCAGCTTTGTGATGTGTCTTGTCTAAGAAGGAACAGAAAATATGGGAGGAATAAATTCAGAAAGTGGGTACTACCCGAAAATGAATAAATTACTGGGGACTTTTAAACAACTGTCCACAATTTTATGTGGAAAATACATTGTGGTTGTGGTCTCCTTTAAGGTGCAAAATACAAGCCCAGTAGGGTATCTTGACTAGGAGTACTGTGGAGTATCGTAAATGATGTCTGATTTGAAAATAAACCACTACTGCTGTTGATTTCTTTTTAAATTGGATATTTAGACATAACTCCTGTCTGATGTAAACTTGCAAGTTAAGGGTACATAGATATCGTGGAAACAGGGTGTAATGGCTTTCAAAAGAAAAGGTTTCTGCAACTTTAATTTTAATACAGCTAGCATTTGATTGAAAAATAGCCATCCCAAATTCAGTTGAGTCTGTTGAGTCTTTTTACAAGCCCCAGCTCAAGCTTGGCTAGCTCTCACTTGGGCAGTGTGGGGCTTTTCTGGTTAACAGTTCACTTAACATCATCATAGTTTTTCTTCCTTGCTGTTTCTGTAAAAACATGTAGGTAATTTTAACAGGCATACTATACAGACAAATTCCTGCAGACCTGTGAAGGAGAATCTTGCAACAGGTTCTGGTTTGCCTTTTTGAACACACCTTAGTGATGCCTTCAAATTTTTAATGTGTCTTATTTTGTCATTTGACCCTGATTTTGATATTCACATCACCTGCACTATGATGAGAAATTACACAGAGGTAGACATGCACACATATAAGGATTCACTGAAGAAAAACACTTTGTATTAATGTAACTATGTTGAGGCCAAAGATCTTGGTCACTGACTAGTTAACATGAAAATATTTCAAGTTTAAAACAATTTTTTATAACAATACCTGTGGCTTTTCAAATATTTCTTCTCTTAAGCTCAAATCCCCTCAGCTCTTAACAGGTTTTAGGTACTGGCATTAACAAATTTTAATAGAAAAAGTGAAACACATTCCTCATATCACAGTGCTAAAAATTTATACATCTTATAAAGGAATTTAATTTCCTTATGTAGAGCAGAATTTTACACATTGCTTTAATCAATAGAATTGGCACAGTTCTTATTTTAAAAGGGTTTTTTTTCTTAAAGCTGCCTTTTACATAGAATCCAAAAAATCAAAAGAGTCTCCAATTAAGAAAACATTTTCTGTTGTGCTGAATTCATGTTACCGTACTGTGAGCTCTGACATTTTGTTTCTGTGGTAACCAAAATCAGCTGATTAGTTGGCATGGCAACAGAAAAGATGTAATCCCAGCAGACACACTCTAATCAATGCCCCCAGCACAGATGGTCTCCGGAGGATCAACAAGAAAGAGGCTGGCAGGCATTCAGTGTATCACGTGGTTGCTCTAGACTAGGCCAGGAAAAAACTAAAAAAGAACATTTCTCAAACTAACCAATAGCTTTTTAACCCCTTCACTGCACTTATTAATTGTAGAAATTTCAACTGCTTGTTCCTATGAAAACCAACTTTGGTCCTGTGCCTTATTGCTCACAGGCTCACTCTCCTATCACTAAATATCTTTAGAAGTCTTCACCCTTTATTAACTACCATTTCTCAAACATGAGTTGTTGCTTGAAAAGAAGCCTAAAGCTTATACAAATCTGGGCAGTGCCTGAGATTATTAGTAAGGATTAAAATCACTGGGTTTCAAGGGCTTCACCTATAAAATCCAGCTGATGGCCCCACTGCTGGGAGCAGGAAGAGAATGGTTCAAACAGGGAGTGCTCACTGCTTTAGTGGTGAAGGCAAAGCTCTCTTCAGTCAAACTATTGGGAAATATAAATATTGCTAGCTGCAGAAAAACAGTTTGCCTACACATAAAGTTGGAGAGTCAGTAAACACAGTGAAAACAGACTTAGGAGGACTCCTAAAACTTTCCTCTACCTGGAAAAATAAATGGAGCATCTCCCAGGTAAACAAACATGGTGGTCTTGGCTTCAGTTTTTTACCACATTTTATTTATGCCATGGAACTGTTATAAATTATTTATAGTGTTTATTTATATCATGATAAAACAATTTTTAAGTGTGTGACACTTTACAAGGACCTCTTACCCTCTAAAGACAAGCTGAACTATTCAGATTCTTACTGCTAGGCATGTTCTGGCCATATTTGTTTGAAAAAAAAAATGGAAATGCCATTTTGCATATTCATCCAATACTGCAGTATGCAGTGAGTTGCTTTAACTAGCAAAATGTTGAAATGAATAAAATACATTGGATTCTTGACTCTCTGGATTCTTGATTCAGTACATAATGAGAGGTGTTTCAATCCCTTATGTTTGAAGTTGGTTAGAATTTGCAGCATAGAATTTGTTTGTAAAACTGAAAGAGTTTGTATTTTTGCATTAAAAACTGCCCCCGTGGTAGTTTCACGGGGTCAAATTCAGACATGATCTCAGGAGCTACACAGTTCATTGCAGTGCTGCTTACTACAGGAGGTCTGCTTTGTTCCACCAGCGAAGCTGTGACAGTAGGAGTTTACCTTTGGTAAGATCTGTGCCCTCAGTATCTCTGGTAGAAGTTAAACATGCACAGCTGAGACAACATTTGGCTCCAACTTATTTCTGAAAGAGTAATATATTCTCTTCTCCCCTTTTCTATTAACTACTGTGTTTTATTTCAAATATGCTCTTACTAACTGTCATATTTTAAACATACAGGCATTAAAAACTCCTAATTTTTCTCCTGCTGAATTTTGCTACTGGGACAAAAAATGTTTATATCAGAATCTACAAGAGAAAGATCAGGGCTGAAGCACTGCCAGGGCTGCAGCAGAGAGACCCACTGCACACAGCAGGACAGTGCCATGGGAGGTGACTGTGACCCCCTGACATGAGGTGGACACCCAGCCCAGATCATGCTGCTAGTCTGTCTTTGACTTGCTGGATGTTAACCTCCTTTCCAAGATAACAACACTGTCATGTGCTGCCATGATAAGTATAATAAACTAATTGAATTGAGAAAAGTGTTCTGTATTTACTGAGTAAAAAACCAAACCAACCCCCTTTTATTTGATATTGCATTAAAGCTAACACAAAGGGAAATGACACAGAAATGGCTTTAGGGTTCTCAGCAGAAAAGTAGCTACTGTGTACCTTTGCCATGTCCCCTGCACATGGGGGTGGATATGGCCAGCACTCACAGCTCCTCATGAGCAGTGAGGTAGCAAAGAAATGCTACTAGGAATATCTGGTCTCTTTTCTGTCTATCTGTTTTTACGTCTATATAAGTCACAGGGGCTGGGGTGGGAGAGCTGGAACAATGACACCACTAAATACACACTTTGTGGCTCACCAGTGCACCACACACCAGCAGCTTCCTTTCCCTCTCCTTTGAGCCCTACCCCAAGAGCCAGGAAGATGGCAAAGAAAACTCCGCAAAGGGATGGGACTCACACACATGCTAAAACAGCCTGAGCCATGTGGACCTTGGTCATGATGCTGTCAATAGCCAGTGACTTAAAACTAAAACCTCCACAGTCCTGCGGGCCAAGGGCAATACGGATGAGCTATCTTCTCCTGCTACCCCTTCTACTTTTGTTCTTTTCTCCATGGAAAGGTTAAAGATGAACAGGTACAAGATGGAAAATCATTTTTTCCTGTTAATGTCTTAAAAGGGACACTTCCATTTTGAAAAACATTTTATTGGTTTATTTAATATAAGGGAATTTTTTGTTTTAATTTTTGTTTTCCACTCTTTGTACCATTTCTTAGAAATATATGGTACTTGGTTTAATTACAGGACTAGAAGTGGTCTATGCATGAAGATAAGTCACTATCAATTACAAATATTGAATATTCACTAACTGCCTGATCCAGAGCATGTTTAAATCAATTGACTCCTTCCATTGACTTCACTGCCCTTTGGGCTGGCATCCTACTGTATTAAATCACTATTTTCCTAGAGATTTATAGTCCTTGTACTAGGTAAGTATCAAATGTAATGCATACCATCCCATATGGTAGGTAGCAGAAATGTGAAATCTCACTGTTGTTTTAAAATCAAGCCCAGAGAAAAGGAGATGGGCAGGCTGAATTTAATTCACATAAAACTGATAGTTCTGGCCACTTGGCATTATGAGCTTCTCTTGTAATCTTTCTGGGAGAATTGCAGAAGATACCCACAGAAATTTCCAGTCACATAATGAATATAGAAAACAGTAATTAAATGGCTTCAAGGGTTTTCAGTATTAGAAATAATCTCAGTCTACCAGAAAAATTCAACAGCCAATATTTTTTACCCTTATACACACTAAAAAAGAAAAAGAAAGCCAAAAACCAACAACATGCTTTATTGAGTCTTCCCTGTTACCTTGGTAAACATAGGTTTTCCATGCTGAGTGACCATGGTGCATTGATCACAGTCCACTGTGATGGATGAGTTGTGGTATGACTCTTTTGAGTGCTTGAGAATGTAATACAGGTCTGTTACACCTCCTTCAAAGACAGTGCTAAAATAACGAGGAATGAGGGTCCTTCCAATTGCTGTGAGGAAAATACAAAGCAGAATTCAGCAAATGCTCTAGGTTATAAAATCTCAAACCATTTGCTAACAGCACATGAATAATTTTAAGTTCAATGAAATCAAACTTTCATTTAATGAATATAATACATGTTCTCTCCCTTTTGTAGAGATGAAGTTGCGCCTGCTCCCATTGAAATCAATGAAAATGGCTGATTCCATTCAGAGGGAGTGGGCTCATCATATTTAATCTTTTTACATTGATGGTAAGTTACAGTCACTCTTGAAACCATCTGCAAGGGTTTTTGTCCCAAAATAATTATTATACAAAAAGCCACATGGTGTCAATTACGACTGAAAGTTGGATATTACCCATAAGTGTATAAATACAAGTGGTGAGCATTTACAGAAATATACTTTTACACCCAAAAAAAGCAAAGCAAATTTATATATGGGGGTTGTGTACACATATACGTTTGTTTGTGTTTGGGCACAAGTATATTTATATATACCCATGCATACATGCATGCACACACACACACACACACACACACACACACACACACACACACAGGCACTCTTGATTGAATAGGAGGGCTACTGCTGAGAAATCAGAGTACTGGGGAATGAAAGAGAACCTGAGAATGCAAAACAATATGTGTTATACAATCTATGACTACCCACAAGTCTATCTGAGATCTCTCTTTAGACCACTGTTTATATCATAGGCTAAAAATCTGAGCAGACATCTGAACTCACTTATATGCCCCATTTACGCCCCAAACTAAGAACTTAAGGTACCCAGTTCAGCAATACTTAGTAGGGCAAAACTCTCACTGAAGTCACACCTCTCACTTCCATATCAGTATCAGCTAAATACTACAGGGTCTAATTCCAAATATGCAATAGTAATTCTGAGTGTACTTTAGATGCACAAACTAGCAGAAGTGCTGACATCAAAACCAATCATCTCACATGCAACTCATGCTTTCCATCTCCTTCTTTACAGATAAATTTGGATGTAACCACAAACCTGGTATGATAGGACACTTCAGTTTGTAATAGACCAATACTTCCACACAAAATGACTCATTGCTTTGCCTTCATTAGTCAATCCACAGTAATTCTGAGTGATGGATACATAAAAATTGCATCCATTTTAAAGGGAAAACCCAAGTAATCTAAATGGTCTCTTGGAAGAATGAGGTAGAAAAGTCACCATCAACAGGCAAGATTAGAGCTTATTAGTTCCTAATTCTTATTTGTCTGTTAGGACTATATGGTGACTCATGCCTCCCTCGCTGCATACTTTAAGAGTAATTTCTAAAAAACTATTTTCATAGAAATTTTGCCAGCAGATGAACAAAGGCTCCATAACCTAAAAATGCATTTGCAAATGGGTGTTGCAAATTAAAAAATACCGAATTTTCACAGTAGTTCTGTGAAAAATATGTTTGTTCTGTGTGTTACAATGTGGAATGTTGCATGTGCAGTCATAATGCACATTGTATAATGAAAATATGCAAATATAGAAAATTAGGACTTGTTAAAGCTTTTGCTGTAATATCAGATATCAGTGTAGTTTAATGTACAAAAACATACCACACTCTCTGGAAGTGGCTGAAAATTCAGTGACTACACTGAAAGACTATTCTGTGACTCTAGCTCCTAAAAAACCCCACCCAATCAACATGCACATATTATCTTTTCACGGTCTTTTATTTTAATTCAGAAAAACTGAAGTCCAGTGTATTAGCATAGCATTCAACTCATGCTTTAACTCAAATTTCTCCATGTTGGTATGGTATATAGTAAAAAGTGAAATTTACCCATCAAGTTAATTTCTTGCTCCCCTAAGGCTAATTAGTGCAAATTAAATTTCCTGCTAATCATCTTAAGCAGCAAATGTGTGATATGAAAATCCAGCATTCCTACTGATTGTGATAAACCTCTATTCATGTGACTTATGCACTGCATAAATATCTTGAAACTATTTAACTGCAGCTTATAGACTGTTCCCAAAGTAGCATGGTCATATGGTGTTGCTCTTTTCCTTGTATTCACAGCTACAACACATTAAAGGAGGCTAGAAATACATTAAATAACTTATTACTTTTCCTCGTAAGCATTATCTATATTTGCCACAGGGATATGCTACTGTGAACAACAAAGTCTGAGACCAAAAGGATGAAAAGGAATAGAGGTGCACACAAGGATATGCTCCATGGAACCTGATTTTGCATGACAGATGCACATGCAGACCCTGTCAGTCTGTAAAACTGAAAATAGCAGATGCAAACAACCAGCATAAATGATTATAGCTTAATATTCAACTCCACAAGAAATGGAAACCTGTATTGATGAGCAGACCTGTCCTCAGCGCACTATGTTGCTTTGCCACAAAAGACTGAAGCATGTTCAAGGTTTTGGTTCTCTTCCTGAAGCACTCAATGGTTTTAAAAGATCATTTCATTTCTAGGATAAACATGAAACTCTCTTCAGCGGTAACAAAGTTTATTTGTGCAGGAGATGGTATTTCCAAGAACAACAAAAGGCTGTGGAGTAGCTCCTCTAGAGATCATTGCAAACTTTGTGCATTTTTTAGCACAAATAACTTTTCCTTGCTTTTTCTCTTCCAAAACATGATTGCGTAGATAAGTATTCAAGTACAAATGTGTGTGCATGCCCTGCTCTGCTGCGTGCATACATACAATCCTTTCTTGGGCAAAAGAATGGTAATGTTGCAAAGATGCTTTTCCTTCCCTTCTCACAGGAGATGAACACGACCACGTGTGGAGGTGCACACTCCACCTCTGTCTGCCACGCTACATCTCAACAAGATTTTAGTAATGCCACGTATCTTATGCTAGAGACAGCTGAAGGATACTTCCTAGGAGAATCCTGGATAATGAGAAGGCAGGATTATGAGATAACCTGATACTTGTGGCCACTTCAGGATGTTGCTTAATCATCCTTGCGCCAGTGCAGTGAACTCATCTTGCAGAACCCAGAGCAAACTGTATGCTAACTTGGTCTTGGGTTTGCAGTTCCCCAGAGGCAGCCACAGCAACAATGAAAAGTATATAAATAGCACATCCAACTGCACCAGTGGGGTTGAATTAAGCTTTACATGCCACTGCAGTTGGAATTCTTTCATATTTTAGAGCTTGGCTTTTAGCCCACAGAACACACATTCAGAATATATGTCTGTGCATAGTTTCGTAGGGCTCCTCCCTGCCACATCACACATTCCTAAAGGAGCATTGCCTGGGGACCCTCAAAGCCAGCACACAGATCTCAGCCACAGGATCTCCCAACACGAGTGTTTGCAGTAGCAGTTTGAGTACGGGAAAATTCTTGTAACTTCGTTTCCTGATGTCAGGAAATTCTTTCTTTCTTTCTCCATTCTTCTTGCTCACCCACACCCATAGTCCAGTTGTCTGTTTTCTCACCTTAGGGTTGGTGGCTTACATCAGTTATCTTCCAAGTTCACTGTTCAATTCCCAGTATCTCCCTGTCTTCTCTCCCCCTCCGCACATGCTGCCCCTTTTTCTTTTGCTCAAGGACACTCATCAACCCATTCCAAATCTGCCTGATTTCCTCATTCTTCTTACTTAAGTAGGCCCAGTTATCTAGTCTCAGCCTCCTTGTTGTCCTCTACTCTGCCCAAAACGCCAGCTCCACATACACTTTTTTGGTTCCCTTCCTACCTAGCCAAGCTTCCACAGCTCCTTGACCCAGGCTCCCTGCCTCAGCAGTCTCAGCACTGTTCTGGATCTTGTTTGGTTTTTTGTTTGGTTTGTGGTTTGTCTTTTTTGTTTGTTTGGTTGGTTGGTTTTGTTTGGTTGTTTTTTGGTTGTTGTTTGTTGTGGTGTTGGGGTTTTTTGTGTGTATGGTGGTGGTGGTGGTGTTGTTTTTGGTTTTGTTCTTGATTTGTTTTTTTTCCTCCAAAATTATTTCTCTGCACTTTTTCCACTCTGTCTCCTCCTAAGAGCAGATTCTTTCTCTAAACGAACCCCATCTCTCCTCCCTTCCTTCAGCTTCTCATCAGCAAGAGACCATTCAAGAAGACCTCTTCTCATTGTGTCCCTCATTCAGCCAAACCTGTTCCCTGTTTTTTTCATTGACTTCCAACTCTCCCTTACTTAATCATCCTCCATCTTCTTTCATCTCCCATTTACCATTTTTTCTCTCCCCTATCTCATCATATCAGTGACATCTTGTCCTGACTTTTTCCCTTCCTTTTTTTTTTTCCCTCCTCACCCCTTTTTTTACCCCTACATTCAGGTCAAGTTCTTTCCTTCACAGGGCTGCCTGGATCCCAGACATATCTGCTGGCAGTGTAGAAGAAAAGGTTTCCTGCTTTTGCATGCAGCACTGGCTGAGCCTTCTCTGTGGGTTTTGCAGTGGAAATGACAACAACTTCACACAGCCCTGAGCTCCAAAATATCTAGTTACTCTATGTAGTTGGCATGTGGTTAACCCCATTGGACTCTGATGAGGACAATTACTATATTCCTTGGAAAGGAAGACCTTGGGAATTTTAGCTGTTGAACTGTAGCAAAGCCTGCACTGCATACCTTTTTTTTGGTGACCTTTTTCGCTCAAATATTTAGAAATCTGCTAAATTCAGTCAGATTTCCACAAAGAGGACAAAAGGGACACCCCTACCACAAAGGTGAGCAACCATACTCCAGAGCATACAGGTTTTTAGACATTTAAAAAACAAACTTGCAAGGCTTTAGTAACATGGAAAAAACAATATTTTTCCATTTGGAGGGAAAAAAAAGAAATCTTTTTTTGCCTTATATAAAAAAGAACTAGATAAAAGCAAAAACAATTTCAGCTTTATTAGATCAAGCTTAGCAAAATTATAAATAAGTAGAAAGAAGGCCTTTTCATGGGACTTATCAAGCAATACTAATAATAGATATCATCTGCCTGCAAAAGTACATTAGAACAGCCCTGACTGCAGGTGCTGAGGCTCTAAGCCCAATAGTCAGGCTTAGAAAAGCAGACGTAGCATAAGAAAGCATATCTGCATCTACAAATACTAACAGGTCCCATTTCCCAGAAAAGGCCATTTAATAGTGTGAAATGGGACACCTCACATTGCAAGATATTGTATATACTAGAAGGAAAATTCACCTGGCCCTCAGCATTCAGGCATTAATTCCAGATCACTGGAATGCTGCTTTAAATTATCATTTTGTCCTGGGCAGCAATCTTCCTCCCTAGCTGAGTGTCTGAGGATGTACCTTTTCTCATGAGAAGTGGGCACTGACACTTAATGTTTGCTTCACTTGTGCTAGCAGTTGCCCAGATAGCAAAGCAAACTGACAAAGATCAGTTGGATTTAGCAACAAGAAATAGTTATTTATATGAAAATGTCTATAAGAAAGGCATATCTGAAACAACTATTTTGCACAAAACAGAATGCTGTCATCTGCTGGCATGAAACAACTTCAGTCTATTTTGTGGTGTAACAGCTTGGCTACATGTGATTCCATACACATTTTCCAACCAAAAAAACAATTTTAGAATTGAAGTAAGACAGATCTGTGACACTCCTCCAAACATGAGCAGTCCAGAAATCAATTAATTCAATCTGTGAACGTAGGCAAGAAGCTTTATAGGTCAGTAACAGTTATATGTAATTTCTTAAGTATCACACCTGGGGAATTCTAAAGAATAGAATTAAACCATCTAACATATTAAATGGCCCAAGGCCTGCCTCTTAGGGAGGGACACACTGAGGTCATGCTCCTGCTTTTTGGCCTGGGCATGCAACGATGATGATTAGGGTGCTCTTCTGTCACCCTTATCCCAGGAATCATTATTTTCATGCTGTCATTTAATTTATTTTCCCTTTTAAATATGTTTGCCTGAGTGTAAAATACTTCATTCTGTCAGGAATAAGTTTAATTCTAGAATTATTTTTCTATCCCACATTGCGTCAAGATCTCCAATGATCTCTAGATGGGAATGTCCATAACTTGTGAAGTTCAGAGCTTTTGCAAGCCTTAGATGACCTATGGGCAGAAAGCCAGTTAAAAATACAGTTTGTAATATAATTGTGGTACCACTACACACTGTGGTGATGATGATACTGTTAGGTTGGGGTTTTTTTTCTCAAGGAAGATTTGAGTAAAATAGAAAGCAAACATGTTTTTCTAGTTCACAGGAAACTGGCATTATTTGTGGGCTAGGAATAGAAGAACATTTCCTCCTTTTGTGTACCAAAGATAGACTGTCAAAATCTCAGTGCCCTCTCTACAGAATGAAGGGTCATGTCCTCTTTGCAGAAGCAGGGCTTGATAGCAAACCCCTCACCGAACTGTTCACGTGTTGCCTTTACAGTAGAAGCTCTCAGGGGCAGAGACTTGGATTTAGCATATACATATACACCATGTAAGATACTGTCAAGTTGGTATAAAAAAGAAACAATGGAAGTGTTAATCAGTTAAATAAAAATATTGGGTTTATTGCTTCCAGGCTGGTTTTTGCAGCTCTGAATCCTGTCAAGTCCTATGTCTTCAATTAAAATTAGGTAATAAAATAAGTAATAAAACAGAAACAAATAAAACCAAAAAATATAAAATATAAAAAGCCTTTAAAAGTGCCGCAGAATCAGCGGCAGAATGAAAAAAACACTCTCTGCCTATAGCTTAAAGGAGCTCTGGAAGCTCTGGTGCAGTCTGCAGCTGATTATCTCATCAGTATGCTATAGCTGGGCTTGAGGAACTCTGCTGGTTGGGATTGCGGGGTTTTTTTGGCTCCCAATACAAAATGTTGAGCTATCCCATAAAGCTCTAGGCAAACTATGAGAGTCTCTTGCTTGAGAAATTATCACAGTTGGATCTCAGTAATTAAATGGAGATGTAACAAATAACTCTCCTCAGCCAGATGCAGGGACTAGGGAAGCCAGAAGATGACATCCCATCGATTGCAAATGAACCCTTCCTGAGCACTGCAGAAGAGAGCATGGGCTTTCTGTTAATTGTTAATTGACATCTCTGGTCATGGCTAACTAACATCTACGTGGCCCAGAGCTTGGCATATTCATTTACATATGTTTCTATAACTGAAATAAACACATCAGTGCTCACAGAGCAAAACCGAATGGAGTTACATAGTAATATCATTGCTGTTATTCTGCCTATACTTCTATTTGCCCAAAAATTGACCCAGTGAAAGAGCACATCAGCCATGTTTTCTTCTGGACACAGTCCACCTGGTTGGGATGTGAAGGGAGGGATCCCTCAATCAAGCTGGACAATAGTAAAGCTCCAGTTTTCAGTACTGGGATCTGCTATCTGGAAGAAGCTGCAGCTTTATCTACTGAGTGGATTCAAACCCAAACAACACAAGTCTGTCAATTCCCAGGAAAATCTACTGTCAGATTTGATAGTGTGGCATGGAAGGCAGTGAAAAGACAGTCTAATAAGTCCAAACTCTCTCTCAGAGACATGTGGGCCATGTTGATTAATCCACCCACATGTAAAAAAGAAGAATCTGGCACATACAGACCTGTCCTTTTTTTCTCCCAATCTAGTGGGTAAGATTGGATTTCTATCATGTAGACTACTTATACAATAGAAATTAGAATGTATGATTAATCTCCATTAACAGAAATTTATAGTTATTTATACAAATTAAGCATTAAATAAAAGTAAATTTAAGATACAAAATCTATACTACATTAATAATAATACTACTATACTAGACTATACTAGTCTAGTGTACTTTTAATAGTAGCATACTAGTAATATAGTACATATTTGCACATTCAGAAAAACATCTGTATAATCTACAGGCATTATAGATTCTAAACTTCATGAAGTTTAGAAGACAGTGGAAGCACTATCTCCATATTGATAATAAAGCACACCTTTTGAGGAGTAAAATTAGCATTATATATATTCTTCCCTTGTATTTACAATTTTGTTTTTATCTTTAATGATCTACTTGACACTTCCTGGAAATTGTGGAAATCTAATGCTTCCAACCAATTTACCTATGTTTTTAATTTTTATAACAAATTTACAAAGTGGGATGTGTGATGTGGATTCAGCACTGTTTCTGGGTGACTTGGATCCTTCCCACAACCAGAACCCAATGTTTTTGTTTAGATACATGATGTATAATGGTATCTGGAATATCTTATTTATGTCAATAACTTTACCTACAGTTAAAGGCAATATTAAATATTAAATATTAAAGCTTATAAAGTTGTAAATGTCTAGGTTTCCCTCTCCAGTTCCTTCTATCCTGTGTAATTCAATCACTGTGTTAGGTTTGACTTTGTCTTTTGTCCAATAAGTATTTTCTAACAATATTTTAGTCTAGTGAGGGTTTGCGTGTATAATTTTGATTCAGTTGACAGTGTGTTTCCTTTACTGGAAAGAGTGTAACCAGCACTTCAATCCTCTAAAACACACTTGAGTCAAGAGCAAGTAAGAAACTTTATGACAGTGAGACCTCAGCTTAACTCCCCACACTTCATGACCCTTATTCTCAACAGTCAAATAATCTGCAACTCAATCTTAAATCCTTCATCTCTCTGAAGAGAGATAATATTTCACTATAATTCATTTTTGTAAAAACATTCAGAAAAGAACTATAAAAAACTCTCTATATCTCAGTACAAAGCTAAACTGCATCAGTGTAGTTTTTCATTAAGGCTCAGCCAGCCTACCTATTACAATGAAATCTCCTCCCAAACCCTTTCCTTATTACACTGGCAGCAGACCACTAGTCTTTAAAGAATTGCTTACCACAAAATTCAGTCATCAGTTCTTGAGTATTTCAGCCTCAGGCTAAGAGAGTCTGGACCAGAGAATGTAAAGAGAAAACAGCAGTCCAAGATCCCTTTCACAGGATCTGGGCTTGGGGGCATCATCCCTCCCTCCACTTGGAGCAAAGTCACCTGCAATGGCTTGTCTAGGGCTGTGTCGATTGGGGTTTGAATATCTCCAGAGATGGAGCCTTCACAATTTCTCTTCTCACAATGAGTGAGTGTTTGACCACCTTCGGAGGAAATCAGTTTTTCTTGTGTTTAAATGGAATTTTCTGTGTTTCACTTTGTGCCCAGTGCCTCTTGCAATACTGAGAAGCCTGTCTCTGCTTTACTCCATCTCCATCATATATTTAAACACATTATAAGCTTCTCCAGATTGCACAGTCTCAGCTCTCTCAGCCTCTCCTCATATAGCAAATCCTCCAAGCCTTTAATCACATTCATGGCTCTTTTCTGGACTCATTCCAGTATATCCATGTCTGGCTTCTAAATAGTGAGTCCAAACTGAGTATCCTACACAGATGTGCATCATCAGGACTGAGGGAAAGACCACCTCCCTCAAACTCTGCCTCACACAGCCCAGGAGGCTGTTGATTTCTTTGCTGCAATGGCACATTGCTGGCTCACAGTCAACTTCAACTCAGCTCCTTTCCTGCAGATCTCACAACCACCGTCTCAAGCTGAAGCACAAATAGCAGAGCATCAGCCCTGCACAGCTCCACACCAGCTTCAAGCTTTAAGTTTTTGCTCCGTATCCAGCGACAACACTCTAAGTACTTAGGGAATCTATTAATCGATCATAAAATGAAAACTCACAGACCGTACAATTTATTGTTTAAACAACTGAATTAGGTTTCTAACAGTACAGAGCAGGCCAGACTCTTACTCCACACTGAAAAATTCAGAATTTCTGATGGTAGGCATATTTCTCAGGAAGCATATGTTCTAAAGTGACTTTTTAAGCTGGAGGGGAGAAATGTCTGGGGGGGGTTACCCACACACAGACATGTCCTAGATGAGGAAGCTCCAGCTTTAATTGTAAAAACTTCTACATCTTATAAATCAAAACCATCACTTCCCACCAAAGATCTACACATGAATATTTAGCAAACAGAAGATTTGTATTTGCATAAAAATACCACACTCTGAATGCAAATAAAGCCAGAACAAATGGTTTGCCTGCTTGCCGTATACAGCCACTCACACTTCTGTCTGTGCTATCATTGTGTCTGAAGAAAGAGTAGTTCAGTTAATTTTGTTCAACAACTGCAAAGAAGGAAGTTTTAAGAACAAACCAGAGGTTATTCACAGCTGTATGACAAACCACTGTCAAAACATAACAAACCACAACCAAACTCAAGCAGAAAATGACAAAATGTAAGACCGTAAAAATGATGGAAATTGTGTAGGACAGGCATTTTAGATGAACAAATGCAATCTGTACCAACATAAAGGACCAACACAGCACAGAAAATGATACCCAGAAAAGTCGTCTCAAGAAATAAAGTCAAAAACATAAAATTCAAATGACAGGACACCAAAAGGAACAGACAAAAACCAGGGAAACCATCCAGTTGTATTAAATCAAGCACACCCCTGACCCCTGACTTCATCTGACCTAGTAGAATGTTAAACACGGCATGAAACAAAAAATTATGTAAAAACATAAGCAAAATGACATTAAGATAAAGTGATACTGGCCATACCCTCCCATACTGCTACAATTCATTTAAGCAGGTGCCCAAGATGGTCTGGGGCAGAATCCAGAGCTCAAAACCCAAAGATTAGTTGCTGTAGAAAACACATGTCTGCCTTTCTGTGGTGTGTTCATGCAGGTGGTGGGTTAAGTGACCAACCCACACATTTCACAGCCATCGACTTGATTTATCTCTTGTTGATATCAATCAAACAGTTCCATGAAAATCACTGGACCCACACCAATAACCACTTGCTAAGAATTTGTCCATTATGCTGGGGATATCCCTTCCCCACTCCCCACCCCTCAACTGTATAAATATTCCAATTATTGTTGTGAAAGCACATAGGAAGATCCATTGTGTTATATTTGCTGAAGTGAAGTTGTTCTGAAGAGAGATGTCTGCAAATATAATTCTACCAGTTTCTAATTTCCAGCCTCTCCTATGAACCATGTTTAGATGGGAAGCTGAGGCAGAAAAAAAAACAATTAATGTTTGCTCTAGAAATACTATTAAACACATACAGCCTATATAAGGGAAGAATAAACAATTGACAAAGTACTGCTCTGAATAATGCATAGGCCCCTTTCACTCTTTCACACTGGAAGAGAAGAGAAGCTGTGAGTGACTGAGACAGAGTACCACGTGTAGTGCAAAGCTTTTCCACTTCTAAAGTTCCTGATTCTCATCCAGGAAAAATCAGTAACATCACACACCTTTAAATAGATGTAACCTTGATAAATTCTATTTTTGGTTTCGGTCCAGTTTGCATCTGCCAGAATAGCATGTCACGTCATCACCACCATGCCCAATGAGAAGCCTGAGGACACCATTCATGATGAGAAGCCTGAGGACAAGCACAGGTTGCTGGGACCTCAGAGGGCTTAGCTTAGACAGAATTTACCTTTCTTCTTAGATGCTTTCTGCAGCTCTCCACAGGCTCCCTTCCACTGAGAGATAGACAGTAACAGTACTTATGGCAGCTAGTTTAAGTTAGTCGAAGCTATTCTCTCACTGTGGTTAGTACAGTGTAAACATAGCCACGAATGTTTCTATAAAGCATATTGTAGGCAGACACCAACTTGCTCTGCTAACACTCTGAGTAACCCAAAAGCTACACGTTTGCATAGCGTGGCATCACGTCTGAGCAAGCAAATCCTGCGAAGAGGCAGCAGATATTTGTTGGGGCTCCAAGGCAGATGAAAATGGCCACACAGCATCTGGTCAGCTCGGTGTGTGGGAAAAACAGGCTCATACAAGCATTCGCCGTACAGGCGTAGCTGACCTCCTTAACACTGGAAGAATTCTATTCCTGGCAAGACTGAAACACACAGGTTGGCCATATGAAGAAGAAAGATACTCCCTTCCCTGAACACAGGAATTCTCACTCAAGCACTGTCAGTCTAGCATCACAGCATGGTCCACATTCAGGTGAAAAATATCAGAGGTGAAATGGGTTGGTATGTGCATCAAAGGGGATATAACGTAGTGGGGAGTGTGTCTGGAGAACTGGTGGGAGGTGAGGGGTTACAGTGATACGATAAAAGATATACATGGTATTCTCAAAATCCTCAAACTGCATTGAGAACATGTGGATTGATAACCAGCATGATTTTTCTGGTAATTTTATGCTGTAGATGTATGAACAATATCTCACCAGTGGATAATATCAGTTGTCGGTTATATACATGTTTTATAACAACCAGAACACTCTTTTTCAAAAAGCTGTTGGTGGTTGGCTTTGATTTTTTTTTTCTGCAGCAAAGCTTGCTTTCCCACTCTCTTTCTCCTTCTCTTTCAAGCTCATGGAAGCTAACTGCAGAGAAAGTAAAAAGGTATTGAACACACTGGACAAAATAATTAGAAAAATAGTCTACCATTTAAAAACGTTTTTCTGGTTTTAAAAATGCAGCTTGTTTATTACCCTTAAAATGAAGGCAAATGCCCTGTGTTCAGTTATACAAATCAGATGTCTGACAAAATAACATGAAGTAATAAATAAGCACTTTCAGAAAAGGGCAAGCAATGTAACAGGTTTATAAGCTTCAGCCAGAACACACGTTATACATAGTTTTTAATAAAATTTTATGCAGCAAATACTGCAGAATGCCCTTAACTCAAAAAAGGTAACATCAGTAATAAGTATTATAACAAATCCCTGCTCAAGTTGAAACAGCCTCTTCCTGTTTTCTGTCCTTTTAGCTGTATGATACATTTTTTCATGTTTTACAGAGAGGTATTATGTTTTCTTCTTGATATAGTTTTTCTACAATGACTCGCTGTGATTTCTGGAACCACTACAGGTAAGATGCAGTTCTCATGTCAATCTTGAAATGCCACTGTCAGGAAAATTTCAGGGACTCCCAGAACATACAACAACTGGTACACAGGATCAACCCAAATGCCCACTCAGACCAACATCTTTGCCTAATCACAGACTACCTAAAAGAAAGAATGGAAAAACAAAGACAAAAATGGAAAAAAAATAATCGGACAAGTGTGGCATGATCCCAGTCCAGGTCCATCGCACCTACTTCCAAAAATGAACATAGGTTGCATACATTCAGACATGGAAGTCATGGCTTTTAATAGCTATTGACATCCAAGTACAATGAGAGCACAGGGAATCCCACACTTCAAATATCACCCTAACAACTCAATTTACTTAAAGAAAAATATATACAAACTTTATGTTCCCAGACTAGAAGCATATAAAAAAATTCTCTTGGAATATATTTTCCTACAGAACTGAAGAAATTCAAGGTAGGAAGTTCTTTTCTAAAGGTTTAGTTGTAATTTTTCTTTATCAGCAGTGCCAATAGGGTTACAGAGCAACTCTGCCAATAAGAATCCCCACTGACATCAGGGAGAATGATCCCAGATACATAACTAGATGTTCTGGTGTCTTAACATGCATATGAGCATGTAATTAAAAATACTTCTTTGACAAATTAAATATATTTTTTCAAAATTTACCAACTTTTAAAAATGTACAGAAATCACCTAATGTGGCAAAACTAATTTAATTTGGTATACTTCAAATTCATTATGTTCAAATAGGACTCAATAAAAAAATAAGAAACTCCCCCTTGGAGTGTGAACATGCCAATCTATTGCTGTATACATACGTATTTGAAATATCCCCCTGACTTTTAAATAATTTGTACATATCTCACAACTAAGAACATATTCTTTTTTTTTAATAGCAGCATTGCAAGCTCAGTTCAGGATCTGGAAACAAATTTGTGTATTGTTGTAGTGCCAACTACTGCAGTGAATAGTGAGCTAACATTTGTTTACAAAACCTAACACCATGTAAGAGTAAGCTTGGTAGGAACCTATTTGTACTTTTGTTATAAGACATAAAAAAGATGCTGGAATAAAATGCAGAAAACACCAGTCCAAAATTGTTCTCTTGTGGGCATCCATTACACAGGAGAGTAATAGAAAGTAACACTCCTACCAAGTTATTTTTTTCACCATAACCATAGGAAAACATCTCTGTCTAAAGTCAGCCTTCCTTCACTACACTAATACATGAATATTTTCAATTTATTTCCCCCCCTGTTAATACTGATCTTACTTCAGACATTATTCAAGAACAAATACTGGTCTCTCATGGATCTCCACTTAAACAGCAGGCATTTTGATTGCACAATGATAAGAAGAATTAAAGAAAATAATCTTCATTTTTGTGAAATTAATCGTCTAAGAGGTGAGGGCAGAGGAGGAGTGCTTTACTCTGATGCAGGACAAGTAGATGCACTGTTTCTGCTCCCTATGTTTCTGGATTATGCCAGTCAAGCACAGGGAATGCAACCTGAAAATATGGGTTTTGCTCTGCAACTGCTTGCTAACACAAAGTGAAGCCTCTGAATTTTTTTTTTCAGCAAAATTGTGGATTAATTCAAAACTAAAATGTCATTTTGCTACAAAAAGTAGAAACGGAGGAAAAATCGTCCACAGTGAGGCATAAAGCAATTTAGACAAATAGAAGTTGTTCCCAGACCTCTGCACAAGCCTTGGACTGAACATGACATTTAAAATTTTTTTGGATCAGCACTCCTGTATTTCATACAGTACTTTATCCACATCCCTCCTATCCTCCTGTTCGTAGAATGATCACAACAAGAAATATAAATTTAAAGGTTGTTCTTGCATACCTCACACCTGGTTAGAGTTAGAAAGTGCTAAAAATCATATGAGTGAGTTTATTCTCACAGGCTCTTTAGCTTGCGATTCTTGTGGTTTCAGCCTTTGCAAGAACCTCAGAGGAAGTGGTTCTTAAAAAGAGATGGCTATTTTGCTTGCCATTGTAAAAGACAGAAATTACTTTGATGGTCTGAGATATGGTTTTGAGCTTCAAAAATAACTCATTAAATACTTGAATATATGCAAGATAGCATAGAAAACAATTCACAGCAACTAATGTGATACTAAAATCTCTCCTCCCCAGGCTTCGTAGCCAGTAGGTGCCCACACTGACTGAACAATGTACCACAATGCCTGTCACACAAATGCAGAAAAGATTCATGGCGTGGTTTGGTTTTGCCACACCACACAACTGAGTCTCACCTGTTACTGTCAATGAAACTCATGACGGTACGATAGAGACCCATACCTCTGAAAGAAGAAAATACTGACCCTCTCTTACAGTATGTGCTTTGTGTCTACAGAATGTGCCCACTTACATGTTTAGCAAAGTATGATTCTGAATTTCTTCAGGATAATCATCTATGCCTACACACTCATGCAATATCCTACTAGGGTGGAACAGGAGCTTCTAACTGTACACACATTGTGTCAGCAAAGCAGCATCGGTTTCATTTCCCAGAGCTATTCCCATGAGGTGGTGTGCAATGTAGTCACAAATGACTTTTCTCACCTTTAATTTCTCCTAAAAATCTACCACTTCCAAGGCAGATGGCAGGCTACACCCCCAAAGAGGCAACTTCACAGGAAGCCGTTGCTCTGCGTGGGGATGCTGCGTAGGGAAGCTGAACTTTTGCTTCTCCTCTGCTATTTCCACCTGCTTTTTTCCCCCTGAGTTTCATCACTTGTATGTCATCCCATTCACATTTTACTCTCCCATGTTGTGAGCTGTCTGCTCCATTCAATGTCCTTCAGAGGGGTACTCACATGGAATTCACTGACAAGAAGTTCACCCAAACCATTTCCATTGAAGAATTTGTGTTTCCTGCTTGTTTGTTAGGTTATTGGTGCTTTGTACGTTCTGCCTAAATGCACCCAAAACTTCAGAATCACAAGGAAGGTGATGGAAATAGTCGAATTTCAGAACGTAGGTTTTCATGCAACTGTGAGGAGAATTAAGAGCAAATGGTAGTACTAACGAAACAACATTTTTGTTTACTGCATCAGAGTTACAAGTTGCACTTGAGGAATGACATTCTTAACAGTGTCAAGAAAAAGTGGTGATTACTTTATAAGGGGTAAATTTTAACCCAAATGCAACCAGAAACCAAGAAAAATACTTTTTTTTTTTTTTCCGGAGAAATGTTTCTGTTTACACTCCCGTATCACAGAAAAAAATGACAATATCTATGTTGTGGGTGTCTTTGTGTCCCCAGTGATTCCAGATATTAAGAATATTTTAGCATATTCAACAGTGATCTATTTGAAATAAAAAAACCTTTATATAAGTAACCAACTGATACAAAATAATCACCTCCTTTCCATAAACTGTGATGACTATACTATGTTGGGTTGACATATCCCAGGCAAATCACAGAATATTCTGACTTGGAAGAGACCCACAAGGATGATCAAATCCAACTCTTAAGTGAATGGCCCATACAGAGATTGAACACACAACCTTGGCATTATTAGCACCATGCTCTGACCAGCTGAGCTAAATATAGCCATGATCCCTGCTGCATTTGCAGACTAGTCCCGAGAAAGTGACTGCCAGTGGATGTTTTTTAAGGGACGCAGTGAGATGACAATTATGGGGGATTCTTCCAACTACCTGCCCACCTATGAATCATTCTCCTAAATTTACCAGGAATTATTATGTTGTCTTTATTACATGTGATTCTAAGCAGAAGTCTTGCTGAAACATTGAATAAAAACTGTACCGCTGGTGACATTAGACATGTTGGAGGAAAGAGTCGGCCGCTTGTATACCTGGTAACCACAGCAAAACAGTATTGCAAGATGGATGATCCATATAATTGATATCACATTGGTGTCACTGTGATGGAGAATTGTACAGGTTTTCTTTTTGTCTTTTTCACTGTTTTTTCTGCATGCATCACTGACAGTAGTAATATGAAACTGCTCTTATTTGAAACATAGTGGCCTAGAAAATACATAAACTGATGCCAGTATGTCTGCTACAGAGCAGAAGGATCCCAAGGGGCTCCCGTTATAAGATTATTCCAGTATGGGTCAACTGTTGCAATATTCAGCAACCAAAATATCATTAAAGCAGCTATTCCCTACTAGGTCCTTTCCTATCTAACACCTTTTTGAGTAAAAACTTGGATGTTTCCTCCAACATATATATTTTTAATATCCTGATCTTGCTTGTTCTTTCAAAACAGATGGGTGATCTGCAGAAATGAATCTCATGTTTTCAATGGCATGACAGTCCTTGCTATGGTGTATTCATATGGTTCCCTCTACATCAGTTTTGCTTCCTGACTCCGCTGCATGGTTACAAGAGACATTAACTTCATACATTATTCTGCTGGTAAAATGAAGATCCTCATTCCCCAAAAAGGTTTAGGAAATGTAGGCTCACTTTAAGAGTAATTCTCTATATGATCTGGAACAAAGTTACCGTCATGAAAGGCACTGACAGCAGGGGGATGATTCCCTTCCAAAGCTGCAAGATAAATACCCTTTGAAAACAGGAAACATACAATTGTATTTATTCACTTAGGTTCCTGAAGTGTGCAATACAGAGTCCCCTCACTCCTCAGCATCATTGGGAAGAGTCAATGGCAGTTCAGTCTTTGCTGAGATACAGAAGGCAGCCTGCTTGCCTTTGAGCAGACAAACTTTCCAGTAACTCTTACAATTTAGACCGACTACATGCATTAACATTTGTTGCTGCAATGACTGTCAATTAACATATGCAAATTATGGTTTAAAATATGCAAACCATATGTAAATCACACTTATTTTTAGAAGGCTTACCTAAAGAGGGGGATGTAGCTGTCACGTTTAACAATAGCAAACACCTAATAGCAAACGCCTACATGTAAAACTACTAAAAGACACAGTAATGGTGCAGTGTTGAAGCACATCTGAACCTACATCCTCTTTCAAGACAAAAAGTAAGTTTTTATAGGGTTTTTTTTCTGGCATTCATTCCTGATGTATTGCATACATATGCCTACTAGCAAATGCTTTAAAACAGGATAGATGGAAATATTTCAACAGATAAGCTTGCAAAGAACAGTCTTTTCCCTGAATATGTTAGTGAGCACGTAATGCTCTGCAAGACAGACAGTAGCTACAAAAACCCCTTTTACCCTGAATAAAAAGTAATGACTTGGCCCACGTTATTATGTCACTGCTTTTCTCTGAGAAATTGAGTCCCAAAATGGAATCACAAACTCATGAAGAGCTCCAAAGTCTTCCTTAATTTACCATCATTTTCACTTGAAAATCTTGAGAGCAAATTTCAAAGCCCTCCTCATTAATGTCATATGGCTCACAGTAAACTGGGGGTAATTATTTCACAAAAAGTAATTAATTTTTTTTGTTCATGTCAGGAAGATGGGTACTGAACATGTGGGAAATTGAAACAGAAAGCTTACAACACTTTCACTGAAAATACTCTTCTTACAGTCTAGTTCCTAATCTATGAACAGTTTGATAGAAGTACAACTGTAGAACAGTAAGTATTATTGAAATACTTAAGACAGCAACATTCCAGGAGCAGTCACAGCAGAATTGGGTAACCAGATACTATTCAGGTAAAGCTTATTCCTCTTTGTGTACAGGCATGAAACATGCAGTTATAAATGTATCATCCTGAAAACACTTAAGGACAACCAAAGACCCATGGTCACAGCCAAAGCCCTGTGGTAGGCAGAGAAGGAGCAATGCAGGACATGACCGGCCTTAGCTGCTTGCTGTCATCCCACTGGGAGTTAAAGCCCAGGCGGAGACACCTTGCCAGCCCCTGCAAAAGCCCCTACCCCAAACGAGGGCTGGGTGTGGCTGACGCTGACTTGCAGATGAAGCATTTGACACGTGCTGATGTCTGTCACCTCCAGAGGAAGAGTAGTAGCAAACAGCAGGGACGGTCACTTTTTAAATAACTACAGCTGTTTCCACATGTGACTGCACTCTAGCTGGGAGCTGCAACCATTATTTAATTGTAATTTCAGCTAACCATTTTGCAGTAATTGATGGCTGAATAAGAAATCCAACAACTGCCTATATGGCTGAACAAATTATATTTTACTTATAATACCTTCTTAACTCAGCCACCCACCATGGTTGAAATATTTGATTGCTAAATTGATTTTTCATTAATTTAATCTTCAAGGATGATTATTATTCTGAAGCTGGACCACACACAATAAAAACAGGCATTTTATTAGTTATATAGTCACAGGGCATATAGAGAAAAAGGCATGAGCCCTGGCTGATACATAATTTGTTGTTCCAATGCCAACTTGCAGAATACCATTACCTCATCACAGTTGGTCGGATAGAAGTGAAAAGAAATTTGGGTCCCATTACTCTTTCTAAAAATTCTTGACCTTGAAAATATGGAACTACTTGCAAGAGATTATTAAATAGCTGTAATAATAAAAAATAATCCCAACACTGAAATTTTAAATTAAGAAAAGCTCTTTCTCATTTCAAGACACATTTGTTATTAGGAAGACTGTGTGTCCTGGAAGTACTCTGTAATAGTTTCACAGTAAATAAGTGCTTTTACAACCATGGAAACGTCACTACCATAAAAGACATCCTTGTAAAAATTACAATCAATTATCAAAAGGTCTTTAATACACTTTAAAAATACATGTCACTGAAACTACTCACACAAATAAATGTTTGTGGCAGACCAAGAGGAAGACCTTAGTGCTTTTTCCATGAAGACTTGCTAGGAAGAAACCACTTACTCCAGTGAATAAAAGACCCAGCCAGCAACATAAATTAGTGGTCAGTGCAAAACTTCTGCTTGGTAATGTTTTCAAATTACCTCTTTTTTAATGGCAGTCACCATTTTGTAGGTCTTAACTATCCCATCAGGGTACCACTGACCTCCTCACAGTCTAGAGAGGCTGATTTTATTTCTAAGGTTAATATTCTCCCTTTTGGCAAGATTTTCGTTTTGTTTCTGGAAGTAACCCAGGCCCAAAAGGTTTCAACAGGATGTCCATCAACTAATGAATTAATCAGCTACACCCATAATGCCTAAAGCCTTGGACTGACCTGAAACTGGTAACGTCTCAAACAGATTACACCCACCAGGGACCCGCCTTTAACACTAGATCTTTTAAGAAATGCAAATGGAGAAGAAATGAGGAAAAACTAACTTCTGTGTCATTTTCTCTGCATATTATGGGTACATAAGAATCATAACAGCTTGTGTGATGAAGGTGTGAGGAAAGGAAGTGTAGTAATACAAAAGACATAGATGGTTCTTGACATATGTCCTTTTTGCTGCTTAGCAACATGTCAGTGTACTGCATTCTTTTTCTGTTTCAACTTTCTGCAAAAAGGATGTTTATACTGGAAGAATTGATTTTTTGCAGAACCCTATGCACAACCTTCTGCAAAGCAGTGGATACTGTGCTCTGAATAGAGCCCAGAGGATTCTGTAATTGAAATACTAAAATATTTTTCAAACAAGACAAGTATTCTCTGGTAATGTGAGCCAGACAAACCCAAGATGCTCCCCCAAGAAGAATTTTCTTCTTCTTTGTTTTAATAACAACTCTTGTAATTTAAAGTGCTCCATAAAGACTTGCCCCCCTCCTTATCTCTACCCCACCCTCTTCCCCCAATCCATTATTGCAGAGGAGTAAAGTGAAGAACCACTTCATAGTCAAAATTAGGTAGCCTGGACTTGCTTTGTTCACCAGAGTCCCTTTCTTTTCTTGCATGTCTTTTTAAATTATTTTTATTTCCTAAAGTCAGAATAACCCATTAAAAATATTTTTAATAGGAAAACGTTCCTATATAGTTAATTATTACTGACAAGCATCTAAAGATCAACATTTTTAGCTACTCAGAACCTTTACATTTATTATCCCGCTAGAAATGATGTGCATTTGAATTTTTACTGGTGGAATTCACATCTCAAGGATCATAACCTCCAAGAATTCCTTTCACATTCTGTGCCAAATTCAACCTTTTATTTCAGTAAAACTTACTGCCACACTGTTCCAGTGAAGTTGTTGTGGAAGTTAGCATACAGTGGAGACAACA
Organism: Manacus candei; assembly: GCF_025592945.1. NCBI lineage: Eukaryota > Metazoa > Chordata > Aves > Passeriformes > Pipridae > Manacus > Manacus candei. Next base: position 251,888 of record NW_026138096.1, on the reverse strand, counting down.
GAGACTAGGTTTTTCATATTTTTTAAGGTTTGTGCTTGTGTCAGCAAAGAAGATGCACATTTTACCGGTATTAGAGGTGTTTTATGCCCTCTAGCAGCCTAGAAGTTTTGTTTACACCCACTCTCTTTCATTTGCCAAAATCATGAAATGGAGCCTTAACATAAATGAGAATAATTCTATATTTTTTTTAGAATACAATGTAGCTTTTGTACAATCTATAGTACCTCTAAGAAATACATAAGTCTTCTAAGTACTTTTGAGCACTGCTCAGAAGTATGAATGAGGACATCTGAGTACTTTGGAGCAATGTAGGTATGAATAAGGATTCTTCTCAAGTAAAGGGTATGTTTTGGTGTTCAATATCAATTTGAGGATAAATAAGTTCACATGGCCTAAGCAAGCTGTATGCATCACATATCATGCATTCATAGGTGATTAAGCAACAAAGAACAAGACTTCATCAATCTGACGATTTAGTGCCCAAATGATTCAGCAAATCACATCATAGAAAAATCCCATAATATAGTTTTTCCACAAGCTTACTGAGCTCTGTTTTAAAACTGGTCCATTTCTCTTTTCACTGCTACTACTGATTCAGATCCCATTGATCTGATGGCTAGAAATGTTCTTTTAAGTTCTAGCTTATATTCAGATAAGCACATACCCACTTGCTTTAGTGTCAAGTGCCACTTCTCCCACTCTGCTGTTTCCCCCCATGAAGAGCATGTGGACAGCAATCTGGTCTCCTCTCAGCCTTGTATTACTGGACTAAACAAGCCACAACCTTTATTTTGTTTGCACTACATATGCTTCTGTATCATTCTAATTGTCCCTATAAACCTTCCTAATGCTTGCTTCACTTGGATTCAATATTCCTTAAAAGTGGGTGTACAGTTTTTCAAAAGCAAGCTCTCCAGTGCTGCTACAACATTAACATTTTTCCGCCTCCACAGGAAATATCTCGTTCGATACTTTCTAGGATCACATCGCTTACAGCTGTATCCCATCGGTGACTCATAGTTATTCTATGACTGATTGTTACACACAGGTCTTTTGCCTCCTCTGTCATTTTCAACTGATAAGTCTCTAGCAAAAATTCTTTTCAGCAGCCCTTAAGTGGCATCAGTACTCTTAAATTTCATCTCATTTCTATTACTTTAGTCCTCAAGGTAAGAACATTTTTCCTGCATAATGTTCTGATCATCCTTTATATTAATGATGCCTCACAATATTTTGCCTCCACCAAATTCCATTCTTCTACTTCTACATTTTGTGCTAACATCATTAATTAAAATGTTAAGTAAGTCAAGTACTCTAGATTGATCCTTGAAAAATTCTGCTGACACATTCCTTCCAGTGTGACAGTTCTCCATTTAGCATAACCTGTTGTCATGTCTTTTTTATTCAGTTTCATTCCATTCTGCTGTGCCACTACTAACATCCACCTTGTTCAGCTGGACTAATAATTTCCTATGTGTGATTCTTTATAAAATGCTGAAATCTGAATAATATCAGATCTACCACATTTCTTGTAACAGTGTAGTCTAGGATAATGACTTTGATAAATCTATGTTGTATTCGTTTGAATGTTCTACTACTGTGGTTGCCTGAAAGTAATTTGAAGGTCAGACAATATGAGATGGTACTAAATCACCTCTTGGGAAATTGTCACTAAAGAAACTTTATTTCACTGCAACCTATGAAATAAATAAAACTTGAATGCAAAAAAATAACTGAAGCACTAGAAAATTAGGTATTAACCAGCAGTGATCTAAAACAGTGGTAAGAAAAAGCATAATTCATAATGTAGATTTGGTACAGAGCCTTAGAATACAATGTGTTGCAAGAAATAAACATTCTTGTATGAACTTTTGTTTTAAGCATAACTATTCTCCTATACCTATTAACAAACTAAACATTCAGGCATCTTCACAATACAGGGGAAGAATTGGCAAAGTACAGATTTGTGAGAATCTAACAGGCTTCTCATAGACGATGGAGTATAGCAAGAACAATAAGTGCTACAGAGAAAAAAACAATACATACATGAATTTTTGCTCTTCAGACAGATACCACATTTTCCAGACTGATTAGAGGTATGGTTAGTGACTGATTAGCATTGTGCTCTGGCAGGGTTATTGAATTTGCTATTGCTAGAAAGTAAGTCAACATTGCTGAAAGATCTATAGCTGTTGGCTTAAACTCTGTAGTTAATATATGGCTGCGGAAAGAGTTTTGGAAAATGTTCTGCAACACCAGACCCAGTTTTTCCTGAAGCTTTTTAGATCTTTACTGGGGAACTGTACCCACCCCGAAGACAACTGCTAAGCACTGATAACAAGGATGTTTCTGAGAGCATGCAACTAAATCAGCGCGCCCTATCCACAGCTAAAAGCAAGGTCGGACCAGACTGTAACACTGCAACTTGCCTGAGCTTTAAACATCATCATTAAAGAAACCACAAATAATGAATGTGGCAGCATGCTATTCAATTTGAGGAGATGCTCTGAATGAAAGACTGCCCAGGCCCAGAGCAGAGGTCAGCTGTGACTCCTGGGATTGCCTCACTGCCTTCTCCTGCTTTCTGAAACTCCACAGTGTCCCGTCTGTCACATGCTGGGATTGCTCCTGCTGTTCCTGATATAATGAAGGCTGCTTACAATGACCCATCATGGCTCAGGAAGCATATATGACATGTGTAGAGCTGCCATATGGCTGATTCCTGGTTTGCCCGGATCACAGGACAATCACCTCTGTAGTCAGACAACAGGACAGGGGGCCACCAAACACTTCCCAAAGGGTCTTTATAGGCTACTCCAGCCAAAAGTTTGGAAATACTACCAAGAATATATCAAATCAATCACCAGTTCCATTCAGAATATTACATTAGGGTCATTTCTGCAGCCTTAGCTTCAATTGATCAGATGGTAAGATTGATGGGGAGATAGACAACAGGTTAGCAAAGGCATACAGTGCTTTTGGAAAACTCCATAAAAGAGTATGGCGTAATAAACACTTGAAGAAAAGCACCAAGATCAGTGTTTACAGAGCCATTGTGCTGTCTACTCTCTTATACGGTTCCAAATCATGGGTCATCTACTGCCACCACCTGCGTCTCCTAGAACGCTTCCATCAACGCTGCCTCTGAACAATCCTAAACATCTGCTGGTCAGATTCTGTGACCAATACATCTGTTCTAGAACAAGCAGCAGTCACAAGTATTGAGGCCATGTTGCTGAGAACACAGCTGCAACGGGCAGGGCACATCTCAAGGATGAAGGACCACCGCCTCCCTAAGATCTTCCTTTACGGTGAACTTGCCTCTGGCTGCCGTAAGAGAGGACCCCCAAAGAAAAGATACAAGGACTCCCTGAAACAACATCTCAGCCTTGGCCACACTGATCATCTTAACTGGTCTACTCTGGCCTCCAATCGGGAGGCCTGGAGACACACCATCTATAACACTGCCGTTTCCTTTGAGAACACCCACAGGATCACTCTTGAGGAGAAAAGACAACGCAGAAAGAATCGTATCCTGCTGAATACACCACCTAAGGAGTCCTTCTGCTGTGCCTTTTGCAACTGGATATGTCTATCTTGTATTGGCCTCATAAGCCACCAGTGTGCCTGTAACAAACGTGGATAGAGCCTTCCTAAATCTTCGTTCGCGAAGCCCAGCCATGATGAGCTTCAACTGACTAAAAGATCTGGGTGTGGGATGTTTTAAAAGCTCAGGAGTGATGACCCTTTCCTCTGGTGCAATGTCACTCTCTATCACATGAATAAAGTCAGTTTCTGCAAGAGCTTCCTCCTCTCCTAAGCTAAGATTGTGGCACACAGTTACAGGCTAGAAGAGCAGGTTTTGAATTTATTTCCATCACCTTGGATTTTATTAATATAAACTTGTAATGTAAAATGTTTCTACAATTCAAATATAATCTGTCCATGATAATGAATGGGTTCCTGCATCATCATTGCAATACATTTAATCCTGTTTTTCAGAATCATTAGAGAACACTAAGAAATGCTTATGCCACCTCAGAGATTATTCAGTTTTTGAAATTAGTCAAGACCTTCTGGTATACAGTGTAACATGCATGAAGGCAAAGTTAGAGTTAACAGGAGAAATGGAATAGTGGGAAAAATAATCTAACTACATGTTTTTTCCAAGAGGAAAAAAAATCAGACAAGGATTACAGACAGTGAGAGCAGCAAAATAAAAAAAAAGAAAAAAAAGGTCTGGACAATAGATCAAATGATATTAATTAAAAGATGAAAACTATTCTTTTTCTGAAGAAAGCTATTGGCCAGGACTATCAGGCAGATTCGATTTCCCCCTACACTTTCTAGATCAGAAAATAAAGTTGCAAGGTATAATGCCAAGTACATTGGTAAGGAACAGCTGAAAAAATTGAGGAAAATTAGTAGTTTCCTAGATTACTACAGTACCATCTCTTACTTTCTGCTAAAATCTTATATATCAGTACCTATATGCAGTATTCACCACAGATACAGTGAATGTAAGACTAACTTGTGTTTTTCCTATGTGATGAACTAGATTATGCATAATTTTCTAGAGCAGTAACTTATATAAAGTTATATAACTTATACACATTTTATATACATTTATATAAAGTTATATAACTTATATAAATGTGGGATTGAACTTCTTTACACGCTTTTGAGCAGCGCTTTTGCACTGAGCTACAGTGCTCTGAGCAGGAAAGTCAATGAGGATGGGCCCCAATATTTTACTTTATAGAAAACAGCAACAAAAATAGTAATAATAAAAAAGAAAACAAACCAGAGTTCATTACTGCATGAGCTTCTTCTATTACTACAGGAACTGCAGGTGCCAGAATAATTCCTCTTTTGCTGTACACCTATCACTGGAACTTGCACTATCTCTAATGCCAAAGTTGTCCTTGCAACACACGGGCGCATGCATTTTAATGATCTCCCTCATGGACAGCAGCACATTTGGTCACTACTTTTTGAAGTTCCTGTCCAAAAGAAAAATCCAGCAACCGGGGGAGTAAAATCCTGTACAATCATTTTAAGAAAGGCCCGAAATGAAAAAGGAATCAGTTCTGTGACTTGATGAGAGTCTTCCCCCTGTCCTTTCCTCAGCGACTGGAGGGCTTCTAATCACGGCGTGGACATACCCCCACACCAGAGTAAGGCAACGCAGCACAAGAGAGTGCTGGTCTGACTCCTTGTGATGCACCTCAGTTGGCCTCAATTCGCACGGCTCACGTCTGCCAGACCAGAATCTGTACCTCTACCAATCTGCAGGGGGTCCCCTTGGTGGTGTTTGGTCTCCTAGGGTAGCTTCTAAGAGGCTGCCCTGCTATGGCAAGTACGCACAAATGCAATATAGTCTACTGGACAAAATCTTAGATTAGTTGAAACCCATAATAACAACTACTTTCCTGCAGGTACAGTGCAGGAAAAGGTTTGCATGAAGTTCTTTCACACTTCTGCACAGTGGAGTGTATATGAAGTAAACAGAATTTAACTCACCAAGGTGAACTTCTGGTTAACTACTTCTATTTTCTCATTGTTTTAATTATTTTAATACTATAGTCTCAGTTTGCTATGGAGGGAGAATTATTCATAGTTTATTCATACAAATATAATTATGTCAAACATTTAAGCTTAAATAGCTCACTATTGTATAAACTGTTACCTCATTATTTTATACGTCTAAGGGTGTGTGCCTATGTACACCTACACAAATGCATTCCAAACATAATCACCAACAAATTTTGATTACAAAATAAAGGAAATTCTTTAAAAATCTAACAAGTATTATCACAGAAATTTTAGAAAAATTACATATAACAGACCAACATGCCAAATAGCTGTCTTAGCAGTTTATATTTGGTACTTAGATGATGAGTACGTTGTACTTAATAGTCAAACATGTCACCTAAACAGAATGCGCTTCAGATATTTTAAACTGTGTAAAATTCAACATATCCTTTCTAACTTACACCTTTTTTCCAAGCTATGTGACAAATGGTTATACAATTTAAATAAAATAAATACCTTGCATCTAATTTGCAGATTCATCATGCACAAAACTCTTTGGAAAATTCTTATACACTTCATACATAAAATGTGAACATACACATTGTAACCACCACCAAAAATATTTTTATAGGATTTTTGTCCCTCCCAGAGAAGACTTTAAAACTCAAAATTCAAGATTTGAGTTTTACATCCTTCCTTTGAAATATCTAATATTCCTTGCCATTTATTAGGTTTTAATTTAAATACTCAAAAATATATTGATTAAAAATCATATGTAGAAGAGTAGCAACATATACTTGGACATCACCTATAGAGTGAATTAAAGTAAAAGCTGAAGAACAATCGACAGTCTGCACATATTGGTAAGCCAGTGTTAGATTTTCCTCTGAGTGAGAAGTGGTTCCTACTGAGATATATTTAATATGGCGACAGATTCTAACCAGCTGCTCCTTTTATATCCAGGGAAACAGAAAGAACAGACTGGAGATGTCTTACTATTACTTTTACAAGCTCTTACTTTGAACAAAGTACTTACAATACAGAAAACAGCTACTGATTCTTTAATGAGTGGAGTACATAAAACAGTATTTGATCTTCTATGCAAGGCATTTCTTATAATGGAAAGGTTTTCTACAAGAGAGTACAAAATTAAATAAACTATTAACAGGAAAAATCAACAGCACACAGGTGCAAAGGCAAATATCAAAAAAGAAATAAATGGATAATACCATTCCTGGTATATTTGTGAAAAACCTTAGGTCTGTTATTACATTAATTGCACTAGTCATGTAAATCATAACTAGGTGAAAGGGTTTATTAGAACAAATTTGGGTTTTTCTCATACAGTGATAGTCTCTGTATTAAGCAAGCTAAAAGTCAAACTACTTCAAATGGAACAGTAAACCATATGGTGAAACACAGCAGCAAATCTTGATTTCCAAAGCCAAAAAAGATTTAATTGTATATATTTAAATTGTTCTTGGCTATCTTAATTTTCCATATGCCATAGATAACGAATTTTATTGCTACATTGCATTTTACAGCCTTAAATTCTTAATTTTATTAACCAAATACAGAATTTGACTCTGATATTTAAAAGATAAATATTGTCATAAGCATCCAGCATCCCTGCTGATCACTTATTTGAGAGTTGACCAAAATTTTTCCAAGGAAATCCAAACTCTTCCACTCTTAATTAAGAGAATGTAGCTAGCGTTTGTCCTGACCAAATGTGTAAAGAATCTTAAATACATACTGCAATCAGATAAAAATGCAGATATACCAACACTATTTCCTCTCTTAAAATACCTCTGCTAACAGCAGAGTTGTCTCTCACCTGGAGAAAAGCTAGAAAACCACCTGCTAGAGTACTAATTCTCAATACTTTTATGCATTTACAAGATATCAAATGGTATTAAAAATGGCCAACTACTACACTAATGTACCTCCTCCTGGAAAGACTGAGGGGTTTATTTCCACTTTTCTATCATAGTGAATCTCACAGAGAGTGCTACATGCTTCTGTTCTGGGTACACATTAGTCCTGTGGCGATTTTCCTGAAATTACACATTAGAGAGGCTCATATAGCCTGGAGACAGATTTGTGATTAACTGATATTTCTTATTAAGATCCCAGGTTGGAGTGCCTGAATGTTGACAGAAAACAGGTTTGTACCTAATGCAATGGAGGAGCTATTATTAAAATATTTAAACTATACTTAGCACTGTGCTTTTCACCTGCAAACCAATCCGTACTACAGGTTTGCTTTATGAGATTATGGGATGTTGATTGGCACATCAGGTACAAAACAGAGGCCAAATTACTGGGTGACATCTTTGTTTTATTTCTCAGGGATGGTTCTTACTGTCAGGGGGGTTGCACATAAGGCTAAGTTTAGAGTGTTTTTCGGGTACACAGGTCCATTTCAGTGAGCTCAAATATATCATCTTCCCTCTTCTTTGGTTCCATAGAGAAGTGACATAGGGACAGGGCATGTTTACAGATGTTCTCACAGGAAAAGTTGTTTGGAGGAAAATATCCAGGTTTTCAAGGAGGTTACATGTAAGCATGTATTACCTGTTATAAAGTACAAACACCACCACCAGCAGCATACAATTCTTGTTCAATTATATGAGGTATCAGGTGTCATTCAATGGATGAGATCCAGCACAGAACACAACAAGTTGAGTGTGTTGGGATATTCTAATGAAGAGCTAGTATATCAATTTGATTTCAGCTCAGGGATGATGAAGGTACTTTCTAACACTTTTGTATGGATATAAAAAGTTAGTAAACAATGGCAAGAAACTTTTCTTCAAACACCAAAATATGATGTTAAGTACTAAGGATCCTGCTCTTTTAGTAATAGGATTATATGATCACTTGAGTGTTTTTTGACTATTTTACTTTTCATGAGACTTTAAAATTAAATGTAATTTCAAAAAGTTAAACACTCTACCAAGGATTTACATTCTATATACATTGAAAACAGCTGTCCTATACATTCCCTCATTAAGCACCTAGGAAACACCAATATTAAATTCAAAAGAGACACATGCTTTGTTTCACTTCCAACAGTGGTAAATTCAAAAGAATAAACACTTCATATTGTTAATTAGACAATATATATACTTCCATTATTCAAATCCATTGTCAAAACATGTTGGCTGAGTAGTGAACTGCATGGCTGAGTCACACACCAAGACAGAAGTCAGTAAAAATTACAGCTGTCCACTGCAGCTATGGTATCCATTATGCTGGGATTTAACAACAGACAATAGAAATCCCACTGCAGACAGAAAGCTAGAGAGAAGAATGGACTATAAATCGACCAAGTGCATCGCTGTTGCACTTTAAATGACATCCATCCATTAGAGATGTCTAAGTAATGGATTGGCAAATTGTGACAATATTATAACAGAATCCTTATAAGACCACTGAATGTCATTGCATTTTTTAAGGATGCAGTTAATGTGAACTTCACATTCATGTGACTTTTTATACGTGTCTAATTTTACCACAGAAATGCTGGGCTGTTTCGTTGTTCTGAAACTTATCTTTATGATGCACAGTGCCAATAGGTGTCTTAACAACAGCTGGAACTCTGTCTTGTTACATGAAACCAGAGAGGCTGGTGGATATATCTGTCCCATGTGCCACCCATCAGGCACAGAAGGGAGGAACAAGAATATGTCCTTTATGGATATAGTAAGAGAAGGTTTTTCAGTCTTGTGTGATTGGATAGACATGCATGTTCCCAAGGATATAACCTACAAATAGAAGTATACTTAAAAGAAAGGTGATGTATAGATGAAAAAAGTTATGTACCTGCAGTTTAACTTAACCTTAGTTAGCTATTTTTGTGAATGGGTATATGCTCAACTTAAAAACATCTAATATATTGGCACAATTATTCCCATCAGGAACTTAAGTGCTGACTTCAATTTTAAGCTCCCTAAGAGACAGCAGTTGTTCACTTAGGCCAGCCAGAGAGGTACTTCTAATATTAGGAGCCTAATCTGACCCTTTGGTTCCCCAAAATCTGTCAGAGATTATTCCATTCTCATCCCACAAACAAAACTGACCTGTAAGTAAAAAAATCCACCAGTCTTCTTCTCTGTAATTTCTGTTATTTACATCCTGTCCTATCCTAACATTTTTTTGGTGTTATTTTATTGTCAGTAGTGGCTCTGTTTCACATGACTGAGCACAGCCACACATGATGGGACCTGCCAGCACACCTTCTCACCTTTTTAAGGTGGCCTACTCAGTGTAATTGATTCAATTGCTATCTGAGTCATCTAGCAATTGCCTGGCTGAATAGGGTATATGAGTGAGAGACCATAATTATTTTTTAATTAAAAAAAATCAATAACTATTTTTATTATAAAAATAATTTGAGTTATCCTAGTTGCTTTTTTGTTGTTGTCCACTGTCAAAAATATGGTGTTACCATATTTAGGTCTTACCTAAATGCTAAGAAAACTACTTCATTCGAGGAAGAGGTATATAAATATTTCCATTTCAAAAAGACTTCACAGCTTAAAGACCTGTTGTTAGTCATTATTTTCATGTAATTCTTCACCCTCTTGTTTCTGTTTTCAAAAACCATAATATGATTTCAGCACGACAGCAAAACCTCAAAAATTGTATTTTTGTTTTTACAGAACCAAAAATTTTCCCAGTACTCACCCATTTCCATTCATCTGCAAATGCATTGTACAGAGAATTCAGGGTCACTAAGAGCTGTGGCGTAATAAAACTCTCCTAAGTTTCTTTTGAAAAGTGGATGGAAGTTGTAATTTCCTGAAAATAAGTTCACCGTTGTATTCTGTATAATTTCAGCACCAAATCCCAGTCCCAACTGCCCATCCATGCCCATAGTTGGGTTTTTCCTTTAAATTAACAGCTAAGAGAGTTCAAACAGATCAGACTCTCGGTCACAAAACAGACTTTCAGAGTATCTGCTCGTGGAAGGCTCTTTATTCAAGAAGCTCTAAGTCAACATGTCCCAAACCAGCCTCCTAAACATCTGCACCTCAGCACAACAACAACTGGGGCTTCCACCCCACCCTTGCCTGCTAAGGATTCATTCACCCAGCTGTCAAAATACTCCCTAAACAAGCAACACATAAACTCTGTGTTTGCAGAGTTCCTTTCCCTTCCTCTTCCAGGAAAAGAAAAAACCCAGTCGAATAAAAGAAGATTATAAACTATAATAACTTTTTTTTAAAAAATCCCAGGAATTACATTTTGTCTTTTTTTTCCAGTATATTGCAACTGTTTTACACAAAAAAGGCATGAAAAGGTAGAGTGCTAGGGTTTGTAATTTAATTGTCAGTATGTGTGTAGCCATATTTTAAAATATTCTGGATTTTCAGGCAGGTAACTTCATAATGTGAATATCACATTAATATTGTAGGATATGATTCTGCAAAAGAGTTATGCATGTATTAAACTTTACATATACAATGAGACCCATTGAATTCAGGAGCTGGCTTAAAAGAGTACTGTAAATGATACAGTTCCAAAAATAATGAACTGCATTATTCATTACATATATAAGAAAATAGCACAGTATATACATATGTATGCTTCCATACATTTTTATTATAGACAAGAGCTCTGGTTAAGTTGGTTTAATATTTTTTATTATAATACACTGGTTTCGGTTGTTTACATATTTGCCAAGCTGTAATTATTTCGCTGAAATTTTCCAGGCTAGATGTTTGCCTCAGATGAAATTTGCTTTTTAACTTTCAACATAAGCAGTTTCTGTCTTTCTGAAAGAAGAAAGCACATCAGGAAAACATGTTGTTCATTTGTATAAAAAAAAAAGTCAAAATCTTTTTCTTTACTGGGAAGCTCATATATCTTGATGTATGAAGCAAGAATAGGAAGTATGTAGGATCTAAAGGAAGGGTAAAATACAAAACTTTCCCTAATATCTAGGATATGGTTGTACTGTGATTGAAAATTCACTTCTTGAAATTCTGATTACTAATGTAATTCACAGCTATGATATACCTATCCTTTTTTTCTATATATCTATATTCCTCTCTGTGTCTTTACATTCCAGCCACATGGTCCTTTCCTCTCCCTTGCACCACCTTTACTGCATGTGCAGCCAGGTGGCAAGTGAGTTTAGGGAGCTGCTATGGCAGGAAAATAACCAACATTTAAAGTAATTAAGCTTCCATGGACCTGCACATTGAAAGATGTGATGCAAATGATATTGGGGCAGGGGGAATGCAGGAGAGGTAAAATAACTATTTAATCTAAAAGAGAATGTTGATCTGACAAAAAAAAAAAGCTATAAGCAATCATGGAAAATATAAATAGGAAATTACAAAAGAGTTTTTAAGCATTAGCGCCTTGTACTCTAAAATAACTTTCTGGCAGCACTACTGAGAAAACAATCCTAAATAATGGAGCTTGACCAATTTAATAAAGGGATTATACAACATGGTGGCCTGTGGTACCACACTACTCACTGCATTTCTCTCTTATAGCCCTCCGTACTGGCGCTCAAAACCAAACCCTGTTCACAAAAGCAGCGTGCGTTGATGAGCACCAGCGCGATCTGTCGATGCCCTCTAGAGCATATGAGAACCTGTGTGGGCTCAGAAAAACGTGTACCTCAGTCTGCTGCCAGGTGCAGTCGGAGCATTTGTCTGTGGGCAGCTTGGAACCCACCCCAGGAGGCTCTCATGCTGAGAAAGCCACAGGTTACTGACCGTGTCGCATTTCTGCCTCCCTTGCACTTACCACTCAAGTGCCTGCAACTGCTGCTAATGATGCAGGAGGACCCTCTCAGCATCACACTAGAAACTCAAACATTAGAAAACAACTGTATCACTCTTGTTTACCTAAACTGAGGTCTTGTCCTTGGGTGCAACTGTTAATGACATGTGCTACAGTTATTTTTTCCACTGCCATGAGAAAAGATAATTTAAAAACATTCTGCTAATATAGTGTATACATCCTGATTTACGTGCAAGGTGGAAGTAGTTGCTACCTATGAAACTCATTTCAACGTGTTTCTCAGGCCACCACGAAGGTAACTCTACTCCAGTTCCTCATTTCACTGCATGCTATAGTTCATGCATTCCCTTAGGACACAATTTTTATTTTTAGAGAAGCCTCTATTTGCTGACTGTTGTGAAAGGAACACTCAGGAGATGCGATTAGCAGTCACTTGTTTCAGTAAACATTGAATGTAACATATGCCTCTCAAGTAATGTGTATCCAAACATACAATTTACAAATAATTAACATCATGTTAATTAGTCACATTAATTTATGCCACTTTGTGGAATTATTTCCTCAGAGTCTTTAGGAATGCTGCCAGCAGTTTGAGCCAAAGAGTGTGAAAATTTGCTTGAAGTAACTGTTGTGACTGGCTGTGACACACAGCTTGAACAACAAGCAACGAGGGGCCATAAAGACTGATTGAAGATCGGGAAGCCGCCGAGGTGGATTGCTGCTGACAGCGCCAGGCACAGGCAGCATCCGGGGAGCGCTCCCTGGGCAGGGCTGGAGCACGCACACAGGCTTCCTTGCGTCCTGCCTCACACCTCCCTCTAAAAACACAGGCAGGAGGTGATCGGCAACATCCTGACAAATTCTTGTAATTACTGCGGGTTATTTTAGATGATAAATCTTAGGGAAAAAAAGCTGTTGAAACCAAACATAACTTCAGAACTGATAAATGCCAAAATTAAGCTTTAACTTCTCAAAAACAAAAGAGAAGCCATTTGGAATATTGGCACAATCTCAAAAAAATCAGGCACAGCTATTCTTAAACGTGTGAGAATGGAGCTACTAAACACAGCTGTACATTTCAGTACTACAATATGAAATGTGCCTTGTGTAGAAGAAAAAGAGTTGCTGTCTGAGAATTGAGATGGTGAGGCCAAACACAGCAAGGAACAAAAGAAGCTATCTGCAGTCACTTATGTTTTGAAATTAATAGTTCTGCTTTCATAAGTAACAATATATTAAAACTGTATAACATTTGTATTGGGATTGCAACTGATCATTCCTTAGGAAAAACAAAATGATTCCAGATCAGTAACTGACTAGGCAAAAACAGCATCACCAATTCTCCTATTACATCTGAATTCCAAATCATGGGGATATTAGAAACATCCCAGCTTGCACTATACATTCATTACAATTCTACAGGAAAAAAACCAGACTGAAAAAGTATCTCAAATGATAAATACATGCAGCATCCTAGGAAGGCCACACTATGACTGATAATTAGATACCCAGAGAGGCAGACAGAAATGAGGGCCCTGAGAAATGTATTAAGAATCTTTTTTTATTAATCCTTCTTCCTGTGCCAAGGACCATGAGCCATGATGTTAATACAAACTGACTTATGCAGACTCTGAAAAAACTACAGTGTTGTCCTAGACTTGGGGTTTCAGTGCAGGGAAAATCCCCACTGGTGCCTGTCTTGCCCTTATCCTCACGAGGACATTTGCTCTCCCTCAGACAGATGCAACACTTCAGTGAATGATTGAAACTATTTCCAGAAATAAAGATTTTCTTCTGCTGCAGTTTGTACACCTCTTCAGAAGCAACTGCTGGGACTTTAAACAGATATCATGACAAATGGCATGGGCCTGATCTGTTGCCCACTGAAATCACTGGACAAAATCCACTTTTCAAACGATCCACATTTCAGTTTGCACTGTGTGGTTCTGCACAATACTTGTATGTATGAGTGTATTAGCAAACTGCTGCCTCTGCTTCTTAACAAGCTGTATGAGGAGCTACAGAAAAGAGTACTACATACAGTGCACATTAAATGCTATTGAGATAGAGATGACACATAAGGGTTGGAAACTCTCTATCACCTTTTATACACTTGTCACACATACAGCTATAGACAAAGGTATCAACATGCATACCTCTGCATGTACAAAAAGTAAAGAATTATTTTTCCCAGTCCATCACAGATACTTTCCCAGAAATATGGGGATTATTGCAGGTTATCTAGCACAGCCAGTTGAGCTAGCTATAGAGATAAACAAATAAGTAAACAAAAACTCTCTAATACACATTATATATAATTTTATATGTATGTATATGTATATGATACCCGCTATATTCCAAGTACTACAAGTTGTTTTGGGAGATGTTTATCTGGCTCATTTTGTCTTTTATTTTCTTTACCCTTTAAAAATAATTAATCAGGCTCTTGTAGAACAATGTCTGAACACGTGAAAAGTACCCAGTAAAGCACAGAATGCCATTGAGAATTTGAAAGCAGGGTATCTTTCACAGGGTTTAGATACACTCTGCCCTTCCAAGTGTTCAAGAGGAAAGCAATACAGCTCTTCGCAATCTAAAATCTCACTTAGTACAAGCATTCTTACTGTACCCCCATCCTAAACTTATTTTAAATGTTGGGAGAGGTAGCATGTCTTTGAGCTGATGATAAAACATCCATTATTGTTCAGATATTTTTGGAAGAATGTGTTACAGAACAAAAGTATGTATTTCAAAGGTTTTCAAGAAGTAACTTTAATGACTCAGTTCAGCTTCTCTAAGGATGTCAACGTCCATATATTCAACATCTTCTAAAATAAGGACATTGAAAATATTTATATTTATGTAGGTCTAGATTCTGTGCAGTTGCCCTCTGTATCCACAGGGTTGTGATACCTTCCACTGTTGATTCTGATTTTTTGACAATTCAATAAAATTTTCTCCCTGTTATTTTTAATGCTAATCGTGAGCCTTTTGCTAGAGCAGCCAGTCTTGCTGAAAAGCCCCCACAGTACCTTCAGGTATGTCTGGCCAGATGGTACCTTATTGTGTTCAGTAGAAACTCTTCAGTTCCACCTGGTATTGTACCATCCCTCAGCCCCCTTCAGTGTGGCTGTTGTGACCACCTGTTGTCTCTCATGCTTTCTTTCGAGTGTAATTTCTACAGTTCTTTTTATACATAATTCATTACATGTGTGTATGCATCAGCAACACAAAGGGAACCTAAGTACTAGCTGGCCACAAAACAGACCACATTAGAAACATGTGCCATTAATTAATAAAAAATCAATGGCAGTTATGCTGCAGACATCATAAGAGGGAAGAGTCTAATGCAGGAGTCAGTAAATTAGTTTCTAGTTTGGGTTGAAACATCATTTTCTAAATTAGTTTGAGTTTAATTTATAATTTATGCACTCTGTGGCCAAAAGGAACTGCTCTGATCATCTAGTCTACCTTGTCTGTACACAGGATAGAATTTTTCTGAGATGCAACTCTTTTAAGAGTTATTTCATTTTAGTCTCCAACTGATGAGTCTGCCACCTTCTCTGGTGATCTATTCCCATGCTAAATTACCTTAATACAAGGAAAATCCAACTCCTTCAAGGCTGAATTTGTTCAAGTTCAATGTTTACCCACTGGACCTTTACATGTTTTTTTTTGCAACATCTAAGCTTCCATCAAGCCTGTCTTCTGCAGGTAATTATCCATGTCCAGTCCTAAAGTTATGTCTCAATCACAAATTGACTCAGATCTTTCTGCTCCTTGGATAATTCCTTTAAGACTTTTAATTGTACATTCTCTGGGCCTCTTGTTTCTATAGCATTTAATTATTGCAGCTACTGTTCCACATTTTCTTTCACTGCAGATGGTAAATTTCTCATTTCATTCACCATATCAACTCTTTCCTACTTCTGTTCAAACATTAAACAGAATTATTAACTAAACACTTCTGCATTTTTTCGTTTTCTTTATTATTTGATTTTATATTCTTCATATTGCAATGGAGCTAGTCTTGGATTAAGGTGATTTTTATACCTAATATGCTTTAAAATCTTTCTTGCTATTTTAATTCTATTTCTACTTATATCTCAATGATTTCTTCAGCTTCTCTTTTCTGCTGCATGCATTTTTAACCTGTAATTTAAATTCAGTGCTTCTCATTTCACTTTTCCCTATTATTTCTATGTTTACTTGTATTACTTTTTGAAGATGATCCTGTATGTCTTCTATCAGGGACTTTTCAGAACTTTTTTTGTGTTTTTACAGTCATGGCTTTTGGATCAACCAGTACAATCTCTTTCAACCATACCTAAGATTTACAATTCCAAATTTAAATATAATATTGCCATCATTTATGTCAGGAGAGATATCAACTTTAGTTAAAAGGTGGATTTTTTAAAAGAGGAAATGTATATATTATTGGTTGGTGGCAATTTCTATTCACAGATATAATAATCACTATTTTCATATGCAACAAATGCTTTTTAGATATTCAGTTAACACCTGGTTCATCAAAACTCCCTGTACTGAGCAGTATTTCATGTGCTAATGAACTGGCATTTTTGCTTTAGGAATTCAAAGGTATCTCTGATTCTGCTTACATCCAAATTCTACATCATGGTGTAACTTGGGAATCTTTATGTTCACTAGGATTTATGTGCCTAATGGGGAAAGACTTTTCTTAAGACTATATCAGGTTTAACAATGAGTGCCTTAGTTGGAGAGAAAGAAATAATCTGGGATTTCATTTCTGTTACTGTGTACACTGAAGAATGATGAGCCATGTGCCTCTTCAGAGACCCAAAGAGCTTTTGGCTCATATTGAGACAAATCACTGAGATAAGAATGAATGTATTATTTGGTCATTTCCTGAAAACATGTAAAATCATTCCCTGAGGTATACTTCTGTGACTTTTTCCAACCTCTTATTTACCTAATTTTTAATCCAGCTCAAATGTTTTATTTAACCACTTCTCAATGGAGAGTACTGTAAGGCCATATAACATTCTCCCATAACATTCAGTCTATAGCTCCTCTTTATCACTTCTCTCCCTTTCAAACAAATGGACTTGCACTTTCAAGCAATGGTGGTGGGTCCATACCCACTTAATTACAACACTCTTGCAAAGTCTCCCAGAAGCTGATTCCAGCTTTGTCAAGGATCCCTCTATGGTTCTGCTGTGGCAAGGAGTTCTGGTAATGAATCTGGGGGCAAAGACACAATGTCTCTCAATACTTTGATGATCTATCATCTAATGATCCCAGCAACTAAGAAGAAAAAATATGATCTTGGAGAGAACATCATTGCCTGCTTCCTGGTGTGTACAGCTCAATGTGTTTCTCAATGATTACAGATGGATGCAAAAAAGATAGCCTTTAAATTCTTATGTAAGCAGAGGCATAAATAAAGCCAGGCACATGTAATGAATTCTTACAAGAAAGCCAATCCTCAGAGCTGCATGTTGGCATGTTGTATGTGCACTATTTGCTTGATAGTCAATCACAACAAAACTTTTAAGTCCCTATTAAATATATTAAAAATACAATATTTAGAAGCTTCTTCAGTGCCTTGATATGAATGCTTTATAGTTCATACTGATGGATGAATAACTATATTAAAGTCTACACTAAATTAGTTGAGAGTACAGATGTTTTCATAGACATTATTAATTTCCATGAAACGTTATATTCTAGAAATAGAACATATTTTTAAGTGTTCCTAAAATGCTTATGTGTCATGCAAATTTGTCTGGAATTTACGTTTTGTTCCATTTCTGAGAGTTTTTTGAAGACTGATAATTGGATCCCATTTCTTTTTGACACTAACAGACTCTCAAAAAACCTGCATGTCAGGCAGGGTGAGACTGGATTCCATGCAGGAGAGGACTAACAAAAAAAATTCACCATGTGCCAGTGTGGGTAATGTGCATCTAGAGTTTGAAAGAGCCTAAAATTACTTTAGATCTTAGGCTATCAAGTTATCTTTAGACAAGCCTAGAGGCAAGCATAAATTGTAGAATATAATTTATAATAAAACCATAGGCAGTGGCTTCAAGCATAACCAAAGTGGGCAAGGGTGATCAGCAGCGAACAAGGCAAGCAGAAACACATAGCCAGACTCTGCCCTACTGATGTGGGACCACACAATCTGGAATCCAAGGTTACTATTTAATAAATGTCAATGCAGAATTTAAAAAGATACTTTAAAAGGCGTTTATGCTGTGTGTTCATCTCTTCATATTGTTTATCTCTATATGAAAAATATACAGTCAATGGAGTGCAGACAACAAGGGTTTAAAGGAAACCTGAGCTTTTTTAGGTTTTCTGATGTGCTTTGAAATTCCCCTTTAGACATATGTTTTTGCTTAAAACAAACAGAGGTGAATAAATCAGTTGATCAGCCTTACCCTAGAGCTGCCTGCATTAACTTTCTTGGCATGATCTCATCACTTAAGTCAATATGACTTAAGAGTTTCTCGTAACAGTTTATTCACCTTTAATTCTATACTGTTTCTAAATCTAAATTTCAGTCTACTGAACAGAAAAATGGAGTTTGTAGAAATGGAGGGCCCAGAGATTTACCATCATAAGAAACAGAAGTTCCCCTTGCAGACCTGAAATAGTGAGCTGGGTTTTTTTGCAGACACAGAAAGTTCTCCATATGGTCAACTTTGTGTTTGGGAGTAAATCAGAAGTATTCCAGATGGAAAGTAAACTTTGTACCTTTACCTTGGTACTCCATATTACTAAATCAAATACACCTATCTCTCTTCTCTCCAGACTTTGCTACACATCATTTGGCTGAAAAAGCCAGACAGTCTATTTGAAAAAGTATATTGTGGGGAAATGCCGCGTGGATGTGTTTGGAGCCAGTGGCTCTTTTTCTCACCACTTCTGAACGCATTCAGGGAACAAGGAGATGCAAATCACCAATTTGTTCACTCAGATGTTTACTTATTGACTTATTTTCCTAAGTGACTACATACTTACAGCCAATAATGAGGCCTTGGTTTTCACCTAACAAAGGCGCGTTTGGAAATGAACAGATGTAGGATGTAATTTGGCAGCCGCTGCCTGTCCCTGGTAGCGGGTTGTACAACCAGGAAGACAGAAAAGAAGAAGAAATATGCTCATATTCTAATCCTTGCATCGTCCAAGTGGGGAACTGGGGGCACCCACATGAGTGGATCAGCTTTTGTGGAGGCACAGGAGTGTGCAGTGGCTGGAAAGCAGCAGGGTTGTGCTGTGCAGCACTGCCAAGGGTGGGTATTGTGGGAGGTGGTGGTGCCAGCAGTTCTAGCAGCCACGAGAGTGCTGAGCTCCAGCAAAGCCACACGGGGGGAGGCTGTGTCCCCTGGGTCATGCCCCTGTCTGCACTAGGAGCTGCAGACAGGCAACGCAGAGACACGCAGCACCTCTTCAGTGGTGCCCCAATCGCCGCAGAAGGAGCCTACAGTCAGTTTGGGAAACGAGACTGAGTGAGCCGGGGGCACTTCACACAAGAAAAGACTTTCTGCATCACTGAACAGATTCTTTCCCCCTAGAACCACTCCTGGCAAAGGCTAAGCTCTCTCCCAGGTCTGCCTCAGTCTGCTGCTAACTAAGCATGAGCAGGTAACAGCACAGCCTGGTGTGCAATCTCCAAGGGGCCCTTCCTTCCCACAAAAACTGGCCATCAGCGAAACAGACAGCAACAAATATTTTTGCTCTAAATCAGCACTCTCTGATGACAGCCTGCTGGAAAGAAACATTTGCACTGAAGCAGCCCAGCAGTGGGAGCTCACTGGGGCCCCCTCAGCTGCAGCAGCACGCAGTCCCGCACCCGACCTTCCCTCCTGGGAGTCCCAGCAAGCTTAGCCAAGAGGGATAGCATTGATACATCTTAAAAGTACCTGACACCCTAATAAATCACACATTTTAGCATTCTTTCAAAGAAGCTAACTGCTTGATTCTCTCCCTTTGATCAACACTGAATTTTCATGAAACAGCAGAACATTTCTCAGATCTACACACAGAAATTGATTTAGTTTTCTAGGCACACACCATTATCCTCTCCTCATATAAACAGAAGTGCTTCTAGGTTTTTTTATTTTGGGTTCTGTGTATTTTTTTCTTTCTGTGTTTGACTTACTTTCCTCCTGTTCTCTCCTTCTAATTCACATGTGTTACTCTTGAACACTCCATTCTTACAAGAAATAAATCTAAGGTCCTGACCACTTGGGACATTGGAAATCTTATAAAAATATTGAGGGTGAAGTGCTAGTTTTGCCCAGTTTGCCAAAATCTAATTTGGGTTGTCACATTATGTCTTTGTAACCTTCCCTTGTAATTTCAGCTGGATAGAGCTGCACACTATTACCATCCTTTGTGTAAAAGCTGCTTCCTGTGCCAGCATTTCTGGTGTAAGTAATTTCAACCCTTTATAGATTGTGTCAGACCTTCAAATTTCCTTTTTGTTCTAGTGAATTATTTCTGAGACAGAATATCCACTGACATCAACAACAGCGTTACCAAAATAGTGAAAAAAATCTGAACAAGAACAGTAAGAACACACTTGAGCAAAGTAAGCATCCATAAGCTTAAGAGTATCTCTCTGTGGAACTGGCATACTGATCCAGAATTGATAAAATGTGAGTACATAGAAGTATATTGTTGTCCTACTTTGTCTCATCAACTTCTCATATATAAGAAATAAACATATTAACATGAACAATAATAACAGAATATACCAGACTATTAGCTAAACAGAATAGAAGCATGGTCGCCTGATATTCTAGCTAGCTCAAAAAGCAACCTGTCTAGAGCAGACTATTTGATCTCCTGGAGAAGAATTACTAAGAGTTTGAGCTTTGTACGAGCATTTTTAAAGAAGTATTAAATATAGTTGATTATTTTAACTTTTTATATTTCTGAGAAAATTCCCCATTTCCCACCAAAAAAAAAAAAAAAGCACACACCATTCTTCCCCTACTTCAGTGGTTCTTTACTCCAGTTTGAACAGAACCAAGATACAAATTCAGGACCAATAATCTTTTTGATATTTAATGTACTTAGCTACAAATACAGAACTGTTTGGTAAAAGGCTGTTACAAGTTGCTCTGTGGTGCATTTCTTGGGAGAGCAGCTCTACTTTGGAGGAGGCTTTCATGAGCTACTTGCCCTAATTAGGCTTTAATCTACAAATCTCATTATGTAGATCAGTTTGTATTGCTGTAGTTGCATTTAAAACTACCCTTCACATTGTACTAGAATAAGTACAGGACAGGAACAAATATTTTCAGATTGCTTTGCAAATTTTAAGGCTTGCATTTTCCAGAGTAAATTGCACAGGAGTCACATAGTTACAAAAAAACCCCACAGATTTGCCAACTCTGCTTAGCATCAAGTTGATCTCACATCTTTCAATAGAAATTTTTTACAATTTTTTTAATGCCTACTTTGTTAGTATTTCATATAGCCAGCAAGACACATTCCTTCAATTATAAGTGCTAAGAATACATCACATCTGAAACCTTTTTTTTAGGTCAAAATAAACTGCATGGAGAAGATGGGTTGTAAATAAATCAGAAAAACAAAAATAAAAATGGATACTGGTTCCCAACAGCTTGTTGGACTAAATCTATTGCTGAAACAAAAACCACATAGCTCCTCTGTCCATCTCTTAAATATCTCCAAACACTTCACACCAATGGTTTACAGTGGGTATTTTATACAATTCCAACAGACTGTGAAATGCAAGTCTTGTTGAAAGCACTGATGAAAGCAACCCCCATTTAATATTGTGTGGTGATAATTGCACAGGAACACAGGCACAAGGCAGAAGCATGGTTTGCATGAGGTGTCAGCACACCTCTTCATGATTACTACAGAATTAGCAGCCAAGGATTAGTAGCCATTTGAACCCCTTTTCATCTATATGTGCTTTCAGTCTGTACCAAATGAAGATGTCTGATTTTCAGCTTTACCCATGACACTGACTTTATAAAGGGAAAATGTTAAAGACTCTTTCAGCTCTGTTTATAGTCAGATGAGTAACTACATACACTGATGCTGGAGAGAGTTGTGCTGTAACTTCACCTGTAACTGGGGCACTGGGTGTAACGCTTCACATCATGGCAGTCAGACCAAAGAGCTGCAGTTTGTACAGCAGTTGCCTCTATCTGCCTTCTAGCTGGGCCAGCACAGAGCACTTCTGCAGTCACAATCAGAGGTAATGAGCAACAAAACCAATTATAGCTCCTACAAGTGTCACATCCACCTATATGGACTTTTCATACAGTATACCCTCAGAGTGCTTTCACATAAATCACATTTCTACATCATGGACAGCACCAACGTCTGGGCAGGAAACCTGGAAGGAAACCTAAAGATGGCAGAAGTGAGACTGCAAATTCAGCAGCAGCTGCTTCTTCCCAGGAGCCTTGACTGCAGGCCTGTTTTCCTCCTGAAATGCTTTGGGCCATCAAGCTGCTGGACATACTTTTGCAGGAAATGTAAAAGTCAAGGCTTTTTGAACAGCCTGTGCCACTCCATAAAGATGAGGACCCCTTATACATAGATTTTCCCATGGGATGGTAACGCTACTGTTTCACTGAATCATTCCCAAAGTTTCTGTGTCAAGAGAGACCTTCTTTTCCTAGATGTGCTGGCTCCTGCATTGTACTGCTTTTCTAGGCACATTTAAACAGCTGTCACAGCTCATTCATGGGGTGGCCACTGTGATCCCGTTTTTATTCTACAGATATAAAAAATCCTACCTATTCTCCAATAACAGCCCAAATCATTTCAGTAGCACTAATGCAATCTGTAGTGTTTCAGACCATTACTCTGAAAACAGCAATTGTGTTCTGTTTTAAAAGTGCCATCTATGTAACAGTTTAAGTTTGTAAATCACCTCTGAATCCTTTGTGATGAAAGGTGCTATATAAACTCAAGCTATTATCATTCCTACATTTCACTGCTCCATAAATGAGATACTACAGCAGCTCCACTCCAGCAATATGTTTGTGATCACATAACCCTTCCTCCCCAGTATTTCATTTTTACTGGAATTAGTGATTAACATGAACATCACACTCTTTCCTATATCCCACTCCTCTGTGGGGTTTGGATTTTATGCTTGGCAACAGTGCACAGCCTTTCTGTAAGTGGTTTCATTGGAATCAGAGAAGAGCAATTAAATTGGTTATTAGGATGCAAAGTGTGCAGGTCAGTGCAGCCTTTGCCAGGCACACCCGCCTTGAAAACACAGCCCTTAGAGTCCCACCCGTTTCTGAAAGATTCAGGAGATGATGGCAAAGCACTTTGTGCATAAATTGCAGCAAAGAGCTCCTTTAGAAACAATGGGATTATTTCCATTATAATTGCTTTATACGTGAAAAAGTTAAGGAAAACAATTGCTGATTTCTATAGAAAGTTTAAAATAGGAGGTAGTTTAAAATAGAAAGTTTAAAATAGGTTGGTGTCCTGGTCTTCATTCTCCCCTGCTCTCCCCACAACTTTTCTATTCTGTTTCCACGGGTTTTCTCTCAGCAGAGTCCCACTGAGCAGATCCCATTTGGACAGTTTGCTATTTCCCCTCCTCCTTTTTGACGTGCTGCAACAACCTGAGGGAGCCAATAGTCGAAAGAGATAATGAGCTACGACAAATAATGTAAGAAAACGTGGCAAAGTAAAAGTCATTTAACAGCATCCAGTTGATATTTTTTTACAGTGAAGGGGAATGAGGTGCACCAGGCACACTGCCAAATTTTCTGTCACCAATGTAAATTAAGCAACGTGGCAAAAGCAGTCAGAGGGTTAAAAGAATCTTGTCTTTGCCCTTGTTTGCCTCATTTCTTGTTTTTCTCTTAAACGGCACCACTGGGATGAACCACAAGACTTCCCTTCTCCTTATTAAAAAAGCAAAACTGCTTATGCAGCAACTGCAGCAGGGCTCTGTTGTTAGCAGATAGTAAGGAAGTATGGAGATGAGCTACAAACGGTATCCATATCAGCAGAGACACTTATGGGGAAAAAATTGTTCTGTGAACATTACAAATTCTGGTGCTAATTAAACATTCATCTCTCACTCTTCTGGGGGTGGAGAAGAAAATCATTGTCCTTTTATACTGCAGTTAAAAGTGGAAAACATCGCATCCAGAAATACAAAGAAGAAATATTTTTCTATTCTGTGACAGCAATGAACAGTGAGGGTTATGCTGACTGAACGCAATTACTACAGCTCTTTGCTTGTTCTTTAAAAAAAAAAAAAAGGACTGTTCATGCTTTAAAATACTGCCTTTTAGAAAATATCTGTAAATCATTGTGCTATAATTTCTTTAAACAGCTGGTACAAGTGCAGATATAATTCTCTCCTTGCTGAGCTTCGTGGCCTTAAAAAATATCCTCGAAGATACATATACATGAAGTTGAAAAAATAGAGAAGGGGAGGTGTTCCCAGCTGAGATCAAGTTCACTGAGGGAATGAAACATTTGCCATCCTAGGTCTCTGGTGAGGTGGATAAAAGGCATTTCAAGTTTCTTAAGTGTGGAAAGAGGTAGAAGAATATTCCAAACATTAGCCAGGGAATGACCAAGGAACCAAAAATGACCAGTCTCATCTGAGTCTCTTTCTTGCTTTCCTTCACATAAACATTGGATGAATAGAACCAAAACCTAGAGCTAAGCTGCTTTATGAGAATAACTTAGTGGCATTTTGGAAGGGGTTATACACTGATTTGGGAACATCTCCAGCTTGTTTTTCCTCTTGCCTGTTTGAATTCTTTTCCTGTTATCTGTGCTTTCTTCCTTTTTCAGATGGTGAATCCTCTAGGGGTTCACTGAAGCCTGAAGTTCTTTCTTGTGGAGGAAAGAGAGGGGGTTGTATCTATCAATAGTAATAAAACATTCCACATGATTGATATAAATGTTTTTGACTTTTCGCATGCATTTGGGAAAGGCCTCAGCTGCCAAAGCCATCGTCCATATTATGCTCCCATTTGCCTTCAATATACAGTGAAGGGAAAGCCTCACTCCATTGTTTTTGAAGATCTGATGACAATGCACTGGAGCTCACTTCTACAGCAACATGTGGCACCATCCAAGGCAGAAGAGAAGGAGGAGAAGCAGTCAGTGTAGAATAATAGAATCATAGACTATCCTGAGTTGGAAGGGACCCAAAATGGTCATTGAAGTCCAATCCCTGGCCCTACACAGGACAGCCTCAGGAATCACACTATGTGGCTGAGAGCATTGCTTAAACACTTCTTGAACTCTAGCAGGCTTGGTGCTGTGACCACTTCTCTGGGGAGCCTGTTATTTGGGAATACATTCAGTGCAGGTAGCTCCGTGTGCAGCTGCAGTTCGAGCTGTAGATTGAACCCTGTGTGGTGGGAGCTCCTGGCAAGAGGCATAACAAAGGCAATGGGGACCTGTGGCCCTGCCAGGGGACAGGACAGAGGCACATGGCAGAAGCCCATGACTGAAGACTTTAACCCACTTAGACTCCAAGAGCATAAAAACTCAGGGTCTACTTTCTTCTCCGAGGCACCCAGCTCAAGCTGTTATTTTGTTATTGCATCATGATTAAACTATTTTAAGGAACAAGATGTCCGAGCCTCTGCTATGGGAAACCTAAGGTTGAGTGGGTAAGGAAAGCTTGTCTGGCTCTGTGAGTGTGGGGTGTGGAGCTGAGAAGGGGCTTCACTCTTAGCTCAGGTGGTGTGAGTGTGACCGCCAGAGTGGCTCCTGGATGGTCAGATGTGGAAGTTTTCTTAATCCTGTTTCAGTGCCCAACCACCCTCCGGGTGAAGAACTTTTTCCTAATATCTATATCAAACCTCCCCTGAGACAGCTTCATGCCATTCCCTTGGGTTCTGTCACTGGTCACCAGAGAATAAAGATCCCTTCCTCTTCCCCTCACAAGGGAGTTGTAGACTGCAATGAAGAGACCAAATGACTTCAGCTGCTCCTGGTATGGCTTCCCCTCTAGGCTCTTCACCATCCTCACAGCCCTCCTTTGGAGGCTTTCTGGTAGTTTGTGTCTTTCTTATATTGTAGCACCCAAAACTGCACACAATATTCAAGGTGAGGCCACACCAGTGCAGAGCAGAGCGGGACAATTCTCTCCCTTGACCGCCTGGCGATGCTTTGCCTGATGCCCCCCAGGACATGGTTGACCCTCCTGGCTACTGCTGACTCATATTCAACTTGCCATCGACCAGCACCCCCAGGTCCTTTTCTGTGGCACTGCTTTCCAGCCTCTCATTCCCCAGTCTGTAAGAACATCTGGGGTTGCCCCATTCCAGGTGCAGAATCTGGCACTTGCCTTTGTTAAACTTCATACTGTTGGTATGAAGTGTGCAGTAAACAAAACTGGTCTCCAGGGCCTGAAGGCTCTGAGATCCATAATTTCTATGTTTTTAGATCACCCCATGGACTCTCTATCCCCCTTGTTATTTTTGGATGGCTCTGCAAAAGTTAACCGACATAAAACAATACAAAGCAACCATTGAGGCCAAAAGATACGAGTAGCTGTTTTCACAGCTTCCCATCTACAATGCCACTGAGGAGAAACACAGAAATCCAAGTCTGAGAAGTGGTTGAAATCTAAAATACTCTTACTGAATTGCGTGATTTCAGTTGAAAGATTAAGATAAAACTTTACTGCAAAACATTGGTGTTTATTGCAGAAGATTTGTTCCTGCTGTCAAATCAGTAAACTCCATTTGATTTCTTTGTCAGCCCTGTTTTGCCCTGTTGAAAACTTCACCATCTTGTTCCTTACATGCACTCTAAATTTCTGACTGTAGAATTCTAATACCCAAAAAAGTTATGTAGCTTGTGTATGGACTAAGACCTAGACAGAAAAATGACCAATCTTCTGCTATTACAGTTACTAGACAGTAGAGAAGGAAACAGAAACCTGGCATTTTATTTCTAGCTGTGTGAGAAGCATGTATTTTAGCACGTATGGGCAGGACAGCTGAGCAGAAAGAATATGTTTTTTTCCAAACAAGTGGATAGAAGTTGGATCTATCATCTCTACTCCTGTACCTAACTGTAGGAATCTCCTGCACCTTTTCAGATTATTTATCTGTAAAATGAAAAGGAATGGTTTGTTTCCCTTCTAGGTCTTTTAGCATTCATAGCAAGCTGAAATATTAATCATACCACTAGTCTAGCAAATTGTATGTACAAACTGATGAGATTTCACTGAGCTAAAACTGCAATACTCCAGACTGTGTGATACAATACAGAAACCTGTGATTTAAAGACCCACTTTTTAATTTCTGGAAGAGTTGCCACTTATTTTCTTTTATAAAGGGAAATTAAAGCAAATACATTTTAAAAACAATATTAATAATGAGTGGGTTATTTTGTCACTGACAAATTCTAGATTTACACCTTTAGATTTACACAGATCCTACATTTACACCTTTCAGAATACCTTCTAACTTTTAGTCCTGCTTTGAGACAAAGCATGGAGCAGATGGCCTTCACACAACTCTAGCAACCTGAATATTTCTATGAATTACTTGACTGATTTTTACTTAAAAAGGGTAGCAAGCCTATGGCTATTTTTCCTTACCCAAATATGACAACCCTCGGTTTATAAACTGAGCTAATAAATGAAGCACAAGTATTACAATCCCATCATATTTGAAGGTTTGCACAACACTAGGAAGATAAATTAGCCCCCAAGAATGGACAAAAAGTGATTTTTGTATGTTCATGAATCAGACATATACTCAAAATTTATTTCTGTAAATAACCAAATTCCACTTAAACATGAAATCAACTTGAAGATGAACAAAACCTGGCTTTAGTTTAAGCTACAGAATAATTTCTTAAAATGACGTGCTGAAACATTTATTGGTACTGCTAAATTGCGACAAACCTTCATGTGAGGTGGTGGAGTGCATATAAAGAAACAAAAACTAAAATCATTTGTTTTCACTTCACATATACAAAAGAGAATAAGACTTACAAAATAAAATGCACTTCTATAACACAGAATTCTGTGGCTCTTTGTCATATTACTAATTTTCCCTGTTAGATAACTAACATCACTTGAGTATAAAACACCAAGAGACAGCTATAACCTTCTTCACTCTTTAATTCACATCAAATATTTGTGGAAGGAATGTGTTTTCAAATTATGAAAATACATTTGCATTGCAATTTTCTGTCAGTTTGATAGCAAAAGGAAGAAAATGTTAACTTGATCACTAAAATTATGCTTTTATTCAGAATGTTACCATTTATCTGTCTTTATCTTCTGACATGATAAGCAATTAAGTAAAACAATTATAATTTATAATTGGAATTATTATTTAATTTCTGGGTTAAATATTCAGATAAAGCTTTTCATTATGTAACTTCTACTACTATTTCAATAATTTCAATGGAGAGGAATTTGCAAATACCACCATAACTTTGTGAAGATCTTCAAGGAGAACTAACAGCATGAATAAGCAGGCAAATGTGGAGAACCCCACCGAACAAGTGTAGGAATTGCTCATAAGCCTGAAAATTAATCACAGCAGAAAAAGATTCTATAGGCATTATCTTTAAAAGTCTTAAAGTTACAAATGCTTAAGTCTGAGCTCAAATCTAAAATTAAGTTACAATAAAATAAGGTCTTGATAATTTTTTTGATTTTTATTTTTCTCCACCTAACTCTGGTATGTATGCAGCAAGTACAGTTTTGCTCTTTCACATTTCTAGTAGAATTCATGCTCTTCGTGACTGTATCACTCTTCATCTCATGGGAGTCAGAAATGGTGGCCTGTGTGTGAGAGCGTGTCTTTAGCTCACTGATAGTGCCCTGTGGCTCATTCATAGTGCCCCGAAGAATGCAATCTACCATAAACGATTAGCTGATAATTTTAGTGAAAGTCTCATGATAGTTGATGGCTTTCTTAAATAACAGGTCCTAGAATAAGAATCAGGCTTCACACGATAAAAGGAAAATCTTTATAGATGTAGTGGTTGCAGAAGAAAACCGAGACTGAATCAACACATATCCAAAACATTTGAAATTAAACAGCCAAATTTAAAAATACTATGTTCTTTAAAGCTTATGCTATTTTGAATAGTGATAAATAGTTAGTTTTGGGCATGCTAGTTAAATGTTAGAGAATGAACCCATTTTCTGGAAAAGTTCATTAAATCAATTCTTTTTTGGAGTTAAAACCCCCAGTGTACCGTATTTTATAGACACTGGCTGAGATCACCCATATTGCTTTCACTCTCAAAAATAATCCCACTCTTACAGATTGCCTTAATCTCATAAAACGATGCAGTAATAAAACCTCTGTTGGTATAACACTCACATATATTTCTCTCCACCTTTTTCCAACAATATTGCTCAGATTCTTAGATCTTGGGGTTTTGTGTTTCATCATTTTGTTGTTGCTGTTTGAGGGTTTTTTTGGTTTTTTGTTTGTTTTAATCTGCCCCTGGTAATCTGAAAGCTTTGCACCAATAGCTTTCAGAATCTCATTACAGCTTTCTTGTTTCAGCTGACAGAAATGTCTGATGGACACCAAGGATGCTGTTGCCTTCTGTGCTGACCAGCTCAGGCAGAGAGAGATAAAAATACAGAAATTGCTGCTGGTAGGCTACACAAATACTTCTAAGGCAAAAAAGAACCATGTACCAGGGTGCCCTCTTCTTTCTGCAGGGCACTACACAGAGAGGCTCAGCACTTGCTAACAGTGTAGTTGTGCCTAAGCCCTGTCACCTGCCTGAGCTAAATCAGGAATTGTTGGATGCAAGAGCTAAAATTTCTACTTTTCAGCTTAAGGGCTAACACAGAAACATCAGAAGAGTTCTAATTAAGTTGTGGTCTAAACAAGGCACATAACCATACAGGCAAAGTCATTTGTCCAAACACACAGCAAAATGATGAGTGAAAAGTGACATGTAGATCAGTTCCAGAAGAAACCTGGATTCCAACACCCGCTCTTTCTGAGGTGACTTTGCAATAGTCTCACTGACTTCAAGCTAAGAACAATGTCATGTAATACTGATCAGAGAGGGTTGCCACAGTCTGTATTTCAACTAGTAGCCCAGAGACCTGACAATCAAATTGAAGCTTGGTTGAACAACTCAAAAATTTTGCAACACTCATTTCTGTCCCAAATTTATCACATAGGTAGAAACATACAACTCACACCTGGCGCTGTATTGTATTCGTGAGCAAACCATTTCTCTTAACCCCTTTCTCTAATCACTTATTCACTAGAAGTTCTTTGTGAGATAAACATCATTATTATATATACCGTCATTGTTTCATTGACATATTGTTATTGCTCTATTATTATTATATTGACAAAATGATTGGTAAACCACATTAGAGCTATATTTATTGCTTAGTATTCCAACCATCTCTTTCTCCTGAAATCTACTGGAAAAATAATGGCAGGGAAGCTACACTGAGGACTCAAATCCCTTTCAGGCCATCAGCATTTTTAGTGGAGGACTGAAAATAAGATTATTATCATGGGTATATTTAGCACATGTGAATTTCTCATCAGATAGTGGTCAGAGGCAAAAATAGCTTTGAAGCAAGTGAATATTTTAAAGAGACAGACATATTGTAGAATTTTTAAGAACTACCACACAAAATACAAAATTTAACATCTTTTCATTGTTGTGCCTACCTGTGACACAACTAGTAAAGCTATATAAGTTTATCCATAATGGTACATTTTTCTCAAATTTCACTAATTCCTTCTCAGGAGAGAGCAATGAATTTAAGAGTCGGTATTCATTTCCCCCAAAACAGTCTTAGAATTCTGTACACAGAAAAGATCGACTCCTGAAGCACTAATGCCCAGAACAATAATTATGTTAGAGATGTACTGTCTACGTTAATAACTGACAATCTACTTAATTTGTTTACTTATTTAAATAGGGTAGCATTTCTCTAAATTATGGGAACATCAACCAGCCCAAAGACAGCTAAAGATTATTAAGAAAATGAAACAACAGCATTATTACTGGCAATGAGCAGCTTGCAAAATGAAGATTGGAGGCAGGCACAAAGATGCTACTGTGGCTGAGGTATTATGCTGAAAAGGAAAAACAAAGTTTGATCCAATGAGTAAATTCACTGTAGTCAATGGAGAAGCAGAAGTGGAACAGCTTTAAAAAATTACCCACACATATGACAAAAAACCAAGAAATTGAAGAGTATTCTTTTTGACTTTGGTTTAGGATGGAAGTTCTTCTGAAGCATTGTCATCTGGACAGTATGGGCTAAATTACAGATAGGTTTTATATAGGAAGACGTTGCAAATAGATGAAATAAGGAGATACAGAGTCTGTCTACTGCTTATACAAGACCCAACAGAAAGCCACAAATGTGCTTTAACCATATAGGAAGTGTATCTGGGAATATCTCATCCCCTGCAAGAGCAGTACTCAGCTAAAGTGAAATTCATGGCAAAGGGAATTCCAGGCAACATCTACAACCTGAACACCAGTGCACTGCACAGTGCACATTCCTTGCCCAGATCAGCAGGAGAGCCTGCTTCCCTGCACGCTCCATTCCTGCTTTTATGGGTCCTTCAGATTTAGGATGTCTCAGCCAAGGAATTTGACTGCTTCAACTTCCTTCCATCTTACATTACTCCTCCCAACGGACCAGTCATAAGTTGTTTTTAACCATGTCAATGAAACAGGACAGCATATTAGTCTCAGCTTTTGAGAAATTCAGTAAAAGTTCATCATTTCCTGAATCCTTCTGCTGCTGAATATATGTGTATTTAATATGGAACCAACATCTACATTGACTAACTTCTAATATAGAGTAAAACTGAAAGAATTACAAAGCATCACAGAATCTGGACTGAAGACATTGGGTTTCATTTCTTGCTTCATCTCTTATTGTCAGGCAAACTTGGACAAGTCATTATTTCTCTCAATGCTCTACAGTCCACTTCTACAAAACAGATGTGCAAACAGTGTATATAAAAATACCACAAACATTTAAGATAGGATGCTCTCTCCTTAATAGTGTAACATTTGACTAAGAATGAATCCTTTCCTCCCAACATCCAGAATCTATAAAAGGGTTAATTCAAAAACACCCTCAGAAACCAGAGAACTACAGGTACTCTTGATACCCTGAACATGTAATATTTATAACAGTCATACAACTTTAATTTTACTCCTTTGCCTTAGAAAAAAAAAAGAGTGCAATTTTTCTAAGCACAGCACTGCAGAAAAAAAAAATGAAGTGCTCGTTAGTTTGGAATTTTCCATTCCTTTTTGCTTCTGCCTGAAAGGCAGAGGACTGTGGGGGTTTCATAGCGGAAAGAATTTAGGCCTGTCTCCCTTTGACTTGCAAATTTTAGAAACAGCGAGCTATCCATCTAACTGGTTGGCAAGGATTTAAGGTTGATTTAATATCCCTTAAGCTAGTCATGAAGCATTGTCTCCTCTACCTCCTCCCTCCCTCACCCTTCAACTTCTGTATAAAAGCTCAGTGAATGTAGAGTTTACACCCATAACAGTGGTGGTCACTAATGTCATTATCAAGTGTCAGGGTAACAGCGGTTAGAGGTCCCACAGTGATACCACCATAAACTCTGTATTTCCTTAGGTAAAATGATGTCTCACCTGTTAGAACTCATGCTGGTCCAAAATATGGTGCTTATGCACCAAATAGCACAATTAAAAAATAATATTTTCACAGTGTGGACTACAAAGTGGTAAGACATTTTTCCATCACATTTTCAGCGCTATCTCAAAATGCATTTCTATGTCCTCTTTTCATATTTTAGTTTATTTTTTCAGATCTCTAGAGTCGGTAGTAAAACGAGAGACCTAAAATACTAAATATAAATTATGATCAAAAATGCATCATTATTGAAAAAGCTCTTCAGAAAAAAAATTTCTAAAGTGATTCCATCTGTTGTCCTCAAGCCATACCGGAGTTCTACTCTGCTCATCACAGTGACTATATATAAAAAGACACTTGTCCAGTATATGCTTGCGGGTTTTATCCTTCTTTGACTGACTTGTGCTTTGAAAAGCAGACTTTTCTGGTGAAGGATCTAATTAAAGAGACAAGCACTTCTAAGCTAAAATTGAGTACATTTTTTTAAATTGCTTGATTAGTCATAGGAACAGGTAAGACTGAAGGAAAACCTGAATATTTATTGTGTCACGGCCCTCCTGTACTTTCAGGGGCAAAAGGTAATTTGTATCTAAAATCCCATTTGTACATGTTGCTCTCTCAACTGGACATGACCTTTGAATGTAAAAAGGCAGGTTGCTGCAGACATTATCTCCCACAGGGGGGAACGGTGGGCTACTTATCATCCCATCAACCTCAAAGCCTAAGTCACATTTGACATCAAATTAATGTCGCTGAAATGAATGACATTCACCTGTTAGATGGTACTCAGAACCAGATAAACTAGAAAACTAAGGTAGTAAGATGGGGTCATATAGAAAATAGCGGCACTCTCATGGCTATTGTGCTCACTTTAGTCCATGTAATACAAGGAAAATAATATTAATACTACAGAATTGATATATAATTTCATCAAAATCTGCATAAAGACAATAGGAATAGTTAGACATAGTAACCCAGTATTTCATTACCTCTGCTTACACACTACTAGAGCTTTGTATACATCTAATCGTTCCAAAAGAAAACAAGATTTTTAACACAGTTAATGATTAAAAATCATCTGAAATGCATAGCATGTTTTGTGTTAAAACTCGTTGTGTCTTCACATTAGGTGTTAGAAGTACTCTGGTACAAACTTTCAGACATGTTACTCTCAGTTTTTTTCAGAGGATGAAATAAAAGTCCTACAGCAGGATCAAACTGAGCTCACAGACCCATTGTGCAGTCATGTTAATGGACAAGGTATAGCAAATCAGCTACAAATGGAACAGCAAAGCAACCTTATCAGTCAATCACTTGCTACACTTCAAATAGTTGCCTTTCAAAATGTTGCTTGCATTACTTGAAGAGCTATATTGATTTTATATCTATCCCTGAACTTGTCTGTGTTTAAGTTTAGAGTCTGGAAATAACAGTTAGCTTTTAATAAAATGCTGTTTATACAATTATACTGCAAACAAGGCTGAATTTCACACATACAGGAGTGATAACTCTCTTCCAAAGTATGGAGAGGATTGACTGCTATGAAAGGAAATGTCTTTTTTTTTGTCATTTTGGTGGTATTGTCTGTGCTTTTATTTCCTGCTATGGATCAAAGAAGGAACAGCTAGTGGCTTTGCTTCTTCTCTCCTATTAGCAGAAAAGAATGATCTTTGCATAGCCAATAATTTATTTACTGACATTTTCAAGCTCTAGGGCTAAAGTGATTTGGGCAATTTAATTATGCTTTTTTTTTCTTTGCAGCACATTGCTGGAGATGTTTTACCTTTGGAAATTTTTCCTTTTTTTTTTTTTTTTTCCAGTGGTCACAGTGGCATCCTGTCCTTTTGACAGAACTGGATTCAAGGCCAGGATCCAGCTGTTGAACTTACCTGTTCAACTGGCACCACCCCAGTGCTGTTTTCTGCCATTCTGTCGTCTGTACACCAGGCAATTGGGAGAAGGGTAAGACTAACTAGTTAAGCATAAAAAAGTGAAAAGATACCAAAACTGCCTGCATTCAGTCCTTATGTGTCTATGTTTTAATTCCAGAGGGTGCTGTATTTTCAAATAATATTTTATACAACATTTGACTGTATATCATCTTCCAATGTTTTACAATGAAAATGTCCCACTGTCAAAATCTGTACATCTCCATTGCCCAGCTCCATCCTCTCTTGCCAACAAACACATATTAAGCATTTTTTCCATACAATCTACCCTAGGTTAACCAATTAACAACATAATTAATTTAGTAGTGAATAAGTTGGCTTTGATATTGTGTTGCTCTGTACTGGGGAAGTCTGGCAGCTACAGGCCTAAGGTAGAAAGGCATCCCCTCTCTGAAATCTCTGTGGGGACCAAGTCCAATGGGGTCAGGAGCATTACTGGCTCTGACAGAGCGGGACACTCCAACCAGCAGCCACAGGCCTGAGCAAGCGTGAATGATGTGTCTATTTGGCAGCTTTTCTGGAGAAAACAGCTTTGTAACAAGGACAATGGAAATAGGAAAATCATGGTATCCTTCTATGACAGGTAGATCCGCCCCCTTGGTCTGGCACTCCAATATCCACCCACAACCTTTGGTGAGAAAGCTCTGGTGAAGGAAAGTCCTTCAGAGAGGGTTTTTTCACCTTCCTGCACACAAAAGAGAAGCTGCTTTGCTCCCCAAGCACTGGCTTGATTTCAGAACCTGTGTTTGTGGACAGGGAGTCAAGCTGGAGCTGTTGGAGGGATGTTTTGGGGAGACAGGATCAGATTCTGTTGGAGGGGGTAGGTCGATCAGTATGTCTCAGAGGAATTATAATTCGGTAGGGCTTTAGACAGTAAAATTGCAGGGCTCAGTCAGAGAGAAAGGCAGGGAGGTTCAGGGGAGCTGGAGCCATGGTAGAACCTGCAAGAGCTCACGAGAGCTGGTGTCTGCCTAGGCAACAAAAGCTTTCTGGAAGGAACATGCAATAGATTTCTTCTTCTGTCCTATGCCATCAAATCCTGAGGACCAGACCGAAAACTAGAGAAGAGAAAACTGTAGAGACCCTACGGGAAGGCTACCAAAAGTAAATTAAAAAAAAAGCTTTGATAAAGGACCGGATGGAGTATGTTATCTTTGGAAATATGGCTAAAAAAATGAATTTGAAGAAAATTAAAAATATGCAAGATACCTGAAGATGGATTTTCAAATATTTAAATGTGGGATTGATGTTAGCTACAAGTGAAGAAACTAAGGCAGCAGGTATGGTAAATGACAGATTAGATACAGACCCTGCTACCTGGATCAGGGTGTATACAGCATGATCGATCTGCTGGGTTTTCTGTTGTGTGACCATAACGTCATTTAAACTCCAGAAGAGGCTAAAAAATCTGTACAAAGTCTTTTCCTTCATATATTTCTCTGGGGCAGAGCAATATGACTTTGTGTTTAGGAAAGCCTTCTTGCTTGTGTTAGGAGCTTCATTTAGGAGATCTCTACGAGCTGAGGAGAAGAAGCTGCCTTTGGCTTAGCACCTAAAAATTGAAAGTTCTTTTGATGTGCCCCTCATAACTTAAAAAGTCCCAGCCTCAGGTGCCTCCACCCGTTTTCAGAAACATATTTCACTATACTCTGCACTT
This sequence comes from Manacus candei, assembly GCF_025592945.1. Taxonomy (NCBI): domain Eukaryota; kingdom Metazoa; phylum Chordata; class Aves; order Passeriformes; family Pipridae; genus Manacus; species Manacus candei. Next base: position 215,350 of record NW_026138096.1, on the reverse strand, counting down.
TCACTAAATTAACTGTATGCACAGTCTTTCCTCCACCGCACACGCTGTAAGCTCAGAAAATAAAATTTTGTTCTACTTCTCAAAGGCTTACAGCTCAGTCAAATCAAAAGCAATTTTCTCTAGAAAAAGTAATGGCACTTCTCCTTCATGAGAGCTATTTCCATGCCAAATTTCAAGCTACTACCTACAGCTGAACAAGCTGTCAGAGTCCACAAATATTCTCTGAAAAAGTGGAAAAGTATGTTTTAGCTTGGCCCATATCAGAAAGCCATGTTCAGACTGAGGTTTCCAGCTACATATTCAGCAGGAGTGTTTTTAGCCCCCAAGTAAACACTCTGGCAAGTTTTAATTGACTGAAAACAAGAAGTTTAAATGAAAACTACTATGCAAGTTCAACATATAATGCAATCTGTAAGAGCCTGTAATTGCATCCGAAAATTTGTTAGTGACCCATGCTTCAAATAATAACAGAAGACAAAAGGCATTTGAGAAAATGAGCTCTGTTTTCGTGTTTGTTTTGCACACATGGCAGAAGTTGCACATCATCAGTTTTACTCTTCCCTGAGCACTCGCTCAGCCCCTGCCATTTGTTCAGGCGTTGCAGGCAGTAACCAGGAGGAGAGATCTGTTTTAAGGTTCATGATAAAATGATTTAAAGACATGAAATACAGCAGCAAAAGAAATAGATGGGTTCTAAAAATCCTGCAGTCCTTGTGGGCCTTGGATTGCCACCGTTTGCTCTGCAGTATGGAAAATCAGGCCACCTACTTTTGTCCTAAAAAGAATTAAAACATAATTGAGGCGTCTTCTTTGGAAAATCCTTGCCATCATCTTTAAGTTTGTGATTCTACTCCTTACAAAGCAAATCAAACCAACAAAAATCCTAACCCTAACCTAGCAAATAGTAAAATTATCTTGCCTTTTCAGAGACTGCTTGCACTTATATCCTGTCTGACATTTATCTCACACAATGTGATCTAAGGTGAAGAAGGGAACATTTTTTTTCCTTCCTTGCAATTTCAATTTTTCATTTTGCATGGAAAAAAAGTTATGGCTAAAATTCTGTTTCCATTAAGTGCTTTACAAGGTTTTAAGTGAGAAACAAAAAGAGTTAATTTACATCTAAAACCAAATCAGCACATGCAGGAACTAAAGCCTGTAAGAAGTCCTAAGATAGTTGTTTGTTTATGATAATAACTTTATTTATTTATGTGGACTGTATGGTCCCTCTGGCAGACAGAGCCAAGACACAATTTGTAAGAGATGCAACCTGATACAGTCCATCTATCCGTCTCTGATAAAATAGCAGTAAAGAGACACACAACCTTTTCTGCTTGGTCGCTTTCATTACTTCTTATGTTACTGAAAGCCTAAACTAATATTAACTTCTGTATTATGTACAGTTATTCCTAAAATGGTATATTATATAACCTAGAAAAAAACCCCATAAGCCAGAAATAATTAAAAGCCTATACAAAATAGCTTGAGTTCTCTCCTGGATTAAGTTGTGTTTTCATATTTTCAAATATTTTAACTTCTAACAGAAATATACACACCTTAAGAAAATAGATGTGTGCATATGTGTACATATATAATTAAAAATTACATATATATTTTTAAAAATTACACACTCCTAAAATTAATAAACACATTTTATTACTGACAGTTAACAGAATTTGCTGGACTGGTTCTTTTCAATGGCAAAGCTGAATGCACTTTCAGAGTGATAATTTCTAGGGTTAATTGTCATAGCTTCCTTGACGCAATCTTCTCCACCAGCTTTATTTTATCTGCCAGAGCACCAATATGCCATGATTAGCATAAATTAAACTAAATAAATTCAGTGGGTTACTATATTATTCTATGCTAATCCGTTTATTTATTTATTTTTAAGCATTTCAAGGTTAGGGGTTGGTGAGCAGTGCGATGGCGAATTCCTAACACTAGCTTGTTCAAATTCACCTCAGAAGTGCTTAAAAACTGTGTGGTTTTTTCCAGAAATGTTAAAGAGAAAAAATTCTGTGTGAATAATTTTGTCAAGTACAAACTGCTATATCATTATATACTGACCTTTTACAAATGTACCCATGGCACGCTACTATGAGGCAAGGAACTCAATATGTGCAACTCAATAGCACAGAGCAAGAGAAAAAAACCCCACCAAGCAAATTTGCCTGCCTGACAAACGAGAGGCTTTCCTGGTGTTAATAAAGATACATCCTGACCCCTTACTGCCCCCTTTCAGACTTTAGAAAGTAGTTTACACATCTCAAAAAATTGGTTCATGCCAGCTACCCTTTACATTACTCACGAATGCCTTCCTTGTGAATCTGCTGACAAGTAAACTGTAGGCAGCTGGAGGATGGGGCAGTGGTGCACATGAGCAACATACACTCAGAGCCACACCAATGACCATTCAGCCAAGCTAGTGCCTCTCTGATGCCATTCTGCTCTGACAGGAAATTTTCTCAAAAGGGATGTGAAGAACACATGTAGTATGTGTATCACTTACTGACTCTCTCTTCAGGAGATCTAACTCAAAACCATAGCCAACTAACTTTTGATAAGACTGTACTTGTTTAAGGTAAGTATACATTCTCCTTCCTATCTGTCAGCACAGCTTGTGCAAATACACTGTACCACATCATGTAGGAATGAAACTAGCAGTGAGATTCACAAAACACTTTAATTTGCTTCTTGCACATGACAGCACAGTAAAGACATATGCTGTTCTGGTTTGTCAAGTGTGCATCAATGTAAGAGGTGATGCCTACAGAAACAGACCTTAAAGGAAATGGAAAGACAGGATGAGATTTTTGTCAGAAAGTTTTGATGAAGTGAGGAAGTGGGTAGAGCAGCTGAAGCAGGAAAAAAATGGTGAAATTGTAATTGTTCCAACTGCACTTGCATGAGCAATTCAGTTTTCCATTTATTGATTATCTTTGTTCTCTATTAGCAAATTTTAAAATATTTTCTTGTTTGTCCAGTTACACTAAGACAAACTGTGACTCTTACTTCTGTTCCAAAGAAAATGAAGAAAGAGCATGACAGTACAGTACTGAAGAAGAGACACAGTCCCTGTGTAGGCAAGAGACAGAATTAAACACAAGGGTCCAACCAGTAGGGAAAAAACTAAAGGTCACATCCAAAATGCACAGCTAAAACAAGAAAATGCAGATTTTAAGTACTTAGTATTGAGAACAGACAAATTCATCACTTAAAAGTAGGTCTGCATAATCTCTGCCAAATTAACTGATAGACATCGGAATCTTTTATGGTCTTTGCTTAAATTAAGTGCCAAAGTGGCAAATGATCTGTGTATGTTCTATACATTTCACAGAAGCAGAAAACAGATGAAGAAAACATCAAATAAGAGCAATGTCCCACTAATAACTTACAAATTTCTACTAACCCTTCAAAAACCAAAGTTGCAACCTGATTAGTCCTGCCAGTGGACTGGTTGGTCTTATCGTATGTTTTCTTTCTGTATATCATGAGAGCTAATAGGGCAGGAAAGATGCACAACAGCACCTTCTGCCATCCAGAAGTGTATGCCAGCAAGAAGTTGAACTGAAAGCCTCCAGTTTGGAAGTCAGAATGGGCAGCAAGGAAGGGTTAGAGCCTCTACTCAGATCTTATTGTTTTCAGGGCTCATATGCTGTTGATGCCAAATCTCAGACAGGTCTCTTATTTTGCTATCCACTAGGATGCTCCCTCCCCAAATCCAGCAGCCAGATGTGAGCCCTTCCACTAGCACTGCGCTAAGGCAGTAGGCAACTGAGATGAGTGCTCTGAGGTAACCCTTGTGAGATCAGCACCACAGCAGTCAACACTTTGTAGGACCCAGATCTTGGTGAAGACTATATGAAAACTGTTGTCAGTAGTAACTGTTGGCTATGGAAACCAGATCAGAAATACGTATGAGTTTAAAACACTTGAAAAAAGGGCAGTTAAAAAAAAAGCAGATACCAGATGCATGGTATCACATACATCATAGTAGCTTTCTTTCACAATGAATTTCAAGATGGTATCTAAGGATCAAAACCTAGAAGCATTAATAAGGGTGTCAGACACTGAAAGCCATCAGAATCCCTTGTTCTATCACTCTGAATACATTATTGTATCTCACTCTCTAATGCTGAAAATGGATAGATTTTCAGATAAAAATTAGAAGTTGAATTGCACTCGTTCTCTGGATTCTTGTAATGTATGCATTTTTATAATGTTTTGTGAAAAGCATTTGGGGAAAAAATTGCACATACTGCTGGTCAAATTACTGGCAGTTTAGCTTTGCCAATGGTGTAATTTAACTGTTTAACAGTAAATTAAATTTATGGTTCATAATGTAAATAAATTCTTCTTTTTAATTCAAATAATAGAAAATAATATGTTTATAATAGAAATTCTGTTTAACAATGACAAACTATTTTAACAACAGATAAAATTTACTTATTTCAGCTTGTATTTATTGCTATACAATCTCACTAGAATAGAAATCTTTTCCAACTATAAATATGTGTTAAAACATTTAACTTTAATAGTGGAACCTTGACATATTTATGTACAGTAATAGAACATCATAAAATATTATTCCAAATTGTAAACTGACGCATTAAAAATTAAGTTTATATACAAAGAAGGACAGGTTGAAGTTACTGCTATATGGTCAGAAAGTTAATCTAAAGTACTGATTAAAATTTTGATTCTGCTTAATACATTTAAAATAAAAAATCCTAAAATTGTTGAATATTTCTAAAAGAACCAGAAAGAATTTAGGTTTCAGTTCTGCCAGGATGATCTCTGCTAACAAATGTTGCTACCCTATCAAGCTGCTCTGACTTTAATCCTCTAGGGTGTGCAGAGGTAGACAAGTTTGCAAGATAAGGGCCCTTACGTTAAAAATTCATAGGAAAGGTCATGTTTCTACCATTTCTGAAGTGCTGAGAGGATCAATGGAACACACAAAACAAGACAGCAAGACAGAAATTATTCCCTGCTGGTCGGCAGTCTTGGAAGCAGCACTTGGGAAATACAGAGGATTAAGGACTGCCACTGCTACCCAACTTTGGGGCATTCTTTCCTTCTGGCCTGCAACAAAGCAAGGTCTGGAGAAACAGAGTCCCTACTCCACTGGCAGGAGCAATCACAAGGATACATTCAAAGGCCCCTAATGAAGTCAATATGCTGAGCTAAGACAACAAACCCCACTTCTTAAAAAACAGGACATAGTTATGTGGGAACCTTCCGGTGAGCAAGCAAGGCTAAATCTCTGGTAATTAATTCCCTCTGATGCTAGCCAAAAGACTTTGTGCCACAGGGAGGCTGCCCATGCCTGGAGCAAGGAGTCCCTCCCCATGCAAGGCTGGGGCAGTTTAAAAGCCCACACTGGCCAATACTCATCATAAACATGAAAGGAAACACTGATTTGTGCAACATGCCTCTATTTCAGGTCCTATGGTATGAATGTGGCCATACCATCCCCTGCCTAGTCTGGGGCTTCAGCCAGTCCCACTGGAAGCTTTTCCCTTTGGATTAAGTCCTCAATATATGCCTTTTTTAATCCAGCACAACTTGACCCTGAATTTCAATAGCCAGCAGTAAGAAAGTCACAGCAACACAGAGTTTATCTCACACAATCAAAATTACTCTTTTGACACTTTTCTTTCATTTATACCAGAGTCTCTTAGTTTACTTTCTATTTCATCTGCTTCCCAGAGACTAAATATACCTTCCACAGCAATGTTTTGCCCCATAACCGAACACTTCATAATAGATGCATTACCATACCTTAAACCTGACATTTCCTGTAGAGCAAAAAAGGCTCTTAAAGAGACTTTGTGACTTTACTCAACTGAAGCTGAAGAAGCCCAGATATAATTAAAGATGGCAGTTGGCTGGCAGTCCCTCAACAGCACCCCATCATGTCAGTCCTTTCAAAATCAGCAAAATAAAAAGCAGGTCATTCAGAACTGTGTTTTGGGGCCAGAAACTTGCAAGAGTACTGAAAATTATCTAAACTCACAGCCTGGTACCGTTCAAAAGCACACCACAAAATAAAAAAAGCTTATTGGTGATTTGGAAGTAGAGGTCTTAACAGTTTTATTTCTGAAAGCTCTGAATGCTATTTTCTGAAATTTTCCTCTTCCTGTACAGCGCATAGTTTTGTAAAAGGCATTTGCTCAAACCATATCTATTATATACTGATGTGTATTCTTTTGAGGATTACATCAGCTACCCTAACTCATGTTTAATAATATTGCATTCAACACATATCCACAGTGAAGTTGATACTGGATCAGGTATTAGCTAGTATGAGGACTAGCATCAGAGTCTGACCCTTAGCACTGGAAAACTCAGCATCTTAACCTCACAAAGAACCCAAAGTGCTTTACAGATTGAATATGCAGTAATTGATCATTCAGGTTGAGCTGTCCTCAAAAATCTCTCATCAGGGTGTAAGTTGTATATGAGGTATGATAAGACTACAGCGAAGATGGCACATTTGCAAACATAAGCTGAAAATATGTAGCAGTCTTCTAAATTGAGGGACAGTCTAGCTATTAAGAGCAAAATCAGCTCCCATCTTTTAGCTGTTCTAAGTCACTGACAGCTGGTTCAATCTTCCTACAAGTAGCTCTAGTTTATTTAAGAATGCTTCATTTTGCCTGTGCCACCACTTTCAATTTGCTATTTCCTGCTTAAAGAAAAAAAAAAAGATGGTTCATTGAAAATGTAAATTATATAAATCATGTATCAGAAAAATTAAAAGACATAAGTCAAAAGCATTGTTTGACTTGTTTTACAAATTACAAGAGTTGAGACCCGCGTCTCCTCATGCTATGCCAGAGCTGTGCCAGAGCTCTGACCACTATATCACACTGCCTGCAAGAGCACTGTTGAGTTACTCCTTGCAGCTTTCTCTGCAATGGAAGTATTCCTTGCAGATTCTGCTTCATTTAGTCAACTATTAGTCAACATAATTTCCAAGTGGTGAGGTACTGGTGAATGAAGAAGTTGTTTTCCAAGTGCTGTAGGAAAACGTGATTTTGTTTCCTTTGGAATTTAAAAATAAATGTGACTATCATCCCTATAACAGGTTCTGAAAGAAGTTGAATTTCTAGACTAAGTTAAAAAAATTAATGTTAAAAAGATCCATTGTTTTCCAGCAGTGGACAAAAAAACTTGGTCAGAATAAGAAAGCGAGCAGTACTGCTAAAGTGGTGTGCTGTCCTGTCACTCTGCCTTCCACTTGCCTAGCTTTCTTCTATGCATTTTCAAATAATGCAAATACTTTCACACAGAGCATCTCTGTGATGCTTTTTATTTATCTGGTTCTTTGCACTTCCAGCTAATGTCCAAGGCAGGAAGTCCCAGCTCTGTTGTGAAGGCATCTGGTTCAGCTTCACAAGAGAGTAAGCTGTGAACTGCACAGTCTCTGCAGGAGTTATGCTGCTGGACTTTAACAGTAATTCTCACTTAGATATCAGCATCCAGAAGCCACTTTGCATTCAAGTGATCCTATCTTAAGCATAAAGTACACAATACTCACAAGAAATAAAATGAAAAAAGGGAAAATACTACTTGTGCCTGCACTGAGAAATCTGTTGGCAGGGCTATGCTTTCCACTCTTGTACAAGGGACAAGGCAGTAGAGTTTTCATTAAGCTTTTTAACTGTATCACAGAAAAACTAGAGCCATGCCATTGACTTATATTCACCCTCCAGTAAAGATGGCAGCTTGCTCCACCTCTTGTTTCACTTCAAGGATTTTATCCAGAACAGTGGCATTTTTGCAGTGAGAACTGTGCCTGCTAATGTCATGGTGGTCTAAGTTTAAGCCCTGTTTATCACAAAAGCAAGAGTATTTAACTATGGCACATCCCTGAACACAATGAATCAACTATAGTCAAGGAGCAGGATTTGATGAAGTTCTGCCACAAATTCTGTTTTAAAACTGCCTGTTTTCATGTGGAGTCAACACATGAAAATCAGGCTGTGTGGGGGAAAAATTAACAAATCTTTGAAAAAAAACAAAGCTGCATAATCTGTGGTATTTCAGTTGGTCTTTATCCGCAAAATCCCAGATCTTTGTTTAAGCTACAAACAGACTACAAAAATCAGCTCGCTGGCCTCTCTCCTTATTATCCACATCCCTGCACAAATCAAATGAAGCTTTTGCTGTAAAGCTGATAAAAAACACCACACACATGAGCAAGCTGATGTATTTAAAAAGTGGTTATCATTTCTAATCCTTTCCTCTCTCTCCAGGGAATATCATATTTCCAAGGAACACACAAAACTCCACCACTGAGCACACATCAGCACTTATACTTGTTTTGATTAGGGATTTTCTAGAATAACAATGAATGAAGTAGTCTGGCATTATTGTTGATTTTTAGCACCTAGGGAAGCAGTACGACAGTCATCCAATTGTTTAAAATCATTGAATAGCCAAGACTAGTTCTGACAAATATTTGCATTCACATAATCTGTTTCAAACACCTCCCAAAATGAACTACAGTACCTGGTTTGATAGCATGCAGATGCTATCCATATCTTTGTAGACAACCTCCTTTGCAGAACCCCATGTGTAACCCAGAATGAGAAGTAGTCACAGATGCTAAACTTATGCCTGAGCTCTCCTAGCAGGCACTGGGATTTGTTTGAGATTCAGGGTATCGACTGAGATGCTCTCCAGTTCCACTTCCTTGCCAACTGAGACAGGAAAACAGAGCAATTTTTATTATCTAATTTAGACATATCCAAAGGATATATCTAAATCCACTCTAGACAACAAATCTTAGATTTAGGCATGAAAAGCCTAATACACATTTCACACAGGTTAAGTCTAGTCTTGCAACTTGCCACAAGCCAGTGAGTGATAACACTGGGAAACCAATGTGGTGTAACATTTAGGTCCCAACGCCTAGAATTCAGTTTTTTAAAGGGGAGAAATTCCCCCTAGGATAAAATTCCACTCAAAAGATTAATCAAGCAGCCACTGCATTCCCTGATTTCAAACTGATTTGTTACAGGCTTGAGCCAAAGACTACAAAGTTTGACTTACAACTTATGCAGTGCTGAGAGGTTTAAATGTCTCTCTTACATTGTGCACATTAGAAGTTTGTCCACTCAAAGACTGCTTTACAAACAAAACTGCAGACATGAGTTATGATTTTTGGACTCTTGAAAATATACACACACACATGCAAAGAATATGGAACAAAAACAAGCACTTAATTTAATACACAGATTTCTGATGGCTGCAGAATGGAGAAAGGTGCTTCTTCAAAGTGGGCTTGAGCACAGTGAGTCTTACATTCATAGCAGTGGTTTGTGTGTCAAATACCATTTGCATTTCATGTTCAGTATGATTTTTAACATGTATAACACACCACATGCATTATGACACTTAGTTTCTATCAATTCAGCCTCCTTCTAAGAGCCTCACCTTTTACACGAATGCAGTAGGCCATTTACATTTACATACATCATAGGGAACAGGGTGAGGTAACAGCCCCTTCCCAGTCAGGCAGTGGCTGATCTTGAAAACAGAAAAGGACAAGGAACCAGAGATGAATCTACTAATGCAAAAAATCTTTGCTCTTTGTAGATTTTTAAGTTTCGGTAAACAGCAAGAACAGCACTTTAGAAATAACACAGAACTTTGGGAATCATGAAATATCAAAATGAAATCTACTCAATTGATTTAAGCCAGTAACAACTGCAGAACTTTCTCCTGTAAACAACATCCTTTGTTTCAATTTTCTTTGATTTTTTCATTTTCTATTTCTTTTTTTTTTTTTTTTTGGACATTAGAATATATAAAACAAAGACTCAAGCATGACTTCCTTCAGAAGCAGCACAGGCAAGTAGTTGTTTGAGAAAATTAAACTTAATTGAACATGGATATGTATTTTAAAGGAATGGAAACAAAACTGACATGAGAGAAGGAATAAGCATGTATTCCAGCAAATTCTCCTCTCTTTAGCTAAAAGAAGTTGTCAGAGTTTTTTTTTTATTTGGCAATTTCTGTTAAACGAATAATCAGATAAAACAAATAAAACCAGAAGTAACACCTGCGTAGTCTGACATGAGCACAGACTTGAATCAGATTCAACCTTTAACGGCCGCCCTCGGGTGCCTGAGGAATCATAGCAAGGTAATTCAAACACTGTTAGGCCAGTTTTCAATGGACTTCTGTCAGTTGAACAGTTGATAAAAGCTGTCTGGATGATCAAATACTGCATAGTTCAAGATACAGAAAGTGGTGAATATATGTAAGTCCAATCACTCTGAATCTGCCTCCTCACTGCCTAGTTTTTTTGTTACTGTTTTTGACATCTATATATATTCCATTTTCAACAGAGTTCAGAAGTCCAGGCCCTATCTATATGGAATTTTTAATTCACATCTACAAAAATGTCGTGGTATTTCTCTAGGGGGAAAGAAGTGTAGAAGTTGGTTTTTATGCCAGCAAATAAAATTATTGTACAATTAATTCAATTATATTTTCTTAGACATGTATTTATACGGTTACCTAACAGTTACAAGACAAATAACAGACATAGGCAAAATGATGTAGTCTACACAGGTTGTCACTACTACCCAAAAAGATATGACTGAAGAAGCGGTATGGAAAAGGCTTGGTCTCTCATAAGGACTAAATGGGTTACCTCTCCTATCCAAAATGAGACACCTATGAATCATTAACAGTTTGGTCTCATAAATCTTAAGCACAACTGCCATGTGATTGACAAGTATTGCCCTTTTCTATCAGACATTTAATAACAGGGAGAGACACCAGCATTTATCTTCTGCCTCTAAGAGGCCTTCTCACCTATAGGTGAGAAACTTAGAATTATAATTCAAAAGTATCCTTAATGCTAGAAACTTAATGGGTGAAAATGCTGGCTATTTGCATGACAAGCTTTTTTCATGGCACAGATTTGCTCTCTAAATGTGCTTTGATATACAGGTCTGTATTTTCAACTGCACTAGTAATATCAGCCACCTCACACTGGCTTGACATATGCATGCAGCATTTATCTCTTCTGTGTGCCTATGACAATCCTCCCCTCAACTATGCAAATAACTTTCACTGATTTTGTGGAAAATTAGGTGTTTTGGAATTATGAAAACGAGGCAAATTTTTAAGGCTTTAGACACACATTTTAGAACACATTCTAGGACCCTGTTGTGGAAACCCATTGTCCATGTCCATAATCTTCACAGTCTAAATCACTGTCTTGGTAATAAGGAATGGAGATACCAGAATACATGTAACTAGGACTGGTGTTGCAAGTAAAGACAAATACTTTATTGCAAACATAGTGACCAAAATTCACACAATCTAATTCCATCTGAGATGTAGATGGACTTCTATTTGCAAGAGGGTCAACTAGAAATTCTTTACAGTTGATTTGCACAGATGATAACTCTCTGATGAGCCTGGAAGCTCACACTGCTTGCCCACGTGGAAAGACAGTTCGAGCTGCCTGATATCCATCTCCCATGTGTGGCAGTGTTTAGGACTGACAATCAAAGAAAGCATCTGAACCTGTCCAACAGAAAAAATCTTACCTGAATCAATTGCCTCAACCTGAGCAGAAAAGATTTTGATCCTTTGCTAGCTGCATCCCTTAGACCCTCTCCACTTGTTGAGGTGTAACTTCCATCATAAATCATAGCAGAAAGCAGCAGCTTTGTTTAGCACACACAGTACATTGTTTGCACAGTTTTATCTACAGATTTTGTTTATGAATTAAAGAAAAATTTCGTAAAATGACAGATTTTGTAACAGAACAGTTACTGGACAGGAATCACTCTGTCTAGAATTTTTTAACATCCAGAATGATGAAAGTGGCAGAGAAAAAATAAATGAGAGCATGGTAATTTTCCTCATGAAAACTAGAGCTTATATAATAAAAAGCTGAAAAAGACTGTGTGATGAAATGGAAACTATCTCTTCTCCATTGATAATATGATTCAGTCAGACATAGAAGATTAGAAGTAACCTGCAAGGTTTTATTACCTTTAAATTTTAGCTCTGTGCTTCATAAAATTAATTTATATTTTGCTGTAGAAAATGCAGGATTACTGATGGCAATGTGGAAGAGAAGTTTCTTTCCTGTGCAAGATTCGTGAATTCTTCTCGGACCTCAAGGAGTATTTACAGCATGAGAAAAATATCTGCCTTGCATTTTATGGTGCTATACAACTCACAAGAGGTCCAGTTTAGGTCATGCATGCTTTCAAACTTCTGGTTACATAGCTAGACCTCATTGACTCTGATCTTAATATCAGATTTGATCTCTTAGAATGATAAGCAACTTTGACAATTTTCCAGATCCTGAGAAAACAGCAGTTCCCATGCTATTTCAATGCCTTCCATCCAAAATGAGGCAAAATGTGGCAAGGGTGACAATACCAGAAGAATTAGAGTAATAAGCAATAGTAAAAGAAGAAGTTAACAAAAGAAATAATTTTCTAACTATGCAGCATCTTGCCCAAAACTTTAGGAATGATAGTCTAAAGAAAAAATCTGATTTTGTAGTGAAGGTTCAGGAATGACAACTCAGGATTTGTGTTCTCTTCCTATTATCTATATATAACTAGAGCAAGACAATTCATATCAGACTCATTACTTCCAGAGGTTTTAGAATACTGCTTATCCAGGTCATATGTTGTCTTTCACAAGAGATAAGACCTCAGAACACTCAAAAATTAGATTTTAAAAAATAATCCATTTTGATGTTTACTTTAAACAAACCCCACAGCAGTCTTGAGAGGGTCCCTATGTTTTTCATGTGCTAGGTTTCCCTGCATGGCCCTTATTGCTATAAGCCAAATACTGAGGCTCAACTACATCTTAGCAATGAACACACAAAAATAAGTATTTGTGATCTGTTCTTCTCCTACCCCCTTCTTCCGGGTTTACTCTGCTGGCAGATACTACAAACTCTTACAATCCTTTCTTCTACTCTATGACAGGGATCCCTCAAGGTCTCAGGTCCTGTTTCCCTGGCAAGCCCCAGCAGTGACCTTCTATCTCCAGCCAGAAGAATTTGCTTGTATGGTAGGGCCCCTGCTGTCTCTTCTCATGCACTGGAGAGGAAGGGATGAAGTGGCTTGGAGGAGCTTGGAGGAGCTCAAATGTCCAAATACTGCAGAAATGAGAGTAGAAAAACTGTTCCCAACTGTGTTAAATTTGCAGACCATAACACTTCTCAGGATTCTGAAGTGTGGTGCTCTTTTAATTCCAAAAGACACTTGTCTGCCCACAGACTTGTAGCACTAATGAACACTTGTGTCCCACTAAACCTAAAAGAAACAGCACTATCTGACCAAACCTCAGATGAAAGGCAGGTGGTCTTCAGTAAAATTCTGCATAGCAGTGTATTGTTGTTTGAACAGGGAAGGAAGGTCTGAGCTGCATCTTGTGGATTTCTTACTTGGACCAAAATTAAGAAAAAAAGAATCCTAAGCCCCCAAACCAGGCAAATCCAGATACCTTCTAACAGATGGCTCAGTTCGGTGGGAGGAATCAGTAAAGTAGTAGTTTAAAAACATTTCAAGGATCACAGAATCATATAACAGTTAGGGTTGGAAAAGACCTTAAACATCATGTAGGGATCCTTGGAACTATAGGCATAAAAGTGCATGGCAGGCTCAACACCTGGAATGTAAACATTCCCAAACGGGAAAAACAGATGGTTCTTTCTAATAAGAGGCAGGGAGCACTTCCTAGAGCCAAATCAGCTTCCAACCACATGGGAATTACAGTGGTCCCAGAGGCTGTAGAGAGGCACTTCTGGATGTCACATAGCATGGAACTATGCACTGACAGCTTAGGATCTGGGAAGGGTAATGAGTCCTTCACAGAGGGAATCCAACAGGCCAGAGCCCCTTCTTGCCCTCTCCCACTTCCATGTTCTCAGATTATGCACAAGGTCAGGATGTGAAAGTGTATGAGGGAACTGGGCACTCAACTGTCATAGAGAAAGAACTGTCAAAAAAGAACTGAGTACTTAAGATGTCATCTTAAGCAGAAGCAAAGGAGGACTTTGAAATATCACTACCCACCCTCTAATGCCTTTTTTTTTTCCTTCAGGTAGAAAATTGTACTTTTCTACTCTGCAGTATGTCTAGAGCACTGGGTGGAGGATTCTGATGAGATACACCTTTAGCAAAGTATCTTACGACTTTTAGCCATCCTGAACTAATTTTCATTGCACTTTTGACAATGGATAAAATTGGTCTGATTTCAAATAGAAGGATGCTCTCATGTGGTCCATGGGAAAACAAATAAGAGCTTGAGTCACTTGTGACATATCTTGAGGAATTCAATGCATCAGATTTAATAGCCTATATTAAATATATTATCCCTGAAATAACTTCTTGCAGTTTTGAAGCACCTGAGAAAATACTGTGGATTGGAAACTTGAGGAAGATCATCTTTAGTGCCACTGCAATTGTAAATTGTAATGATGGCAGACAGATGAAAGCTGCTCTGCTGTTTTGAAAGATAAATACATTACAGAAATCATAAAAGCATCTTCAGTGACAGCAAAGGAATCTATACAAAAGCTTTGTAAGAATAAACAGGATATTAGCTGAGATTCATTACTGCAGTCTTTGTAGATGTCTATATTTAAGATAGTTCAGCAACAGGATAAATCTGATTATTGTTATTCTCAGTGAGCACAAGGCATCTGAGATGTGAAACAGGAAGTTAGATTTCTTCTGGTAGAAGAAAAAGAAGAAAATGTAACTTGTAAGAAAGGTTTTCACTGATCTAAATCTGTCAATGGTTCTCAGCAATCCCACTGAAGAAATCTGAACTATATTTGAAATAGGAAAAAAGAAAGAAAATACCCTTTGAGGATTTGTAGACATTTTCACATCATCCAAGGAAACTTTTACATGTTTTGTTAAACGATTCTTGTGTAATCTGTTATCCCTACAACATGAACCATGTTTACCTTTACTCCGAAAAATAAGTGATGAGTTAAAATGTTGGCATATATTTTTCTATTTTTTAAATTTTAACAACCAGAGTTAGAGGGGAAATGGATGGGCAAAAAAAAAAAAAATCACTTACTCTTTGGTTTGCACTGAGACAAGGAATCCCTGTTGTTTATTTAGAGCTGGTAGAACTGGGCAGAACCCATCCAAACACAGGCAACTATGACAGGGTTACAACGTTGGTGATGAGAGAAGAGAGACCGACATCATCTACCTGGACTTTGACACTGTAGCACATCTTTATCTCTAAACTGGATTAGATGGACGGACCATTCAGAGGATAAGGAATTGTCTGGATGGTTTTACTCAAAGAGTTGTGGACAAGTGGTGTTCCTCAGGAATCTGTACTGGGACCAGTGCTGTTTAATACCTTTACCAATGACATGCGCAGTGGGATCGAGTGCACCCTCAGCAAGTTTGCAGATGACGCCAAGCTGTGTGATGTGGTTGACGCACTGGAGGGAAGGAGTGCCATCCAGAGGGACCTGGACAAACTCAAGGAGATGATCAGAGGGCTGGAGCACCTCTCTAGGTGGTGAAGAGAAGATTCCAGGGAGTTCTTAAAGCACCTTCCATTACTAAAGGGGGCTGCAAAGGGAGCTGGAGAGGGACTTTTTACAAAGACATGTAGTGACAGGACATGGGATAATGGCTTTAAACTGAAAGAACATTAGGTTCAGATTAGCTATTAGGAAGAAATTCTTTACCATGAAGGCAGTGAGATGCTGAAACAGGTTGCCCAAAAAAACTGTGGATGCCCCATCCTTGGATGTGTTCAAGGCCAGGCTGGATGGGGCTTTGAGCAACCTCTAGTGAAAGGTGTTCCTGCCCATTATAGGGGTGTTGGAATTAGATGACCTTTAAGGTCTCTTTCAACCCAAACCATTCCATGATTCTATGGACTAAATATGGTGTAATTTGAAGTATAATAGTAGAAAGAAGTAATGGAAAAATAGAGAAATGATGAAGAGGAAATCTGAAAAAGAGCTTCTTACTTCAGTCCAAAAAATGTAAAACTAAGTTAAAATTTCAGACCAATATTTTGATGAAAAGTGCTGGTGCTCTACCATGAATTAATGAGAAGATTATTTTTCTTTATACAGACCTAGCTGGACACTAGCTTACCAAGGTAATTATCAAATGAAAGAGAACTGCTGTATTGCTGTGAACCTGCATACTTAAAATTACTGATGTTTTGGCACATCTTTGTTTTAGAGGAACCACACATTTTAATATTTTTGCATAAAATATGTTCAGCTACGTTGTCTGAAATAGTAGGTTTATTCATAAGTAATCAATCAAATATTATCTTTCTTAGACTGCTTTTCAAATAGGAAGGCTATATATGCATGACATTTTACCAAGTCAGTTGTGCCAGAAACCTGGGAACACTAATAATTATTTCATGAAAAAGCAAAAGTATAAATTTAATAAATGATGGTGAGACTCTAAATACATAAACCAGTGTTTACATTAACAAGTCTTCTTTTCTTCAACTGGCTGTATATAATGGCAAGCATGGATATATTAATGACAGGTTTACATGAACACTTGTAAAAGTGACTGTAAGTATTCTCTGCCTCTGAAAATTTTGGTCTTTGTCCCTTTGATTCATCATTGCATAGGTAAGACACAAGAGTACATACCAAAAGCCCTGTTGACACTGTTGACTTCATTATGGTTAGTATATTAGGATGCTATTTTCTTGTCGCTTCCTTCCTTAATAACTAAACTAGCTAGACATGTCAAATATCATCTTTCATAAATTAAAACTGACAAAAACAGTATAACTTTGATGGTATAAAAAAAGGAGAAGAGAAGGACATAAGCATTTGAAAAGTTTGCAAAAAAAAACTATAACATTTTTCAGTGAGAATGAAATCATATAGTAATGCTGTTGAAACATGTCTGTCTGATGCAGGCTCCCAGCGCTTTTTCTCATATTAGTACTGTTCCAAAATTTCGTGGTAAAGGACTCATAGTTGCCCCTTTCAATACTGCTAACTTTTGACTGCAAATTCAAAGCACACAGAAGAAGTACAGTTTAGATCCTATCAACAGGTCTAGAGAAATGTGTCACGGTCTGGTGAATAAATGTATCAGTTTCATAAAGACAAATTATATAAGCTGTGCAATTGCAATAACCCTTACTTTAAAAAAGAAGTGACAGAAGTGGAATACTCAATTGGCAAGACATGCAAACCAGAAAATTCTCACATGCCAATATTATCTCATTAAAGCCTTGCTTAAAAATGGCTTTAACATGCTCTCTGTAAACAACATTTTTTGTTTACTGTCTCTGCATATTAACTAGCACTTTTAGTAGATACTAAAATGTCTTTAAACAATCATTCAACTTAAACAGAATTGAATTACTATCTCATGGTGCACTATACAAATAAACAAAATACTGATGTTCTCCTCCTTTCTAGAAGGACTTCTATATGCTGGGTAATAATGAATGCTGGTCCTTGCTAACTCTCTTACATGCCACTTCATTTTTTTTCATGTAGCGAGATGCCTTAGTGGTGGCCAGGTCCAGAGGAGGCTCTGCTCTGTGTACTGTGTCATAGCTCTCACTGACCACTTCTGCTGAGAAGCTACACTGCCATTTTAGGTACTACCTAATGTTCCCCACGGACATTGCATTCATTTCCTTTACTCCTTTTGTGTGCTGCAGGTGACCAACACACTCAGAATGATCAGGTCCACATACCTTTGTTTAGGATAGCAGTGACTTGCCAAAGAGAAGCAGGCATTGATCTTAATTCTAGAAGCTGCAGCAAAAGCCTCACCAAAAGCTAATGTTGCATTGCAGTGTGCTCAGACATCAGGGGATATTCAAATTGAAGCTGACTGCACAATCTTAATCCTGCTTCCCTGTGCATCTATATTGCAATAATGCAGACTGTAATTACATGATCACATATATTTGCACAAATGAACTCGATAGCATATAAATTTACTACAATCTAGATATATGTGTGCACCTTCCTGCAATCAAGAAACATATCAAGGTATATTAATATTAATCTGAAGTCATGGCAGTCGACAGTATATCTACTGACATACTGGTTACATTCTGTTGAAAAAGTTATTGCTAGGAGCAGCCAAAGTTATATTTATTATATCTGAGCTCTTCACTGTAAAATCACACCATCGTATTCTAAAAGGTCTTTTGTCTTTGTTATTACTAAAGAGAATTGATGGAGGGAAAGAAACTTCAGAAAAAAGCATTTTGGGATTTAAGACCAGCTTTCAAAGTATGTCAAGAACACACATGATGACCCCATTCCCTGAGGAATGAGGTTTCCATACAGCACTCTAGGACTGTAAGCTGGGGCTAATTGCTTGACCCAACATGGGGGAAGTGGGTCCAGAGCAGAAAAACAAGCTACCACTGAGCCTGGCCACTGGCTTACTCTGAGGGAGGTCAGCAGCACTGGAGGGACTGAGACACAGCTGCAGAGCAAGGCTGCATACCCCCAGTAATTAAAAGAAGTAAAAAGGTTGAGAGACTGTGTGCTGAATATTCTATCTTCTCCACATCTCAAGGAAAAAAAAAAAAGTCAAGCTGGTGTTTGAGGAAAAGGAATTGTCATATGACCAGAGAAGAGTATTATCACAGGAACTGTTGCTGAATATAAATGATATCAAAACTAAAATTAAATGAACTTTTCTACCCAAACATTATCACAAAGGGGTTCCTTCTCCATACCCAAACTCACACTCACTGTTTAGCTCAATTAAGGGATACTTGTCTGAATTCAGTGGCTGAAGCACCCTGCTTTGGTCTGTGTTGTGGAGAGGTCTCCAATCTCAAAAACTGTATGCCCTTCACAAGAAAGGAATCAAATGGACTCCAGGAATGGACCTAATGCATGCCAGCCATTAACAGGCAGTTAGCTCAGTAGACTGGACTGGAGTTAGTCTGAAATAAACCTCTGCAAAACATGTGCTGTGTGGATGTCATGTCCTCAACACCGCAACTGCTACTGCATTGCACTGCTTGCTAATGTCAGTGCAGCATCCAGCTTCTAGCACAGTAAATTACAAATTAAACCAACAAGCTGCCCCTGAGAGTACTAACAGTACAAACTCTACCTTTCTAAAGGTGGTTGGAATGTATTGTCCAGACTTTTTCTTTCTATTTAGTCAAGAACACTATCACAATACAATTCCCAAGTTGTATACAATTTCACATTACAGGTTTTGCACATTTTACTAAGTTAAGTTTAACCCTTCTCAGCATGATACCCTCTGTTTTATTTGTATTTTGAAACTATTAACTAGTGCTATTAGTTGTGCATACGCAATGAAAAAAAAGCAGAATATTGAATAGAAACAGTCTGGAAAGGACAGATATTCCTTTGTTCTCCTATTTGATATACCTTTTCTCAGTGCAAGGTCATATTCTGGTTCAAAATCTCTTTGCCTGGACATTTTCCTCCTTCTATTCTTCGTTTGTTTTTTTTTTTTTTTTTTGACCATGACCTGGAGCATCCCTTTGGATTACAAAATTTGATGCACAGCCAGCCATGCATGTGCAACTGTCCCTAAGAGCCATGCCTCAGCAGAAAAGCTGGTGTGCATACAATCTTGAAACAAAAATAACTGTCAAATCAAAGCCAATTTGCCACAAAAGAAAACACAGACCCACAGTTAGGGAATACCAAACTATTTTGAGTTCAAAATTGCTTAAAAAAACCCAGGAACTTGATTTTATAAAAGCAAAGTGTATTTTTAATCTAATATCATTTAATAAAGAATGAACTGATTAAGAACAAACAGGTATACTGAGGTATGAAAAAAGGTATACTGAGGTATACCGAGAATGAAAAAAGTTTTAAAATCTCTTAGCAACTAAAAGAGGGGAGGGAAACACATAGAGTTATACAGCAGACTGTTACTATTGCATGTGCTACAAAAAATATGTTAGTTCAATGTTCCCTGGACCAGGGTTTCATTTTACCTCATTTTAGTGAATTAAATCATGTACTACAAAGGAACTTGGATCTGAATGAAAGGAACAAGATTGATATCAGGATGAAAAGTAATGCTGTATTAATTCAGGTTCAGACATTAAAGACAAAAATAAAATTGAATTACACAGTGTTCTAATATTTCTGGACTAGAAAAAATTGTGTTTAAAAGCCTTTTTCATAGCCAAACAGAGGTGGGAGTAATGGATTTTTAATAGATACAACAGAATGGTCAACATCTACTTTCTGGTACCCAGTGAACTGCATCGATGGTGTTGACTCAAAAGCTGCCATTGAACAGAGCTGTCCACTGGTGCTTCTCTGCACACATTCCTGCACTATATCCAAAATGGTAAAATTCTAAGATTAGCCTGAGTCATAGATAAAAAGCATATATTTGAAGTTGAATGGTGTCAAAAAGGTAACACTGTTGAAGGAATAGTACTTTCAAGACACTGTAGTTAAGGTGCAAGCCCCTTTGGCTGAAGGAACACTTACATTTAGAAAGTTTATTCTGGAGTAGAGGTATGGAAGAGACATCACCTAGACTCTGCATGTGATAGTGCCCTTGAGCAATAAACTTTTCTCAAAAATTGTCTGATGATCCACACGTCTTGGCTGGGTGACAGCAGTGAAACCAACCTACACAGTGAAACAAGGTTGCAGGTAATGCCACGTGCTGGGGCATTGTCTCCTCAGCAGCCCAGGCCGTCTCTAGTGTATCAGAGCTAGCTTGTAATCCTTCTCTTGGCTTTCTCATACAATAGAAAATCAAGATAGCAACACTCCTAATGACTTGAAGCAAGCTTCTTCAGAGAAGAGCATATCTCAAACGCTGGACCTGGATTAGCACGTGTTCCTGTGCAGGCAGAACTGGACACTTTCCTTCAGGAGTCAGGACAATCCCAGTAGTTCAGTAGAAGACCAGTTTAAACTCCACAAAAGCAAAGTAATATCACAAATCTGAATCATTCAGTTCCAAATCCAATGCATATACCTATAAACTGTCCTCTCTGTTGTAAACTTTTAATAGCATCTATATATTGAGTGCATTTCTCTTGAAAAATCCTAAACAAATACATCACAGAACTCACTTCTCTTAGAAAATAAGGAGAGAAGAAACTAGAAATGCAAGGTACTGCTTACACTGCTATATGCACCAGAATAAACTTAAAATATTATGGTATAAAACTTATATGGATCAGAATAGTGGAACAGCAAAATGTCAGCAACATTTTAAAGGTAATATAATTTGGAGTGCAGAATTCAATATGATAAAGAACGATAGCCACTGTATAATATCTCAGCCTTCTCATATACAGCAGACTTTAAAAAAAAATCATGACTACATTAATTCAAGGAAACTTTCAATATGGAATTGAGAACAGTATCTCAGTGTCCAGAATCAGCTTTGGGGTCTACTTCTACTAATCATGGTGCTGCAGCTGACCCAGTTTAAATGTATTTCTATAAAGATTCTATAATTTTTGGTGATGTTGCATATTGTGTTCTCCTAAGCCATTTAAAAATATTGCACTACAGTAAATACCTAGAGCCTAAAAATAAGGTGCATCATGTGGAATAGCATTACTGCATCATAGAAATACAACGTAACAGTTTTGTTAAAGTTTTATTTCTACACTAAACAAAAGTACGCAGGTTTTATGTATTAGAACCAACACTATTTTAAGATGCATGTTTGTATATTTGACCATGTTCTATTCCTGTTTGCATACAAGTCTGCAAGATAAAATTTGCAGGTAGAGGAGCAAATATTTTATTGTCTGAGCTTAAAAAAGATCATCTGCACATACAAGCCTTGTCCTGACAGTGTGCTAGAGCCATGAAGTATGCAACACCACTACCTGCACTGTTTAGAGTAAATGCAAAATATAGAATTTATAAATTATTATAACATTATCATAATATACACAAAGATCCCAGAACCAATATGAATGATGTTCTGATTCACCTACATTTGTGGATTGAAAAGGGGAAGAAAAAAATCCGATATCCCACTGTTTAGTTATTCAGTGCTCTATAAAAGGAAATCTGTTTGTAATACCTCGGGGCAATCCATGTGCTCTGAAGTATTCTATACTAGTTGGGAATAAAACTACTATAATTAGTTAAATGCCCCTCTTTGGTCTAGAAACAAGATGACAATATGAAAATATCCTCTGCCACAAAGCTTTCATTTTTATTAAACGGAAGTTTATAAAATAGTATTGCTTAAGTAATTCATAAAGTGGGGGTGTTTCACTTCTGAGAATGAAACAAGTGTAAGAAAAGAAACAAAATGAAAAATGCAGGAAAAAAATTCCTGACTACTAATTGAAACATGAATATTCTGAGTCTTGTTTCTTACAGGAACTCCATAACTATGTTAGAAAATTTTTCTGCTAGAATTTAACATATATTAACTGATCATATTAAAAGTCACATGATAATTTTAAAAGCCGAAGTAATAACCACCAAACATTTTCAATTTCATAAAAAAAAAATCAAATACCTCTATATTTTTATTTCTCAATTAAAAAAATAAATTTAATGTACTGACACCATTTGAAGACAGACACAGTTATTCAGCAAAACAGAAAAAGTACTGACCAATTCCTCACAATTGTCATTACACTGTGCGCACAAAAAATAAAGAAATTATTTAACCTGAGTTTGTAATAGTGAAAAGTTGTTTACTATTTTGATGTAAAAAGATATTGAATTCCATTATTTTGTATGGGTTTCCAGCATTTTATTAACATCACCTGCAGAAGAGAGAAAGAACTGAATGGTACATAATTTGGACCAAACGAGTGAACAAAAGCCTACCACAACAAAGGGATTATTTGTGTTGGGCAGGGGAAAAGCCTGTGATTCCCTCATGTTAATTTTGTCTGTATTCTTTCTGCTCTCTGAATGGACCCTAGACTCCTAAAATGTATCATGTCCTGTTATATTATGATTTCTCCCAAAGAGGGCTTATCACTTAATCTGTTTACATAGCAGCAGAACCAATCTGGTTGACTTGGATTTCAGTGTGCCATTACAATTAGAGGTTCTATAAAATTGTGCAATATTCACATTTGGAGTTAGTAGCCCTTCATACATTAGCACTCCTTTCTAGGTGCCCCTTTACAGACATAGGGCCTCCAACAGCAATTTGTATAACAAGCTTAGTTACAAACAGAAGATATCTGTGATTACATTATTTGTAAGGTATTTGAAAAAGAGATTGAGAGAACAGATTTCATGATAAACCTTTCCACAGAGTACCTAACCGAGGTTGTGTTTGAACACACATGCAATGAACAAACGTTGCACATGGATGGCACTTTACAGTAAAGCAGCCTGTGTTTGTATTCGAAAGGTATTGATAACTGAGAGGTGCAGGAACATTATGCTAGCTAACAAGACTGCAGCTGGCAGAGGTGAAGGTCTGATTCATATTT
Organism: Manacus candei; assembly: GCF_025592945.1. Classification (NCBI taxonomy): domain Eukaryota; kingdom Metazoa; phylum Chordata; class Aves; order Passeriformes; family Pipridae; genus Manacus; species Manacus candei. The sequence goes on along the minus strand of NW_026138096.1, from coordinate 191,893 downwards.
GCTAATTGCAAATCAAAAGCTAGAAGGAATTATTTCTTCAACATCTGTCAGTAATGTGGAAAAAAAGAAAAGTGCTTTTTCTGAAGGAAATTGGTGGAGATTCAAGTGAAAAGTCTTGCACAGCCAGTGGTATCAGAAAAACATCATTTCTATTGCTAAAAAATCAGAAATAGCAGGGTGTTTTTAATTACAAAAAGTTTTGCATCCAAGAGGAGAAAATTGTTCAGAACAGGTTACAATTGCTGAGACTGAACTGAACGGTAACCTGAAAGCTGGTACTTGCTTTGGGACCAGCGACTTCATGGAATTAGAGGTGAAGGTCAGACAGCCCCTTTACTAGGGAGGCTCCACAGCCTCCCCAAGGAATCTGTTCATGTACCTCATTTTTCTCATTGGTAGGAACTAACCCCTCTATGTAATTTTTTTTTTAACGCAATTTAAGGCCAGCATCTCTTCCCCTGCTCATCATGGATATGGAAAAAGATATCCTTGATATGTCTTGTTATTATGTCCCCTTTTCCCCTCTCCTTTTTGCCATGTCTTTTCTTCTGTAGACTAACCAACTCAAATTCTTTCATTTTTCTTAGTAAGTCTTATTTCAAGACTTTTGTTTTCCCCTGGACACCCTTCAATCAGACCACATGTTTCTCTATAAATGCCATCCAAAACATGCATTCAGTATGGACAAAGAAAAGGCAATCCCAGTCAGTAGGAGAGATACAGCTGGTGCTTCAGAATACTGGATTCACCAAAGCTCAATTGACTGGAGAAAATATGGATAGCAACTATAATGTGAGAAAGAAAACAATCTGGCAAAAAAAGTTTGTAGAAAAATGAAGGCAATAGCTAGAAGGAAAAAAAAAATCCTGATAATGATGATGACTATAGAAAAAAAAAGGAAAGATAAAAAAAAAGAAAATGTTCCATAAAAATACATAATGAAATATAAAATTTTAGAATGAGATGCTGAAGTTGGCAGTGAAAAATCCATATCAGTATAAGCTAGTGAAAAAAAGACCTTGAATTTTATTCAAAACTTAAATTAATTTGGAATATATCAACATCGATATATAAGAAGAGCTTTTTTGTTCTACTTTTGGAAAGAATGTTGATCTTGAGTGAAAAGTACTTTCTAGTCCATCAGCTGCTAAGATGGATCTTAAATACTATCTATGAAAAGTAAATGTTTTGAAATTAGCAGTTCTACGGTTTTTTGCACATTTCTATCTGTTGTTAAAAAATAGTAATTAAAAAAAAAAGACCTTCTGAGGGAATCTAAAAAAACCACTACCGTTGTGCTGATATTTAAGAAGGGATACTATACAGTCAGGGAACTACATAACCTGCTTGATAACAATACAGACCAGATAGTGAAAAAAATTATACAGGATTTAACTGACAAAGATTGAAGTGAAAGGGATGTAACTAATACCAGTCAACATGGGTTTATGTAAAATAAAGTTTTGTCAAACAAATCTCATTTTATTCTTTGATGAGCTTACAAAAGTTTGCGTGATAAAGATAAGTGCATGGGTGTAATACACTTAGACACTTGTAAACCATTTGACTTACTACTGCATTGCTTTTATTCTTAATAAAATTTAATAATAGACAGTTTTAATAGAGCATATGTAAAATGGATTGAGAAGACTTGAAACACCAATTTTAGGAAGTAATTGTTAATTAGCTAGAGAGTGGAGGGACTAGTGGTGATCCAGGCACTCGTGGACCTGTTATACTTGATTTTGATGAAATTTTCATCTATGTTCTGAAATTAAGTTCAAAAGTATTGCCAAAAAACTCTGAAAAAAACCAAAAACTAGAAGAGGGGTATATAAAGATGAAGAGCAGGGAGTCACACAAAATAATCTGTCTCATTTACTAAGCTAGGCCAATTTACTTTGTTGCACCTGAATGCTCAAGTCATGTTTAATGACTTATATTTCCCCGGGGGGGGGGGGGCGGGGAATAAAGGGAAAAAGAAAGAACATGATCCTGGAAATACTACAATCTGTTTCTCTTGGCAAATTTAATTTTCTCTCTCAGAGTTATATGAGAGAAACCAGACAACAGTTTTATAGAAACCTGGGGTGATAATGTAGCATGCTGGCCTCTCAAAACCCTCTCTTTGACAATAGTTATGCAGTAATATGTGTGGTGAACTTCCCCTGTTTATTCCCAAGCTATGTTCTCCGCTTGTAAGAAATACCCACTAGATGTAGCTTCCCACCATTAACCACTGTAAAAGTTTTTCAACAAAGGGCTATAAAGTTACCTGTATTGCACAGGTTACAAAGAGGGACAAAGGCAGAATGAATCTGTGGCAGCTCACTCACTGTGTATTAATTACATAATTTGTAGTAAAATATAAGATACACCTATCTAATATATTCTAAAGGCACACAGAATAACTTAGATAAGCACTTTAAAGCTGATGATTTTACCACTTGGCCCAAAGTTCACTGTACTCTGAAACTACTGCCCAGAAAACTCTATCTTTCTTTCTTTTTCTTTCTTTCTTTCTTTATTTCTATCTAGCTATCAAAAAAAAAAAACTAAAAAAAGAAGAAAAATCCAGCAGGGTTCATGAACGAAGTAGAGAAAAGGACATAAAATGCAAAGCATGGTATAGTTATATTGTACATTCCAAACACAAACTGCAGTAGAAATTATAACACAAAATGCATATTCAATTATCAGTTACATATTCAGAGCAACAATAAAACTGAAATCACTATATTTTCCTAGGGACAGGGAGAGCAAAAGAGCTCAATCATTCCTTCTGAAATTTCTACAGTGTAACATTATACAATGCCATATAAAATTGGGTGATGGAAGCTCATAAAAAGTGCCTGAAACTCTCAATACATTCTACATCTATAGGCTTAAATAAATCCATTTTGAGGACTCCATCATACCTACCACACATGAAATTTTTTTACAGCTACAAATGTGATAGTTCATGCTTTTGCTTGCTCACAGCATATAGCTCCTCCATGGACAGAAAGCATTTAGTGAACAGAAGAGAAATGCAGACAAGCCCTAATTTTCTGTACAGTGGCAACTGCATCCGTTCTGCGTTACAGTGGCACTTTGCCCTGAAAGAGTTAACTTTCTAGCTCCTATTCTCTGCAGTGCTGCATAAACACTGCACATTATTCTTACTGAGCATGCTTCATCTTTCCTGTCTCCACAGTCTTGGGCTGTCAATCACCTGTCAGTCCCTACCACATCAGCACAGTGCGCATCACCAGGCTGTCAGCACAGCAGCTGATGAGACTCTGCTAAGAGCTGTCAATCAAACTTGTTTCTCTTATCTGTTCGGGAAATATTTTGTCTCTAAGAAACAAAGAACCTGGGCAACAATGGATCAGAGTCTAGTATTTACCCTTTTACAGGGATAGAAGCCTCTTAACAGGAAATGAATGCTTTAACCATAACAAGGAAACAAAAAATCTGCTCCATTAGGCCTATTTTCTTATTTTAGTTTTGTTGAAATCTTATTTACTTCTTGATCAAACTATTCAGGGCACAAGACATTAGAGCAAATTTCTTTTTCCTCACTGTAGAATGAACTTCATGGGTTTACTTCTTAGTTTTTGATGACTATAATTCAATGCAGTATAAAACAGGTAGCATCTCTTTGGTTTTGGGAATCTTTTCCTGCCCTTAGGCATTGGAATGTGTGAGGTTTCTCTCCATCTCATGGTAGCCAAAACACCAGACTAGAGAAACCTATAATTTACACCTTTGTTACATTGAAATACATCTACATTTTCTGTAGCATTTCTCATTAAAATTTCAACATAGAATGTGAGTAAGGTTCATAGATAATAGCAGACCAAAAGAATAGCGGAGGAGCATAAGCAAATAGGAGAAAAACATACATTTTCAGTGACTGTTTGAAAGAAGACAGTATATTCTTTTTTGGAATGCTGTGCCAAGGATAAAGAATTGAGGAAGGTAAAGTTCTTGCATCTACAAAAATCAAATGCTGAAGAAAGACAAAAAGAGCTGCAAAGATGGGCACAGGAGCTATTTCAGGTCTGACACAGAATCTCTACATGAAAAAGTTAAGCTGGTCTTCCAACTGAACATCTATCCAAGGCAAAATACTGTTCTGCAAAGATAACTGGTCTAGGTCTAACAAACTTGGCAATCAAATTAATTAGCACTGGTGGATCACTGAACTAACAAATCTCTGCTCTTTCCAGGTTATAGTAAATATCTTTACCTGCTGTGCCATTCAGATATACAGGTACATTTAAAGCTAGGTCAAGTACCAGTATATAGTGCTGTGTTATGCAAATCAAAGTAAATATAACCCAGTGACATAAAATCCCCATTTTGACCCATATCTGTTTTTCCCTACAAATTAAAGAATCTGAGAGCTGACAAGTGATGAGAAACAGTGAAAGTGGCAAAGGGAAGAAAACTGTTTTTCTCAGTATAGAGTGCTGTAAAACATGGTAATATCAATGGTAGACCTAAAAATATTTGGTGTTTTCATAAAGCTTCAGTTTTGGGCCATGAAATTAAATAAGCAACATAGTTTTCTGAGATAAAAAAAAAGTGAGTTTACAAACCTTACGATTCCTTGGACAGAACTGTATATTAAAAGTTAAAAAGAAATTGGAGACAAATAAAAGTAATATTTTTTTTTTTTACATCTTCTAACACTTACATGAACAATGATTTACAGGCCTTGTTCACATGCTCTGAACATTTGTGTTGGCTGTGGGATTGGACTGTTCAGGTAAGAGCAGAGGGCAGAGAAAGCCAGCTGGGAAACAGGTTATGATAGGAAACTCATAGAAAAGTTTAAAGCAAGCATGGGAAAGAAGCCCCCAGAGGGGTTTGGGAACTGCAGTCAAGATTAGAGAAGAATAGAAGAGACCATGCAAGTTCCTAGCAGCCTCACACAATTTTCTTGAGGGGCTTTGAAGAAAGGACCTGGGACAAAACACTTTGTTCCTCCACATATCTGATGGCTTAAGGCAAGATCTGGAAGAGAAGGAAGATCTTCCTGAGAAGAAGGAAGGAAAAGAACTGGGAATTGCCATAACCCAGAGAAAAACCATGGCCGCTGACAAACTATTTGTTCTCTCCACATATGCACACACACTTAAGATTATTTATGGAATTTATTTGCTCCTATTATATTTGAGTTTGCAAAAGAGGGAAACTTTTGCCCAAAGGAAAGAAAATGAGGTGGTGGCCACAACCAATGTCAGAGATGTAAGCAAATCTCTCAGAGGCTGAAGTAAGACAAAGGCGGGCAATTTTGAATTCTGGAAGAAAATGCCAGAGGTTAGCATCTTTTATCACTTTCAACTTTATAAACAACTTCTCAAAGGATGGCTATTTCTCTCTTCCTGGGTCTTATCTTGGTTCCCTCCATTACTGTTTGTTCCTGCAAGAGTAATAACAAACAATTTATCTTTTCCCCCTCTGCAAGCTCCAATATTTTTAATGCCCACTACATACTAAAGAGCATGCATACTGGGCAAGGAGGCAGTTGTCTTGCTGCGGACAGCAGGTATGAAGACTTTGGTTTCATCTCTGTCAAAGTTCCACGCTTGGTGCTGCAACCACTCAGAATACTCTGGCTCACCTAACAGAAGCCACAGCCCTTGGCCAACAATTTCACAAGTTACTTGGAGTAAAGGTACTAGGTGACATTATGGTCTTTGGGAGATGCCAAGAGTATACATAAAAGCATAACAGAGCATGAGTGTGGCTTAGGCAGGCAAAAGAGAGACCTCAACCAAGTCTCTGTGCTCATTGAGCACCTGCTACAGATGAAGTGATTTTCTGCTATTTGTACTCAAAAAGGGAGCAAACTGCTCTGTTCTCAACTCCTGAACATGGTTTTGGACACAAACTTCCCTCCTAGGAAGAGAAAGCTACTCTTAACATGCAACCTCCTCTCTGCAGCCTCCCCTGGCAATGCTGAATGTGTCCCCAGTCAGGGACTTGGACAACACGGCACCCCCAAGGCTGCTCTCAAGCCTTCTCAGAGGGCAGTGGAAGTCCCAGACTGGAACAGCACAATCATGCTCTTTAGAGTATCACTGTACAGTCATACTGCTCATGTCAAAAAGAATCACCAATACTGCAGTACAGAATTACATACATATTTACTAATGAAGGAAAGGAAATAGGAATGAACAACAAAGAGCTCCAAATGAGGACCCTCAGTTTCAGATGCTGAGAATAACAACAAAAGCAACAATAGTTTGTGCAGAGGTCAGAAATTAAAACCAGAGGGAAAATCCTGTGTACTAGTTCTTTTAAAAACATACCTACAGTAATTTGATCTTTCAATCATGCTTATCAGAAACAATGGTAAGAATTACAGTATTACTCTGTACCAAACCGTCCCAGTTACACACAGTATAACCATTATCAAGCATTTGTGACAACAGGAATATTTTATACTTTGACAAATTCTTTCATATGCAGCACTGTTTTCCAGAATCACAACTCCCTCTGAATCTAACTGGACATTAATTGCTTTTTTGCTGATGTATCTGTGCCTTCTGGACTGATAACACAACTAGCAAAACTGATATCTGACAAGTTGACTCAACCTAATCAGGACAGATCAGCTGTTACCAACGTTGCTATAGGCTGTAATTTAAGGACCTTTACAGAGTTATCACTTGCTTTGAAAGGCAAGAAACTGTAATTCTGTCAACACTAATCCCAGAACGTTCTTTCAAAGCAGCTGTTATTTTTTCTCCAGGAAAAGGTAACACTTGTCAAATAAATACCTGAGATAATTGATAAAAGGAATTAGAAGTACGTGAGTGATAGGCTGACAATCAGTCACCCTCATGAAAAAGAAGAATCTCACAAGATTCACAGCATTAAATAGAGAGTACAAGCTGTCACCATAAAGCACGGGTCACTCTGAATCGAGTGAAACAACTGGCAATGCAGTTTTTCAATGTTTACTTCTCTCTCTGTTGCTTAGTGCTAAAGCTGAGTGAATTATTCACTTCAAACAATTTGTTCGATGAATTTTATCCCTTTTTGCTACTCAGAGTGTGCAGGCAATGGATACCAGTGCCATCAGATTTATTCACTGCTGCACTTCTATTCAAGCTTTCATTTAGTGCCTGATTGAGAGTGTTCTAGACTTCCACTGCTGTTCAGACAATATCCAAGGTAGGTCCTTAATGTGTGCAAGCAGCATAGATCCACACAGTTGATGGAATACTTATCTACATTAGCAAGGATATAGCTTTTGATTTATTGTTTTTCTGATCCCTGTTTAGATTTGGAAGCCCTTCCAGCAACAACACTGAAACTTGCTATGAAGTTCCCTTTCTGTGAACAATTTTGCCCACAAGACTCAACACTTGAATCTTTGCAGAAAACAAATTAACAAAGAGTGCAAGCACAGCCACAAAGCTTATTTATTAAAAATAAAAATCCAAAGATTATATTTCATTATTTGCTTCACTCCACTAGGAAATAATTTATTTTCATGTAATCAAATTCAGAGAATTCCACAAAAAGAATGGATCCCCAACTCATGCGATTCTTTAATGGAACCTAATGGTCACTGAATACACACAAGTGACTTTGTCATTGCCAGGGTTGCATCTGTCTTGTACAGACAAACTGTGTTTAGAAACTCAGACTTAACAGTAGATAAAAAAATATACATTTCTTACTGTATCGCTTTGGTCCATCTTCCAAACAAAATGAAAGGGTTAAAGTTGCATCATCTTCAAAAAATTCAGTTGCAAAGGCATCCCACCAGAGGTTGTCACTATCCTAGGAAGCAACAGATCATTCACTTAATAGGAGGCAAAATAAATATATATTCATATGTCGTAAAAGATATTCCACAGCATCACACCTAGTTTATCTTCTTTACCCATGGTTTTGGGGTACAGGTGTCTATATGATATTTCAAACTAATTTTCCTAGATAAAGTTCCATTTCTAACTTAAGAAAAAAATAAAGTGCTTAGTTTATTATACAATAGACTTTCATTTTATCAAGCACACTAAATATGTAAAAACTTTCATTTCAATGAAGAATTTTTTGTTCAAATGTTAAATATAGCTTTATAAATCAGTAACAAATTAAGCAACTATGATTTTTCTCTCCTTTTCTGGGCTATGTGTCTCAAATGCTTAGACCTAGTAATCAGAAAACCTCAGGACTTAATTCTATAACGCTACATAACCCAATCATCAGTATGAGCTGACAATAAAGTTATTTAGAAACTACATATAATGGCCATTCCACTTCAATGCATTTATTATAAATACGATGCTACTGCATGTTAAATACCAGTTAGTTACTTAAATGTAATTGTTGTCAGACAACTTTACTTTTAAGTGTGATACATGAAGTGAAAACAATATGTTAAGGAGACCGGTGTATACTTAGACTTAAAATAATACACATAGCTGGAACATGGCAATTATTAATATAGTGCACAATGTAAAGCATATACCACTACACCACTACAGGTAGTTTCTTGGCTTTGACAATTGAACCAGGCGTTTCCAGACCTTAATGATCAACAACAGCCACTCAAACTTCAATGTCTAGCACCTGACCAAGTGGTCCAGCTTGCAAGGTTTTTCACAGAAGTCAGAAAACACAAAACACACCAAAGGTTTAATTCAAAAGCTATGGATATATTTAATAGCTGGATTAGAAATTTTTGGTAGTCTCTTCTGCTCTTTTGAGGCCCCTGAGACTTAAATCACTTGCAGCACACAGGAACAGCAACAAAGCTGGAAATACACTTGTGAAGATGCCCAAGTTGCACTCAGAGCCACTCCGTCCCACTCATGGCAGCTGTCTAACCAGTGTGCAAGGCCAGGTTCACTCAGCACAGTGAGCACTGAGCATCTCTTAATGCCTGAGCATTATTGATCTAATCCAGAAAAATATTTGTTCCCTTCACAGGAAAAAATCCTCTGAGATAAAATACCAGTTTAAGAGAAAATACGCATCTATCATAGTCATTATACGTATACATGCAGAGAAATAACTATCTGGCATTTTTAGTTCTGCTGCTGTATTTCCAGATGATGTTACTGTTGGATTTTACTCCAAAATGCTGAGCAAGGTATCTTTCCTGCCTCTCAACTTCACTTTGATTTTTGTCAAGCATACAATGGAGAAATGGTAAGGAGAGGTTTTAGCAATCTGGGTTGTACCAGAGATGCCAGACAGACTTCTTGGCTGCGTCAGAACCTGTAACACTCCTTCCTTGCCAAGGCCCATCCCACCTGGCAGTGACAGGACCATACGGCCCTGCAGTTCAGTCACACAAAGAGGTATCAAAGTTGTCCCCACATCTGCAACATCTGTTGTCACAGAGTTGCTGCTCTTTCCTGGTGTAAACCTGATGAGTGTTACCATGTGCAAACACTGCTGTGTTGAGGAGCTGAGTAGCCATGGTAAGTATGAAATATATACACAGGTGTTCAACACACCTCTGCACATGGACTCTTCACTCAGCACAGCCTAGTGGGTTACATTATAAGCCCATATAAGAGTGTATTGTCCAACAAGTAGTGGCAAAAGAGAGGCTGCAGAACTGTTTAACTGCAAGCTTTTGGACATACTTGTCATAGGGAAGGAAGATGGGAGGGAAGGCTTTAAGCAATGTCACATATCACATTTGCAGTTCTTTTTAACTGAGTAGCTCAGTATCACTGGAGCTACCCATGCAGCATCCAGTGACTTGGGAACAAAAACAGGAGCATCACATAGCCAGGATGTAAATGCACATGGGAAAAAGACAAAGAGCAAGGAAAGTGCAGGGCCTCACCTCAGAACCACACATACTTGCACTCCTTCTGGCTTCCAAGAAGTCTTGAAAGCAAGAAAAATGTGGACATGGAATTACTGTGAATTCCCTCCCTGGATAGATGAAATATCCAGACCCGGTCACAGTTTGAATACTGTCCAAGGTCTTTATCTTAAGCTTTTGCATATTTTATGTCAGGAAGAAGGAAAAACATAAAATGCAACACACCACCCCCAGAAAGAAAACCAAAGTCTAAAAGAATATATAAATTCTGTCAAGCTTGGATACACTCTGCTGATTAATTCTCTGCTCCACCCTTGTCACAGGTGGGCCTAACTACTCTCACAGCCAAATGTGAGCAAAATCAAATGAGGTGTCCCCAGCCAAGCTGAAAAAGGATCCAGTTATTAAAAACAAAAACAAAACCAAAACCAAACAAAAACCCACCCCCTTTTTTTATTTTTTTTTTTTGCAAAAAGGGGATGGTGAAGGCAAGGCTGCCCTCAGGCATCTTTAACTTATGCTTTGACAGGTTACGGGGGATTTTGCCAGAGTAATTATTTTTCTATTCAACAATAATGAGAAATTACCATGGCAACCTCCCTTTCACATACTGCACTCACATGCTCAAACATTGAAATAATGGCCTAAACATAACAAGAAAATATTAATACTTAAAAAATATTTTGTATTAAAATATACTTATGGAATGGGTCACAGGACAGAAGAGGGCAGAGACAGCCTGCAAGTTGGGTTAGAAGTAAAGATGCCATGCTGCTGTGGCCAGGCTACCCAAGTAGCAAAACATCTTCTGCCACAACTGTCATTATTCCCTCTGATCCATTCCACCCCTGGTATTATTTGTAATTTGAAGCATGGCTCAACTCTGAATAGGGTCTCCAAGTAAATGGAATCCTAGGGTTTCAATATTTTTTCCTGACTCTGATTTCTTTGGCAAATGTAATCAGTTTTAAGTACAATGATGTTCTTTTCCCCCCTCCATCTAACAGTCCTGTACGTTCACTGTGTGATCTGAGAGTCAAGCTGGGTTCTTCTTTACACCTTACACACTTACATGATTAAGAGTCTGCAAGCTAAATGAGGCTTTTCTTCTTGTCTGTGATGGTGATTGCTGAACCAAAATAGATCTTGCAACTGAAATATGAGGCCAACTGAGACTATGGCATTTTCTCCAAATTCCTTTATTTTTGTTTAATGACTTGGAAGGCAGAATGCAGTTCACGTAAAAAGTCAGTACATGGAACCACACTTGAGAGGCTGAAGACACCTTGCAGGACAGAAATGTAATTCAAAATGATTTTGATAGATTGGAGAAATGATTTGAAATGAAGATAAAATTCAATAAAATGAAGTGACAAAAGCACAAATAAAAAATGGGGAATAACTGTCTAGATAGTACTGTATAAAATGGTCCAGCTTATAAAGCAAATGTCTCACAAACAAGGGAAATGTCTTATATACAATAGCCGTCCACTCCAGCAAACACATCTCTTGAAAGACTTCAACTGGAATACTCTGTCCACTTCTGGAGTACTGTGGCCAGGACTGGGTTACCCATTCTAAAAGAATTTTGCTGAGATTCACAGGAATCAATGAATTTAAGGACAAATGCAAACAAACAAACCAACCCCAAAAGATTCACAAGAAGCAAGGCAGAAGGATCTACCTCTATTTTGTATAAGACAGAAGAAGCTCACAGGGAATGTGATGACAGGCTTTAACCATATGAAAAGATTGCTATAAAGAAGAGTAAACACTTATCCTTGGTACCTAACAAGGATGGAAAAAATAATTGTCTCGGTTTGCTGCCATCACGGGTTAAGTGGATTAATCGTGGATTAATCCCCTGTTATAGATTTCTAGGCTAGGCACTGGCGAAAGAACTACAGAGCATGGCTGCTGTGTTCCCAAAAAGAGTGGATACAGAGATCCTGCTGCCAATGAGCCTTCAGCAGAGCTGCCCTTCACAGCAGCTCCACGGCTCATCCCCAGTGAGAAGCTGATTTTTGGTTTCTCCCTCACATTGCTTTTGGCTGCACATGTGTAACAAGTGTAAACAGTATATTAAAATAAAGGTATGGGAACAAATAAATGTGATTCTGAATACACACAGGAAACACATCTGTTCTGAAACAAGATCTTTTTTTGTTTTTGTATAATCACTTTTCAGGGAAAAATCTGAATTTTAAACATCAACCTTGGCATCGGACAAGGCAAAAATAAAAAGAGATAGTGCCCTTGGGAGCTTACATTTTTCTTCTGGCACCTGCAACTCTTACCTATTGACACTTACTATTTTCAGAACTCTATACATCCACACTCCTGTTGGCAACATACACGTGTCTCATATTCTTTCAAGTTAATGCTGCATGAGGAAACTGCTGTCTCCCCAAGGAAAGAATGGCATTCCTCCCCTCCTCCTGTTCCCAGCAAATTAAACTATACTTGAGCTTTTAAAATGCAACTCAAGATAAGATTTTGCCATTAAATACACCTGTAAAAACTCTGCAGCCATTACAAATTAAAAAACTCACAAGATAAGTATATAAAAAAATCGGACATTAAAGTTTATACTCAGAGTACATAGTCCAAATACCAATAATTTTCTCCATTAGTTTTAAATTAGATCCATCTTGTTTCTACCTAACATATTTAGGATTCTGACATAAATTACACAGGAATAACAAATTAATTAATAGGGATCTATATATCTTAACTTCATCTATTTGGACATTTGAGTACTGATCTACAGATCTGGTCCTGCAAAGCACAATGGTTTTATAATCTGGCATAGGGGTCTTTTGCTATTTATATGAATTTTATATGGAATACAGATATCATGAGTCTTAGATTGATTTTCTTGGAAACAGTATGAACAGAGTGAAAGAGTGGAATGCTCATACGTGTGTGGGTGAGAAACTCACATAGTCAAATGGCTATTACACAGGTACAAGAAGATGCACACCTATCTTATATTCCCAGTGTCTTTTGCTCAGGGCTGGTTTGTAAAGAGCACTCCCATTGCTTTTGCAATTTGTTAATCTATCTGATTTTTTATCTCAAACATAAAGCATGCCTTACATAGAATTAAATATACTTTAATCTTGAAGCTAGTGGTATCTTACAGAACCTCCATTTCCCATTCTGCTGCCAGGAATGGCCGACTCTAGTCCTTCCATTTGTTATTTCACACATATGCACAGTTTTAATGGTGTTGCTTGCTTTTATTTCACTCACTAGTGTGGCTGGATTCCATCTCTCAAACAATGTGTAGTAAAACTGGCTGAAAGATTTTAAGACTTGGCTTTGGTCATACGTAGTTTTCTGTTCCATTACATACTTGCAACTTCTTGCCAAAACTCTGCTCAATGCCCAAAACATATCAGTTTCTTCAGCTCACTTAATAATTAATTAAATTATTGTTTACATTCCACTTAGGAACTTATCTTCATTTGTACAGTAAAGAAACAACATCAAGTTTCTCTTTTATTGAAAAGGCAGATAATAGCCATGCAACAGATCCCCACAGCAATACCTCCTCAGAGAGACGGACTGGGGTGCAAAATGGGGGCAACTTTTCTGCTTCCCATGTAAATCTGCAGTAACTTTAAGAATCTAATGGAATTCCAGGGAATAGCTCATAACAGGGAGTTACTCTTACACATTCACTTGAAATTCCTAATATATCAAGAATCCTATTTTTATTGCCTATAAACCATTACACTCTAAGGTAACAAAATACTGGAGGGTAACAGCCCATTTTCTGAATGGGGAACTGTGAAAATCAAACATTAATTATTCAACTTTAGATAAAAATGGGAGAGGAAAAAAAGTAAAAAGAGAGAGGCTTTGCAAAATATGCAGATTGATTTATGTGATTTATGCCATTTCTTGATGAACTCTCAACCCAGGCATGTAGGAATCAGCATCACTACAGGAAAACCATTACACTGTAATGACACTGGCCATACAACAGCTTTGCAGATATACTGCTTCAAGATAATGTCACTTAGATTCTCAAATAACAGGTCCACACTGGGAAATTCTACCAGGAGTTCAGATTAACTGAAACATGCTGACACTGAAATAAGGAAAACAAATTTTTTTTTTCTTATGTTCAGATGGATGGTTGACCTCTTCCTTGTTATTTGATCACTAACATATACCCAAATTAGACAACTTTTGTTAGTTGTACCAACTACTCACTAGGCTGGCAAATAGCTTGACTGGTCTACAAACAACTAGAAAAGTACAGTTATTCCACTACATCTAAGCCACCCAATTTTTCCATCTACACAGATGCTATATGTATAACAATTTTGATAACCTTTTAAAACTGTAGTCCTTAAAATTACAGAGCTTTATAACTTAAGTTGCCAGGAAAGGATAAGACAGAGAGATACCTTGTTCAGTCTAATAACAGAATCACAGAATAATGCCTGGTCTCAAACCTATTATTTGTCAGTCTTTAAATTTTACTGCAGCTTGTGGACAAAAGACAAAAGAATTCTTCAATATCCACTCTGTACCTGTTTCACTATTCACCTACAGCAGACAGGGGATTGCAGAGCTTAATTCCGCATTGTAAGCAGTACAGAGCAGAAAGAGTTACCTTATGAAATGTGTCATTTCACCTGCTTTTTTAATTTGAATTCATTATTCCACTCCTGGAACTTGTGTACAAGAATGGAGAGCAGAAAGAAAGGGGAAAAAAGAGCAATGAAGCTGGGCTCAAGACACACTCCACTGCCAATTCGTTATCACCAACATGGCATCATCCTTGATATTCTACAGCAATATTGTCAATGACCAGCAGAAGATGCTCTTTTGTCCTTTTTAAATATATGGGATAAGATTTCACTTGGTCTCTATGGATAAGACCTATATTTTGGCTGTGTGAACAAAAAGACTGGGCATTAATAACTAAATTGTGCAATTTTTAACAGAAATAGACACCCATAGCACCCATAGTTAGGACTTGCTATGTATACAGTGCATACTAAATCCATATTCAAAACTGTTTTAAATTTGAGCCCTCTTTTCAATAGGTATGAGGATGTGTCTAGCTGGCTGGGAACAGTAATAGATTTTCTTAGTAGTATTCTCAATCCATGATCATTGCAGACAAATCACAGACCTGAGTTTTGTGTTTATCAAAAATGAACCACAGTTACACTTCTCCATTCTGCCACAGAATACCCCACAGCCTCTGCCTTTGAGAATGTTTTATAGAGATGGAATATTAAGTGTGTCTATTATCTACTGTACTGCTGTCAGCCATACAAATGTTCTTATTTTATTCTGACATTTTGACCTGGTTTCTTTTTTACCTTGTTTACTTCCATCTATATGAGTAAATGGAAGCTACTATGCCATCTATCCGAATGAAAAGGCAATAACTAGTATTGCCATGAGTGAATATAGAGCATCAAACATTATGTGTCACTAGGGCACAGAAAAAAAAGTCATATTCCCAGCAATATTAGTAAATTAGCCTCTCTAGATCTATCTACCCAACTGCACCAACTCCCAAGGCTCTAAAGAAAAAATTTAGTGAACACAAATCCCTTTATCAGTTATTACAGTGAACGTAAAATTATTACTGACAGCATTTAAATACTACATTGGAACATGATGAAATGAAGACAGTCCTTGACACCTCCATTTCACACTGGACTCTCACCACTTCTTTGATCACTGAAGTCTCATGAAAGCACCACGTGTATTAGAGACAAGTACAAAGCTGGGACCTTCAGAGGTCCCTGCTTCTGAACAACTATGATCTAAACCATGATCTAACAGACTGTACTTAGAGAGGTAAGAAACAGCTCTTCAGTTGCGCTGAAAAACATACTTTTATCTCATGTGCCTTATTCTTGTGCAAGCCTAGTGATCCAGGTAGGAAAGGGAAATACAGATAAGACAAACCACACTTCTACCTACATTCCAGCTTCTTGGAGAAGTATCAAATGGGGACAGGGCTAAGTAATGCAGAAATGAAGAGTTGACTTTATCATAAAAAAAGATTATATGGTTGAAAAGACACACAGGTGAAGAGATATGTATCTCTATATACACAAAGAAAGCCTTAGAGGATTTATTTACAAGGACATGTAGTGATAGGACAAGGGGTAATGGCTCTAAACTGAAAGAGGGTAGGTTTAGATTAGCTATTAGGAAGAAATTCTTTACTGTGAGAGTGGTGAGATGCTGGAACAGGTGTCCCAGAGAAGCTGTGGATACCCCATCCTTGGGAGTGTTCAAGTCCAGGCTGGATGGGGCTTTGAACAAGCAAACTGGTCTAGTGGAAGGTGTCCCTGCCCATTACAGGGCGATTGGAACTGATTGGATGATCTTTAAGGGTCCTTCCAATCCAGACCATTCTACACAACTTTACCTTACAGGACTTGGAGAAAACTCTTGCTAAGACTCAGCGAGAGACTTTTAAAATTAAGGATATGCTTAAAAGTTTTGCTGAACTGGGATCCAACTATGGATTTGTTAGTCTGCAAGTCTAATTAACTAAAGATTATGACTTCCTATTATGCTTTGCAAACCAGGTAAGGGAATATCAAAATTATGGACAGCTCTGTGTAACCAATGAGCTGCTATTTCTTGCAAAGGTACATGAAGTGGAAAAGATCAAGTATACCATATGACCCATCTCTTTTAGAGGACAGGTAACCTCATGCACAAAAGTTTAACTTAGCAGTAACTAGTCAGAAAAAGAAAAAAACAATTAAGAAAGAAGTATTTAAGAAATCACTCCCTTTTTTTTTCAATTTTCAAGCATATATACACTTTAAATTATATATTGTTTAAATTATATCTTACTGCATTTAGGTGTTTTATAATAATATTGTAGTTCTGGGTGTTCAAGTATCACCCAAACAAATTGTAACCACAGTATATAGTTCCTCACAGTGCAGAGAAGCAAACACTACAGCACCTTACAGAAAAATTCTGGCAAAAAGCACAAATATGAGTTCTTGTTATGTGTTGCTAATAAAAAAAACCCATATCTTTGCTACAAAAACAGTGCACATTATTTAAGCAAAAAAACACTGTGGGAATTTACAAATAATTTCATAGAAGAGCTAGAGTCACCTGCAAGTTATGTCCCTTAAAATTTCATTCACAATTTTTTTTATTCAACTCATCTCAGAAGCCCTACTCTTGTGATCATTTTAAAAGATTACTTTTTTAGCATAGCAAAACTACACTTCAAGTTAACTCCTTTATGTCTTCTGTACTTATTAGGACTAGTAATCACAGCCATTTTTGTCAACTGGCAATGTCACTGTATCCACAGTTATTTGTGTAAAATGTGTTTTGGAATTTAAACTCTACTTAGGAGAGAGACAAGAAAAAAGGTAGTGCTGAGGTATTCTTATTAAGCCCATATTTTAGTCTCTACTTACTTTTTCCCGTTTTCAACACTATATCATAGTCAGTATTGTCAACTAATCAGCTGTAGTTGTCAGATGCTCAGGTTTTTGAAAATAATACAGATACATTTATTGCTTGCAATTTTTAATATACAAACACATGCATTCAGACTTAATCAAACATTAAGGCAGAGATTTTCAAAGCTAATTAAAAGACTTACGCATTCATTTTCCATTAAATTAAGTGGAAATCAGATGTGGAATATTCTGTGCAAGGCTCCAAATCCCAGCATGGAAATGGAGCTTGTTACATTTGCTGAATCAAAGCTGGAGGGTGACAACAGGGCTGGGATTCATTTCACCCCAAGACAGTTGTCTAAATTCATATGAGATAAAAAGCCTCCTAGAGATATCTGTCTCTTCACTGTCTGTAGAGGGAGCCTAGAGAATGGTTCAGTCTAGACATGTAACTGTTACAGGGATAAAGGTAGGTAAGATAAATCCTATTCTATGTACCTACCAAGAATTTAAAAGTCAAGAAGAAAACTGGTTGAGGTTTTGAGAGCTTACATAGTGAAGGACAAAAATAAGTGAATAGCTGGGTGAAACAACTGTATCTACTTTGTCTAGATTTTAACAGTCTTGGCAGGAAAACTTATAAATGATGTTCAAGTTTTTTGCTCGCAATGCTCAAAGATCTCCAGGCTGCCAGGTTCCTGCTGTTTCATATAAAAAGCTCCAAGTGGTAGACAGAAGTTGGAGCACTGGTTAAAGATTTCTGCCAGTATGAAATGCTTTAAATGAAGAAGATGTGATTATTTGCCTGGCTTCCTAACTTCACTCCCCAGCTAGCCATGGTTGCAAATGAAGGTGCTAAGATCCTGTGTTTTATCTTGTACTGTATTTGGATACAAAATCCTGTACAAAATACGATTAAACTAGAGACAGAATTGTTCATATGTATCTTCCTACATCCTCAGTAATCTGAAATATAAGGAAATCCTGGGACAAGGCAACATATCAAATACTGACATTGCTCACATATTATTCTGTGGCCGCCAGATGACTCGGTTGCTCCTTGTTTCTGTGGTGTAGCACTATCCTTCTCAAGTACATAATGCTCACTACTGGGCATGTGATAGCCAAGACTGATCAATGAAGGAACAATAATCAGGAGTCCAGGTTGCTCTGACAAAGTGAGGATGGGTTGTACTTGAGACATTCACATATTCTCAGTATATACAATGGTTTACAAGTCTTTATGGTGAGATGCACAGGGTAGTGAACGTTTTAAACTGACATTTGCATTTACAAATTAAAATTCTGATTCAAATGGAGATGTCTGAATCACCTGCTTGCCATGAAAAAGCTACTTAGAACCAAAACTTTTACTGTTATTGCCACTATAAAATTGTAGAACAGTGTAACAGATCGCTGACAAGGGTGTTACGGTTGCTAAATCAAAGGATATACTGTACTGAAAGGCACCAAAAGAAATATAGAGAGAATGAAGGTTGTGATAACAGAGTGGGTTTATGTGTTTGTTTTAATTATTAACTTTAAATTTTCACTTCAAAAGCGGTGGGAGAATTTATGCATACCAAGAAGTGCTCCCTTTCAAAACTCAGTCTTCACTGAGAAAAGTAAGTACAGCTTTCTTCTAAATGGCATCTCTTATCTTGTCAACCTCATTTAAAGTAAAAAGGCATCAGTAGTAATAATAAGAATGCAGCTTGGTGAACAATTCTTTTACAGAAGCCAGCTATTACATACTGTAACAAATTAAAAACTCCAAAAGTCTATGCAGGTCCCCAGAGAAATGCTATTTAATAAAGCAAACAGTGATATTGAATGTGACAGGATTCCATTTGCTTCAGAATCCCATCCAACTGAGTCTGGCTGCAGCTGAAGCAATTAGGGAAAGCTGTGATTTAATGATTATGCTAAAACCCTAGACAAACAAAGCTCTCACCTACCAAGTGGCCACTTAGCTGTATCACTACCATTGGAATATATAAAAATCCTTGTAGGATTTCATTTGCTGTCAGTCAACTAGTAGCAACATGAGCAATTATTTACTAAAAATGTCTATTTACTAGCTACCCTACTGCTTAAACATGAAAAATGTATAAATCTAAATTTAAACAAAGTAAGCAAGGCCAAGTGTGAACTACATATGTCAGGGAAATCACCCACCAAGGTCATCCTTGTAGCTGAGACCTGATATGATTGAGTCAAAAGCTCATAGCAGGTCAGCATTTAATCCTTTTAAAAAAAAAATAAAATCTTTATGTTGTATATGATAATCCACTGGGGCCTTACCTCTGGGTCTGTAAATATCTAATGCAATTTTAAACATCTTTTCATCACAGCAGTAGCCTCCTATGAACTACAACCTATCACTTCAGACTCTGTGGACCTGTTAAATCAGCAGTGAAACTGATTCACTTGAGGTGTCTTAGCTTTCAATAGCTGGCATTTGGCCTTCCTTATTTTCTAATACCTTCCAAATTTCTCTGTGTAAAGTTGCAGAACATAAAGAAGTATAAAAAAGCTCTGTATGCATGTGACAATTTGAAAAACTTAGATATGGAAAATTTGTGAATTTGCTTGAAAACTCTGGACTTTGTTGGTGTGTTCCTGCCAGACAACAAGCTCTATTGCGAAAAAATGTCTAATAATATTTCTGATTTTTAATTTTCCCACTAGTCCAAGAGCCAAGTAAGTGATACCGTGGACAGTTGATGTAGATTTTTACCCTCATTGCCTCCCAGGTGAGCAAGAAAAGCCTTTGAAAAAGAGTTCTCGTCCTCCCCAAATTTTGTAAGGAACAGTATTTAGAGACATGATGCGTAACTGTAGCCTAATAAAAAATACCAGCGTTGATACAGATTTTTAAAACCATAAGGAATATGAAATCCAGAAGAAAGCTCAAACACACAGAAAACTCTTTTAAGAAAGAAAACATTTTTGCATAACATGGAGAAAAAAATCACAGAATTTCTGCAGAGGACACTGAAATAACTTAAAGAGCTATATGTAGAAGTGCACCTATTGAGCAGCTCAGACCTATTTTCAAAGATCTAAATCCTCATTTCTTAACGATAGTATATACTGTGGGCATGGTGTTGTCTGTCGTGTTACAGTTGTGCATTTCTAACTAAAATATACAACAATGGTGTTCAGAACCCTAAATTTTTTTAAGTACTATGTGTTCCTCAAGAGTGCCATAAACCTAGAGCATCTACAATTTTGGAGCTTTTCTAAAAGATTTGTGTTCAGAGTACCAAAGAGCCTGAGAAGGCAGCAGTAGCCTTGACAAAGCCAAGGAACTACACGGTCACATTTCTGGGAATGCGTTAACTGCCAGAGGAGCTGTCATCTGAAAGTGAGACAGAAAATCAGAAAAGGTTCAGTGCTAATGTCTTTTTATACTAGGGGAACCTTATATCAAGCTCAGCCCAGAATATATGGATCCATACCAAGCAGCTTGTTTTCTACCAATGCAGTGACAAACACTGTGAGATGTTATCATATTTTTTGTATCATGTTTAGTCAGAACCTATAAAATTGTTTGTAGCTGGATCTCTCTCTTGGTTCTCAAAGAAATACTATATCAAAATATCACAGATCCTCTTTGGAGGGTGCTGGTTTCAAGTGCTGACTGTTTTTAGGATTCTCCTTCTCCAAATGAGTTCTTCCAAAATCACTTGACTTCTAGACCTGATTTCTGTGTGGCACACTGAAGGATCACCTCTCTATTCTAGAACAAAATGACTTCTTTTTTTCCCTCTTGCTTTCTTAGTTCTACTTCCTGATTCATAGTTTTCTTCTAGAAGCAGATGCACTGATACAGACATGCACAGACACTTTTTTTGTTGGTATTCTCAGCTTCTGTAGTAGTGTCTCCTGGATTAGGTCATCTGCTTCTTAAAATCATATATTAAGTTATCTGTGGTCTGAGGCATTCTAGAACAAATGTGAACTTTTTATAACCTCCACAACACATGAAGGAGGGCTGAAAGCTGCAAGAACACCAATGGAAACTGCTAGGTCAGCACAGAGCCCACCATGTATCTTGTGGCATATCAGCAAGGACAAAGAAGTGTATTGAAGACCAAATATGCTTTTTATTAAGCAAGCAGCTCCTTGTTCAGACTCCCGTGGCTGTTCTAGTTCAGTAAGGCTCAACATCTGGCAGCGGTTAGACCTGGGCTCAGTTCCTTCTGAGTTGATTCAACCCTCTCCAGTACAGTTCATAAGCACAGGCCTTCACGTCCTAATGTCTCAATGGACTTGCAGAACAAGTACAGAATCCAAGCAGCTTCCTCCCTCTCTCCCTGCAAATATTCATGCACCTTGATCTGAAGGGACCACAAGGAGGATTACACTGTCAGTATACTCCTCTGCCAATATTCCAGGCACTCATTAGTCACGGTCAAAGAGGTGACACCAAACTGCCCAGGGGACATGGCCTAGAAACTGCAGAGATAGTGAATATTTTCAACAATATTACACAGTATGCTGCAGACATACGATCCTATGGGTTGTGAGCTGATATGTGTCAACTGAATCCAGTGGTCAGAGCGGGATGTGAAAACAGAAGTATACTTTATGTTGTACATGATGAGCCTCACAATAAAGAATGTCATAGGGAAATATCTGACTTATCGGACAATCAGCAGCAGTGCCTCTCAAGCATTAAAGGAAACATGATATTCCACAGTATTCCTGTGATAGTAAGCACTGCAGTCAAGGATAATAAATGTCTCCTAAGAAATATAAGGTGAAAAGGTGGTAACCTTAGCGCTAAGAATTGATGTTTCCTATTTGAAAGAATCTTTTTTTCATTCCTAGAAAAGGTCCACTTGCCAGGTGTACTTCTTAGATTTAATCAAGTAATCACTTTTGTACTTCCAAAGTGGCCATCTGTCAGATTTTAAAACAGAAAACCCCAAAAGTAACTTATCCCATGGTAAAATAAAGCAAAGTAGTTTTACAGTTTTTCCACTTTGACTACTGTTATCATAACTAGTTCTAAGGAAACCACTATACATCGTTTTTCATTATAAAAAAATTAATATTTTCCATCAAGATAATGATCAAAGTAATTCTGGATATTTTCCTGATCTCCAGGGTCTACCTGAGGTGAGATGCAGCAGTGTCTGTTCTGTGCATGGAGTGCTTGGAGCAAACAGACAGAATTGTAGCTCAACATTTGAAATTGTCAGTCTGTAGTATCTAATTTCTTGATACAAGCTTAGAATAGCTCGGTCCTCTATTCTTCTGCTGTAGACTGTGCGCTTTGTAGCTTGTCTTATCAAAAAATTAACTTGAAATCAAAGCTCTCAGGCACTCTAGATAGATATTAAAGTGTGGGATTTTTAAGAACAGGAGCCTATTCCGATGGTAGCCATGATTGCAGAGAGATG
Source organism: Manacus candei (assembly GCF_025592945.1). Lineage (NCBI taxonomy): Eukaryota > Metazoa > Chordata > Aves > Passeriformes > Pipridae > Manacus > Manacus candei. The sequence continues at coordinate 169,262 of NW_026138096.1, read as the reverse complement.
CTTGAGTGTGATGAAATGCATTTAAACATAAGCATGGGAATAAAGAGAGTTTCAAACTCTTTTCTTCTTCAGTGAGATGACATTGAAGCCAATGGCATGATCCTTCAGATCCTGGCTCTGCTTTGGGTAGAAGCATGGAGTGGCTTACCTATTGTAATTGCGTAGGTTTGTTCTCATGGCCACAAATATCAGACAGCTGGAAGCTCATGCAGAGGCAATGTTAAACAGAGTGAAAATTTCTCATGTGGAAAAGAAGCCTTGATCATCCTTGATATTCTCTTTTCTCATTTGGCTTCTTTGGGTGTTGGTATCAAAAGGAAGTGACCTGAACATATTAAAGATGATGCAAATTTCACTATTATCTTTTGCATATAACTTAAAAATTAACAGTTCATGAATATCCAAACAGATCTGCTTTGGGGAGACCTGATCAGAATTCAACACTAGATATCACAAGCATCTGTGAGCACTGCCTATGTGTTTTTAAAAAGCTCCAGAAACATCATTATTTCCACTGCCTTCACCTACAAAAGTGGTATGTCTCCTTCAGTAACTGAATAAATAGCTAGAAATTTAATGTTTTTTCTCCAGTTTTCAAAGGGACTGTATTTTGCACCAATATAAGAAAAAATCAGCTTATTTTATCTAATACATGAGATACTACCCACTGGTAGGAAGAGAAAGATGGCAGCTCCCATTTCCTTCATGCTTTGATAGAGAGTCAACAGAGAAGTGATACAAACTGACAGGTTTTTATGACTGACCTCCTGATACCTACTGGTGCATAAACATGTAGTTGTTAAAACTTATCACTGGGACCAGGGTTATCCTCTCTTGACTAGGAGTCTGCCAAGTCATAAATAAATAAGCTAAAAACAGAGTTCCAAAATAATATGTTCTATTTAGTGGATTCTGTCCCTAAAATGCCATGTCCCAGAAAACCTTCAAACAGAAAAGCTGAGATTTCACCATTTCATGTCTTTACTTTCCAGATGTTGCACAAAACCTGGTAGAAAGGAAGGTCATCTACATGTCTCTTCAGCACTGAGTAGTGTCCCTCAGGGGTCCATATTGGGCCCAGTACTGTTTAACAACGTCAGTGACAAAGACAGTGGGATGAAGTGCACCCCCAGCAAGTTTGCAGACAAGACAAAGCAGAATGGTGTGGTCGACATACCTGAGGGATGAGATGCAATTCAGAGGGACCTGGAAAAACTCAAGAATTGGGCCATGTGAATCTCATGAGGTTCAACAAGGCCAAGTGTAAGGTCCTGCACCTGGGTCAGGGCAACCCTTGGTATCAACAGAGGCTGGGGACTGAAAGGATTGAGTAGCCCTGCAGAGAATGGTCTGGGGTACTGACGGATGATAGATTGGACATGACTCAGCAATGTGTGCTCACAGCCCAGAGAGCAACTCGGCTGCATCAAAAGAAACGTGGTCAGCAGATGGAGAGAAGTGATTCTGCACCCTGCTCTGCTCTGGTGAGACCCCACCTGAAATATGGCATCCAGCTTTGGGATCCCCAGCACAAGAAAGACCATAGAATCATAGAATCATAGAATCAACCGAGCTGGAAAAGACTTCTGAGATCATCAAGTCCAACCCATGATCCAATGCTGCCGTGGTTACTAGACCGTGGCACTAAGTGCCACATCCAGTCTCATCTTAAAAACCTCCAGGGACAGTGAATCCACCACCTCCCTGGGCAGCCCATTCCAATGCCTGATTACTCTCTCTGTAAAAATTTTTTCCTAATATTCAACCTAAACCTTCCCTGGCACAGCTTAAGACCATGCCCTCTTGTCCTACTGTTGGTTGCCCGGGAGAAGAGACCGACACCCACCTGTCTACAACCTCTTTTCAGGTAACTGTAGAAATGTGGACTTGTTGGACCAGGTTGAGAGGAGGTCCACAAAAATGGCTGGATGGATGGAGCACCTCTCCTATGAGGACAAGCTGGGAGAATTCGGGTTGTCCAGCCTGGAAAAGAGAAGGCTATTGTAGCCTTCAAATACTTGAAGAGGGGGCTTACAGGAAAGATGGGGACAGAATTTTTAGCAGTCATGTTGCAATAAGACAAGGGGTAATGTTTTTAAACTAAAAGACTGTAGATTTAAACTAGACATAAGGAAGAAATTTTTTTTATAATGAGGATGGTGAAACAGTGGAACAGGTTGCTCAGATACATGGTTGATGCCCCATCCCCGGAAACATTCAAGGTCAGACTGGATGGGGCTCTGAGCAACCTGACCTAGATGAAGATGTCCCTGCCCACTGCATGGGAGTTGGAATTAGATGACCTTTAAAGGTCCCTTCCAAACCAAACCATTCTATGATTACATGACAGACACTTTGGAGGTGGTAGGCTTCTGGTAAGCACTGATCACAGTATCTGGATGCTGAGCAAGACATAACAATTCCCTGTCTCGGTGAGCATTTCTGCTCTACTCTGGGGCCCAGTTTCTTTTAACAGGGCAGCCTTTTATGTTTTACCCAGCCCTTCTGATTAGCTTTAAATCACTGTGACAATCACCTGAACCCCACCCTCAAAAAATTATGTCACTCTTTTTGTATAGTTATTCCTAAATACTATTTAGAAATAAAAGTGGCTTTTGAATAATATATATTTTTAGAATGTTTTATCATGGCAAGGCCCATAAAATTCAGAGAAAGTACATCCTATTCTCTATTATTCAATTTAATGCCTTGTCCTACCACAGCATTGCTGAATAATCTACAGGCAGTTGTTTGTCGTGTAAGATTCAATATAAGAAGTCACTGAATAATGTAAACATTTTTGTGGGGAATTTTTCAAATTACAAATCTAATCTCAATTTGATTTCTTTATGTGGTTTTCTGCAGCCAAATTTTAGCTCATACAAATGTTTGTGAAGAATAAATTTAGAGATAGGTTGACAAGATGAATGTAATCATCAAAAGAGAAATAATTTTGTGATTAAATTAAATTCATTTCCAGCAGAGACAGAGGTAGCTTATAAAAAATTAGTTGCAGAATTAGAGAATATAAGACCCAGCATGAAAACCTACTATTGCTACTAGTTAGTCTACCACATGATGGGATTCCTGTATCCTTTAAAAAAAATACTAGGAAATGTTGAGTAAAGGTGACCAACCATAAAGCAAGAGAAGCAAATCTGAATAGAGATAGGAAATTTGTTACAAACTGCTAATGAACAATGAATAGGGAGACATAGTACTTGCTTAAATAATTTCCAAAAGTAGTCAAAAAATTTATGATCTGGTTTTGAACATTTCATGAATGAAAAACTTACAGATGTGCCATCTAGAAAGAATAGGAAGGCAGAACCAAAGAACACCTTTATCACCTGAAACAGACTTGATCAATTGAAGTCCAGCCCCATCCATGTTTTTAATAAAAAAGCCCCAGTAATTCGATCTCTCCCTCTCTGCCAACACCATCATGTCCACACCAAGAGATCTAAGTCAGTTCGATTTTAGTTTCGTTCTACCCAAGACCTCTCTTCTCCAAATGGCCACAAGATGGTTTGGTAAGCACCTAAGCCTCTGAGAAGCTGGGCCAGTACGGGTAAGAAGGAGAAAATTCCTACATGACAACCTCATTGGTAAAGTATTTACCAAGAAGACCCAAATTCAAGGATCTTTAGCTTGCAGAGATTCAAAGCTGCCTTCTCTAACATCCAGACAATGTTCTAATTCCAAAAAGAGTCCAAAAGAGGCACTGTTTATGCCTTCTTAGATACTCTTTTGAGGCTCTACCACTGTTTTTAGAAACTTTCATGGCCAAGAAGAGACTAAGCAAGAAGAAATGCTACTCTGGAGTGATGGGAGCTGAGCACCTCTGGGAGATAAATATAGGTTTCCTGCATTGCTGCAACAAGACCTCAATAGCTGGTACTGACGATCCAATGCCCAAAATATGGGGATTTTGGAAGGCAAGGTAGGAGGAAGGAAGGGTTAAATTTCAATAAGCTTGAGACTAATCTCATGGGCCCAATGCCGAGGAGCAGAGACCTTAAGGTCCAGTTCACACATGCCGAGACTGCTTTGCAACATGACCTGACATGCAGTAAGTTGAGACATTCATGTGATTTACTTTGAAAGCAACAATCCAAGTACAAACTAAAACATTAGCAGAGGTGAAGATGCAGCCCCTATTACCTTATCCAGACAAAATTAAGAAGAAAAATAAGGCTCATTTCTGTGCCCATTTTTTGAGAAGAAAATTTTAGGTTCTTGTCCTCAGGGATTTGGGTGGGCAGCTGAGTCTAGGTGAATCCCAGCTCTGGAACGATGCTGAGCTTTCACAACAAAACAGAAAATAATCCTACCTTCTAAAGACCACCCCATCAGTAGCTTAGAGCTGAGCTTTATAAATGGCTTGTTTGAAACTCTGCTCTGTGGTGCCTGGTTTTCACCCTACACTTTACATGGAACCAGCCTGTGGGTTTATTTCATTCTGAGGGCCCATGAGATTACTAAATCTTACTTTTCTCCCACTTGACTGGTTTTAGCTAACTGTGTCATCTAGGCCACTCTGCACATGAAAAATACTCACCAAAATAAGAAACCCAAGAGCTTTTAATGATGAGTTTAATTATGAGAGAGTAATACTCCAGCTGTACTACACATCCAGCTCCTAAGAAAGATCTGGGACTATGTTCTGAGGTCAATTACACTAAAGCAAACCCCACTGACTTCGGAGAGTCCCTTCCCTTTCTGTGACAGAATGTGTGTGACAGAAATCAGAATTTGGCACTCAGGGCAAATTTGAACCTGACATGGCTCAGAAATGCCTGACAGGTGCTGCTATGAGAGGGTCTTCCTCTGTTCCTTCCAGGGGAGAATAAAACCTCTCTGACGGCTTTAGGAGTCTCCTTGCCAGGTACCTGCCATATGCCTTAAGGCATCAGACAAACATGATTACATTTATTATCATGAGACTAGTTGGCTTTGTTAGAATATCTACAATAAACCCCACATTTTTTAATGGCCTGATTTGTTTTTGCAGAAAGCTGAATCTTGGTACATGAGCTGTCATATCAGATTCTATTTTATTCTTTTATGTTTACAAAGTATTACATAAACAGGAACAGCTGGTGTTGATTTATAAACACCAGAGTTGTCTTGAGAGTTTGGATATTATTTTGCCAACATTTAGGCCTAATCATTTGCAAGCAATTGTTCTGTACCATAGTGGACAGTGGTTCTTCTGCTGCCTAGAGACAAAGATATTTTCTAATAATACTAATAATGTAATTTTGAATTACACTTAGAAGAATCTTATGTCCATATCTGTTCATGTATCTGTGTGTGAGTGTCTTCTCTCATCCAGAATTTCTTGGAGAATGCCACAACATTCACTCTTCCAATCTTTTGTAAAATTACTGTAGCCTGTTGTAAATAGCCAGGTAAAGGCATTGGCCTCTATGAGAACCTGCACATTATTTGCATGTGTGAGTACCTTGAAGTAAGATGTGAAAATGCAACCGGTTGTTGAGCTTAATGTTTACCCATCTTAACCAGGGGACATTTCCACCAATGTTTCATTCACAGTAGTTGCCAAATTCTGAAACAAATATTCTCCAGACAACAGTCTCTTCCCTTATGTTATCCTGATTTGCTCCCATTACAGAGCCACTCTGTGCACTGAAGAAAGCAGGAATCACATGATCAGATACTGTGAGATCAGTTAATTAAAGAATTTATTATAAGCTAAAAGATGCCCATTAAAGTTTCATAGGCAAATTAAATTCCTGCATCTCTAAGTGCAGGCATTGAAGTTTTTTTGTGAAACTCAGAGAGTTTTTATCTTATTCTAAGTTTTAATAAAGGAAAATCCAAGACTTGGTTAATAAATCATTAAAAGATAGCAAACAGAGGTTAGAAATAACTGGTGAGCTTTCACAAAAGAGGAAACCTACCAGCCCAACTCCCAAGGACCTGAGATGTTAGGTATAGTCTTGTAGGACTCTGAAAGAAGATGGATAAAAACATGAAAAAGTTTACCAGGCATGGAGAGTCACTCTGGCTAGCTGATCTGAATGCAGAGAGTTGTGGGAAGCTTAAAATACTAAACAACAATAAAACAGCAGAGGGTATTGATGAATGCAAAGTAATGCATAGGGGGGAAAACAATCCTAATTAGATCTAAACCACAATGGACTTTAGCTATTATCACTCAGCACAAAAATCTCTGAACCACTATGGATAATTCCATGGAAATGTTGGTTTAATGATATGTAGTGATAAAAAAAGGCCAACCACATGCTTTCAAATTGGAAAACAGGTAGCTGGGGATGGGTACAACAGAGGTTTGCAAGTCATAAAAGTTCTGGAATTTCTTGTCTGTGATTAGGGAATGATTATTCAGTCTAAAAATCATCACTGTAATAAACAAATCACAAAAAATAATCTGAGGACATCTAATAAAATCAATTTACAGTTTTGAATCCAATAAGAGGAACTAATTCTTCATGCAATGCAGAAGCTGTTGAACTCATTGCTGCCAGGCTTCAAAGAAGTCACAAGAATAAACAAATTCTAAAACATTTTAGGTGTATTAGAAGAGGTAGAACACATTGGGAATTCCTGAACACAGTGCTCCAGGCACAACTGTCCACTGGGGCCGAGCTGATATATCAGTAAAAAGTGTTTGGTCATTTCCCAGTTTTGCTCACTTGTAGTTTCCCAAACCATCTGCTGCTGGTGGCAGGATAGTTGACATCTGAACCCTCTTCCCCACAAACCTTTCCTTCTGCAAAGGCTGATTCCAAGGCCTGATCTTTTGTGTAGGAAATACTAAATCCTACAACTCCCTTTGGTTTTCAGTTTCCTATCAGTGTGTCATCCCCAACTAACTGTTTCTCTGTTCACGTCCCTCTCCCCCTCACTTTCCCCTTTTACTTCCTATTGGCACCAACCAGAGATAGCACTGTTTCTTTTCTCAGCTAATTTCAGTCTCCTACCTGCCTTCATTACCCTTTCTCAAAGATTTTTAACTTCATGCAATGTGATGCCTTTCATAACCATTTTATAAGACAAAGAGCACCCTCTGCCAAATTACAGATCCTTATTCCCAAACAATAGGATGGGGGGCAGAGGAAGGGAGGGGAAGCTACAGCTATTCAGAGCAAGGTTTGCCAGGACTTTTCAGTGTGGTCAAAACAAATATATTTTCCCCTTGCCTAATGCCTGGAAGTGTTTGAATAATTTTTGCTGAAATTTTCCATAACAGATTCAACTAAGAAGAAAACCATTGTGGAAAACTTCATCTCATAGAGAAGCCAAATGGTTAAAGTCCAACAAAGTTATCAGCAACTGACAACAGGGAGCTATCATGGAGAATTTTAGGCAATCTTAGTAAAACCTCATCTATTACAGCATCAAAGAGCACAAGATGTAGTAAAAACCATGTGATTACTGATGCTTCTGGTACAATGAAAGCATAGATTTCAATGATAGATTTTGGCAATCATTTCATTGCACATTATTTTAAGAGTGCATTATTTTATTTTGCAAAGTGTCATCAAACTAAAAAAATCTTTTTTGTCATGGCCCAAGAGGACTTTTAAAACTAGAAGTAATGAGAGCATCAGCCCTGGCAATGACTGTAACAAATAATGCCCTACAATCCTCTTTGTTTGCAAGTATCCACAATTTTTTTTAAATGACTGTATTATGACTGACTCTCAAAAATGGTAATCCAGCTATATTTAAAATGTGCCTTAGTAACTAAAGAAAAGCCAGTTTTAAATGCAGATAAATATACACAGATCTGAGGGGTCATCAGCTGCAAGGACATGTACAAAATTCCTCCCTTTTCTCTGGACTATCAAGAGATGCTGTATAGATACAAGCAAAATAATAAAAGATAGATTTGCATATGTGACTTCTGAGTTTTCTGGCTTTTGTGTACTTTTAAAAAAAATAGTGGTCCATTAAGATTGATCTTCTCTATTAATTATATTTAAGGAGATAATTACACTCTGGAACTAACTAATAGAGGCCAGGTTCTTAGTTCCCTGGAGAGTGGTTCCAAGTGTCTACTATATGGATTTGTAGACGAGAAGAACTTTATTTTTCACAGATCGAGAAGACATGATTGAGTTCCCTTGTTTGATTTCTGAATGTAAACAGTTTCCACAAAAGAGAAAGGCTACTCACCAGTTTACAAGATCTGATCATTAATGAATCTACTGCTTTCAATCCAGAATTCTTGTAGGTTTTCTTCACATCAGGGCCCGTTATGTGCCTCCCTCTATTTATACCACAGGGACCCTTTCAGAACTTCTCTGCCATTAGCCTAAAGGTAAAGGCAAGCTACATACCATGTGCTTCTCCTTCCAATAAAAGCATCCAAAGGAAAGTCTACGATAAACTTCACTGAATTTTATAGAGATCAAATGTTTAAGTCTCCATGGGTTCTCTCCAACTGAATGAATATAGGGGTGAATTGGGCTGTTGTAAGAGGGCTCAGCAGAGAACTGGCCTGTGACTCGCATTTGAAACATGCAAAGTTACTCTGCAGGCTGAATAAATTACACTGGAATACAGGTGATAAAAATATTGCTCAGAGGAAACCCCAACTTCTGCCCCATGGTTTACAGTCCTGTCTTCCCTATGAACCAGTCAATGCACTAACCTTTAAAAATAGCTATGCACTGTGAATTTGCTGTCAAGTAACTTCAGTTTTTCCAGCTGAAAAGAATTTTAAGCTCAAACACAGCAGAGCCATTTTCAGCTGGGTTTGATTCCTTTCACCAGAAGATATTCTGATTCACAGATTGAAGAGAGAGAATTCAGGTTGTCTGCTCACAGAAGGAGTCTGCTGAGCAGGTAATCAGGGATTTAATCCTTTTTGTTTTTTTTTCTTTTTTGGTCCCCTTTTTAAATGGATCAAATTTCATACAGAGAATCATAGAGAAACAATAAACATGGGAGCCTAGAATAGCATTTTTGCAGAGACAAGTTTCAGGATAGAGTAACGCTTTAATTTTTTCCAGGCTTCCCACAGTATTGCTGGCAAGCCTTGAAAGCTGTAGAAGAGCAAGCAAACGGATTCCAAATCTCTACCATGGGCCAGACTGTATTTTGCCCTGCATGGGACTGTAAGAAGTGAGTGCAAGGGGAGAGAAACAAAGAACCTCCTCCTGTGCTGAGGCACAAACCAGCAGGGAAACATGAGCACTGTCTCATGAGAAGATGAATCATGACATCAGTTTCTCCCAAAAAGGGCTGGGAAGAATTCAGGAGTGACTGTTAGTTGTCCCTCTTTGGCAGATGCCATCAGAGCTGTTTAAACATGAGAAAACATCTTTGCAAAGGACTGCTGCATTTCACCTGCCAAATTTCTTTATAAGTCTTGAGAGGACCTCAGACAAAATGCATACTGAGACAAGTCCTTCCTCTTCCAACCTGTCTCCATCACAGGCCCCAGTCTAAGTCAGAGTATGGAAGGGATGTCTGAATCCCAGGAAATCAGAAATTTCCAGGAACAAACATATAATGTGTGAACTGACTACACAGACCAGGCTTCTGCAAGATTTTTGATGGTGGTTTTTTTTTGTTTTAGTTAGGTCTGTCTTCTTTTTTTTTTTTACAATCTTTTCCCTTTATGATCCTAGAAGCTGAGGAAATATTATTTCTAAGAGAAAAAAGCTTTGAGTATTTTAGAACACCACCATTATATGCTTGGAAAGAAGTAAAATATTCTGTCATCCTCACTATGCAAGGCACAAAATGAAGATTGGGTGGTTTGGTTTTGTCACACAACAGCTGAAGGTGAAACCAAAATGAGCTTGTTGCTTCCACATCTAACAGACTCTGGTATGCTTTTATACCTTATCATTAATTCAGTTAAACATCTATACAGTGTTGTCAAGATTTCAGATTTCAGTGTCTCTACTACTGAATTTACAAACTAACTGAAGGAATTGATACAGCCTTTCTATGAAAATATAACCTCTTCTTGACAAAACTCTGCTACTTAGCACACATGGTATATCACTGTTCATGTGAAAACAACTAAACAAAAGAAAGTGGGTCAGATTGGAGGGCAGGAATAAAAGCATCTTCCTGACTTCCTTCCTACCAAACAAATCCCTGCCTCTAAAATCTCTTTTGATTCTTCCCATTTGTTTGTTTAAACTTCTAACTTTGCTCCTAACTCAAATTGTCAAATATAGGGGATAGTTGACAGGATAAGGATAATAAAGAATAATAAGGGATAATAATTTTTTGAAGACACCTCATGCTCATGCAGCTATACCCTTTTTTAATTTTTTTTGCACAGAATTCGGCCACTGCACCTCCTCCGCAAGAAAATCTGATCAAGATGGGTATAATCAATAGAAGACTGACAAAATTTCTCCCTGCTTTTGAAAACAGCAAACCAAATTCCATGTAATTATTTATCAGTCCACTCATATGACAATAGTCTCCTTTTTAACTATGTAAGCACAAGACCCCTTTATATTCAGCAGCATTAAAAATTAACAGTAGTTTTACTACTCTGCTTTTAAACTATAAGACTCATTCCTTTAAAAATAAACACATTGGAAATTAGTTCATCAGTGTCAGATGGAGATATACACAAAATGCTCTGAACAGTAGAAATGATCCTTTTGCAACCATCAATTAAAACTTGCACTTCACTCTCTTAAATGTTATTAACATTTAAAACTGCTAAAACATCAAAACACCACAGTAACACATTTTTATCCTGCACAGTTAGTTCACAAGCTTTTGACTCTTGTTGATATATTGTGACTTTTAAAAAGTTCTTCACATGCAAAATCACAGGTGCATAGGGTACATGGTAGCCTTTAACAAAAACTTCACCAAGCAATCTTCCTCTCTCAGTTTCATCCATATATACCAAGTGTGGATGCAGCAGCATGATCATTTTTTATAGCAAAAGAAATGCCAAAATGCTTATACAATTAAAAAACCATGCAGCCTTTACAATTTTAAAGCAGGATGCATTGATGCATCCTTTACAAACAGTCAAACAAGTATTCTTGGCAAGACAGAACTGCTGACAGGTTTTAACTTAGGTTTCTAAATGAATACTCCTTTCTTTCCCTTACACTGGCCCCTGGCATGTTTTATGCTAGGATATTTAATAGACCCCATCAGGTCATAGTACACAAGGCTCAGAATTGGTTGCCTTTACTGAATAGGCTGGGAAAGCTGCCTCAACAAATCTGTTCATGCTTAAGGTCTGGTTGCTGCCAAGTGACGCGCTGGAGACGGCTGCCTTTCCATCCTCTGCTGTTAGTTTAACTGCACATTCACAACAGAAAGGACAAAAGATATACACCATGACTATGCCAAAATGAGAAGCAAGACCACTCTTAGACCCAAAATTCAACCCTGGTGGTGCAGAGCTAGTGTTTACTTTTTCTCTGGCTCAAGAGTTTTGAAATAAAAAAAGCCCAGTACTCTGGAGTCTGAGAGACTTGAGAAAGCTCAATTGTACTTAGAGATCTTCCTTTTATTAATCATAATAAATACATTTGAACAATAAATACATGTGATCAGAGGGGAAAAAAAGGAAAGACACAAAATAACAATAGATGCAAGGTTGACAGTGGGGCAAAACTGATGAAATTGCTGGAGGATTCTGTCCTTATATAAAGACCCTGTCATGTTGCCAAGGTCAGCTGGAGCTTGGGTTATATGTTGCCTGAGGCTACTCTACCTTGTTTTTCATTCAGGGATCATTGTTCTTTGGTTGTTTATGTGGATTTTATTCCACCCTTTTCTTCATACTGTCTTCCCTTTTCAGTTTGCAATCCCTGAGGCACACACCAGAAGCCCATCCTGGTTGTGCACTGAGAAATCCAGACTACTCTAATGGGAAAGAGCAATATTAAGTGCAACAGTTTTCCTCTTTAAAAGGGAGAGACACAGAGAGAAGGTATTTAACAAATTCTTTGCAAAAAGTGAAAAATTCACTAATTACTTTTAAGGACAGTTCATGTGTCTAAGCAGTGAGGGGATGCCATCTAAATATCCTTATCACCGTAAACAAAGTAGTTAAACAATACACAGTTTTCCCTGTATTTTAATGACATTTAATGCATTACATGTATCAGTACCATTTATCAGTACTTAAGAGATTCATCAGATGGAAAAACATAAAGGAGAAATTATGTAGGAGAGGAAAAGGAAGGGAAGAAAGAAAGGCAGATAACACAGTGTACAGTACTATATCATACACATAGAAGAATAATTGAGATTTTTGAATGGAGGTTTTAGGTAAGATTTTAGGGGGAAAAGTTGTATAACATGGGGCAGGGAAAGACTGAGAGACCAGAATCTCCTATCACGGGTACTACAGTTATCTTTTGAATCAGTTCATTTAAAACCATTGAATGGTATTCCAGAGCTTTCTTATTCCTTCCTTTAAGGTCAGTATCTGTAGAGAAAACTTTATAGGAAATACATTCAGCTTTCACAGGAAAAATTTTATCAAAGGACAGAATCAAACCCTACCATTAGGAATGCCAGCTCTGCTGACTGAAGTGGGAGTTGGATTTGCTTATATCAAAGCTGACTTTGGCAAAGGTAGTCCCAAAGAGCCATGTAATAGGCTTCCTTATCCTTTCCTCTCTGTGGGATTTGAGATGATTTTAGTATCTCTTACATGCCCCTGAATGCCAGATACAGAACTAATTAAATATTTTGCATACTTTGGGATTCAAATTGTTAATCTATTGCACAAGAAAGGGGCAAAAGAGTTTAATCTAAAAAGAATAACAATTAGTGTCATTATTTTTTGCGTAAGGTTTGTTTCAGATATATTTCTGTATTTTAGGGACATTTCTTTTTTTTCTCTGTTCCCAAGGTTATTACATTCTCTAGGACAATGAGAATTTGCTGATGAAATAAGCAATGTATACATCTTTAGGATAAAACTACTGCATACATTTGGAGGACAGTATGCATAGAAGGAATCACTGTAAAAATCTAAATAATCTGTTATTTAGACATGAAAGATAACCACCACTGTAAGCTTAAGGAGCCTAGATTTTTAAAAGATTGCTTGACAATTGAAATCAGGTGGGATCAGCTCAAAGTTCCTCAAGTACTTAATAAGAAACAACTAAAAAATTATCTACTCTGCCTAAATTGTACACTTTCCATTATATATATATATTTTAAACCTATTTTTATATTGCAATAAAGTTTTTATAGCAGTATAAGTACACAGCCCAGCCCTTGGTGATGGCTCTTGTGTTGTATAACATAGCTTAGTGAAAAGGAAACACCTGGCAATTTTTTATCAGCAGAAGGAACTTTTTTCTTTCAGAAAAAAAAAAAAGCCTAACTTATTCTGTGTCCACACGGAAAGTTCATTTACTTTCACACAAAAAAAAAAACCACCAAAAACAAACAGTAAAGCTTTCAAAAGCACTTTCCAAATAGTGAAGCTCGTCAGAAATGGTTTTATGTCCCTTGTATGGGATTTACAAAATTCTTTGAGTGAACAGCATTAATCAAGGTCACGATTTGATTCAAGATCTGTCCCTACACCATGTCAGTTATACAGCTTTGGGAAAAGATCTTTAAACCTCTGTAGAAAAGACTACATGGAAATAGCTGATAAACTGGTATTGATTTTCACATATCACCCTTGTCAAAAGGATTTATTGATGTGTCAATGCATGTTGTGGCAAGGATCATAGCAGGATAGCTTTAAAGGATTTATGGTGAATCTATAGGCTTTAATACACTCTGTGGTAAATAACTAACAAGTACTGTGTATATTGATTCTTGTGATGTGGTCAATGGAATCTTTAGCCCACTAATTGTTAGTATTGACAAAAGGTTCATGATCTAAATGAGCAACAGAACATCACTCCTAACCAGCATTGCTCCAAACATGATTTCTTCACCATTTACCCCCTCAGGAACAATGCTTAAACACAGAAGTATTCATCAGGAGTCTGCCTTACTAACTTTAGTCAGATCCTGCTTAGTTTTTAGATTCCTGTTCTCCACCCTGCAGTGGTTCCATGTACATTTAAGCATCTTTAACTCATTTGAAAAGTCAAAGGACAGTTAACTGTAGCTACAACTTTCACCTGAATTATTCCCCATTAGGACTTCTAAGTGGGCATCTTACTCCAAGTTCAGACACTTGCCTGTTACTACTAGTGGTTTATTATTTTCAGCATTTTAAAAATTTGGTATTTAAATACATGTGGCTACATAGATGAGACTCCGATTTGATGTCTGCAAAGAATTTTGTGAGAAAAGAATTATTTGGGGGTTTGTATAGGTGTGTGCTCATTCTTGGCAGTTTAATGTCTCAGCACAAATCTTTAATTTTATTATCTACAAACAAAGACATAAACAATTAAATAGTTGTAAAAAGATTTATCAGATTTACTGCTAGTGTAAAATCAATACCCAGAACTAATATAACTGGTTAATTAATTACCAGTTAAACAATAAATAAAATTTCCATTTATAATTATGCAGAACCGGGTAAACACAGCATGTGTACATAGAGCATTATCGATTCATTCCATTAGCCTTGTGTTTTACCCTGAGTAATAAATACAGTTTACAGTATTTTTGAATGTCTATCAGATACCTCAGAGACCCACTAGCCTGTCTCTCAGTATCTCAAACACATGAAAAAAAAAATACAGTCATAAAAACCCCAACACCCCAAGACAAAACAAAGAAAAACAAGCAAGCAAGCCCTGAAGCTTGTTTTCTAAAGACCAGAAAACTGGTCTTCAGTACCTCTTTCTCCTCAACAGCTTGGAAAAAATATAACATTAATTTTATCAGAGTTGGATTAATTTATGCCTAAAACAGAAGAATAAATTAAAAACTGAAGATCCCTAAGAACAAAAGCAGGGGTTTTTGTTTTACATATTTATCCAAACCAGTCTCTAGGAAGGCACCTAGAGATGGATTTCAACCTTAAGTTTAAATACTGATAGATCATATAGAAATTTAACATTACCTTCTTTGTTTGGCTTTTTTTTTTTTACTGTTTATTTGAAGCTTTAATTGCCTTCGTGTCTTTCTACAGCAATGTTTGCGAGCACGTTTAAAAAGTGTTTTTGCCTGGGCACTGTAGATTATTATTGCCTTAAGTTTGCTTTGCTTTCCTAAAAGGGCAATTTGTGGCTTGTGGTGAACAAGCTTGTGGTGGGGACAGTAGTAGAACAGACGGTCTTGGTGTCTAGCCTACTTTAAAGAGGGTTGGCTTGAGATGGCACTTCCCTTCACATCAGTTCTATACAAGCCAGTCATCAGCTTAATAAATACAGAAAAAACCAACAACTTCCTAAGTAAATATTCACCAGTTCAAAGCATGGAGCCTATCTGATACTTGTACATACATCAAATGTGTGGTCAGAGAAACTGTTTCTAGCACATATCAACAAATGCTAAATAAAGTAATTTTTAGCTAAATTCTCTAGAATCAAATCTATAAATGTATTTAGTCCTTGTGCTCTCTTGAGAACCTGAGCCAGTCTGTGTTACTGAACTCCCTCTGAGCTTTTATTCCCAATAACTTTCAGGTAAAACGATGTGATTGCAAACACAATTTACTGAAGCCACAACAAGTCAAGGAAAATGTACTCAAACAATTTGTCTTGACTCAATTACAAACCTTAATAAACTTTCTGATCCTGATTAATAACACTGAGGTATGTGTTTAACTTTTTGCATATATGCCTAAATCCCATTTACTTTGGCAGTTCTTAATAGCTCTGCTGTACTAGGATCCTTTCCTCAAAAAAACCTTCATTATAGGCTAGCTACTGGCCTCATTTCTTATCCTTCTAAATTCTTACCATTATATTATAAAATTATCTTTCTGCCACATTCAGGTCATGTGTCTTAGAAGCAGTGGATATGAATATAACACACAGCCTGAATATCTTATACCTAGGGTAACAACATCAGCAGAAGGGCAGCAAAGGAAGTTCTTAAATCTTTTCAGCATCCCTTAAACCAGGGTCTTATTTCAGAAACAAAAAGATGCCTTTTCAATCACACACACACTAACCTACCAATCACTGATTTATATCTGAATAAATAAATTTTAACCTGTCCAGTCCAACTGTATTATTTAATTCATATAATGGATGAGAACTTCATTAAGATCCAGAACTCCTTCTTACATCATAATACATGAGTAAAATAGGAAGTTATTAATAAAGTATACTGTGAAGGGTAATACAACTAAAGGGTTTTGTGGGGTTAGAAGGCTGACTAATTATTGGTATTGTTCTTTACAATCTCGTGATGAGATTGATAATAAAATACCACATGGGACCTCACCATCTACCACTCAATTCCATATTTAGCTGGCAATTTAGCTTCATCTGAATATCATTTTCAGCCTCTCCTTAGACAGCCAAATGTTACAACTACACAGTATAGGCACCCACTGCAGGCAGTATTGTGTATCCTATGCAAGAAGCAGGAAAGGCAATACAGAGCAAGGAGATAAGCATCCTGCATCTAAGGTGTGGCATTCAGGCATGTAAAATGCAGTAAAAAACCCACCAGTTCTTATAAGCTACTTGACAGGCAGAAGAGTAGCTGGAGAAGTCAGAATGATATATGACCTCTTGCTGAGACTTCTGCAATTATATCATAGTTATGTACAGTGCCCTACAAAAACACCACATTTTTTTAAAAGCATAAACTAAATAAAAAGTTGCAATAAATGATGCTTAAAAGCAATGCAAAAGAAAATGTTCTAATTAAGAAAGACTGGGAGGCTCTTTGACACCTGGATTCTCAGTTAATTGTGATATTTTACTCTTCAAAGAAGTAATTTTCTTCTTTGTTCCATTCCACCAGAGCGGCATTCAGTCCTATTGCAGAATACCAACAGGGTGGCTAAAAGGTTAGTAATATAATGCTGATCAAGGGCAGCCAGGTTTGGAAAATAGGTTTAAACCTCACAGGTAGCTAATATGCCTGCTTCACTCCAGGCGAGAGCCACCAGAGCCAAAGGCAACCTCAGAAGGATGGGTTTATCCATCCCTATCTTACAATTCTCCAATTTCATTAATCTTCAGTAAATTTTAATATGCACAGTTGTAGAATATTTTTAAGAATGGGAAAGGTATTGAATCGAGAATATAAAATATATTTGGCAATGATGCATATGGTGTTTGCTGGGGACATTGCCCTGGCTGATGAGAGAGAAGGCAATGAAGCTCCACCATGAGATATTTTATGTTTTCAGTAACTATCAGTACTGTCACTAAAAGCTGATGTGCAAGTGTCTCCTGTGTCAAATTATTACTACCCATTTTGGTAAATGACAAGTTATCAGGATAAATCTTTCTTCCAGACTCCTTCTGGGTATTTAAACATAGCACATTTCCTTGTTTCAAGCTAAATCTGTGGGCATAAGCACTAAAACTGAAGTTTACCAAATTTATGGCAAGACTGCCTTTCTTCTTTTGAAGAAACCAAACACCTTTTTATGGTTTGAGTACACTTTCTCTCTTTTCTTTTTCTTTTTATATAGAGATGATTTGATCCTTTTTACACCACATCAGGTCACAGAATGAAAACAGGACTTCAGAAGAAACAGGTAAATCCACCCACTTTCAAAGTGATTGTAATTTGCAGCAATAAATAGGATTCTACCTAAATATGATTTGTTTCTCCTGCAAATCAGCCCAAAATTATAAATTGGTCTCTTCAAACTACACTGTGTGATGAAGTGTAAACCACTTTTAGCTGGCACAACCTGGGCTCAGCTTCAGGCTAGTTTCTTTGGGCAGGACTGCGAGCTCTTTCTTAGGTCTCATAGATGACAAACAGTAAATTTCCCAAAGAATCCCAAAACCTGAGTGTTTTTCCTTGGGAATGCTGTCTCCACTGGACAGAAAGGCTTTTCCTCTACATAACCAGAGACCTTCACTCTTCATCCACTCCTATTCTTACCTGGGAGAAAACGGATAATGTAAGATTTACCTCCTCCCCCTTTACCACCCCTGCTGATGATAAATATCTGCTTTTAAACATTCCCAAGTTACAATTTCAAGCGTCAATTTCTTTTTTCACATTTTTAACAATTTTTAACTGTAACCTGTAATGCATTCATAATTAGAGGTGCCCTTAAAGATACGTGTGAAATTCAACCTTGCAATTAATCTTACTCCAGCCACTGGAACACACTGCCCTGAGGTGGCTGGCAAGAGCTGTAAGGCTGGTCCCAGCAGCACTCTCACTCCTGCTTTCTATAGTGGCCATGCTGGGGGAGAGACGAGCCAAAGGAAGGAATTTCTATTCAAGCCTGACTGTTCTCAGTGTCTTGGTTACATTCTTCTGTGTCATCCTCCTACGTTCCAGCTAACAGCACATAGAAGACAAGCTGCATCCTGGAAAGAGACCCCATTTGTTTCACTGCCAGCCATGCAAAAAGCTCCTCAGGCAAGCCCTCTGTGTAAACACCGAGGCAGACACCTCAGTTACCTGCTCAGGCTCCTCAAAACCTCCTGAAACTGATAATTTCACACGCAGAGTTTGGTCACATGTTTGCTGTGCAAGTACAGCAGAGAGACTCCAGACAAAGGCACAGCTCTAGGCAGCATTACAACACAGAAAAGCTGCAAACTAAGCTACCAAAGGTACTCGGAGGCCACAGAAAACCCCCAGAAGGGCTTAAAAGTAGTGGAAAGCCGTTAATCCCCATAACCTCTGGGATGCCAAGTTCTGTACCATTCTTCCTTAGCTACCCAAGCAGATTGCAATGTTTATTTTTCTTGAAGTACGTTTCCAACTGTTTTCAACTTGAAAATATTTTCCAAAACCCTCCGGCCTTGCCAGGAGCAAACGTTTTGGTGCCTGTCAGGATTGGGGCTCAGTGCTCAGCTCCTCTCACTTTCTGGTGCTTCCCCCGTGAAGTGGGGAGTTACTGCTTCTTCCCAGCCCTGTTAACCTTGTTTATTGAGATAGAAAACTTGTTGGGAGAGGAACTGTCTCTCACCATATGTATGTAGACTACTCTGAACAATAAGGCCTTTGCCTCTCCAGGCACTATCAGCATTTAAGTAAGAAAGCCAAGTGATGATAATTCTTAGAAAAAAAATTCAGGGAAAATAACCTAAAAATCACCAGAATTGACATAAAACTCTCCAGCAGATGGGGGCCTAGCACTCCCTGAGGGCCCTGCTTATGTGAAGACCAGTTACTTGTAAACATTTATAAATTCTGGCAAATATGTACAGACTTCCTCAGAAGTAATTACATTCCCCTCCTCTTGCATCAGAGGCAGCTGGTGCTGTCTGAAATATACCCCACCTTTACGTCATATCTACACACACATATATGTCTGTAAAATGAGTTCTTGTCTCTGCTGATGTGTTGAGGGAAAGGAAAAACTCCCATGAAAAGGTATTTCTAAGAATCATTATTTTTGACGGAAGTATTGCCTGTGCAAGACACGTAAAGCAAGCATTGCCGTTGGCTCACTCAAATTACTTTAGATCTCCCAGCCAAGGTAAGTCACACTGTTCATTTACTGGTAGGGGCACCTTAGCCTGAAGTTTGCCTGACAAAATAATGAAAATCTGTTTTCCAAAATACAAAATGACAAGCTATAATGTCTCACTCAAGTGTTTCAAGTCATAAGTCATTTATATTTATAGAATATATTGGCTGCTGAGTATTGTAATAAAGTAACAAAAGTCAGATTCGAATTAACAAGCTGCAATAAAATCAAATAGTAAATATAACCCTGTCATGGTGAAAAACAGAAATATTTTAGGAAGAGAATGATTAAAACTATCTTTATTGATAGCAATAATCACTAAATAAAATCAGTCCTCTAAGCCCCATATACTAGCAAAAAAGGACACCCAACAGGATCACAGTTACAATACACAAAAGCCAAAGAAATCTAACTGGAATGAGACACCCAGTTCCTATCTGCTGCTCTGAATGGCTCCTGCTCTGACAGAAACCTGTGGCAATGAGGTTTTCATTAGGGAACAGGCACTGAAAAGCCACCTGAATAAATATGGTTTACCTGTAATGGCATATTTCTAGAGAATACAGATACAGAAGACACACTGAATACAGATTGTGCACAAAAGTCACCACATGATTTGAGACAAAACCTCTGTCTTCGTGTATTTGGGAAAATATCTAATAAAGGCAGCGAATAAAAGCAGCCAAGTATTTACCTTCCACTGCCTGTCTGTCTGCAGCCTTCGAATCCCTGTCCCATGGCACCCAGTAAAGCCCTCTGCAGTTTGCACGGCTGCATCATTGAAGCTGGACTGGTTAGACTGCAGAGCTGCTGCCAGGGATGGAGCACCTCCTGATCAAACACATCAAAGGTTCAGCCCTTTCTGGCACTGCTAAAAACAAACTTTCCAGCACCCTTCTCCAATTTGGTACGTTCACCAGCCCCACTCCTGCAGGTGTGCTGTCAGCACAGCAAAAAACGATCCACCAGAACAGCAAGTTGTTATTTCCATGTTTGAATTCCAGTCCTCTAGTGCACTGGAGGCTGATGACGGTTTCCCAAAGCATCAACTGTGATCTGAAGAGAAGCACCTTGATTAGAGAGGCACTGAAGAGCAGCTACAGGAGTCCTACAGAGTCTGTTTCCTCTTTTCCCACCAAGATTAAGAGGAAACTCACTTGGTGCTTCTAAAGCAGAGTTTTCTTAATTATGTTGCCTGATCACTTTAAAGCACTATTTGCACACAAACATTGTACAAGTTAACTGCATGAGAACAAATTAACTGATAAGGGTGGCTATGTAGGTGGTTTGAATCCCTTTCAAGACAGAAGTTATTTACACCTGTTTTGAAACATTAAATCTGAGGCCGTGCTGTATACTCATCTCATGTTTGCATCTAACATGGGTAGTCCAGATTTCAGGCTTTGCATGAAACTTGGCTGCACTGCAGACTGCTCAGAGAACAGCCACTCTGTCCCAGAGTGAGAACAGCTCCCTCAAAGCCAGGGAGAAGACCTAGTGTTGCCCTGGTTTGGGTCCAGATCAGTCACCTCTCTAAGGTGAGACTTCCTTAGCGAAAAGTAGCCAATGAAGACATAAATAAACTGCGTTAAATTTGAATGCAACTCTTGGGTGTTACTTAACCTGCCAAGGTAATGAGCTGACAGAGAGGAAAGGCAGCAGGGAGGAGTGAGGAAAGGGAGGTGAACAACCAGTACCCCGAGGTACTGTTGGTACTGGGGGCTGTTGCTTTCCTGGAAAAGATGCAGTACATGAAAAATTGAGGTAAGAGTGGCAAGAAAAGGTCTGAGGGGGAGCACAGGTAGGAAGATGGTATAAAAAGCAAGGGAACAGCGATGAAGGCAGGAGTAGTCAGAGAAGGGAAGATTGCCAGGAATCACGCTGATTACTTATTTTTAAGCAGTCTATAGTTCACAGTTAACAGGCTGAGTTTGTACAGACAGGTAGTGATGGCTATTGGAAAGTTTGTACTCCAGCTTTACAGAAAACAGAATCCTTGCATGGATTCATGTATAACTTATATGATTTCTTTTCTGTGTAACAGTTCTCTCCTGCATGCTTTCATATTAAATCTATTTCTTCCAGTGCAGGTGATTCTTGGAGGGTTTTTTTTGGGCTACAAATACGGGGTCCAGAGAACCACTCTCTCTTCCTTCTCCCCACCTTTGCTCTTATTCCAAACCAAGCCAGTGTAAGGGATTTTACAAAATGAGGCAATTATAAAGAGGTCAATATCACACTAAATTTGTATTCTAAGGAATTTTAGGAGAGGTATACAAGAGTATTGTTCACCTTAGCTTGTTCTATTTAGGAAGGCTTAGAATAGCATTTCAAATGACATGTCTACTGCAATAAAACACTAGAGGGCTTGGATGCCATCTCATACTTCAGTAGAACAGTAAATACAAAGAGCCCTACTATAGGAATATGAATATTCACTAGTAACAGAGAGAGGTGAATTGTTATGCAAGTGGCAATATCCACCGCATACACTGAAATTCCTCTTGCTTCACTCTAATGCACAATGTTCCTCTGCTTTCAGATAGATGTATCTGAATACACTTTGTGTTGTTAGCATTTTTATAAAATCTGACATTAACTGATTTAGTTTAGAAAAACCCAAAAGAACTGAATACCACATTATTTATAACATTATTACATTAATCAGCTTGTTATAAACAGCTAAGAGAAGACTGTTTTTTATACAAGCTGAAATACTTTCTCTGCAGAAAGTAATAGATGAGTTAAATACAAATAGGAAAGTTTAGTGAGGTGTAAAGTCTCATATTTGAACTTCAAAAGTGATGTAATTTTAGTCTGACTTAACACTATCTTAAGTCTGATTGTTTGAAAGCCTCAATCATAATATTTGTTAAAGTATCTTATAGTATTAAAGATCAGAACATGGTGTTAGAAAGTCTCTGAAACACATCTAAAGGAGGTCCAAGGTCCATATCCATCTTCGGCTTTGATACTCAGCATTGCTATTACCAAGCCTACAGGAAGAATTTCAATAAAATATCAGTAAAACCCTCCACTAGTAGATCTGCTGGAAAAGTGTCCACAAAAAGACGTTACTTCATCACTTGGACATAGTAGGAAAGCCAAGTTTGAATTCAGCCTACAATCAGTGGATGGACTTCGCAAACAAATAAACCACGGAGAATAGGCTAATGGAAGAGAATAATCTGGCCAGAGGAAGTAGTAGAGGAAAAAAACCCCAACCCATTACTAAAATGCATTATATTATTAACTGTTGCCTCATAGTATGACAAGGCAAATAAGGAATAATTTAACTGAAGCATTTATCCATTTCTCCTGCTTGCAACTGTCTGCAAATAGGTTCCTATTATTATTATTACTATTACTCTTCAGAGTTGCTCAGTGAACAGTGTATTGAACACAGCATATAATGTTTGCAACTGTTCACAGAGCATATTCCTTAGATAATTCGTTAGATGCAGTTCAACATTTGCACTGTAGAATCATCTGGGAAAAGCACAGAATAAAGTTTATGTTCCCTGACTAGCTAATGTAAACTTATAAACAATTTTTGCCTGCAACACATTGCAAAAATATTTTGCTTAATTTAATATTGGCTCTATCTTCAACAATACACTTTTACAAACCTTCACAATGTCTACAGTTGAAAAAAAAGCCTATAGGCATTGTGGAGGACTTTAGTCTCTTTACATTTAAATTGGCAATAAAAATAAGCCCCAAGAATAGGCTTCAAGTGTCTTTTTGTTGTGTTAGGAAGCAGCAAGGAAAAACACTTGCATAAGTGCATCGAGCCCCGAAAGCCACTTATGTGCCATGTTCTGCACATGGTAGCAAAGCATTCAGAAGTGAGGCAGATAATATTCTACAGAGATGCATTAGAATAGTTCTCAATTTAAATTTCTCAAGACCTCCATTACAGCAATAAAGCTCACCCCAGTAATTTTACCCTTCTGAATAGGCTGAACATTAACTAAATCAGAATCAAACCACTGTGTGAAGCTTAGAAAATAAAAAAATAGCAAAATCAGAGCTCCTATGAAGGAACAACTTCCAATAACAAATATAACTTTTCTGTTTTTCTTTCCCAAAACTAAGACTCAAATACAGGGAAAATTAATGGTTGAGGTTTAATTAATTACTGTCCTTTTCACCTGTTTCTTCCACAATCCCTGACATCAACCCTTTTGGATCACAACCATACCTGTTCTACGGATATGTATACGCTTTTAAGACTTTTGGATGAAAGTCATTATACTCTGGGAAACAAAGGTCCTGTCCTATAAGGTATCATGACCCAGATCTACTAAATTGTTTAGATGCTTATAGGAAAATTCAGGCAACAGAATTTTAAAGTGTTGTTCTCAAAATACTCCTGAACTCCTCATTTACCTTTTGTAATATTTATATCAACCAAGCTTTCTGATGTAGTCATCTACTTTTCTAAATTCCTTGTAGTTTGAGAGAAAGAGATGCTCTGAAGCTGCAATTCATTGGGTCTATTTTAAGTGTCCACATTGGAAGGAGACAAGTTGTTTTCTATGCAAATATGTTTCTCTCCACTGATCATACATGGAATCTAGAAATGTGACTCAGAGGTGACCATCCACATTTGGTTGGGTGAATCCCACCCCTCATGTTTGCGGAAGTCTCCTCTTCTGCACATAATCAGAACTGTGGCCAGTGTTTTGGGAGCAGGGTTGGATCCCAGATTTCCCTACTTCCAGGTGAGTGACCTATTCCCTAACCTGTGGTCTAGAGTCTCATGTCCAACCCCATCCTTCCTACTAAGTATAGATGTAGCTCTCTGGGCCCATTTGCTCACTGTAAGAAAAAGAGCTGAGGAATATCTTCATCACCAGCACCTCAAGCAAGGAAGTAATTTTGGGCCAGAAAGGGATAAATGGCTGCTCCAGGAAGCATTTGAGCCAAGAGCCCCAATGAAATAAATGTTTGCCTGCAGACCAAAAGAATACTCCTGGCCTTCCTCCTGTCTTAATAAAGTGACTAGGGTTGGAGGTTCCCCACACAGTGTCCTGACTACTGTAAATCCTGTTGTGACAGTGTGGTTAAGCAGCTCAGCTGAGCCTGTCCGACAGCACCTTGTGCCAAAATGAGCAGCCTTTCAGCCTCTTTCCCTTTCTCTTGTGGCTCTGCAGGCCTTCCACCTCCTACGTTTGGGTTCATCTGACTCCTCTATTGGCCAGGTCAGATCACTCAACTGACAAAACACTGCAGGGATTTGTTGGTTTGCTGTGGCAGCTTTCTGTTTCTTTAGTAAGGCAAAACAATTCATGTTGGGATTCGACACATGCTATTGCAACTACAAGAGCAGGCACAGCTGGAGGGAGACAACCTTGACTAGAACCAGAAGCTTATGAGGCCATTGACGAAACAGGCCAGCCAGCAGCAGACCTCAGTCGTTCAGCCCTCCCTCATTCCTTCACAGTGCTCCCCAGTCTGCACTCAGATCCCTCTCTCCCCACTTGTGCTGCAGAGACACTGCCCAGTCATTGCAGCCAGCTGAGCTGTTTGTTCACTTTCTAACCCATTTCCGTGAATTGATTCCAGTTAAAACTAAAAACCGTCCTTTTCATAAGAGGCAATGGTTTCTCAGAGAGGGATTAGAGAGCAAACACAGAGTTAAACGGGCATAACCTTCAGCTGGGGCTAAGGAGTGATCCATTTGCTCTGGATCCGCAACTGCAGTCCCAAGTGGGACACAAGAAAAATAGGCATCCCTGTACTTCCCTGCTGGCTGTCTTCCTTCCACAAGGAAGAAGGAGTGATGGAGATATTCACTGCTATGTAGGACTGAGCTCAAAATAATATTACCTAGCCTGACCAATTTTGGCATATTTTTCCATCTTTAACACTAGAAACCACAAGATATCCTCCAACAATTAAATACAGTCAGCATGGGAAATTACATATTTCTTGGCAGAGCAAGTACCCTGGAAAGTTACACTGAATTTTATTTCACAGACACATGGCATCCATACACTTGTTAAAATTCAACTAAACTATAACTAGCTCTTACATTAGCATGTAGGAGCAGACTTAAATTCACAGGAAAGCGTCCCTAAACAGAAAATAATATTATGTGCTGTTTCAAATGTTTTAAAATCTGGTTGAATTAAAAAAACTGTGCTGACAGTTATAAATATCTATTATGTCATAATTCTGAAATGGGCAGAGTTAGGCAGCTTTGAATGAAACATGGTCACCTCAGCTTTCTTGGACGATCTATTTTAGATTATTACAGACTACTAACACCCTGCTCTACTGGGTGGTTTTTTAACAGAAAAACATATTGTTAGCCATATTTATTAAACAGTGTATACATATACAAATATATACATACATGCAGATGTGTATATATATATTGCTTAATCAAAATCTGAAAATTTAACTCTCTGGACTGAAATATTTTAAGTTGTACCAACTGTAAAGCATCTATTTTCTGGATGACAAACATTTGATGCATGAAATAACATCAGATACACAATTATTAGGAAACAGTTTTGGAAGTTTTCTCAAATAGAGACTAATTTTGATTTAGATACAAACAACCATAGTAACTTTTATCCTGTGCTTTGAAATATTTTTAAAACTACATTGTTAGCTACAATTGCTGATATAATGCTCTGAGTACACCAAGTTTCTCATCTTCCACTTAAGACTGAAATAGTTTCCAACTGGAAAACCTTCTGTGTGATACTACCTTTTGTTTCTTAAATGGTGTGGTAAAACCAACACAACTTTTTTTTTCTTTTTTTATAAATTTGTAGCTGATGTGAGATTTCTTTGGAGACCTGGGAAATTCCAGGGAATCTATAGTTTTGGCAGGTCTCTGGCTACCACAGGAAAACCTGAACAGATTTATAATGTAAAATTTTGCACATTTTCTCTGGCAGTGAACAGAGTGTTTAAGCAGTCTCTATCACCACAGAATCCATGAAAATAAACATGAAAAACAATTAATGGAAGCTCCTTAAAAAAAAAAAAAAGGAAAAATGTAAATCCGAAATATCTTTGCATTGACACAAAAAATATCAAATTAGCCTTCTGTTTTCCCCGGTTGCCTTATCTGAAATCTTTCCCTGATCTGGGAAAGTTACACAAATGCTTTTTCTAGCATAAGGAAAGAAAGGGATGGTGGGCAACAGGGATAAGCCCAAAGAAGAAAAAGTCACCATCTTCAGTGACAGAAGCAGCTTAAGCCTGTAACAGTGTTTCTTGGGAACTGCAGCTTCTCCCTGCTCCTTGAGCTTCACAGGCACTAATTTTGTACTCTGTGAGTCACAGAGATGAAAAGTGTGGGCACTGCTCTGTAGCAAAGAGCATACAGTGGAGCCAGGATTTTATTCCTCCTAGGAATTAAACAGGGAGGGGGGAGGAGGAGTCTCCCAAAATTGGAATTTGAAAAGACACAGGCTGTTCATACAGAGGGAAAGAAAGGTGAGAACTAGCACACAAATTACAGTCAGAAGCTTGCAGATTTAAATCTGTGTGTAAGTGAAGGTGCAAACTATTGCAGTTTTTCTGACTTGGCTTAGAAAAGTGAGTTGATGGATGAAGAATCATAACTGAAAAGACAACAAAAAGATATAAACACGCAAAAACAACAACAACAAAAAATTACAGAAAACCAGAGTGGGAGCAGTCAAGAGGAGGAAAAGCAGGGAGAGGAGGTGACTTGGGGGTGGTGCTAGAAATAAGTTAGATGAAGCTAATATAATAGCAACAACTGCTCTCATGGATCCTTTCTCAGAAATCATTTGCCAAAATAAACAACTGAAGATCATTTCTGGGGATTAAAAAAAAAAAAAAAAAGGAAATGGGGATGTTAGTTCTCTATCTCACACATTTGAAGAAGAAATAGAATGACCAGCAGAGGAGGCCACTTCCTTTAAGAAAGAAATACATGTAGAAAGGAAGAACATCATCCCTAGGTCAAGGAAAGTAACCTCCCCAAATCAGGTGAAAGGAGCTCCTTCCTAGAAATACTTGTTGGTGAGCTCAAACACTTATGGTCATGTAAAGAAATCAGGCAATATAAACCAGGACACAACTATCACAAAGATACAAGCTATTTTTGCAGAACCTTGCCTACAGTCAAAATAGGTTGTAGTATTTCCTTGAAATATCTTTATTTCCAGTGATTCTCTACCACCTTCCTAAAGGTAGAAATAGCCTCCTTCAAACTTGCTTAGTCCAATGTTCAGGCTGCAGCCAATGCTAGTTGTGTCCAGTAGGCACCTGGGGGATACCTGTGATTCCCTGAACAGCCATCCTTAAACAAGGGAATTGTATGGGTAATTGCCTGTATCACAAACAGTTGCTCTGAAATAGCATAGTATTTTAGAAATGAACTGAATTCTTGTTTAGCCACCCTTAAGGTAAATAACGAAATAATCCAGGCTCTTCATTTTTGAGATAAAGTTGGCCAAACATTCTGAAACTCTGTAGCAAACAAAAACTTAAAAATAGGGTATTTCCTTAGCAGGACTGCTTTATAATACTGATGAATTGATATTTGTTAGACAAAAATAGCCTTTGTGTGTGAAAGAGCAAGAGAGCAACTGATTTCTCCCCCAACAACCCCCCCCCTTTGTTATCCACTTCTAGATCTACAGCCACTGCAAGCACAACATCTCCTGTCCCTCCTATACCTTCCTGACTCCATACAGGATATCCAGTCCAAGGCAGCCTGCTTTCCTAAAACAATCTGTTTTAACATTCTTGTAATT
The DNA here is from genome assembly GCF_025592945.1 of Manacus candei. Lineage (NCBI taxonomy): Eukaryota > Metazoa > Chordata > Aves > Passeriformes > Pipridae > Manacus > Manacus candei. The sequence goes on along the minus strand of NW_026138096.1, from coordinate 141,008 downwards.
CTTTTATCTACCTATAAAACGCCTTTCTGCAAACAATGTGCTTTCCCAAGACAGGAACACTGATATACACCATGGTAGCTCTTTGGTACCAAAAAAAGACAGGTACAGAAACCTAAATTTAAGCAAATACCAAACTATGGAAGTGAGGCTGATAAGAAGAGTCTAGAGATGCCTACATAAACCCTAAAATTTAGTTTTTCTCATGATCTGATTCACGTATATGAGAAGTCTCCATTCCCTACTGACAAAACAGGAAACTATAGTCCCAAATTTGGTGCCTAAAATTAGGCAGTATGAGCACCCTTGTAGCCATCAAGCCTCTACACTGTTATTCTTCCAACCAGTTTAAAATGTTCATCTCTTGCAGACTTTTCTGTTTACTCAGGACCACCTTGCCAGCTCTCTTATTAACCTAGAGAAGTTTTGCCAGCTGCATCGAGCATGGTCGTTGCCATCTTCAGCAGGGCCTTGCAGGGCAGGCTTATGCAAGTACCAAGACCAGCATCCACACTGAGATAAACTGCAACTAATCACTTAGTGCTTGCAGATGGATTATGAGAATTAAATAGTTAAGGCTTTCACAGCATTTTCAACATATCTATGGCACTACAGCACTGCACAGAATGTCACAGAAATGCCTTTTCCAATAAAAAGCAATCATGCTGCATGTTTACAAGAAGTCCCCACAAGGCATTCCTCTCATCTTCCTACTTTAATGTATTCAGCATCTTCAGTAACACTGCAAGGCAACACCTCCTTTCTGGATTAAAAGAAAGAAAGCCACGAGGAAAAAGCTGTTTTAGACATCTGCAATCCTACCTACTGCCTTGAACAGTTCTTTCTATGTAAGGTGAGGTGTGCTGCACATGGCTGATGAGCAGCCATTTGTAGACAACCTAAAATATGTAACAGAATCAGATGCTTTTTGCCTTGTTCCTATATATTTCAGTAGAACAAATGCAAGAAAACAGCATCACTCAAGGTACAGAATCACAGCATCACAGAATGGTTAAGGTTGGAAAGGACCATGATGGGTCATCTGGTTCAACCTCCCTGCTCAAGCAGCATCATCCTAGAGCACATTGCCCAGGATTGCATCCAGATGGTTCTTGAATATCTCCAGTGAGAGAAACTCCACAACCTCTCTGGGCAACCTGTTCCAGTGCTCGGTTACCTGCGTAGTAAAGAAGTTTTTCCTCATATTCAGGTGGAAATTTTTGTGCATCAGTTTCTGCCCATTGCCTCTTGCCCTACTGCTTGGCACACTGAGAAGCCTCTTGACGCCCTCTCTTCAGATACTTAGTTGATTATTCTCTCCATCTGCTTGAAAAGAGGTTTAGATAGGTTACCTAAGTAAGCTCTGGGAGTCTATCAAAAATACAAAGTCTTAAAATTGCTATCCATTAACCTTGGGGACAGAACAATTAAGAGTGTTGGAAGGAGGAAGAATAGAGATTCTGCTTTTCTAGTTTGCATAACTTGTGAAAATACTTCTTAATGTCACGTCATTCTGCACAGGTAGATACAAAAACATTTGTAAAAATAATCCTTTGTATTAATATACTAAAAACATATCAACCAGACAATATAAATCATGCCTAGGAAACATCCTTCTGTCAAAAAAAAAAAATACAGTTTATTCTGACAGTTTCTGAGGATCTTTGATATCAAAGTCTCTTTATAAGACACTGACAGTCATCAAGTGGATGTTTGTCAAAGTACATTTTCCAGATGTCTAAATAAAACTGGTTTACTTTGATGAGTTTTATAGTGATAGTTGAAGGTAGAGTACAGGCATTGCTTCTATTTGCAGCTCTTTACTTCAATGGCTTGTAAATTTGCTTTAATGCTCCATCTATTTTTGTTGTGTTTTTTGACAATTAATTATTAAAAACATCATAAAATGCTGAAATCCCTTACTGTATATTTTAGGAAAAAAAACTATACACACTCCTCTGGCTTGCACACTTACGACAACAGAAGTAGTAATTGTGAGGATGGGATGGCATGAGCTGGTCACACCAGAAGACAACCTCCAGGGCACGTAATAGAGACTTTAACCTTGTTCCTCTGAAATACAGGGAAGCCCTGGCATTAATTTCAACCTCTCTGAAAAAGGCTTTGACTGAGACAACCAGTTGCCTCATTCCCCAGAGCCCTACATGCTGAGGGGCAGGGGCAGACTGGCACACCTGCACTGACATTTGTTTGCTTCTTGCACATGATTTGGGTGCACAGAAGACCTCCACACATTCCATGGAAGTCTCTCCTGTCTGTCCCCTTTAATTTGATTTGGTCTGGGGCCAAGTTTTGGCCTGCAAGTATGGCATTTTCTTTTTTTTAAATCACAATATATACTATGAAAATAAACCTTCTTCTGACAACTTCTATTTTTTTCCATGTTCACAAGTTCTTTTCTTATACAGCTCAAATAAAACACAACATTTATTTTAAAACTTAGTGGAAGACATAGCTGAACAAAGTAAATCTACTTACAAAAGTACCAAACTGTGTTATCAATAGTTACATCTCGCAAGCTAATCCAAATAGTTTTAAAAATAGGGTTACTGTGCCCAACATTTTTTATAAATATTTATCTCAGTTTACGTAAACCAGGATTTAGGGAATGGAAAAAAGCGAAGCCATCTCCATGTGGTGACATTTTTACTCTGTTTTCTCTGTATTTATAATTTAACTGATGAGGATAAATTGACTTATTCTTCATTAGTAGCCAGTCAGAAAAAAAATAACTTGGCTGCTAAGTACAAGCTGAAGCATAAATAACCCTGCAAAATGCCTGAGGAAATTAACTGAGTGAACTGAGCAAAAACAAGGGACTTTAAAGAGCTCCCTATCTGTAAGGAAGGCATGAAATAACTGTGTGTGCTGATGGGAGCCACAGTGAGTCCCCATGGACCTCAACATCACTCACCACACCACAGAGGCTCCTTCTGCCCAGCAAGAAGGAGGTAAAGAGTTTCTTTGCACCCCTGATGCTACAGCCAGTTCCTAATCCACGCTGCACTCCTTGGAGATGTGCTTGCAGAGTGCTGCACTGATGGGGTATTTCACCTAAATGCCATTCCTGAACAGATAAAAATGGCCTTATTCTAGGCGAGACACCAAGGATCTCTAAAGCTAAACTTCATGTGCTGCTGCAGCCTTGCTGGAGAGCTGCCCCAGTTCCACTGCACCCAGACAAGAGACCACGAAACACATCATGGGTGTGCAGAAAATAGGGGAGTGCCCATAAAGACATCCATACAGCCCAAAACATTTACATGTAGGGAACTACATCGGCATTTCGAGCGCTGTGAGAGGAGATGGTTTCCCTAAGTCATGTGCACTTTGAAAAGCATTATTAGCAAATCAAACTGTTTCATGAATACTCGAGTCCCAGAGAATCATAAAGCTAACTTTAAGGATTTTTTTTTCTTCAGTAGAAACAGAGATGAGAAACTTTCTTATTCAATCACAGTTAGTTTATGAGATATGAATTTACAAAATAATTTTTTGTCCTTGTCCTGCTGAAGCAACACATACACTGGGAAACTATGCAGTTTTAGTTACATAGAAGTATTTTAGCTAGAAGATCTGTAAAATTGAATATCAAAAAGGGTATTGTTAAGATCCATTTTTAATCAGATATAAATTTAACAAAAAAATTACTTTATTTTCATTTGGCACAGGATCCAGTCTGCAGCATTGTCAGTTATCTGTGTCGCCTGGAAGGAACTCTGGGTAAGTCACAGGAAAAAGGTGGGAGCATTGTCGTGGTTTCCTGATGGCCAGAACACTACGGTATTGTTTTGCTTTGCTTTTTTCCTTTATTTTTTTAATTTTTTTTTTTTTTGTAAGAAGAGGTTATCGCATCATGTCATAATTATTTCTGCAACATCCTCTTTCCATACTGGAGCCGATGCACTATTTATTGACTTTGAAAACTGCATCAATATACACATCCAACTCACTACTGTTAGCTCTAAAAAACAAAGCGTAATTATCCAGTAATGTTGCTTTTTAAAGATGCTTCTGGTAAAGATACTTTGTCTGCTATTTCACTAAAAATTCTATTTTAGTTTTCTTTTTTATAAGTAGTACCTTAAATTTCCAACTATTTCACTTTTTGTCAAGATATGTGTTATTACCTCAGCTTTACTGAAGCACAGAATTCAATGATTTACGCTGAGGTATTTATCAGTAAATTAAATGTCTCCTGAAGAGGTCCAGGAGACTTTATAAACAGAATTTACAGAAAGTTAATAGGCATATTGGTTTTAAACAAGCTCTGAGCAGAGACACAGACGGTGTCCATATACTAAACCTGAAAAGATACAGGGAAGGAATAGGCAGTGCATGCTATATATAATTATTATAGATCATGTTGGGTTTTTCTTCCCCCAATTACTTGTAGAGGACACATAAAGATAAAAAATTAACATAGTACTTTAAGGCAGATTCTCTTTTAACAGCATCAGTGAAACAGGCTCAAAGGGTCACTTGAACTTTGTTTTTGGGGTTGGTTTTTTAAGGACTGAAGCATGGGAAGAAACCATGTGAGTCAATAGAATTTCAATATTTTACTGTTGAATTGAAATCTATGATGAGGACTGCTGCTCTGAGTAGGGGAGAGATTCAACACTTCAAGAATATAACAGATCCAACATTCGACATATTCCTTTAATGTGTGAAAAACTGCCTTGTTAGCGAGAACAGATTCAATATTTCAGTCTAAGTATGAACATTATGGCCAAGATATTTAAATCTGACTGCTGAAACTTACAACTAGGTCTGAATTAGACACTTAAAATGAAAGTAGCCTGATTCAAGGAGGAAAAAAAATCAAACAAAAAAATCAACCAAACAAAATCTCACAACAGAACACAACAGATCCAGAGGTGTCCTAGAGAAGGAGGGTAAAAGCCAAGAGGCATGTACAGTAACAGATCTCAAGCCCCGATCAAAAGGCTGAAGGTTTAAGCAGGGATTCCTGAGAGTGACCATTGGGGTAAAATTCCATAAAACAGTTTCCTCCTACTTTTACTTTGTCACTCTGGACTGCTTGATGAAGGGTTATAGCAAAATTACATGGGTAATGCTATGTCATCTCCTCCATGTTCTCTCATTTAAAGGGAGAGTAAAAACAAAATCTGACAGTTATAATAAAATATCCTTTTACTAAATATACTTATATATAACATATGTAATATGTATTTGGGGGGATATCAGACTTGGAAAAATCAATTACTGACTGAAATCTCAGAACAAATTTTAAGAGGGAAAAATAGGGTCATGAGAACAACAAGGGTTATTAGGTGTATTTATTCTTTCTCCAGGTTCCAAAGCAGTGATTTTTAGCTAATGGATTGTTAACGATTCATAGAGATGTTTCCTTATTTTTTGTCAACTTACCTCTGTTCATCATAGTGCTAAGAAACCTCTGTCTTAGAGAGCTTTTATAGCAGAAGTGCCTATAAGTAATGCCTTTAAGGAACGCCGTTTTCAAAACCAGTCCTCTAAACTTAGGCCATTCTTTCTACATTACCTGCGCTTCAGACCCAGATAACGAGTTACTACCATCTAGCAAGTGTCTACATCAGTCAGACAGTAACTGACTGGGTACATCCTCAGCCTATCACAAATTCAAGGTAAGGCGCCAAGTTTCCAAGTTATGGAAACTACTAATATAAAGCATTTAATCAAATGTATTTTATTCTATGTTGTGCAGGCCAGGAGTATGCAATGTCAGTCACGAGCTTGTTTAAGCACTCTGTCTGCTAAAAATGCCATCTAGTCCTAAAGGAAGAGGCTGAATTTGAAATGCTCCAGTATGGTAGGTCCCTTTCTTGTTTCCATCGGTCAGCTCTGTACTCCCTATTCAATAACACAGGTGCAGCATCAGCATTTATCAACTCTGTTGACACAGACTAAGACAAGCTCGTTCAAAAGACACACACCCAGAATTTTTCTCAGTTCTTTGTAGAAGTTTTAGGAGACTAATTTCAAAACTAACAAAACAGTATTTATTGTCACAGGTTAGCAGGAACGGCTTTATTGCATATTCCCCATGTCCAAATGATCAGGTATTGCTCCACCTGGGAAATGCCGAGTGCTGATTAGTGATCAGGTCAGTTTACCCTGATATTTATGGGTTTACTCTAATATTTATGGGATTACAACAGCTCTCAGGAGAGGAAAAAATCCTGTGGGAATGGAGTGTAGGAACAGCCTACTATGAGGAGATGGGTTAAACTGAATCATGTCCAAGGAAAAAAGCTTGGACTAGCATTTTTATGTAGTATTATTTTAAACACACATGCTAATAAATACAATGGACTATAGAAAACATGTGGGCATTTGTGAGGGAATTGTATTTATTATTTGAATGAACTTCAGTCTGCATGCAATCCTGTGAACATAAATAAATGTTTGCTGAAATTACTAATGCATGAGAGCTATTTTCTGGATCATCCTCCTGAACTATTAAGCCAAAACTAATATGTAGATAGGATGAAAATGTCTAGATTGTGTTATTCAGTTTAGCAACTCCCTGTAACTGAGTCATGTTAAGCTTTTGTTACTTTTATTCTTGGTCTCCAAGGCTGAAAAGATCAAGGCAGCACCTCAATCAACAAGTAATGGCCAACGTTATTTTCCACCATATGAAAATAGAGTGGTCAAGAGACACTTCTTTTTCCTGTCATCAGCATTTTTGCCCCAAATACTGCACAGGTTAGTTCACACTCCTGTAAGAATTCTCTGCTATCACAGCACATACAGATTTCTGTACAAAGATAAGTCGTTCTTGAGCTGTGTAAATCAGCTTTCCATTTCTTTTATGCTATGACTTAAAATTATGGAGGTAGAGAAGGGCTGAATTAAAACTGTCCATTCTGAAGGGTGTCTCATCGGTACCAGGGAGTTGCAAGTTCAAACAGTGCAGAGTTCAACAGAAAAAGCTGACAAGATAACCAAATTCAAATAATATACCCAAATGCAAACAATATAACCAAGGTTTGAGTGTGTGGAAACTGTTTAGAGAGTTGCAATAACATAAATTAAACAATTACAAATTATTTTAAACAATACCAAATGATTTTCAGATTAGGGATTTTGCCAGCCAACCTGGCTGTTACAGTCTGGGAGGGGAGACTATCACAGGGAATGATGTGGAAAGAATTGCCTCTGATGCTCTGGCTACAATTTATGGACGAATAAATATGTGAAAGAAATCTAAAGTCAATATGAAAATGGAAGAGTAGAGTCAAGTCTAGCTTGCAAAACTGAAACAGAAGATATCAACAGAAAAATCTCTCTAACATATGCTGGGTAGAGCTTTCCAGAAGAGTGCAAACCTCAGCAAAGGCAAAAAAAAATAAAAAGGAAGGCTTTCCATTCTCTGGCAGCTTTAAAAGCCCAGTAAGAGGTGGACACCTGTATTTTCTCTCTCTTGTTTTTTGTTTTGCTTTGTTTGTTTGTTTGCAGTTTGTTGTTTTGTTTGTTTGTTTTCTCTAAATTGGACTAACATTTTGCAGTCTGAATCAAAAGATCAGAATTGCAAGATGAAGATTATAGGAGATATTCTGACTGTTGCTTTCACAGTACAGGTAAATAATTGTGCAAGTTCCCAGGATCTAACTCCCAGACAGTCCAGCAAAGTTGGTCCTTGTGAAAGTTGTTCTTCCCATGGGAATTTCCCATGGGAATTCAAGGAAATTCAAACTCTAACAGAAAATAAGAGGAAAACAAAAGCCCTAAATTGTTTTTTCTTCCATTCCAGAAATCCCAAAATATCTAAATTTGAAGTATTTTTAAAGCCAGAGCAGAGCCAAAGACATTCATTTTGGAAACCACTGTGTAGTCAAGGGAAAAAGGAAATGAAGCACAGTAAAGGAAGGGGATGCAGAAAGACAACAAGGTTCAGTAAAGAATCTATCAATCACCAGATAGCACTGGGGCATTCTGTGTATTTACAGCTACTAAAGACATCAGCTTTTCTGAACCAAAGGTGAGAGAAACCAAGCAAGGGTTAAAAACTAAATAGAGGAAAAAAAATTAAACAGAGAAATGAGAGGGAAAGAAAGAGTTCTCAAATGCCAGGAACTTTCCTTCCAAAACCAAGATTAGGTAGATATGGAGGAATCTTATACCACAAAAACTGAGAAAGCAAAGGGTTTTTATGGCCAGATATCAAGCAACATATGTGGCAAATTGGTTACACATGAGGGAATCCCTCAAAAACTAACTTGGTTCTCAGATTTAACCCAATAGTAAATTTTGACCCCTGGTATTTTTAGCTGCCTGCTGTTTGCTGTTCTAGTAATGATGTGCCCGTAGTTCTGGCAGCAGTTCATACTGCAAATACTCCCTGCATTAAGAAAGCTGTCAGAATTACTGACCATAGTGGAAATGTCATGCCTAATGCTGTATTATTGCACTTAGTTGGGCCACCCTTGCTTTTTGTATGGAGGGTTGGGGTGGACATACAGTGCACAGACATCTTCTCAAAGAAGAAATGTAACCCCCCTGCCCTTCATACACTCTGAAAAGCCTAACAAAACATAATCCATGAGGATATGGCACTCCTTTGATCTGACCATGCAACCAGCAGGTCTGTTTGAGCCAGCATTGTCTCCTGCCTTAACCAAGCAGATTAGTCCTGAGCCCTGTAGTCCTCTGGCTCTAAGCTTCTCAGCACTATCCTGTCTTTGCTACTTCCCTGCTGCCATCCAGCCCATCTCGGGAGTAAAGGATAAAATCTCTCAGAGCTGTCATGCATCGGGTACATGGACACTGCTAAAATGTTTTTGAGATAAATAATAAAACCCTTGGCCAGCAGCATATTGTGAGCAGCAGATTTTTAGTTGTTTTTTCCTCCCCGACAAATATTTTCAGAGTCACTTTCTGGTATAAGAGTAGTCTACTAGAAGAATCCTGCTAAAATCACTGCCTTTGGGAGAAGTTACTAAGCAGCACCCAACTGCAGCAAAAGCTGAGGCCTGCCATCAGCTACATGACCTCTACCATGCATATTTGCCCACACAGTTCAGTGTATGACCAAACACTGGTTTGTGACAGCAAACTAACTCCTCTTCTTTGTTATTAGGCCTTTCACATAGTTCTCTGCACTCTAGTCCATTCCTATGGGGCTTCATAAGAGAAAAATACATGACCTCCTGCTACTGCAATAAATCCTTCTCAGCAGGTCTGACTTTAGCCTTTTAAAGCTCCTCTATCTGATTGTGTCATCAAGCCTCTTCTTTATCAGTCTGTTTCATTCAACTTCTTACCTCTTCCCAGCCTCACTTCTGCACCCAGCCACTTAGAGCCTTCCTTTCCTCTTTTGAGCTGTGCCAATGACCAGGAAGGAAAGCTGGCAAGCGAGCGTGCAACCACCACAAAGCAGGAAGAAAGCAACAATGGAGATGAAATCCACCCATCCAGCTAAGTTACAAAACCATATTGTTAACCATCCTGGCTCCCTGACCCCGTTTAAGTTCCCTTACAGGGAAAGAACAAACTAACTGTTTCCACCCCTGGCGAGGAAGGAAGAGAGAGATATGATTGTTGTTCTGACACTTGGGAAGTGCTCAGATACATTGGCAATGGGTGTTAATACAAAATCCTAGGCAGGCAGAACAGGACATTCTCCAAAAGTTGTTTCACTGTAAGAGAGAGATATGCCAGCCCATCAATGAGCTCTGGTCGGCGGCACAAGAGTATGTTAAAGTTTCACTGCTAGCTTTGAGAGCTTCGCTCCTTCCATTCATCCAGTCATCCAACTTATTTCTTAAAATTTCATGCAATGTAGAAGGCTTGAATGCTTGTGCTAGCTTGTGACACCCTAAAAACCAAAACTGCAAAGCCTTTTCTGACATGCCAGCCTGTGAGAGCACTGACATGTGAGAAAGCGTTCAGTCTATAGATGCTCTTTCTGAGTTTCTATGCAGATTTCACTCACTGTCTTTGAGAATTTAAACAGATAATGTCTGGCAGTTCAACTCAGGCATCCAGGCCTTTTTTGGGATTTTTGGGGATTTTTTTTGTTTTGTTTTGTTGGGGTTTTTTGTTTGTTCAGTTGGTTGTTGTTGTTTGTTTGGGGTTTGTTTGGTTGGTTTGGGTTTGTTGTTGTTGTTGTTTAGGGGTTTTGTTTGTTTGTTTGGGTTTTGTTGTTGTTGTTTAGGGGTTTTGTTTGTTTGGTTTGGGTGTTGTTTTTGTTTAGGGGTTTTGGTTGGTTGGTTTGGGTTTTGTTGTTGTTGTTGTTGTTTAGGGGTTTTGTTTGGTTGGTTTGGGTTTTGTTGTTGTTGTTGTTGTTTAGGGGTTTTGTTTGTTTGGCTTGGGTTTTGTTGTTGTTGTTTAGGGGTTTTGTTTGGTTGGTTTGGGTTTTGTTGTTGTTGTTTAGGGGTTTTGTTTGGTTGGTTTGGGTTTTGTTGTTGTTGTTGTTTAGGGGTTTTGTTTGGTTGGTTTGGGTTTTGTTGTTGTTGTTTAGGGGTTTTGTTTGTTTGGGTTTTGTTGTTGCTGTTGTTGTTTAGGGGTTTTGTTTGGTTGGTTTGGGTTTTGTTGTTGTTGTTGTTTAGGGGTTTTGTTTGTTTGGGTTTTGTTGTTGTTGTTGTTGTTTAGGGATTTTGTTTGGTTGGTTTGGGTTTTGTTGTTGTTGTTTAGGGGGGTTGTTTGTTTGGTTTGGGTTTTGTTGTTGTTGTTGTTGTTGTTTAGGGGTTTTGTTTGTTTGGTTTGGGTTTTGTTGTTGTTGTTGTTTAGGGGTTTTGTTTGGTTGGTTTGGGTTTTGTCGTTGTTGTTGTTTAGGGGTTTTGTTTGGTTGGTTTGGGTGTTGTTGTTGTTGTTTAGGGGTTTTGTTTGTTTGGTTTGGGTGTTGTTGTTTAGGGTTTTTTTTGGTGCAAGTGACGATTGTAATTTTAAGGCTTTGTTTAGTATTTTTTTCAATTAACAAACTTGGAAGCTCCAGTTAGAGTTAATGAACTTCAATGGATCTCTGATGAGGTCTCTAAGCCTGCATATTAGGACAGAAGTAGAAGCCAATTAACCAGTTTATTTGTAATCTGGCTACTGCACAATGGAGTTAGTGTTTGATACACGACAATGAAAAAAACAATGCACCATTTTTCATTTTTATATATGTAGATATCTACAAATTTTAAACAGACGATATGCCAGCCTCTGTAAGGCAAATAGAAGGCTGCCAATAGGGAGTTCTTCTTAGTTACCTTTTATAAAACTCTTATAAGTAGTCCTGCAGGTCGCAAAATCACAGTCGCAGAATATGCTGGGTTAGAAGGGACCCACAAGGATCATTGAGTCCAGCTCCTGGCCCTGCACAGGACCATCCCCAAGAGTCACACCATGTGCCTGAGAGCATTGTCCAAACACTTCTTGAGCTTCGTCAGGTTTGGTGCTGTGACCACTTCCCTGGGGATCCTGTTCCAGCACCCAAACACCCTCTGGGTAAAGAACTGTTTCTAATATCCAACATAAACCTCCCCTGACACAACTTCAGGCCATTCCCTTGGGTCCTGTTACAGGTCAACCAGTACCAGAAAATCCCTCCAAAAAATCCACCACAGATTAAAAAAAAAAAAAAAAAAAGGATTAATATATTTTTACTACCAGGTAGAAAACAGTGTGCAAATTTGAACGATACAGAATAAACAGTGCTAGCTATAAGAGACGTTTAAAAAAAAAAAAATCTTCTATTTACAGTGCTACTGGCAAGAGATTCTGGTGTCTTGGTTTTTTTTTTTAATAAAGCTGGTGTTATTATTGTTAACTAAAATTTCAGATCAAATTCAAAAATCAGACAAAATCAGATGCAGTGTGTGGACGAAAAAGCGACAGCAGAATTTTCTAGTGTTTTGTTTCATGTATTTTTAAGTACTCTACACTCACTAAGTGATACTGGATTCAACTATGAGAAATTCGCAGGACCTGAACCCATACTTTTTATAGAATATATATTCGGTTGCTCCTTTTGGCAATATTCTCCTGTTGAAAACACATAACTTATACTATTTCAGAAAGTAGAACTGCCACCTTTCTGCTGCAGACCATCCCAGAAGTTTTAAATGTTTTCCTTTCTTTCATCTATACATTCTTTTCTTACATACTGAGGGGCAGAGGAGGATCCTGCAGTATCATTTCCTTTTACAGCTACTTAGTTCTATAAGATATATTTGTAGAGTTTGTCTTTCACCTTCTCCTCTCTCTATGAGACCTCATAGAAAGTGGTCAAATAACATATTTCAAGTAATGTGTCAGTTTTGGCCTTTGTATAAACCCAATGGTCAGAGGCCAATTATGCACACACTCGTGCCAAATCACAGTGATGAAAAAACAAAAGTTACTGTATGGATCATCATTGGTGACCCTTCTTAACCCTTCTGTTAAGTTCAGAGGAAGATTCTTCTACTAAGAAAAAAAAAAAAAAGAGATTTACTTAAAGCAATCCTTGGTATTAGAAAGAGAGCATCAAAGCTGACTAACCTAAATAGCATCAATCAACTATCTTTACTCTTACAGACTAACAAAAATAAGAGCCTCCAGGCTGTTCTAAAACCAAAGCTGTTACTTTGCCAATATTTTCCTTTCTCTGCTAGACGGCCCACAGTATTATTGAGTTTGAATCTGTTTTTTCATGGTGTTCCCAGGAACTGAGCATGAGGGCTTATGCCAATCTGTCTTTTCCTGATCTCTCTTTCCAGGCAGGCTGGCCAAGCAACACAGAAGAGATGGCACCATATCTCCATGTTTGTGCCCAGACAGCCAGGACAATTAGAGCCAGCTTTAGGGTCTACTTTAGTTCTCAGAGCTTTGCTGGCATTTCTATAAGTGAAATTACTCTGGCTAGTTTATACACCTATCATGTATGATGCCTAAAGTTTAAAAATGTGCTCATTTACTAAACCAACAGTTGTGTAAAGGGCTTCCAAAAAGACAAAAAAAAAAAAAGAAAGGAAACTGCACAGCTATTCTGGTGTTTCATCTTTGTACACAGTTTTCAAATAAAAGCCTAGACTGGTTGCTACTACAAAAGCAAACAGACTGTTGAGTAAATATTTTGTGTTTCCATCCTGGAATACATAACTTCCTTTTTCCTTTTTAGTGCATATTATTGATTGCTAAGTAGTATCAGTTGTGCAAACACATATTACCTATTGGTGAAGCATTTAGTCTTGATGGCATTGTCTTTTTTTCCCTTTTTTCTATTCTTTTTTCTCTTCACTTAAGCAGCTTTTCTCCTCTGAAGATCACTAGATCACCAGATAACAATTCACTCCTAAGCATAGTCAAAAGATGCCCTAGATAAAAGATTTGTGTTATGATTCACAGTGTGTGCAATGAATATACTATTCAGGACATTCTTCACTGATACCATTGTATTACATATTCATTTGCAACACAGATATGTGATGAATGTGATGATTTTCAGAATAATACTGAAAGAAGTCTCTTATTTAGCTATCATTTAAAAAAATCTACAACAAAATTAACATCAATGTTGGAAAATTCAGAATTGTGAATATACTGGTCTGTTGGGTGCTGCTCCAGAAAGGCTAAGAAATGATCCAGAGAAGTACAATATTCATTACCAAACTTCACTAGCAAAGTGAGAAGAAGAGGAGTTAGACCAGAGCATTGCACTGAGGAGGTCTAGGTCTGGGTCTGAAAGCAAATTGAGAAAGAAAGAGTGCTGCTTAACAAAGGAAAGACAACCAGCACGGCTCATACAAAAAGGGCAGCAACCAAGAGGGACACAGACAAGCAACACATTTTTAACAGCTGAACCATAAAACAAGTGAGATGTGAAAAAATGAATCTTGTGGTCATGGCCAGATTGGCTCCAATGGTCCCACCCATTCAACTTTAATATGTGGTAGAGTACAGCAGGTTACGGGTACTGATTCTGTCTCCCTGGCACTGAGTCAAAGCACCCACAGGAAGGGCAGTAAGCAGGTAATTGTTTATTATTTCATTCACATGTACAAATGGTTTGCCAGTTCAATGCAGTGGCATAAATGTAATGGTGACATATCAGCCAGGCATTCTGAGTAATGGTTAATCTAAGTTTGCATTCAACCACATAATTTATTAAAACACAGTACAAGATACATCATTATTAAAGCGTTTATTGAGTCTGCATTAGAACTGCAAGGATTATTTGTGTAAGAGATAGAAGTCTTTTAGATCTAGACTGTAAAGTACCAATTGGGTAAGACAACATATATATTAAAATTAAAGATTGTAACTATAATTTTGGACTTTCTTTTCCATTACAAAAGCAAAATAACATCTTTGCTCTGCAAATGAATTCTTACAAATCTAGAATCATTCCAAGTGATTCCACAAATCACCTTGGGATGACATGCTGTAGCAATAACCAGAAACAAAGGGAATGTCACAGAGACAGAAAAGTCACTACAGTCTTTTCCTTAACTCACGAGCAGAATTTTAACAAGGAGATTTTACAATTCATCGGTACCTCTTTCTAGACTACAGACAGCTGAGCAGGTCTGTAGTACTGTTTTTTAGGGGTTTTTTTATTTTTATTTTTAAACAATTACATTATGATATGAAACTATAATATTTTCAAAACCAAGAATTTTTAAACCAGACTAGTCATGGAAGGTAATGATTTCCCTGTAGTTTCCTTGAATCACATTTCAAGAATACACAGCTCATTGGCCCCTTCCCTTTTAAAAGCATCCAGATGCTTTTAGCATCTGACATGTTAGCCCTTGCTCCTACACGTACAAGAAGTATGTAGAAACTCAAAAAGTAAGCAAGAAGTAGTATTCAAAAACTTTAAGGGCAGTTTAGACAGCAAAAGTATGGTACAGACAGAAATATATAGATCTTAGTTTTAACAGAAGTTATGTTTTGTTACACATCATACAGTACGCTGAGGAACAGCACCACAAATATGAAACTATTATGTGAAATATTAATACCTGTTTTTTTACAATGTTAGTAGAAATTATTAAGCCATGATTGAAAAAAACATAACAAATAAAGATATTTCATAGAACCATAAAATGGTTTGGGTTGGAAGTGACCTCAAAGATCACCTAGTTCCAACCCCCAAGCCACGGGCTGGGACACCTTCCACTAGACCAGGTTGCTCAAAGCCCCATCCAACCTGGCCTCAAACACTTCCAGGGATGGGGCATCCACAACCTCTCTGAACAACCTGTTGCAGTGCTTCATCACCCTCACAGTAATGAATTTCTTCCTAATATCTAATCTAAATCTTCCCTCTTTCAGTTTAAAGCCATTTCCCCTTGTCTTATCACTATATACCCTTGTATAAACTCCCTCTCCAGCTCTCCTTCAGCCCCCCTTTAGGTAATGAAAGTCTGCAGTGAGGTCACATCAGAGCCTTCTCTTCTCCAGGCTGAACAACCCCAACTCCCTCAGCCTTTCCTGGCCCTTTCTTTTCCCATTTAAAAACTTTTCTCAGCCTTTCCTTTCCTATTTAAATGAGATCAAGTTATGAAGTTGTGGGAATTGCATTTGAGAGAGAAATAATGCCAAAAAAACCCCTAGATACCCTACCAAACTAAATATTACCAATTATTACACACAAAGTTATGTATAGTGACAATAGTAACAGAAATACTTAAGAAGAGTAATTCTGAAATGTGAACTTAGAAAGGAAGTATGACAGGTATAAAAATTTACATGAAATTTGATACTTGATTTCAGAAAAAAAAAATCTCATCCAAATTCAGATCAATCTAGGCCAACTAATGAAAAGTGAAAATATTAAGCTCTGAAAATACACAGTTGTCCAGATGTGTAACTGTATTTTTTTATGCTTTTATATTGTATCTATTTCATTAGCTGTGTTCCAGTAAATTAAGGTTTGCATAAAAAGCTTTGCAGTGTTATTTTGATTATGTGAGTTCCTTCAGATCCCCTGCAGCAGCATTAAAATTTAACCATTTCTTGTTATTAATCAAGAGAAGTTGGCCTAATTAATATTGGTAATTGATTATAATTAACATGATATAGCATAATTAACAAGACACTGGCACTGACGTTGGCTCCAAAGATTTACTCAAAAACTGAACACAACATATGAATGATAGATAGGATTTTCTAAGACATTTGTTCTGTTTTATTGTTTTCCTGTTGTGAACCACTTCACTTAAAATATGCAAGATGCCTAATGTAAGAACAACTTTACAGGCAAAAATATGACAGGACTGGGGAGAGAGTTGTGATGTACTCTGTAAGATGTGGCGCATGTTGCCAGTATGAGAAACAACTTGGGGACATAATGTAATGGAGGAGAGAAGAGGACACCAAGGAGAGATGAAGCAAGAGAGATGAACTTGCAAAAACTGAACAATAACTGAAAGCATCATTTGGAGGGACTTCAAAGCAAGTCATGAGACTCTGCAGACACCACCATCTGCCACATACTTCTAAAGATTTCAACTCTCAAGGGGCTACTTCCTGCAAGACATGAACATCTTCACAGAAGAGATTAGAGATACATCATGAACTATCTCATCCTGACTATTTATCATGATAAACCTGCCAAGTGCATTAAATTTGCATAAAAGGATGTGGTCGTCTTTAATAAGCCACCTATTTCTCGATTTCTCAGTGACAAAAACTGAATTGAAATACATTTAGTAGGAGTGCTGCAACTAATCATTGAGTGAACAATCCTTCACAGAATTGCCACACTATGATCTAGCTCTCAGATTTTATACTATGAATGAAAGAGCACATTTACAAGTTTAGGTTACCAGCTATTAGAACATAGTGCATCTCTCTAAATGAACAAGAAACATCAATCTAAACTTGTAAAACAATAAATCTCTCTTTCAACGTCACTTAAAAGGAAAGCCCCACAGCACTGACATTTGGAATGATAATCAGTGGTAGAATCATCTGTATTCACTGCAGTTCCTGGCATAAGCAATGGAGATTCTGGGTGAAACTTTAACAAATTTCCTTTTTCTTTAAGTTTTTATTCTGACATAGCTAAAATTTTCACGTGTACATTGTGAAAAGGCGTAAAGCAAAATCCTGGAGGGTATGCAAATCTGTGCAATATAGTTAACATTTGTTGATACATAATATATTAGCTTTTCACTGAGTTACTACGTCAGTATAGTTTTTTAGATACTTCCTAGGCAAGCTTTAAATGTGGCTCATCAAGGTAATACAAGTTCAATAAGTACATCATCTTCACTACAGGATATTATCCAATCTTGAACTTGCATGTCAAGTCACAACAAATTTCAAAATGTCCTTTTAAGACACTGTACGCTGCACCAGGAAACCCTTCTGCTTTTACTGTTCCCTTTGGGTTAGTAATGTCTATAAAAATGGTATTTAAACATTCGCCTGTTCATGGTCAGTCAGACTGGTATATTTGCTGGAAAGTCACTTCTGAAAACCTTTCCCTTCCTAAAGCTAACTTTCACTATTTACTGTATCATTCTCCTATTTCCCTGAATCCAAAAGTAAAGAATGTAAGACTCACTAAGAGAAGCATACCTTGAATGCACCTGTTCTCTAAAAGTGTGCATCCTTTTTCCTTCCTCTTCCCCACAATGCTGTGGTTTCCCATTAATTATTTCCAGATATTGTGTTGAGAGTCTTCAGTGAAATCAGCAAGCCTCAGACAAAATCCCAAATATATTGTAAAAGAGGGTTTCTGTGGGATGGAAGAGGCTCAGCCTCAGCTGAGGGACCACTACCTGGTACTGAGCACCTCTTTCCACTAGTCACTATAAGTAGGATTTACAATCTTCCTCCAAAATGCCTGTAATACTCCAGTTTAATGTGCGAGATCTCCCCCTCTCTAGTGACTGGTCCCAGTTAGAATAGGATTCAGTTACTTACTGATGGCTACTGGAGCCCTTCCTTCAGCTCCTGCTGTTGGTGCTGAGGAGTCCAGACACTGTGCCTGCAGTACTGCCATACTGCGGGCTGCCCTCTGCCAGCACTTGATTAACGAGAACAGTCTCCGCAATCCTTTGGCTTAGGAATTAAATTTATTGGCTGAAGGAGGAGGAAAGCAGAAAGGTGTATTTACAAAGCATCAACAACAGCCTGCAGCCCCAAACATTTCGGCCCCAACACAAGAGTTGCCTCGTTTCAGGCATGGGTACCGCCTTCGAGGTGCAGTTCTGTGGAAAACCTGACTGCATTCCCACTCAGGCCTTTCCTTACTTGACCTCTGAAAAAGCCCAGTAGCCACAGTGCCTGTTGCACTTATGTCAGTCTTTAGCAATACGTTTACAATCTGCCAGGTACTGTGATGACAGAGCACCTCAGAAACTGTAACCTCCCCATCCCATGCCCTTCTCTCTTCACAGGCTCCAGAGGAACACAGAGGAGCAGAACAGATTTAGCAGAGTTTGTGGCCTTCTGATGAGGCCTGGGCCCCTGGTCTAACAGTCTCCTTCCTCCTTCAAAAATATGACATGATTACAAAGGCAAGCTAACAACAAAAACCAGTTTCCTTTGATGAGTGTGCAGGCAGGGGAGTATTTGAAAGCGTAGTAGTGAGAAAACTTCAGGCCATCACCTAACACTGAAGACTGCAACAAGGTCACATCTCAAATGCACAGTGTATAGAAAGGAGATAAATGCAACAGTGAAGCATTTCCTGTGAGAAGCTATGAGAGAATTGAAGAGTCTTATCTTTGAGAAGAACTTGGTAAAGTCTTTCTGTCACCACAATAAATAGATAAGCCCATGTTCACCACAGTCATCACCTTCCTTGCAATTCCCCTGCAATCACATGGTAGGGTCCTAGTTTTCCAGCCCAAATCACTTTACCATGCAACTGTTTGTGTTACGAGAGCTTTCTTTAATGGATTCATGCTCAAAGCGTAAAAGCCAAGCAGCCATACACATCTCAATATTTAAAAGCATAAATAAAAATCTTAATAGATCCCAGATGTTTCATTTCCTCCAGTCCTTGTCAGTGATTGAGTTGGTGCTGATATAGATGATTTCTTACGATCAGTGGTCAGTTTCATACTGAAAAAGGTTTAGATGTCTGGGAATTTCAAATGCAATTCCTAGAAATAAATAAATCATTAAGTAGATATGAGGGAGACAACTATAAATGCAAGCAGTTGTTATTTTGTAAATTTATTTTATGGTCTGAAATGCACCCATAGGTTTTAAATGCAACTGAGTGTGAACAGACAGTAACATTTTGTCAAGATATATAAAACCTTGTAGACATAATTATTTCAATCTCATTTTCTTAGCAAAAGAACTCAAAGGTTCATACAAATAACAAACTGAAGGAATCCATATTTTATATGGTACTGGTGCTGTTGAAGCTAATGAAGAACTTGCTATTTATTTCAGCAGAACTCAAGATTTTCTAGTTGCATTCATTTTTCACTTATTAAAGCAGCAAGTTATCATTTGCCATACCAAGCAAATAAAGCACTATACAGAAAGCATGTCTACAAAAACAAGCTGCTAGACCCAGTAACTCAGATCATGCTGCCAAGCACACAAGTTTGCAAGTGTAATGAGCGGCTCGATTCTCTCACTCTCATTTTTAGTGGGAGAAGTTCTTCTCCTAAATGAAAACAAACAGGGAAGGGGGGGTTGAAGCTCATATTTAGCTTGCCCATGATGTGTGCACTTGACGTCATAAAAATGCTGTAAGTCTGCCAGGTCACAGCCACAAACCCCACATGCTGCCATTTGCAGGCTGAGCAGACACTAAAAGGCTATGAATTTAATTTAATCATCTTCTTTCTCCTTCCTGGTAAAGCAGTAGAAGCTAGCAGCTGCTTCAGAAAACTGTTGAAAAATATTAACTATGAATGTCCAGGATTTGATTTTTGATCAGTATTAGAATCTAATAACAAATCTTGCAAAATTTGTTATTTATTAATACAGCTAACAATGTAGGCTTTGGAATCCACTTTCGAGGAATATGGATAAGCTCAGTTAAAGGATGTATTTCATGTAGTCTGCCAGATCTACCTACTACTCTGCCAATATATTGGCTATACATTTCTCTCCAGCTAAATTTCTGGTTGAGAAAAACTTCATACACTTTCTGTTATTTGTTTTGCTACACAATACTCCTTAATATGAGAGCTGCTTGCTCTTCACCATGCTTTCTATTATACCTTTGCCATTGTGTGAAATGGTGAGTGCGAACATAGTATAAGTCCCTGAACACACAGTTTTATCACAAAGCCAACTATGGACAACACTGAAAAGCTGAATATGCTGTTCTAGTCCTTTTAAGGTGCCTCAAATTCACCTCTAAAAACTAAATTACTTAAAATTGGTAAACCCATAAGAATAGGTAGGTCCCACAAAAGCAAGATTTTGCTATACAAGCTTCTGCACCTTCATCAAGTATCTTCCTGTGCAGGACCAAATGCTCATCTCATTGCTGCAAACAGGAAGTCTTTGCATGGGATGGGGAGCTGTGGTTACAAGATCAGGCTGGAAAAAACCTAGGAAGCTTGTGATAGAGAAAGAAGAATTTTCAAGAACTTTTTTTTTTAATCACCACAGCATCACTAGCCCACAAACTATGTTATTTGCAATTGTGCATCTGTGTGCCATCAATCTCTAAGGAAGGGAAAGACTGCTGGGCTGAGCTCTCAATTTATGTTTCTCAGTTGACTCTTATAATCACACTCAGCGTTCTCAAGCTTAGTGCATCTATTCTGATAACAAAATTTGCACACCAGGTGGGTTTATCCAAGTTCCCATGGTCCTAATAGTTTCATATACTTCCTAATAATCTTGAAAATTGTATAGGTAATTGTGTTTCTAAAAAACCACCTTCAGCAAAATTGGGAGAGTTCTTTCCTCTCAACAGGAAAAATATTTTAGTAAAGTAGCTACTATATGCCTATAAAAATGGTGAGAAAAAAAGCTGTTGAAAAAATCCACCTTTTTTGATGCTATCTTTACATATGACATTAAACAATGCTAAGGAATTCTGGGGTCCACAGGTGATGAAAGGTGCCAACATAGCATGAACATAAAGCAGGATCCACTGACAAGGATCCCTTGGTCCTGCAACACTGCGATCCAGACAAGGCATTAATATTCATATTCTAGACTGCGATTAGAAGGCTGTAGCTCTGTGCAAGGGTGAGCCTAACCCAGCAGAGGTGCAGCGAACTGCTTCACTGCCTTATTGAAATTCAGTCCATCTAATTGATACTGCAGAAGGCAGTAGCATAATGAAACAAAGCAGAGATCATTTCAGTAGTTTTATCAATCTATGCTCTCCTGCTCCTGACCAGTGCATAACCCCAGACAGGACTCTTTCCAACTTCAAGCAGATCTAGGAACAATTTAAGTTTCTGTAATGTGGTAACCATTGAGATATTGCTATTAGATCACCATTCAGAAATGTATCAGGACTGTGACTACCTCCATTTTTATAACACCAAAAATGTATTGGTTTTGCTTAAGGTAGCCTAGTTTCTTTCAAAATGATAATTTAAGCAGTACCTTTTCCTCATAACCAGAATAAAATATTTATAACTACTTCACTTATTTGCAAGCACGTACAGGTAACACCTGTTAAAAAGCAAAATCACTTAGACTCTGGGTAGTTTTGGTACTGTAAGTAGTCTCCAAAAGGCAACAGATGTGGGGACGGGGGAGGGGGAAGTTGATTTTGTCTTTTTAATATTCAAAGTGGGTCTGTTCTCACTGGCTAATTAAATCAGTAGAGTGCAAACAATAAAAGAAAAAAATAAGTGTTGCCTTTCTTCCCTAGAACAACCTCTCTGGTTCATCTGTACTTATTACAAGAATTTATTTATCACCACACTTTACAATATTCCCTTCCCAAACTGTCATGAAATAAGATACATATTCCACAGCACCAGTTCCCATCAGAAAGAATATGCTTTTCCTGTGGAAAGATAAGATGTTTTTTCCACTATTAAGAAAAAACAGACTTGGAATGAGCTTCTTTGATTGACATGAAATTATTGAAGAATCACACTAAAAAAGCAATAGATTTAATAACAATATCAGATGTACAAATCAACCAGCAGAACACTTCCCTAAAATATATTTGTACTTGCTTGGCAAAGTCAGTAGGTTTGCACGGGTGTGCTGAATTACTTGAGAAGTAACGAAATGTGTTAATAACATTAAACAGTCATCTTCCAGGAACTTAGAGTATTATGGTATTTTCTAGTCAGATAATTCTTTGTAGTGCATAAATACATGTAATATCAATTAAAACATTTTGATTTATGAAATCAAAATGACAGCGGTGTATTTAGATTTGGTTTTGAAAGTATTTTAAATACTACTATCTACTTTTAGCCTTTATTTAATTACAATACATAGCACAGTAATCACAAAGTGCTACAGATACAGACCAGAACTCCACTGTACAAGAAGAGAGAAGGCGGTCCCAGCCCTAAAAACCTTATAATAAATATAAAGGTGCACATCCTGAAGACAGGGTAGTGTATGACCACCAGTAACCACCTAACTTTAAGAGCATAAAGCTCAGCAAAGGATCAAAATACCTGTGTGTGAAATAAGGCAGATTGCATGACCTGAGCCCTGTGCTGCTACTGCTTCCCACACCACCGAATTAAATGCAGGTTTGGGCATGTATGTCTATGTATTATGTTTAAGTGACAGCATTATGGCCACACCTGGATATAAGGGACACAGACCCTAAGTACACAGAATAGAGGGATGCAGATCCCTTATATCGTAAGGCAGTGTATTCAGCAATAAGTTGGTATTTAGCAACAGAAGACAACTCTTTCAGCCCAATTGTTCCTAAGTTTTTGAAAGCATCAGAGTCAAAGAAAATGTTAGGGAACACAACACGTGAGTTTACAAGCAACTCCTCTCAAATGTTCAGGATCATCATGGAAGAAAACATGGAAATGCTTGTTTGAAGACATAACAAGTGATAATCAAGAGACTAGTGTCTGGTAATGTGAGGTTCTGAGCATATATAGATCCAGTGTTTCTTCTCAGCTCCATGCATTATTTGTCTAATTTTAAGTTTACCAGTAACTCCCAGCAAAATACAGCTTTATTGTAATTAATGAATAATCCACAGCTCAAACACTGATCTATTTAACCCCAGATTCAGGGATGTACTGAGTTGCATGCCCAATGCTAACTATATCTTAGTTAAAGTTACTGTACAGCTACCATTTAGACATAGCACCAAAAAGTACATTGTACCCTTCAGGCACTTTTTTGATTAGCCAAATTAATGGTTGCAAACAAATAAAATATTTGCTCTGTACTGCAGCCAAAACCAGTGTTTCAGTTTGCTAATCTGAACGATGAGCAAACACCCAAGCACTGCAGATAATAGCAACAGGTCAGACTGACCAAAATGATGTCCCAACTTATTACACTTTGCAGTAAAATACATACTATAAAGAACCCAAACAGAAATTACCCATTAGCGCTTAATTTAACTGTAGCTTGAAAACAGAGTAAAGTAACCCACCAAAGAAATTTCTGTTGATAATTGTATGAAGGGACATTTGTCAATACCCATTAACCTCTGGCTTTTACCTGTTAGTTTTCTAAAAGATGCTTGTGTTGCTTCATAAGCCACAAGGTGTCACAGTGGCTCAACTGGTAGGATTCTTGTCAGTCTAGACACGCAGGTTGTGGCTTCAGGTTACATACCAGTGCTAAACACCGCTCTGTCTGTGCTACACTGCGTATTTAGAAGTGCAACCCTTTGGGTGCAACAATCAGTCAAGGTGTAACTTGGTTGCTTCAGGATGTTCTTGATGTGGGTGTTAAACAATCTCACAGCACTGTCAAGGAAGAGAGGTACTTGGTGCACTGGCACCTTGACCAATCTTTTTTCTTTGCTTTATTAACCCTGCCAGTGTTGAGAGGTACTGAAAGGAGTTGAGCTAATAATTCACACCAAATAATAAATTTTATGAATTCCACTGTGTTCTGCCCAGAGTTGCTAGGAATTAATAACAATTTATCCGAATGCATTAATTATTCAAATTTAAGACATATTTTTGCTTGTCTTTCATAACAAGCAGTATGATGTAAGCATGCAATATTCTGATAAGACTACACGCTGTAATTGGTCATATATTGTGCATTATTGTTTTGCATCCTTGACTGGATGAGCACAGATGGAGCTAGAGCTTAAAATGCCAGGAAGCTTAGAAAATTTTTACCATTTTTCTAATATAACTGCATGCTAAGCAGCGTTCCATCCCATGAAAAAATTATGCACGTGAATCATATTTACTGACTTGTAATTTTCCCATTGCAACCAGTCATTGTTATTAATTTGCTTTACATTCATACACCAGTCAGTCCTCACCGCAAAGCAATCAGAGATTCTTCTCTAGTGTATTTAATTTCTAAGTATCATGGTTCTATCTGGGAGATTTTGGAAGCACAAAACAGGAAACACAGTCTCTCAGCTTAGCCCATATAAAATAAGTAAATTCTTTCAAGAATGCTTAGCACATTGAAATTTGCATTCTGCAATGTAAGAATAAAACTCCATTGATCAAACATTCACAGAAACGCATAAAACCCATAAACATAGCCACAGCAAATTCACTGTTAAACTCAAGTGAAGTGTCACAGAAATTTTGCATGTAGTATTTGTTGCACTCAGGTAATGAATGTTTATCCAGTGTGTTGGCTTTTCATGTCCCATTATTCATGCCAACAGATTCATTAAAATGGGCCTATGCTTTTTAGCATAATCAGGAGCGTGCATAGGTGTGGCCTTCAAAGAGTTATTGCCACAGTTTACAGGCACACTGTTCATAAATGCAAGCAGAACACCAGTCGGTGCAAAACACCAAGCTTCCCACAAAACATATGGTAATTTTTCCTGTGTAAAATGGATAGATGCACTATATAATGCATAATTTCATCACATTATATCTGAACTTCTAATTGCTTAAAATGATACTTCAAATCACATCAACAACATTATTACCTAATTACCCTAAGGGTTAACTGATACTCCAGTGATTAAGTCAAGGTAGAAGTGACAAAGCTATGGTATTGCTTTCATCCACTACAGTAAAAGGTATGGTTGCAAACACACATCTAAAATCTGTAATCTGTCAATGTTTTTAACATCTTGGTATGGTGAAGAAGAAAGCTGGAGAAATGCTAGCCAGGTAAGAAAAGGAAGGAAGGTCCCTCTTGCAAGATGCTGAACAACAAAAATTATTTTCATTTGCTCTAAAGGAACTATTTTATAGCAGTTCTTTTCCTTTCACATTATTGTGATGTGAAATAGAGTGACATGAAAACATTTTTGGTATTTAAAATGGGTACAAGAATTATGGAAGATGGTGACACTGATCTGAAACGGCAAGTTACTATCAGGATATGGGGGACAGAGTAAAACAGACAGTTGCAGGACTTTCTCCACTGCCAAATGATCCATCATGACACTTTTGTAAACTGCATGAAAAAGACATAGCATTCTAGGTGCAAGGCGCTTCATATTCACTTTTTCCAGCTGTAAAATACTATCCCAGTTGCAAACCTAGAAGCAAAGCACATGTCATGCCTGCCTTGCACATCACAGCTTGGAGTATGTCTAGTTCATAGACAACAGTTAGGAATGTTGGTGCTGCTGACTGCTTTCCTAAGGGATGAAGTATGCTGAAGGTGCTTCTGTTTAAACAGGAATAAGATTCAACAGTTTCGCTCTATTTACTTTCCTGTTTTCTGAGCATTTTTGTCTCTCCATGTAACTACTGTATTTAAAGATTTAGAATATTTCCTTTTGAATAATGTGGTTGTTAATATCTCAGAAATCTCTTTGTAACCTACTCTAGTACAGATGGCAGCTCTTTGTGTGATAAAATCTCCAGCTAATGGCTGAGGAAAAACTACACAACTGGAACAAAAATCACAATAAGATACATTAAATACTTCAAATGCACAATGTGCTGTAAGTCATAATTTTCTAAATTTACTACTTTAGAAAATAACATAATAAAACATGTGAAAAAACAAATGTTTGAAAGTCCAGAAGAAAAGTAAAAATAGTCCACTGCACACATGATGTGAGACTGCACCTAATACTCAAACAGGGACGGTTGTTTCTTTCCCAGGTATTTTTGAAGAATAAGCAGAGCGGATCTATGATTCAGTCTATTCTTGAATCTGCCTTAACAGAGGTTTCCAAATGTGATCACTTTTATATACACATAATGTTTCCTTTGCCCTCTGAATGCAACAGATAAGGTCATCCAACTAGACTGTGCAATTCTTTTGGATGCTCCAGTCTGCAGCTAGCAGTTGCAGTAAATGGAACTGCAGTAACTGGATGGGATCTGCACAGATACTGAATCTGCTCTATGTGACTAATCTGATGTTAAAATTATACCCAGAGGTTAGATTTCTCCCTTCCCTTTTTAAACCCAGGTACAAACAATGTTTCTGCTCAGCTAACCGGGCTTGGCAAACTTAGAATCAGGGAAGAGAAATATCAACAGGTATTGCAGATCATGTGTGACAGATACTACAGCAATGTTCCAAGTTATTAGTTGCTCCAAAGAATGAAAAGATCTAACTATTTAGTATGCAGGTGACCAGACACTAGATTTCAAGTACATTTAGAAATCTACATAAAATTATGGCTTTACTGCAACAGTTTGGAGTTTGCAGCTCTCCTCTGGCCAAGTATCTGAATGTGAATATTGACAACAGAAAGACCTGAGGGAAAAGTTCTACTTTGATACTTATATTTTGACTGTATTTATCAGAGTTATTCATAAAGAAGTACACTGCTACACGCAAGTCTCATGCTTCAACCCAAAACAATCTATGAGTCTATGATTCAAGTCTGTATGATGAGGATGGGAACACTCCTTGGCCAGGAGTTTTCACATGGTATGCCTTTTTGACCACAGTGTAGAAACAACAATGCAGTACCAAGGCAACCTAAGTCTCATGCAGAGAACAACCTATTCTTGTAAAATTTATGGCCTTTGCAAAGACTCTACATACCAACACTCTTGAATCCTGAAGAGGTGATGGGCTTAGAAACACACCAAGCCCTACTTCATGTTTAGTTCTGCAAAGGTCTCATTTTTCCAGAGCAGTTGGTTTTTTCATTTACCTCTTAAGGTATGAAAGTGCCAGAGTTGTTTCCAGAAGCGTCAACTGTTCCCATACTGAGGTTTAAGATCTGCAGGTGGTTCTAGTTGATCCTCTGTTACCTCAGGAGTACCAAGTGGACTACTGAGCTTAGATCAGTAACTTACAGGCTTTAGTTTAGTAGGGCATGACTGTCCACCACAATGTGAAAGAAATGGAAACAGTATTCTGACCATAAAATTATTTCCCTCTGAAATTTTCACAGTAACCAAACACAGAAACAACACACGGTGAAAGGAAAGGCACAAGCCTAGGGAGAATATTTCAGCCAGGGGTTAGGGGATATTTCTTTCATTTCTATTTCTGTCTAACAAATAAGACCATTAAGACCTGACGCTGCCCTACCACAGCCTTTTTTCGGAGACCAATCATCAGTCACTTTGGGGCAACCTTGTTCCTGCCAGGATCACCCCTCTGAGGTATCAAGTAGCCCAGAAACAACTTTTGGAAAGGAGCACCCAGCAAAACTGAGGATCTACCCTGGCCTGTTTACACAGTACAGTGCAGGAAAGAAGGCTCTTCTTGGGGAGGAAACAACCGAACAAAGTACCAGCATGATTGGAACGTCTGTTTACAGTAGATATGCAACTTCTGGCAAAGAGATACAAAAAAATACCATTTGAATTAAGGAGTCCAGCTAAAAAATATTGCAAGGAGTTTAGCAATCTACCCGTACCCTTTCTTTTTAAACAAAGAAAGAGTATATATCAAAATCAAATTATTTTCCCTTTTATCTGACCTTGCAATCCTACTGCAGGCAAAACTCCAGCTTAAATAAGAGCCCAGGACTGGGTCCTTGTTATGATCTCTGTTTTGTTCCTTCTCACTAACCAACAGCTTCTATTTTTGACACTGGATCTGCATAGTGAATCTTGTTTACATCAGGAAAAGACTAGGTTTAAGGTTTTTTTTAAGTGGATTAATGGTTTAAAGAGTAAAGAATGAAAAAGAGAAACAGAAGGATTGAAAAGGTTTCTTTATAGAAAATCATCTAGTAAGTATCAGAGTGAATGCAGACAAGACCCATTCTTACACTTTTGCACTGATTCTTTCTCCGTCCTCACCAGTCCCTACCCCCAATAGCTCCCTGATCCTTATGTGTGCAGTTTCCCTTCTATATTATAAGTTCGGCGGGGGAGGGGGAAGCAAAAGCAGCAAGACATCCCTGATTGTAAACTAAGGATCAGCATGTAAAGGAAGTAGAGTCTTTTTTTTTTCTCCCCGGCCTCATAAGAATTGTTAGTTTGTAACAATTTTAATTGAAAACAGCTGCAACTGAAATTTTTTAAGGGATGAAAAAAGTATATCAAATAAAAAACAATCAGTAAAAAGAGCCTTGAATCCATTCTGAAATCAGTGTATGCCTAAAGGCATTCAAGGGGTTTTTCTTTAAACTGACCTATTAGTTTCAGCAAAGCATGGTTCATAAGTACTCTCAAAATACTTTACTCATGTTCCTAGAATTGCTAAGTATTAGTATATTTGTGGGTGAAAGAGTATTTCCTCAAAAATACTTTGAGACAGAAGTTTATGTGTTTTCCCCTCAACAAAACAAACTCATTGGACAAACTCAGACTTATGTACACAATATGAGAGATCTGTTTGCCATACTAAGTTGCTATGTGAACAAATGTGATGTCATAACATAGATTTTTATGACTAATCTATTAAAAATGTATCAGGAAGAAAAAGATTATTTCATCAGATAGCAATGTGAAGAAGTAAAATAAGTGAATTTCATCAAAGTAGAAAATTTGTTTTGCTTTGATTTGCTTTAAATATTTGGTTGCATATGAATGTCTATGTAAGCTTCCAGTTCATTTAGTAGCTTTTAAATAACCATAACATCCTCCTTTATTTTCCTTTTCATTTTCTTTACATTTTCTTCCATTAAGAAATCTCTACTTTGTCAAATTCACTATATAGTTTCATAGGAGTTTAATATCATTTGATTAAGCTGGTTGTCTTTAAAACAAATATGCTACTAATCAAGCTCTCCAGTCACCCTTAAAACATTTTTCTATTAGCCAGAGGGAAAACTGTGTTTTGCATATAGTGGTGATGTAAAGCATAATCTCTTGTAGTTACAGAGGAAGATACAGGTGAATTTAATATATTGTGATGCACAAAAGTTCTAACAATACAGGGGACTAAATAAACAAGTGAAAGGCTTGATACATTTCTTTGATTACTGAAAATAAAGCAACGCCTCAAACTTTAAACTGTCAGCGGCTCTAAGTGATCTCTCCATGGCACACTGTAATGTTACTGAATAATTATATACAAGATATAATCACCTTTTGTTTTCTTTTAAGTGTGAGCATTTTCAAATGATTAAAAATTCGAACAGAAAAGGATTTACAACATCAAAGAGGAAAAGAGATGCCTTTTTAAACATCAAGTTTTATGAAAAACAGAGAAAACATTTACGCTAATTTACCTATGTTGTGTATTGCTACCTAGAACTTCAGAAACTGCTGATTATGCCACAACAGGATTGCTTTCTTGAAATGGTAAACCAACACAGATATAAAAATATTAAGATAAACTGAGTTTGAGTGAATGGTGATGAAATCCTTAAAACCACACACAGAGCAAGGAAACAGCTGCATTTTGGTTAACCAGAAAGTTAATCAACTATGAGAGACGTAAGCAAGATTTATCTTTATATCTGCCAGAGATTATTAAGCATTTAAATATTCTTTTTTTTCTTTAAATCAGGAAGGTTGATGCATTACAAAATGGCACTAGATGCTCACAAAGTATTATTAAGAAAGCATGTATTGATTTAGAAAAAAGTATTACCACATTAGATTTCTTTGAACAACTTTTAAGGAAGGTAAGGTGTTCCTGTACACTATTTAGTAACTCGGACTCCCTAATTTACTTTAGATCACATAAGAATTAGCTAGATGGTGGAGTTTTGCCAGTACTTACATCATAAAACCACCCCCTGCCTGGGTGTGATTGGAATTCTTTGCCTAAGACTGACCCTGAATTTAAAAAGGCAGTTGTAGGTTCTGCCTGAGGAGCTCATAAAGTTATAAGGAGTTTGGAGAGCAAAAGTTTGCACATCTAGCACAGGCTAAAGCTGCTAATTCTTTACTTTCATGACTTCCATTTCTTCCTAAAGAAAACAAGAACAACAAAGATAGTTATGCTGCATCTAAATGACCTTTCTTTATCACACTGTACTTCGTCTGTTTAATACACTGAGCACATCCTTCACACTGACTGTTATTCCCTTCCACCCAATGCTGAAAGAAACCAGAGTGGAAGCAGTGGATTTCTCAGGAAGGGTCCCCAAGCATAGAGTTGTTTTGAGGACACTTCTACAACACCCAACATACAGTCGACCCTGCTGCTGGGAGAGCAGGAGAAGAAATGGTATTTACTGGTGTGTTCCCCAGTGGTGCCTCTATGAGCCCATGGCTTTTTTGGAATCATTTCTCACCTACCTGCAAGCACAGGAGAGTTGCTACAGGAATTCACTACAAAGGCTAGCAGATGGAGGGGAGAAAACAGATAGACATGACATACAGATATTCCTTCCACAGCCTCTCCATCCATCCTCTGTACAACATTATTAAATTATGTATGTTTTGCTCTGCCTTGGAACTTCCAGCACTGCAAGGGACAGTAGAGAATCTGACTCTAAAGGATTATTAAGAACGTTTTTATTTTGTAGGAAACCAGGAAAATCCCAAAGGCCTTCCACAGATATATTTGGGATAACAGCTGTAGTTCCCCATTTTTTAATGCATCTCCACTTGGCACTGGCTCTCTGCACAAGTTGGGTCCACGTGGAATCTGCCCACTTGCTACCCCCCGTCTTTTGGAGAGTTTCTTTGTTATTCCGTTCCCCTTAAGCTGCTTTGCCTGTGCTCACCTACCCCCTGGGGCTCACAGAGCACAAGCAGCCTCCTTCAGAGACCAGTGCCTACATTATTCCAAAGACTTCCTGAAGAGAAACGTTCACGCAGTGAGCCTGTATCACCCACAGCATAAGCACATTCCTTCCATGACATACAGGGCTCTGGATTCAAAAAATTTAGAGCTGGTTATACATGCTCCAGAAGCCTTCAGTTACCAATCCCAAAAATGACTGGAACTGCATAAAATTAACATGAAACTTCCACTCCAGACCTGTCCTAGAAGCCAGCATGAGTCCTTACAGACTGTCCACACCTAGTCACTCTAAGTGTCCCAGGAAACTAGTTCAATAATTTTTTTTTTATTAAGGAGACGTTTTAATTGGAGGATGAATGAGATGAACTGAAGTTAGCTAGAAAACACATTTCAATGAATAACAATGCTTACAGCACAGAGCTCAGAAATTAAAAAAAAAAAAAAAGAGAACCGGAATGTAAACACTGAACAATCACACAGCAAAAAAATTTTTACTCTGAGCAACTAAAAGAAATGCTGGAGCATAAGGCCTTCATTGGCTTAACATCGTCTGTCAAAGTAAAATGCTGCTGAAACTTATGGCAGTCCTAGCAAGGAAGAGTAAGTTTCTGCTTTTTGCCCACAACGGTCCGTGTGAACATGTGTAGCAAAAACTGCAATTAAATGCCCTGAAGTCTAACTCAGCACACCTCAGCAACGAAGGAGGGGGAAGTTGTTTCACAAGTCCCTCAAAAACTTTTTCTAGTGTAATATTTGTAAAAGAGCTGCAATCAGAGACTGGTCAATTATTAAAAGTACCACTAAAATAATATGTAAAAAGGCTAAATTAGCACTGACAGCTTTTAGAGCAGCTTGTATATAAAACCCCAAAGAAATCACTCAATGATACATATTTGCTGTTTTCCCTTGAAAAAGTCTAGAAATTATTACATGAATATGTACAAGAATGTAAGGAACAGAATTGCAACACAGTGACAAATGAACAGTATAAACAAACCCCCACAAACCCCCTCTTTCTAT
The DNA here is from genome assembly GCF_025592945.1 of Manacus candei. Classification (NCBI taxonomy): domain Eukaryota; kingdom Metazoa; phylum Chordata; class Aves; order Passeriformes; family Pipridae; genus Manacus; species Manacus candei. Next base: position 108,926 of record NW_026138096.1, on the reverse strand, counting down.
TTAAATGGCAGTGACCCCCCGCAACCAACAACTTGGGGCAAAATTGACAAACAGCTGCCGTGATTTTGGGAGCAAGGAGCCGCTAGGAGTTTTTAGCCAGCACGAAGTGTATTACCAATTACTCCCCAGCAATGTTTTAAGTCTGGCAGTGGTAACTGCTGGAAAAGCAGTTACCCCGTGGTGGTACCCAATCAGAAAGCAGGTCACATCTCGTTAGCTGTATCATATACATTAAACGTCACAGATTCTTCATGGCTAAGCTGACAATTCAGGCATGTGTGTTTTATTTTATTGTAACCTCGTGTTATCTTAAAGAATCACAATACAACAAATAGATCAACACGAAATCCTTTACCATGCTTCATGGCACGAATCTGGCAGATACTTGCCGTTATATAAAGCCGTTCACTATAACAGATTAATACTTTTTAAAAGTCTTTTCAGGGCACTACTAATACACTACTATGAAAAATTGCAGCAGAAAGAATGTTTGCTGCACAAACACAGACACATGGACAGAAATCCAGCCTGATTCAGGCACACACTTTTTACTTCAGCAGAATTTAAAAGTGTGCTTTATTTAACCATGTAAATAACAAGACACAGCCTCCACTATTTTTTTTCTTTAAGTGACAAAAGTATTTCCCCCTCCCATTCAGTATATTCTTTGTGGTGGCTGATCTGGATTTTGAAGCCTGGGTGTATAAACCACTAGCACATTATAGAAAGCATAACCAACAGTGAATATAGTTTACATTATTGGATACTTTTGACAGCTATGTGATAAAGTAGAGAACCGACCATCTCTCTTGCTAAAAGAAACAGCATTCTAAATGTAAACACAAATTTCTCTTGCCGGTCGTCCCGAACATGTGTTCTTTAAGAGCACCCTAGGAATAAGTTTTTAAAACTCTACTCCTGTTTTCAGTTATCATTAATTTTTAATTTTAATGAGTTTACAAAACAAAACCAGACAAATGTTTGTCTCTCCCCCTAAACCTGCAACAGTTCAGAAATAATTTTGTGCAAAATCTGAAGCAATACCTCGCAATATTATAGCTGCAAATGCCAGCAGGACAGATCCTGAGCAAACAACACACTAAGGCAAAGAAATTTCCTCAGACCACCGTTACAATCAACCCTGAAGTGCTGTACTGTAATTTCACGATTTCAGCCTAAGCTGGTATCTCCTCAAAGAGTTGCTCTGCGTGGAAACATAATGAGGGATTACCCAATTAAACTACTAAATTAATTAGGGTTCATGCCTGCATATACTGCACTGTCTAGTGGGACGCTTCAGCTGGAATTCGGGCTGAAACCTACCACGGTCCATGCACAGGAAAACAAGGCTGGGGGACTTACCTCCGTCCGCGACTGCAGCCTCTTGTTCATTTCATATATTCGGTACTCTGGTTGCACCATGTATGGTGTGTGTCTCCTATAAAATGGGCCAAAAGGAGAAGAATAGAAAGGGTCATGTGGTGTGCTGGACATCTTGCCTGCTTGCAGAGATTCAAGCTACACAGAGTATCATCAACATCCATACAGAGCACATGGGCTGTGTGTTCTTCACAGTACAAAGTAGCGGCGCGCACACACACACACACATCCAGGCTGCACGCACTGGCTGGGGACTGCTGTGGGAGCCCGCTCCGGCGGAGACGGGCGGGGGGGGCGGGGGGGGAGCGGGAGCGGGAGCGCACAGGCTCCAGACAGGGAGAGGGAGGCTGGATAGCTTCAGGCACCGCCGCTCGGTTTTAAAGCAGCAGTTTCTGGAGGGGTCATTTCCTGTCCGCGCCGCCGACTAGTTCAGAAACACCATTCCCCCCGCGGCGGGCAGAGGTGCGGGGCTGGGGCTCGCCGTGCCCCCGTAGCCCTCCCCCGTAGCCGGCAGCGGGCTCCTTAGCATATAGGTGGTTTAAAAGCTGCCTGAGCCAATCACCCCGCGCCGGGAGCACGCTCGGGTAATGTCAGAAATGTGATTACTACAAAATACATAAACACAGGCCACGGCCATCCCGCCGCGGGCAGCCGGCGCTCCACCCGCGCCCGACGGCTCCCGCAGCGCCTGCTCTGCCCGCCCGGGGCGGCCGCGCCGCGATACGGGGGCTGCGGCCGCGGGGTGGGGGGGCCGCACCTCGGGGGCACGGCGGGATGGCCGGGGAGCCTGCACAAAGACATAACCTCCGCACGCCACACTTCACACAATGGAGAGCACTTAGATGCCAGCCGCAGAAACCTCCCGGAAAATGGGAAAGCACAAAGGGGCGGGTGGGAGAGCGGGACCCCCGGAGAACTGCCAGCAGTCCCCTTCTGCGGGGGTCAGGAGTGCACAAATGGGTCATTTTAGAAGCGGCTGTCCGGCTTAAAGGCGGTGGCAGCTAGGTGGGAGACTGGCCCCTGTTTTCAGGATCATTGTTGGGCATAAATCCAGCAGTGGTTAGAGAGCTTTGCCAACGAAGGATATCTAACACTGGGGAGGGGGGGTCCCGAGGGAGGAGAGGAGGGCAAGGGGAGTGGATCCCCCTTTGGAGGTGAGGGATGAACTTTATCTGTTGAATCATACTTGCAGGAAAGTGCTGGGAGTGGATACCACGTGAAAGAAAAGTCCTCAAAATACAGAATAAACAAAAGGGTCTCATCTGCTCCATGAGAAAGTGCAAGGTTTAGGAGGGGAGCCTTCAAATTACCTGTACGAAAAAGCCCTTGAAGCACAGACTGTGTCCTCATACACAGCTGTAAAGTATCAGGCATTATTTACAGTACTGAATAAATGTAAAAACAACAATAAACAGTGCTGAATTAATCTCTCATGTAAATTCATTCAAGCAAATGGAACCACTCTAGGAACAGATTTAGTTAACTAATATGATTAAGAGAATAACAATCAGCTGCAGCCACAACGGTTCTCAGTCAGGGTGCTCCGCGTGAACGCTGCAGGATCACCCATTTCACAGATGGGGAAATCAAGGCATGCGCCATTACTTTTTCTAAATTTTTCTAATAATCTCAAAAAATATTTGATCATGATATGGCTTTACCCACTTTACCCACTGCCAAAAATGTAATTCAAATCTGACTGAATGCAGGAATGTTGTAAGACATATTTGAAAAATCCCAGTTTTCACTGGCATTTGGCTGTCTGGAAAATCTGACCCCTCTTTTCAGAATAAAATACAGAAGTTCACAGGTTATATTCTACTGACCACTGATCTGGATCACAATTTACTGTACCAGTAGCTGTTTAGCAAAACTATTTCTGTATGCTCTTATGGAATAACAGTTTCCATAAGAAGTGACCTATTGAGCTGCTTTTACAGACTTCCCACAGCTTCTGTCACTAAACAGAGAGACAACAGATAATACATGGGGAATTTCACTTCTCTCTTTAAGTGCACCCCAGCTAGGTAGCAATACTACACTGCCACTCGGTTACCATTACTGGAGGTGCTGAGTTTAATAAATAACTCGTGCAATGTTTGGCTCAGTAGTTCTGCAGTGACTGTGACAGTGCTCTACCAGGGTTCACTGGCCCTATAAGAAGCCTGTATCATGGCTACGCACCTAGGAGAAGACTTCCCTGTGTGTACCTTGTACTATAACAGATCCCAGCAGATACCTTAAAGCCTAAGGCCAGAAAAATTACAGTTACAGCATTAACATACACAAGTTTTATAACCGAAGTACCATCTTCTTAAATAAATGTCAAAAAACCCCAACCAAGAATCCACCAAGTTATGGATTTTACTTTCTTTGCAAAGCAAATCCAAAACAAAACATATTTGCCCAAGAAGGGACACATTTTTTGAATTAAAATGGCAGAATTTTGCATAGCTTGAAAAGTGTTTCTGTTTTAAGGACTTTTAGATTAAGCTAAAATTCACTGCTTCGAGAAGTTAAACATGGCCATTATATTATTATTTTTTATTTTGGCTGCTGGTGGAGGGAAAGGAAGAAGTTCCTTTAAATTAAAAAAAAAAAAGGACAAACTTGGAGTAGTGAAAGTGAATGAGGAGGAATGAGCAGTAGGATTTGCTTTCATGATTGAGAACTGCAGATACTCCCCTCAACCCCCATATAAGAGCTTCTGTGTACAGGTCTAGCACAAAGCAAAAATATGCAATGCTATTTTAATAATTCCCATTGATAACTGGCAAATTATCCAGCACCTACAGCCCACCAGCAAGAACCAAGTCCCAGGGTAGGAGCCTGCTAATTACAGGCTCTGGCAGCTCTTCCAGTTGCCTGTTGTCATCTAGACTGGTGTGATGCTCAGAACAGTAAAACAGAAAGCAGAATCAAAGGAACATAAAGTTACAGGGATCCTGACAGTGTGTCAGCTCGATCCCCACTTGGATCTGCCACCTTTAAAGTTTTGTGTGTGCTGTGGGGGTGTGGGTTAGGGGGCATGTAGCCAGCCCCATTACCTGGGCTGCTCCAAACCACCATACCACTGTCATCAAGCTGCTGCCCAAAGCGGCTCAGGTGTCAAACCCAAATATCTGGCCCAAGATTTAGTACAGTCAATAAATTCCTTAATCTGGAAAATGAGTTTAGTGTGAGCAGAGGAAAAAAGAGGTGGAGGAAAAAAGAAGAGACTAGTCTTCCCAAATCTGACAATGCGTCTATTCCTGTGCTTGCACATATGTGTGGCTACCAAGAGATGAGGAAACAGTATGTGCAGAGTTGCATTTACATGTGTGTGTGCACATGCAAATACTGCTGCACCTCAAAGCAGTGAACCTTACCCCAGCACTCAGAGGCCAGAAGGGAAGGATTGTGATGCCTCCTCACTTAACTAAGTCCCCAAACCTGCAAACTGCGTTGACTCACCCCAACCCTGCCTCAGTGCTGCACAAAGACATGAAAGGAGACATCAGAACAGAGAAGGACTGGGACACAAGCTCGTGATTCCCAACTAAGGAAAATGAGCTAGGCAGAAGTGTGCCATCAGAGCTCACCAGCAGAGACAGAGCTATGTTTCCTGTCTCTCTGGCCGGGCACTAAGCCCTCGCACCCCAAAGGGATGGGATGATCTGGCCACTATCTGGGTGCCAGATTGCCCTCTCCTGGGCAGAAACAGATCACACACAAGTCGAGGACTTTCTCCACCAGTTCTGGAGGACAACTTCCCTTCATCTCAGTGGGAAGCATGGGCTTGGAGCAGAAGGGTGCAGTTCTTTTTCTCTGTGCCCACCTGTGTGACACTTGTAATGCCCCGAGTTAAACTACAATAGAAGGACCAAAACCAACAGCAGAAACTTCTTCCAGGACAAAAACAGGGAGCTAGAAGGGATGAACCAAAGTGGTTTGTTCATCTGTCCATGCTGGAGCCCCTGGCTCATGGGGTCCTGTACAGCTTGAGCTGCGAGGGCACCCACGTTGCCACTCCGTGCCCCTGAGCAGCACAGACAGCCCTGTAACACAGCACTGCCAAAAGCACCACATGCAACCAAGGCACAGTCTTTGCTTCGCCAAGCTGACAATCAAAGCAGCTCTGAAGGCTGCACTATTTTTAATAACCACTTAGTAATAATAATAATAATGCAGAAAAGGGATACAGCTGTAAATATGTGTAATTTCTGTATTTATCCCTAGTATGCATTGACTGTTCAGTCTCTGTCAATAATCAGGTTTACAAGGATACATTTAAGGTGGTTTGTAGCTGTTGAAAGGCAGAAAAGGAGAGACTAATCATAGTTACAGATGCGTCACATATGAAGAGCTAAAAAGTAGAGATACTTGAAATTAGGTTTCTGGAGAATACTCAAGTAAACATGATTTTTAATTTTTTTTAAATAACAAAACTACCTTTTCAAGCTGTCCTTTGTTTATACAAAAGCCAGATAGTATTGGAGGCTTTTGATGAAGTGACCTTAGATAAAAGAACAAAACTGTTTTCCTGTGAATACTCATGAGTGACTAAATGAAATGTGCTTATCAAAAGCTGGGGTGCACAATGAAGAGCCACCAGCAATACCCCACCATCTGTAATATATACTCAATTGCAGAGCTCAAGCACAAGATTTTGACAGGTTTCAGGTTGCTTCCATTAATTTCTGTAGCTATAGAATAGAGTGTACCAGATGCTTGCAATTTATAAGAAATCTAGAAGCTGTAATTTGTTTGCATTAAATATTAATATATTGAAATAAAAAACATATTCCGGAAAACACTGTCCTTTCATAGATAATTTGTGGACAGGAAACCAAATAAATCTGTTCAATCCATTGTTAAAGTATTTACTGAGCTCGATGTACACTTCCAGGCTTTTTCCATGTAGATTACTTTTTTTTTTTTTTGGTTGTGATAATTGTCCTTTTCTGTAGTAATAAATTATGTGATTATTTTTATCAGAAGGATTTATAAAATTCATAAGTGGGGCCCACCAAAACTACTGTGTTTCAGAGTTTATAGTGCAGCAAGAAGTGTTCACATCTTTTAAATGCTTCAGGCTTTTTGCAAACACAAACCTACCTTGCATAAATTACATATAATGATAATTCAATACATATGAAAATTCTAAGAATTTTCTTCCCCTATTTAATCCTAGTAAATTAGAGTTACAGCTCCAGCACTCACCAATGATGCTAGAAGTACCTTGAATTGATGAAAACACAAAAGGGATTTTAAATATTTTTTTGTTCTGCAGGTATGCAACATCTTTGTCCTCAGTTAAAATGGATATTAAATTTTTTCTGAAAACTTTATGAATGTCGAGTGCAGTCTTTGAGAAACCTGCCCATGTCTGACCAAACAGTGTGTCTGCTTTACCCATCCAGTACCTACACAGCACCTGCAGGAGACAGAGCAGGGGGAATAAACATGAAACAAACTCAAAGCTGTGAAAATCATATCTTGATGTTACATTGATTGGCCTTCTAAACTCACCAAGATATAGCAGACAAACTGACTTATCTCTCTTCGATTAAGCTGTGGTAAGCCAGGGCTCTGTGTGTTTTAGTATCCTCCCTTTGTGTCAATGCAGAGGGGATACTGGTCTGTAGGAGTTCTCAGCTGCAGTGTGGCTCCTCAGCTCACAAGAGACTTACACTTAAAGCACTAGAGGCTTCCTTTTGCTCCTCACTGTGCTGTCAGTGTGGTACCCTGTGTGGACAGTACACTTGGGCAGCCTCTACCTACGCTGCATCACACTTGGGTACTGTAACTACGAAGTACATCGTGACTGTTGTCAGGGGAAATAGCTCCATGAGGTGCTGGGAGGAAGAGGATCAGGTCTCAAGAGTGACATATTCAGCCCTTGACCTCCACGGGAGCTTCCCTGGGCTGCAATAACTTCAGGATAACAAGGGACATCTGCCCTTTGGCAGAATTGGATCATCTTCCAGACTAGCAAAACACCAAAGAGATTTTATATACCTTGGTTTTGCTGAATCTCCAAGGACACCATGAAGGCTGCTCTCCAGAATCCAGCAGCTTCAAGAACATTTCTGTCTTGTTTTGTTCCCTCTCCCACTTCTTTCTGGGTTCATTTCTCCCGTTTTCCTTCATATTACGCATAACTGCCTATAGTCCCTTTTGGAGTGAAGTTCCTTTTCCAGGAATTGTTTCTAGGTATCTGCCTTGGTAGCTTCTCACCCTACAAATTGTGTTTCCCTGCCCCCACCCCCTGCGTGGGGATACATGCTGCTGAAGTTTGGAGTGGATTATCACTGGAGGCTGATGCTGGGAAGTGCAATTTGAAGCACCTGATTCTTCATTCAAAGTGCTCAACAGGTTTTGCTGAGTGTATTTTCCCTGAAGAAAGTATGAAGAGGTGATGCTGAGGATGGTGAATCCAGAGCAGTGAAGCAGGAGAATGAAAGTGATGAAATTCCTGTAATTTGCCTTTTGCAGACATCTCACAGTGGCTGAGGAGGAAAACAGCCTTCAGCAGCAGAGGAGACAGTGCTGTGGTTTATAGCATTGGCAGACAGCCAAAAAAAAATCTCCAAAGAAGTGGTGGGGGAGGCTATAGGAACAGACTATGGTCTGGGAGACTGACCCTCCAGCAAAAAATCAGACAGGCCAGCAGAGAGGTAAAGACCTGAAGAGTCTGAGCCCCTTTCTGATATGCTAGTTTCCCTTACAGACAAGCTAAATATGAATTCAGTGTAGGTGAAAGAGTCATTCAGCTTTAATGTATTATGCAATGTGTTATTCCAAATTTCTTTAGTCTATCTCAGTCCAAAGCAAGAATTATTATAACTACCTCTCAATACAGTAAGAAATAAGAAACACCAGACTTCAACACAGTCTTTAAGCAACCCTACCTCCCTAATCTGCCCTAACAAATATATGGCAGCATATCCTGCCTGTGACAGATCACAAACTGGGCCTTAAAAGTGATCAGATATGTGAATATGAAAGAGACAATCATTTTGGCTAGCAATTCACACAAAATGTTTATTTTGGCTAGCTTTTCCATATAGGAAAACTTATTATTCCTTCTACATAACTAACCCCACCATACTGATTTACCTGTTACACATCTCACTCACTGCTCAAATTTCAGCATATTTCAGTTAGTTGAAAGATTACTTTTTAAAGGACTCAACTGGGAGCACTCAGCTTTGGAGGCATTTCGGTTGAGTGCTAATTAGCAACTAGCTGACTGTCAACTTTTCTTCTTCGAAGAGAGGGAAGGGTTGGTGATTCCCTTCTGAATTACCTGGCAATCAAATACATGTTGAAATTTATTCATTAACTTATAATAATCATCCCTAGCACTTCTTTGGCAATTTTCATCTTCAAAGCACTTTATAAACATTCATAGAGACACAATGGTGATTAGCACTATGACAAAACTGTGCAACTTCCTGCATACGGGTCTCTCTCCCTATTTTACCGGTGGGGAAGGTAAGGGAAGAATGAATGACTGAGAAAGTCAATGGCAGAAATGTAGTTTTACCTCAGGAAATTATGACTTTTGGATCTATATTTGGATCTTGCACAGCACAGATGTACATACTAAGCAGAACAAGTCATGGACAGCGAGGAAAACTGGTGTGAAAGGGAATGATGCATGGAGAAATTCTGCGCCTGGTACCAAGGTGGGATTAATTTGAGAGCAATTTAGATTGTAATTGTGCCTTTACCATATAACTGGATGAAAGTTGCACCAAAGCCTAGACTGCATTCACCTTGTTATTTTGAACCAAGGGTTATACCTTACTACAAAACATACAGTGCCACTCAGTTTTATTTATTCAGTTATTTTAACACAAAGTCCCACCAAATTGTGTAAAGAAATGTATGTTGGAAAATGTTATTTCCTACATAGATTTTTTTTCTTTTTAGTCTTTTGTTTCATGTTTCTAATTCATTCTCCATTTTTTATAAAGATTTGATCTTAAGTGTTTTGATTGTAATTTGATCTTAAACCTTTGCACTTGCAAAACACAAGCCAGAACTTGCCAGGAAATGAAAGCATTCAGAATATGATCCACTGCAATTCTGGATATCACTGTTGTAGACTGTATGCTCAATACATGAAAAATGCAATCAATTACCTGTATGCATATTTTGTAGACACAATATGTTTTTTAATTTGACCTTTAAAATTTAAGTACATGTTATCATTCTAAATTTTGTAATTTGAAATGTTACCATGCTCTGCAGTGCTTGAATTTTGTCAAGGCCTTGTATGGCTGCATAAATGTGACTGAAATAACCAGGAGTTTTGCTCGGAAAATCTGATTATGCTGCAAGAGCAAAATGTTCCAGCTCATGAGGGCAAAAGACTGGCTGTGCCTCTCTTTTTAGTGAATAATGACTTTGCACCAAAAAATAGAGACTAAGCAAAATATATACTGAATAAATCTTTATCTATTCTGTGTCATAGATTCTGTTCCTTCTACATCTTATACCTTCCAAGTATGCTACTCAGTAACCTACATCCAAACAGTGACCAAAAAAGTGACCATGTATGTAATTCAGTATTTAAAACATATTAAACTCATCTTAAACAAGTCTGATGTGCACATATTGCAGAGAGCATGGAAAGATTCTGACATCTCTGGAGAAGCAAGCAGATCTGAGCTCCCTCTGACTTGAAACTTGGCCCACATCAGGATCTGCTCTCTCTCATGGAGATAGGACACCACCAACCAGCTGCTCAATGGCAGCAGCTGCATCTCCCAGCTTCCACTTTCACAGCTAGCTTTGGTTTCTGATTCTAAGAGTGCATTCTGCTCCCTGCTGTCTGCTGTCTTTCCAGCATCGTCCCATTGCATGGATTCTGCAGCCACGCCTGCCCATTTTTACTGGTGCATTAACAACGCGCAGTTTTAACAATAGTGCAATGTTTTGTGCATGAAGAACGACAGCTTGTGGAATTCTAGTACATTTGTCCATATCTCTTCGCTTGTGAAGTTTGAAGTTTGGAGTTTATTGATTAGTAAGCTTTGTTTCTAATTAGACAAACAGCAAAAACCTCCAGCATACTTTATTTCTTCCTGACACCGTACCCAGAGAACTGGCACAACGCTCTGTCTGTAGCAAGCCTTCTGTGCAATTGTCGTAATAAATATTGCCTTGATTTCAACATCTGGTTCACATTAAATAAAACTACAAATGTGAATCCAATAAAGATAGAAATTTTGGAGGGAAGTTAAAAGGCTTTAAATTAACCAGCAAGATATTTATGTTAATTTGCAAAAGAAAAAAAGCAAGTACAATTTCCACAGGACCTGTGTCTTAGCTAGAAAAGGTAGCAAAACAATGCCCATTATTTTAAAACCATCTCATCCTTAGCGTGATAGGAATCCTGGGCTGCACTCAGGCATTACAATTCTAAGTGATAACATTCTAGGTTTTTGCATTTTTAAAATTGAAATCTTAAGATTTGAGAGGAAGTATAAACATAAGTGTGTGAGAAGGGACATTTAGTCAGCTAAAGAATTATGAACATAATAAGGATAATTACGGGGCTATTTTACATTAACAGCACGAGCACTGGAAATTTTTTTAAGTCTTCATACAACATTTGTATTTCATGTATATACATACATTATAATTGCCCCCTAGTTCGTAATATGTGTTACATAGAGATCAAAACAAAGGGTGAGTTTAGATTCCTGCAGTTGTCTACTCTGAAATATGCCATTAAAAAAAAAAAACCAACCAAACCTTTAAATCATTTCACATATTAATGTACTGAGTTTAGATTTTCAGAACTTCTTTGCATTATGGGCCTGACCAAAGTGTTGACAGACATATCTAAGCTCACTTAGGGTTTTCTAGTGAAGTAATAAAAAAGCACAGTGGAAGGGGAGTGTCAGGATAAGTACATGACTAGTATGTGTAGTCAAGTTCTCCCAACACAGGATTAGAACCTCAATGCAAGGCTCACCAAAGGGATCCTGAAAGGCACCTGTCCTGAAGTGTAGACATCATACATTGGTTAATACTCAGAAAATGATGGACCGCAGTTAGTGACAGGCTATTTCAGAAAGGCTGGAAAGTATAGTTCACTTCAGCCAAAAGCATAGACACAAAAATCCTAATGAAGCTTCCTCTTCACTATCATCCTGCCCTTCGGTTACCATTTTCCCAATCCAAACTCACCTTTTCCTTTTCCATCTATTCTGTTTGATCCCCAATTTTCATTTCCCCCTAATAGCCCATTACTTACATCTTATCCTGAACCAGAATATTTCTATCTTCCCTTCAATTTCAGATATTTCTGAAACACCTACTAACTCTTCCGCTGCCACTGTTTTTAGACCTCTCCTCCTACCCAACATCTATTCTGTTTCAACACTATTCCTCCATCCCTCACCAACATTTACTCATCTTTCTTCATCCCCTTGACAGGTCTCAGCACTTCTGGCAAAATGCTGGGGGAAGCTGCAGCACACAAACCTTGTTTGGTCACAGCAGCCCAGTGATGTATTGTGCGTCATCAGTCCCACAGAAACCCTGAAGGACATAAATATGGTAATGGCAGCCAGCCCAGAAGAAGCTATCAGATCTGCTGATATTGTGCCAGGGTTTTGTGGGAGATCAGGAAAAGTGAGGGGAGTACCTAGGAAATCAAAGAGATAAGAAACTTGGAATTATATGGAAATCAGTAGAAATGGAAAAAGAGTTGGCTTTATTGGTTTTGTTTATGTTTTTGAAAAGGCAGTGATTTAGGACAGAGTATTATTTTATAGGAAAGCAAAGTGGTGCAGGTTAAAGTTTGATATCATGTTCACTGTCAATGTGAAGATATACTGAAAGTTTACTCTACTGCTATTGAGATCAATCATCTGCATTCAGGTCACAGTTCCTTGAAATATGTATTCCAGACTTGGATATTGTCAGAGGAAAGAGAGGAAGCAATGGTGTCCATGACATGATCTACGTGGCTTGTAGTCATACCCATTTAACCCAGAGTTATGTCCATTTGGGGGTTCGACCAACTCCTGCTTTACTGTTAAGCCAAGTAGTAGGTTACAGACTTCTATTTCTCATGAATACAAAAGTCTGGTGATTTTTAGGGGAAAATAAAAGGCTGATATGCCCTCTCTTGTATATTGTTCCTACATGAGAATTGATCTTAGTTTAGGTCCTTTTAAAAATGCTTGGTGAATGTCCTGGATTTTTATTTTGTTTTTACTCTTACCATAACTTCATCTTAAATCAAGGATTGAAGATCTTACATTCAAAAAGTTCATTTAACTAACCTAGAGACACACATGGAGACAGCTCAGATGAGTTTCAGACAAACATCTGAAGTTTTAAATAGTGATTTGAGTTTAAAATCCTGCCTTTACAGATTTCCTATTCTTGATGAAAACTGGACAAAGAAAAACCAAAATAGAATGGGAACACTTATGTCAAGTAATTAAAACCACATGAGATCGCATAGTTAAGAAAAATATGTGGCATCAGAAAGTTTTCTGTTGACTGTTGCAAGTCATCAGTTACTTCTGATTGCAGGTACACATGTCTCAGCTGTCCTAAAACCACTTCAAGGTGCAGGTTTCTAAAGGATGTTTTTTATGGCTAGGCTGCAAGGTGCTGCTTCAGCCACAGAAGATCAAATGCTGGGTATTTGCAAAGTGGAAGAAGACAGGCCGCAATGCAGTTTTACTTTACTCTGATCCAGACTATCTGCTGCACAGAACAGGATGTGTTCTGATCAGCTTGGACACACTGTATTTACAACTGTCATTTTTTACAGGTAGTAACTAATTTTACACCAACAATCACCCCTTTTCACAATTCTGGGTCCAAAGAAGCACTTTTATTTTTCCTTCTTCTGCAGCAAACAAGTTGTGTATCTTACAGGCAGTAGTCGGTATTTTAACTACTCATAATTCAGTTTTGAGGGTTATAAACCTTTAATAAATTACATCTTCTGGATCAATGTTCAGAGTCAGACATTTAAACCCATGTTATTGAAAGTTACTCAAGTTACTCTCCATTACACTGTGCAGTATATTCCAGGTAAATGCACTGTGTATTGCCTGATTGACTTTAGCAGGTCTTTGTAAGAGCAGTTTTAAAACTCAGATCAGCAATACCTTAGCCTGTATCTGTCTTTTTATCTTTTTATCTTACTTAGTTGGTGGGGGTTTTGTGGGGTTTTTGTTTTGGTTTGGGTTTGGTTTTTTGTTTGTTTGTTTAGTTTTGGGGTTTTTTTGTTTGACCACGAGAAACCTGGTGTCCCTACCTCAGGCTGTCGTCATTATCATTTGGGCATTGAATCCTGCTGCTTCTTATATGTTCTATATTTTACTCCAGGACTTTTCCTGAGGGAAGGGCAGAATGATATCTTCTTAAATACTAAGATATAACCTAGTGTTTGTGGCACGCTCCCAAGAACTGTGAACCCCTTAAGCAGGAGAACGCAAAAAAGTTAGCTTTCCCACTTTGTAACCCCAGAGCAATTGAATAAACAACGGGTGGAGGCAGCACCACTCCATATTTGTGTGGAGACTGTTGGACAGTGAAACACATACCAAAGGAGTGTTGAACGTAATAATCAAAACCAACAGTGGTATACAATAGACCACCCAAAACACAGCTGTAACAGTTTTTCAGCTCTGCCATGGAAACAATGAATAGAAACAACAAGCCGAATAGTTTTGAAAATAGCACTTCTGTGTTTCAAAGTAGAATCTTAAACTTTGAACCAACCAGGATACTATTTAGAATCTTTTTGCAGATATAATTTTTGCTGTATGAGGTCAACTGTGCTAACAGCACTGGAGAGGCGTAGACCCTAACAAAGTGATAGGTTAGCATGCTGTGTAGGAGTTAGGCATGTCACAGAACTGCTTTAACTGGATATTTCCTGGTATTTAAAGAATTGCATTTAGAGGTAATGGCTGTCAATACTTAATCAGAACATCCATTATTTTATATCATACAGACATGAATACATTAAAAAAATATTTAAATAATTTTGAAGTCTTTTCCATTTTCATTCTGCTCTAGAAATTATGAGCTTCCTAGTAGCAAAACCACTTTTTTCCAAATGAAGTCTGTGAAATTATGACCAGAGTAACTCTGCAGACTTTCCCTAGCAGGCCTTGAAAGGTGTGGCAGATGTGCATTAGCAGAAGGTCAAGTTGATATGCATCCTGGGGTGACCATAATTTAGATTTCCAAAGAACCTCTGCAAGACTGACCATGATTCTGTTAAGTGGCCTGTGGAGCCACCTCCTTTCTACTGATGATGAGTGTCAGTACTCAGGGTTTTCTTATCATAGGGCAAGGTTCTCAATAGACCATATTCATAACTGGGTATCTTTCAGCCCATATGAGAACTTTGCCAGCCCTGTCATACAATATTCACTACACTTTATCCCAAAGCTGCTTGAATAAGAAATTATCAATTTTCTCATGAGCTCTTCTAGAAATTTCACCAGTATAATATACCTCACAAATAGAGGTACCTCTTTCTATACTGATGAATTCCTCTGCTATAGAATAAAGCATAAGCGCTTCTGGTTTTGCACATGAGCTCCAAAACATAGCAAGATTAAGGCTAAAATTTGTGAATCCCTCAGGTTTGGAGTGTCTCAGTGATTGGTTGCCAAGCTTTAAATACCTAGGCTTTGATTTTCCTGAGCTGTTGATCATCTGCTGCTCCTTTAGATTTCATCTACAGAGAGTACTATCAGTGCTTCAGATATCCTTACCCTGACTGTCAGAAGTAAAGACAAGAAATTATTTTCCTATCTATTAAAGCTTCAATAAATAATGTCTTTCCATAGTCCAGGTGGGAGGAAATATTTGGAAATATTAGGCAGAAAGACCATGGGAAATGATTGGGTGATCAAATCCTTTGCCTAAAAGTGTAAGCACCTGAGGTGCAAGTTCCTGCTCTGAACCAAATGGTTCAAAGCCACATCTACTCTGAATGTTCCCTGTAGCACAGCATTGGTTGCATAGGTTTCATTTCTCTCATTTAGAAAAGAAATTCCCTATTACATCGAGACTTTCCATCAAAAGCCAGGGTGAATCCAATCCTATTTTTAAAAGTTTTGATAAGACAGCACTTTCCTGTAACCCCTTTCTTCTCTCCTACATTCCACAAAATGTTTGACAAAAATAATCAAAATCTAAACTAGTTCTTATCTTAAGCTTGAGAGATGAAAAATCACTTTCAGAAGCTAGTTGTCACACTAGTCAGTTCAAGCCAGTTCACTTAAGTTTCACATAAAACCACAGAAGACCATCAGCTGTCTTCCTGCTGTCCTTTGCTCTGCAAGAGCAGAGCACTGTATACCTACTAGTGTTGGGTGGAGGATTCCTAATGCCAACTTCATTCATTAAAAATCCACATTCCTTCTTTGAAAATCTTCCAGCCTGAGCCCCACATGAGGTAGAGACTCAAGTAAAAACTGGGCTGCAGAGAATCCTGAATCCCATTCTTAGTGGAGCTGCAGTGAAAACGGGCAGTGTTTAACAACTGGAGGGTGTTCGAGCTGTTTTCAGCATTTGAAGACATTTAATGGTGTTCTAGGGGGAAAAAAAGTGAAATGCTAGTATGTAGTGTGATTTGTATGGCCTACATGTGGCACTATGACATTTAGGGACAACAGTATTAAAAAAAAGAAAAATATACAATAAATTAGACATATTTCTGTAGTAATAGAAATCTATAGTAACATAGATTCAAGGTAGCACAACATTTATTAACAAATTCAGTGTTTAATAAAAATGCAAGGGCTTTTTTTCCACTCTAAAGGGGAAAAAAAAAGGAATAAGGCTACCTCTCTCCTATACTTCTGTGCTGTCTTATTGCAACATCTCAATCTCCACTGGGCACACATAGATCATGTCTGCCCAGAACATAAATACACAGCAGTACAACAGAAGTATTAAAATTAACAGATACATCCAAGGAGCAAAACCAGCTAACAAATGTATCTTGTTAGACTTCTGTAAGAGAACAAGATTTTTATCAGAAATGCTGTTTTTCAGAGGACACCAGGATAATTTCCTCCTAATAAATTTCCATATTGTTGAGAGCAGCTAAAGTTCTGCCAGTCAGAGGGAATCTCCCAAGGGTACGTCTTACGCAGCTCTCCTACCACTGGATTAGATGTATGCACACGTTTTCAAATACAGTGAGCCCAGAGTACCTCTGAAAGTGTGTTTGAGTATTAAAAACACACAACAGTGGTAGAAGTTTGCCTTGTTTTAAAAAAGATTCACTACTTTGTTTATTGCAGTCTTTTTCCCTGAATTCAGAGGAAATGAGCATGCATAATTCCATATTCCCTGGAAGACAAAAGGCAAACATTGGTCTAAATACTTTGTGGTGTTGTTTTGCAATTTTCATGAATCAAGGCTTATTTTTTTACTGCATCACCTATAATATCTTGTAAATCTGTGTCCTTTCCCTTTAAAAATATTTAGAAGGGAAAAAAGAACTGTGTGTCATAGGGTATTAGCTGATTAGTTCATTCAAACAGTGCTAATTATAGGTTTAATTGCTTAAATGTGAAAGTCATTTATTTAAATTAGCTGCATCAAACATACACTATGCTCAAAACCTGAAACATTTTGGTACTGAGAACCAGGGTTATATTCTGTAAACAGAACATGCAAAATATAAGATGAGAAACAATGTGCCTCTATGTACTGATTGGCAAACTCATTTAAACCCCAAACTCCCTCCTCCCCTGCCTCTGGGGTCGGAGAACAGCCTCATTTGAACAATGACTAATGGAATGCACTGAAATGTGCGGAGGGTTGAAAGGAGAAATACTATTCAAGCCAACAAACTCATTTCATTTGTGATTTAGAGGGGCACTGCACCTTTCCCCTGAACTCCTCCTGAGAAAGAATGGATAGGCATCTCAAGGTTATGTAAAAATGGGTATTTCGGTTGGAAAACTATGTTGGTTTTTAAAATAATGAATGAAGAAATAAACAAAGGTTTGTTATGTCATAAAAATAGTGCAGGGAAAAGATGCTTGTACCACAACAAAAAGGTAGTCAGGGCTGTAGTGGCTATAGCAATGACAGAAAGAGTATGTTTGTGAATTGAAAAATATGCTGTATTAAATATGCAATGTGAGAACTATGATCAGAGTGCAAGAGATGGGCTCAGCTTTTAAATTTGAGGGGAAAAAAAGGAAGAAAAATAAGAGAATTTTAAAGAAGAGAAAACATTAGATAATTAACATATTGAAGCATGTCTGGCTGCCAATCCCTCCATCTTCCTGTGTTGACAAAGGAATGCATCTATATACGTAGATAGATGTTTAGCTTTTAAGAAATATTTCTTTTTTTAAGAAACAAAGAGATTCAGAAGAGCTAGATTCCCCAGACATATCAGTTTTTGTGTTCTGTATCTCTGCTTGGTCTGTAATCAAGTTGTATCTGAATGTTATTGCATTTTTCTAAACCTTCAAGTTGCTATTAAGCCCCAGTATTCTGAACAACATTATGGAAGTACACACAGCAGCAGCGGCAAAGGCTGGTGGAGGCAGAAAGCTCCTCTTAATTTAATAAGCGTTTTTAAACCAAACGCTATGCACCATTGACTATGCAGGAAAGCTATTTTTTGCTGCAAAATTTCCCAGCTCATGAATATCCTTGTATGCTTCTCTGTGCACAGCCTCTCTCTGTGCCCCCTTTTCCTGCTGAGAGGGTCATATGGCCACAGGAGAGCCTGACCCCCTGTTTACATTTCACTGTGCAGATTACACAGTGAAGAATAATACTACAGCTGGTTACTGCTTACAATTATTTAATTTAAAAAAAAACAATCAACCACCACTTTAAAATCTGAATTTATATAAATCCATCTGTCTCTGTGTCTCTTTCTCTTTCTCCACATGCGACTTGCTATTTATTTTTTACTTGTGAATTTGCTATACTCATTCATTACAAGCTCAGAGCTTCCCTTTTGGGTGGAGATGATGGTCATGCTTTTGCTCCATGCAATGCAGAGCCTTAACTTGGAAAGATTAGAAAGTTAAAATTGTTTGGAAAGCATTACGGTCCTATTTTTATAAGCAAAGTAAGGCAGGGAGAAGGTACAATCCTAACATCATGCAGCAGTCAGTGACAGGGGAAGCAATATGTCCCCATGCTTGAGGCTGAGCCAACAGTTTCATCTCAAATTTTTTAGACCCTTACCCTCCTGGCACACAGTGGTGCCCCCACAGAGAAGCAGATTTGAGAATGGCTAAGCAAAACTGCAGTTAAACATAATAACTCGAGTAAAAAAAGCACCAAAAGGATAGTATGGCAAATTTAGAAAGTCCTGGGTAGACTTTGCCGAGATTAAATCTAAATTGAGTGGATTTCCAATGTGATCAGGGAACAGCATGTTAAGGAAGAGAGTTGGAGACATATCCTCAGGGGATTTATGTGGTTATACCTCCAGATGATCCCAGGGCAGTTGGAAAATGAGATACAAAGGGCTCTATTCTGCCCTCATTTGCACAGTATTTAACTCTGATTTTCATGCCATTTAAACAAGAATGTCATGTAAAGTGTCTTGATCATTGAAAATGTTGCCAAATACATATTCTCCCCTCAAGATTACTGCATGCAATTCAGATCATGGGACATTTACATTAGTAGAGTTGGCCTTTAGAAAAGAGGTACAGACATTAAAATAGGGGTTGTAATCTGAATTGGCCTGTTTCTCAGTTAGCCAATATAACCATCTAAATTACAGTTTCTTTAGCAGTTTAACATTTGCATTTGCCAGAGCAAACTGGTATTTATATACTAGACATACTTCATATAAATGTCCGGGATACACCAGAAGTGCTCAGAATGCCATCATTTAAGACTATCATCTAATTTGCTAATATATGTAAATCTAAAGTATTACCAGTAAGATGCAGGAACGGGGTGTGTCACATCTTCCATTCATTATATGATATCGTGGTAATATGTCTCCTCATTCTTAGGTGTTTTAAAAGCTTAGCATTTCCCAGTTTCAGAGAGTTATGTTGCCCTCTGGATAAAAGATGGAGAAATACACGGCAATGCTGACTTTTTGAAGGAAAACTTACACAATATAGTAAATACATGGTATGTTAGCCCCCACTTAGCTCTGCTGTTACATGTTATGAACAGGCCTGTTTTATCTTATTCCCATTGTTATAATCCTCAGTCACTTAAATGATCATGAGACAGTCAACTCAAAGGTGTTAGAGTATGTTATTATACTCATGGTTGCATTTCAGTCATTGACTTTCTCATCTCCTTATTAAACACAATACTTAAATTAAGGTGTGATACCAGCAGGTGTGGTCCTATTCTGGATAGGGCTGTATTTTAATAAAACTCATCAGATTCCGTGAAGGCTCATGCCACAGTTATTCTGGAAAATCATAGAGAACTATGAAAGCAAAAGGCAAGATAAGTTCAGAAGTTTCTTTTCCACATTTTAGTGTCATTTCCTCAGATCTACTTGGTATTGAATTTAAGATGCCAGGTAAAAGAGCCCAGTGAAAGAATCCAGCAAGTTCCCTTGCCCAGCTTCATGTCTTCGCTTTACTACAGTATCTTTTAGATACTGTATCTTATTACTACAGTGTCTTTTAGATACTGGAGACTGACCTAAAGGATGGGCATTTCTCTGAAGTTGGCTCAGGCTCAGCTTGAAACTTGAAACTAAGCAGAACCCCTCATTTATAAAGTAGGAATAAGAAGCAAAGTGGGTTTCCAGGCTGAGACTCATGCTCAGAACATGAGGAGGAGTCTTTAATTAATCAAGAACCTCTTCAATACACACTTCGGTGTATTTCAGTTCGTGACTAGTTTTTTTAAGTAGTTTGTTGCATATTTGGCCACTGAATCATGTTATGTTTGGGAAATAGACAACAGAACTCAGTGTGTTACAGCAACAGTGAGGCATTTTTGTGCCCCTCTGTTTTCAATCTCTGTGAGTAATGCAACAAATAGATTGTATGATGCATTATAAATTACATGCTGCATAATAGTAATCATTATCACTAACCAAATGATATAGAACATAACAAGAAATACTAGCAAATATTCAGTGAAAGCCAACTTTGAAATTATGTGTCAATTTATTCGAGGAGTTAGTCCTAAAATAAAAGAACAGAGAAAAAGATCATGTAGTCTACCTATAATCAAAACAAAAAATAAATTCTGTTACATAAGGTCTAAAACTGAACAGCCAAAGATCTATTTTGTTGCCAGATTTTGAGCAGTGTGTATACTTAGGCCACTAAATGCATATTTGAAACAATTAATGGACAGGTGTAAATAAGGCAAAATTCCTACGCCGTTATTTCTTTGCTAGCCTATAGGCTGAACTTTGTGGGAATGTTCAGTTCTCCTCGTGCTTTTCAGACTGAAAAAATGTAGATATATGTCAAAGGAAAAAAAAATGCTCACTGAGAAAAGAGGAGGTATTAGCTTTTCTTCCCCGATCTCAATTAATTTTCAATTTGAATTTGCCATGAGTATTGCGGGAGAGATTAGAGGGATTCCAGCCACAGTGCTTTTCCTTGCAAGACACCTTTCAGCATGCTATAAAATGACCAAATGATGGTGTAAGTTTGGAGTGAACATATGGCCTTTTCTACATATTGTCTAAGAATTTGTAAAGAGGACTCATGTCTCAATTTCTAAAAGCTTTTTCATTTATAGAAATAGAAAAGTTGGTAAAAACCAAGGCTAGCAAGGGAATCTAGTAGTACTTTCTTAGTCAGTGAGTACTGACTTGATTTTTATATCTCTAAACGTTATTAACTTTACTGACATGAAAGAAGGCTCATACCCTTAACACAATATGAAGAAAAAAGGTATCTGGCTGCACTGGCCTCATGTTTCATTGTACTATCACATCACAAGCTGCTGAACTGATAGAAGAAATCACGTATCCTCTACAAAAGAGAGAAGAGAAATGTATATATAATAGTCTTTGAAAGTTCTGTAAATGCACATTAGGCACTGACTGTATTTTGCTGGCACAATACACAGCACTCTGACAGCAAAGGCACAAAGTCATGCGTCTTTAGCAAAGACAATAGAGAATACAGGATTTAAAGTTGCCATTAGGGAGCACAAGTGAATAAGGAGTAGTGCTTCTGATGGGATCTGCCTTTGAATTTTTAAAGCAAAATAATATAACCAGAGCAGAAGCTGTTCTCTTCAGCCATATTGAGCACAGGTAGGGTGGTCATTCCTAAAAATATAGAATCATAGAATCGTTAATAGCTTGCCTCACTCAATTCTTACCTCAAATACTTGCAAGAGGAAAAAAAAAACAAACAACCCAATATTAGCATAATTATTGCTGCTTAAAAGAATTGCAGCATGCTAAGAATGTAGCTGTCACAAGAAAAACAGTTTTTTTCTTCTGTAGTAGCACTATAGAAGAGTATTTCTGCACCTCTATAATGCACTGGGGCTAGAGCCACTTCTGCTTTCTGCCTACAGCCAGGGATGCTGGGGCTGAGGGTGGGTTTCAAACAGCCAGCTTCAGACAGGCAAAGACTGCTCCATTTAACTTTTTATCAAACTGACTGAGACCTAGACATGTGTATTTTCCGTCTCAAGTAGGGACACGAATCATGGATGGAAGGAGATAATTACTGGCATCCAAAATTCTCCGGTAATCATAGAAAATAGAGAACAGAAGAGATAGGACAAAGAGGGACACACACACACACATGACAAAGAGGGGAATGGGGCTTTTTTTTCCCCCTGAAATATCTATCACAAATGTGGAACACAAGTCAAACATTAATTAGATAAACTCTTAGGTATTGAGATTGTCTTGGTTATGTATATGTATATATATATGATCTCTAGAGGTTTCTTCCAACTCTAGCAATTCTGTGATTCTCTGATATACTTAATTTAACAGGGGCCATTAGGAAGTATATCACTAGCAAAGGCTTCTGTGTTCCTGTAAATACAACTAAAAGCGTGATCCCAGGGTTATGGCATATATCTCAAGAACTGCATGTGCATACGTGCCATTTCAAAAGTTCCAGGAGTTTTATTTCCAGGTATAACCTTTCCAGGTATAACCTTTATGAGAAATAAATGACCTGGTTTTATTATAAGCAAATGAATTTAGTGGAAAAACAGAAGAGGGTGGGCTTTTCTTTTCCATTTAGTTCCAAGGGTTTTTTTTTTAGGCGTAAAAGCTGTAAGGTGGAGGGTCCTGTCTGGGCCTGACGCCAGGGAACCTTTGCGGCCGGGAATAGGGAAAAGTATAAAAATAAAAATGTATCCTTTGCCACATGGCCATCATTGTGTACAGAGAGACCCCTCTGTACCATACAGAGAGGTATGTCACAAATCAGTCAAGAGGGAAGGTAACACCCCCTCCTGAGTCCTAGAAATTACCTTTTAAGGTAAAAAACCAGTAGTCACTGAATATTTAACAGCTTGTGTAACCAAGAGAATACAAAAGGCGCGATTTTCAAATGGTTGAGGTGCCTTTAGGTCCACGTGGCTTGGAGTGCACCCAGCACACTGAAATAAAGAACTTCCAACCACACTTTCCTTGTCCTACAGGTATATTTCTTCCATTTTTAAATTTAAAGGAAGGATTTTTCCTACACCTTTCACAAACACTGGACAAATGTGTGTATGTAGGTGGTAGCACTTCAGTGGAATTGTCAGATTTCAGATAATCTAATGGTGTAACATGATATGTCTTTTCTATTTAATGTGTTGTAAAAAATCTAAACACAGTTAAGATTTTTATTTTATTGCTTTAATTTTCCCTTTTTTTCCAATGTTCTTTTTCCAGTGTTCAGTGTATGAGCACTGAAAGCTGAACAAAACCCGTAATGTGATGTTTAAAACAGTTACCATTTTTCAGGAGTATTTTTTTAGGAGGTGGTAGAGATTGAGAAATTGTTTTCTAAATTAAGAGACCAAGATTTATGGGCAATTTGAGTGGTACCTGGAAAATCGAAGGAGTGGGAAGGAGAGAAAGAGGTAATGGTGTTGTATTCCAAGGCAGAAATAAAAAGCTTTTGTTGTCAAATTCTTATTACCAGGATTTAGTACTTTTTTGTATTTATTTGAGCAAATACTTAAACCTGTTCATCTCAGTCTTGAAATATAGCTGGAAAAAGCCTAGGTCAGGCTATCAGCTTGACCACTAGTCCCTGATGAGGTAGCAAGATTAAAAAATGTCAGATCCCATGAGTACTGCACTCAGATACCTGAAATTTTGCCACGAGCATGGAGTGGCATGGCATACAAGAGTAAAGCACAAGTCTTACAACCTCAAGTATGAAGGTGAAGTAAATATGTTACAAAATCCAAGGAAATATGAATACAAGGTTCAGATTGCCTATATCTCCATTCTCCCTGTACCTACTCATTCAAATTGAAAGGAGTCTGGGCTGGAAGGTGACTTCAGGGCTGAACCTTCTTCTCCCAAAAGTAGTCTAGAGGTGCTCCATCTGTTCTACAGAGGTTCCTGTGGCACACTGAGTATGTAGAGGAAAGCATAGTCACAAGGAAGCACCATCACTAATACTGTATGTCCTCTCATTTGCTTGCAACAGAAAAAGCTTGTGCTTTTGTAGACTTTTAGAGTTGTAGTTGCTGTTGCTTTTGTATATTGTTAAGTATTTACATTAGAGAGAATGGGGTCAAAAGAGTGCTTCACAACTGGAGCAGAAGGCAGTAAGGTCTGTGGGGATTTTTTTAAATTTCTGGAATTCAGTCCAGTGTGAGGTCAGCCCTGCAGAAAGTTATCCTCTCCGTAGGGATGAGGTTCCCTCTCAATACAAAGCCCTCCATTTTTCATAGAAGTGTAGCAAGCAACAAATCCCTTCCACAACTTTTTATATATCCTAGGCAAGGCAGTGAAGTATGCCTTCTTTGGCATACAAGGCAATGCAGCGTACAGCAGAATATAAGTAACAGTTCCCTGAATCTTATTTAAAATCTGAGGGGAAGCATCAGAGGACAGATCTGATGTGCTCACAGTAGGTTGCTTTGTTGAAAATACATGTTTTTTAAGAAGTCTCTGTTCTCCAAGGCTGTTGTTGAAGACAACATAATGGGTCTCCTGCATGTTCAAAGTTCATACAAGAGTAACAAATGTACGAGTATCTAAGTGTAGATCCTTAGCTGGAGATGACAGCAAGTATTTAATGCATAAACTGCATTCTGGGAATTTAGCAACTGCAAGGGATTCAATTGTAATGTCAACCTGCAGCCCAAGTTCACCAGGTCCATGATGTACACAGAAAGGTAGAGAGGGCACACGTTTAGATGACGGGTGGCCAGTTGGCATGACAGCAGTCCAAGACCCTACCTAGTCCATCCTGGGGATCTGGGCTGTTTTCTGCCTTTCTGAGAGGCAGATGAAGCAGAACACCTTGGGACCATATCACAAAATCAAACCTACATTTACATTTCTTTCAAAAATGCATGCGTGACATTTTCTTTCAAGATTACAAGTTTAGTATTGTGGAATAGATGCCTTCAGGATGCTATTATTCCTTGGCAAAAGTTACTGATAACTTAGAATAATCACTCACCCAGCAGGCCCCCAGTATTGCTAACTTCTGCTAACATTCTGCTTTTGTCCTTCTTTCCCATATAATTGTTCCTAAAAATAATCTCTCATCAAGTAAGTAAAACCTGGTTAGGGCCACTCAAATTCCGTGAAAATGAATATAGCATTTTCTGAAATTAACTATTTCCTCATTTTTTCATGCTTCAACTTTCAGCTTTCCTTCAAATTCACATTCCATGCCTGGTGCATTTTAAATCAAAGACTTTATATTTAACAGATTATTATCTCTAGCAGTCTTGTTATTTGTTCAAAAGTTGTCAAAAAACTTACATAGATATTTCTTGAGGAAAAAGAACCAAAGTTTATTTCTTTTAAGATATAAAAACTTCAGCCGTTATTAGACATCCATCCTATTTCATACTCATACTGCACACTGTAAATCTCTTTTTGTAGTGTTTTAAGTGTAAAAATCTAATTTTAACCAAGTTTAAATAATTTATTTTACTTTACATACATATATTTTAGAATTTAAATATTAAATATTTAATTTTCATTTTCTCAGTGTCCAGCAGGAATAAACAGTGTATGAACTATCATTGCATCCTAGTAAAAATCTCATCAAGAACCACTATTTTCAGATTTTTAAGAGAACATTTCTTCTGAACAGTTGAAACTGATAATTCACCTTGATCCTGGAAACTAACCCAGAGGAAAGAGTTCATCTGTAATATGTAAAATAGTGCTAAAAGCCAGTTACAC
Source organism: Manacus candei (assembly GCF_025592945.1). NCBI lineage: Eukaryota > Metazoa > Chordata > Aves > Passeriformes > Pipridae > Manacus > Manacus candei. The sequence goes on along the minus strand of NW_026138096.1, from coordinate 83,224 downwards.
ACAACCTATTTATTACTCATCCCCATATCTGGGCAAATAAACTCAACTGCATTTCACTCATAAAGTATAGAGTATAATTTGTATTAAACATAGCTTCATGGCTACCCTTGTAGGTAGAGCAAATGCCTTGCAATGGTGCAATTTGACAATGTTACAGCATGAATAGTCACAAACAACCCAGACAAACAAGCTGCCAGCAGTTGCCCTCTTTTCCTGTTGGTTTTAGAAGTGTGTTTTATGGCAGTAGCAACAACTGTCTATTTCTTTTAGCTGATCCAAATAATGTATTACTGGCTAACTAGGGAAGAGATCCTTATAATCTCACAGATGAAGTTACTAAACAGTTTCATTTACTGTTCAGTATAGTTAAAATTTTAATGCTCCTGATATGGTACCAAATAGGCTTAAACAACTGGACAGCTGGAAAGAGGCAGACTCTTTTTGGTTGATTTTGCAAGCTTCAATTAAATATCCAAAGTTGAGGCACTATCATAAAAAATCATAAAATTCTTCTACAGTAGAAAAAAGAGCCAAAATAATGTTATTCTTTTTAAGAAGTTGCAGGAAAGTTTATACTAATTAAAAACAATCGAAAATATCCACTTTTTTGTAGGTATGGGGATTGTGGGAAGAGAAACAGAGACTGGAAGACAGGAAATAGCATCTTACATGCACACAGTTGTTACACACACAAACCCAGTACTACGACTCCTCGCTAGGGAGCAGCATATTAGTCCCACAGGCATACATGGTATATATGCCCTTACTGAGCAGTCCACTGTGTTGGAACAAACAAGAAGATGGGTGCCAATTCATGTGGGGAAGCGGATTAAGCTGGAACTGTTACAGGAATTCTTGCTCTGTACTCTGTGTCCCACCTCTCTCAGTAGTTGGTGTCCCCAGAGCAAGGGCACGCAGAAGTTTCATGATCTTCAACCAACTTTTTAATCTGAACCATAATAGGAGAATTTTTTAAACAAGATCTTGCTGTACAATTTGATAAAAGCAGCAAACATGAAGGCTAAGACCAGAACTAAAATAGGTTTAAACCTATAAAAGATAGTCAGTCATCTTTGCTCATACCAAAAGGATTTTGCCATTCTTGTGTTCTAGCTTCAAAAGAGAACTGTAAAGCCTCTGTGCTTACACAGCCAGTGAAAACTGTTTTGGAACATCTAGATTAAGAAGCCTGGGTATCAGAAAAGACTGATAAATTATCTTAAGACCAAGTTCTGTGCCCTGGTTTGTATTTGACAAGCCCAGAAAGCAGGAACTGCTACAAGGTGGAAACTGCTTTTCTTCCTGTACCTAAACTGGTGAAGTTTACTTACTTTGTATAACTCATGAGAAGTTTAATTGCAGAGCGAACTTTTTTAATTCTAGCTCCATGTCTTTGCTATCACTTGTCGTTGCTGAGATTGTTCCTGGCCGGGTGAAATGGTGGGAAAAGTGTTCTCAGTGAATAGCAAACATCCTGCAGAATGCGGTAGGGAAACATACAGGTTTTCTCACAAAGATCAGAAAGAAATATTTGTGTCTAAAACTGTTGATTATTCATTTTCAAAATAGCTCTTTTGCTTTGACATGTCTTTTGAAAGGAGTTACATAAGCCAAAATGAAATTAATTTTTTATCTCAGGATCATCTAGCAGTTTTAGTTATTTGTTTCCCTCAAAAGCAGACAAATTTTTGTTTGAATTCTGGAACAGACCTCAGTTATTTTCCTAGCCCAGTTATAACTTTACAGTCATCTCCAGTGCAAAGAGTGCAAAGAACTTCCAGCTAAAAGTGCAAAGAAAATCTATAACCAGGCTGCAAAAGAGGATGTAGACAAATAATTGTATGTATTCCCAATGCTCTCTATTGCCACTAGAATATCAAACATAGCACAAGAAATCAAAGAACAGGGAATATGAATCACAGCACCATACTGAGGAAAGATGTCCCCCTACTCATCTCCGGCATAAAAGACCAACCAAAACTGAACATTCAGAGATATGAATGGGAAGATTTCTAGAAAGACAGCAAACTATATTCTGTTGTAAAAGAAGTGACACTCATTCTCTACCAAATTGCCAACATGTCATTCTTAATTTGCTGTCTAGTTTTATTTTATATGTATATCAGGCCTCTTTCACTGATATGTATAGAACCTAGGTCAAAAATAATATTAAATGCAGAAGGTATGAACTTGAAATTCTATTTCTATTGCTTTAGTTTATCTGTTCAATTGTGTTTTCGGAACTTTATGACTAAATTATCATTGTCAAGCTATAACAGCTCAAGATTGCTGTAAGATTTCCAAAATCTTAGATTTTGTCAAAAACTTCATTGTATGTCTTTTGAGGATTCTCACTGTCAAGCATCAACACAAAGGTAACTTAATTTCAAATTTGTACACACATCTTCTGTAGGACAAAATCAAACCTGCAGTGACCAAAGGCTGTGAGTAACTTGAGCGAATCTGCTCTAAAATATGTGATGGAAATGAAAATGAAAGTAGTAAAACTATATAAGGAAAGGATGTTGTTAAACGTCCATTAGACTTAGGAGTGTTTACTTTTCTTATGCCTCTGACACTGGTTTAAAGTGGGCCAAATCCAAATGTAGAGGCATATGCCTTCTAGAGAATTGTCTGTCTTCAGGGAATTTGCTAATGGGAAAGCTTTAAGAGCTGTTGAGTTAGTCCTTGAATTTGGAATTGATGTATCTGCCCTTTGCATCTTTAAGATGTTGCACAAACCACCTTAATTACTAAATAAAACAGTTCAGATCTCAGAGGAGAAGTACTGTGTATTTGGGGAAAGGAAAGGGAGTCTCATGAAGCAATATAATGCAAGTACAATCGCCAGTGAGGTACATGCATGCAATTCAGAGCAAATTTTGGGCTCATTTGATGCAATTAAGTATTAATTATTTCATTTTTCCCCCCAGTAGATCAGTATATTAAAGAAAAAAAAGCTGCACAATGATGTAGAACCTGCCCATCTGCCCCAAAATGAATGAGACTGTAGTTAGTCAAGCATAGTCTATTCTGCTTCCCCTAAATAGTGTGATGCTAGAAAATTATCATGACCAGACTATTTCTCAACAAACTTCCACAAAATACTGCAAAACACAGTGGCATGAACCAGAGCACTTCATATACACTCTTAAAACTGTCAGTGGGGTAGGAAGCCCATAACTACCTTCTGAAAAAGTCCTGTAAAGAAGGATGACATGGTGGTTTCTTTGGAAGCAAGTAGTTTCAGGCCTCTCATCTGAAGACTGATGCCTGAAAAGAAGATGACTACAGAGCTCTGCTGCTCAGGAGTTCTGTAGAACATGAGAAATACTGTGGTATTGGTGATAGAAGCAGTAAATAACAGACTCCTCTTCAGCCAAGCAGCAATACTGTTCTGTGTTTATGGGAAAACAATCAGAAACGCAAGCTTTACTAGCTCTTACCGGGGATTATTTACCCCATTGTGAAGAATGTAACAGGGCACAAAATGCCTCTACTCAACAGATTGGAAATACACAAAGCTTCCTTTCCACCTACCTTTTCTAGAGAAAGTGAATGGGAGACAAGTGCTTGTTTAATCATAAAATTAGCTTCAGCAAAACAAATAAACTTACGCAGGTATTTAAAAAGCAAGAGAAGTTTTAAATTCTCTCCTAAACTCCTTAAACTTCCTGGACAGTTGCATGCATTTCTTTCTTCCAATAGAGCTCTTTTTAATTCTTTATTGCTGTCAGTTCATTTTATTTCAGAAGTGAAGCTGTGACAGGACGTGGGAGCCCTGTGACAGGAGGTTTTGCAGGCAAATCGATCGCTACAGACACGCCAAAGTACCTGCCGCCGACTCTGGAGCAGCCTCGAGGGCCCGTGGTCACTCGGCCGCTGCAGGCAGGGAGGCATTCACGTACTTCCCTTTGGATGCTGAGCAGCAAACACACTAAAGCAGCCAAATCTCACTTTCCTTCCTCCCCCTAGTATTGGTAAAGAATGTGCAATATCTGTTTTTAAAATGCAAATTTGCCTGGTTTTGTTTTGGGTTGGGTTTTTGGGTTTTGTTTGTTTGTTTGTTTTTGTGTGTTTGTTTGTTTTTTGTTTTGGCTTTGGGTTTTTTTGGGTTTTTTTTAGCCGTAGGGGTTTCTTAAAAAGATAAAAAAATCATGAATTACTACACAGACCATTTAATACCTACAGTAATTTTTTTTCCTCTATTCTTATTATGCCCGGTTTTGTGTTGGCCTGAAAAGTTACAAAGCTGAGTATGTGACAAAGGAAGATGAGACAGGGCTGGTCTGCAGGGACAGGCAGCACTTGGCAGCAGGGTGCCATGGAGGAGAGGAAGCATGCAGGGGCAGGATTTTCTTTTTATAGGTTGGTATCTGGAACCTCATTTATCCTAAGGTAGGTTTGTTTGCTTGCATGTATATTTATTGAATGTATCTTAGTCTAGTGAAAAACCACCGTGATGTTCCCAAAGCTGCCCCTCTGGATTCTGCAGGAATCCATCCTGGCAGACAGATCTGCAGACTTGGAGGAAGTTCAAGTATTTTCCAGTATATCAACAAATATGACAAGAAATCCCACTATATTCTGAGTGATGCCATAATAATAAGTGAGGAAGAAAGTAGTAGCATTAGATAATCCCCATAGAAGACTAACTCTTTGATCTCCAGCATTTACATGCATGCCTTTACACTTTGTGCATTGTAAGCATTTGATTTCTTACCAACAAAATATAGCTACAAACTCCTCTTGAATGTTCCAGAAATAAAATTCTCCTTGATCCAGTTATATGCTTTCTAAGCAGTAAGGGAGAAAACTGAAGCCTCAGATGACCACAATGAGTAAATGAACAAGTTATCATACAAATGCCAAGAACTAATAATGTCTATTTAGTTTCACTGCTTCTAAATATTAAGTCAATTATAATTCTACTTTTTCTGTGAGTCAGTGCATTATCACAATTTTAATACTTTATCTCCAGACACATAGGCAAGCCTGACACCGGTGCCTGTGTAGATGGGAGCATTAATAAAAATATTTTCATTGCCCCATTTCTGTCTCTGATGGTAACTAAACATAATTTTAACCAAAATAAATTTTGCATCAATTCATGTGAATAAAATCCATTCTCCCTTGTGCCCTTGACCTCCCTAGACCTAGATCCTTTTGATTTTATTCTGTCCAAGAAACATTCACATACTTGAGCAAATGTGAAATAATGAGCTATGACCTCTCGCGATACTGCTTGTCTGGTTACATCAGTGAATTTTCAGCAAGGGAGCTGTTTCAATGGGTGTCAGTGTAAAGGAAATGACTCACTAGGCTGGCTTATAGCTGCTTGTAACTACGGAGACTGTTAACTAAATCCTAAATAAATAGCAATAAATAATATAGAATAAATCATGTTTCATTGCTAGCACTAAAATCTAGTACATGCATTATTAAAATTAAAGGGATGCAAATAGTCAAAAGTCTCTGAGCAACAGAGTTTTTTTAAATAAAAGAACTGAAATTTTTGATAATCATCAAGAAGAGAGAGGAAGAAACAAAGAGAGATAAAAAGCCAAAAGGAAGACATTTTACAGGCTGTGGTGCCAGAGTCATTCCTTCACAGGCTTTACATCACAGAAAGCTCAGATTCAGAAGATGTTGAAAATTTATGTCTCCAGTATACACCCATCACATTTCAAGATTTCAAGCAGGGTTTATTCATGGTTGGGAGCAGCAGTGCTAAAAGGAAGCAGTTAGAACCAGGACACATTCCTGGGACATTATAATGCATATTATGCATTGTCTCAGCTTGACTGTGAACAATGCACTTGAAAATGAACATCAGTTAATTAGTTGCATACCATAGAGGAGGTTTGAGCCTATTTCATTTACTGCACAAACGATTTCAGACTTTTTTCTTCAGCTCAGAAGAGCTCAGAAGAGGCATAGCCCTCCACTCCTTTCTTGGATGCAGAATTTTACATGTGACATGGTGATGCAATCTGGAAGAAAACAGAAACCCTGGAAAGCCACAGACATAAAAATAGAGATAAGAGAATTTTAGCTTCCTTTCTGCTTAAGCAAGTGTTTGAGAAACTGAAATCTGGATCTTGCTAAAGAAGTTTGCATCCACACCACGAATGGCACTGCAATGTAGATACACACTAAGCAGCTGAAAAAAAAAAAGGGCAGCTCACTCTGGTAGCACATAGTCTTTAATTATAACATCATGCAGCTTAGCTGCTCATCCATATGGATACTCCACGCTGAATTGTGTGCTGCTGTGAGTCCTCAAACTCATCTCTCTGAGCAAACTCACCTAAAACCAATTTAATAGCTTTATATTGCAGTGAAGTCTGCAATAGACGTACCCCAAGCTTGTGCTTTTCTATGCTAAACTCCTGTCTACCCCATTCAAATGTTGCTACCACTTTTGAAGTATAAGTACTCCAGTTTCCCCTCTGACAGACCACGAAAAGGACAACAGCAGTCTTCTGCCAGTTCTGTGCAATAGCTCGCCTAAGAGGCAGCTGGCTACTGGGAAGCTCTGTGAGCACCACAATATAAATGTAATGAAATGACAAGGTTCTGCCATTTCTCATCCTTGTCACTAATTGCATACTCTCACAGCTCTCTCTGAGCTCTAAAACTCTGTGAACACCAGAAATGTGAAAGTTTTAGAAGATGAAAAACAGCCTGGGAAAAGTTGGAGGTACAGACTGAGAAAGCATTAAATGGAAATAAATTGTGACTGCAAAAGAGGTATTTTTCAGTTATTCCTACACCACCATACGACTTCAGCAAAGCGTGCAGCAAAGTAATGCTCAGTGGACACAAGTTAAGTAGTTGTTAGCAAGGCCAAGGCAAAGCCTCCACACTCTATGGTCACTCCAAAGTGACCGCCTAGACCACTTACCTCACACCTAATAAAGAAACAAAAATGTCTCTTCACATCCTAGTGGGTACCAAGGGAACTTGGCTACTAAAGCATGCCTCTTGTTCTCACATGCACACACAGAGCTTTTGAATAAATGGTGCTGAGCATCACAGTAATTGTATCAAATGACCCAGCATTTGATTCCATTTATGATTTCAGAAGTTCAGAAAGCAATACAGCTAACAACAGCAGTTCAACAAGGCCAGTGTGTGATTGTATGTGTTACTGGCACTTCAAGCACATAACAGTGTCAGCTTCATGGAGGAACTTCTGACTCTGCACTTGAACTTTCTTTTTTTCTTTTTTCCCATTTCATTTATTGGGTAATGAATGAAACACAAGAATTAAATTCAGAAAAAAAATTAACTACTGCTGAAATATGGTTACATGGACCAAATATGAGCACAACATTTATGTCACTGATCATCAGCTATGAGGGAGTTGATCTAAGTCATAGATGTTACTGACAGCTATGGAGGTGTAGCTAGGGACGAGGGTCTCCAAATAAAAGGAAACGCCTTCTTTGCTGAAGTGAGTTCCTATCCAATTCTTGGGTAAACTCCTAGGACAATTACATTCCTTTTGCCTCAAAAAGAGCTTTCTGTCAATCAGGACAGTGTTTCTTCAAGAGTAGTTGTACAACATGTGAAATGTAAGCTCTTTCTAAATTTGTTTGTAATTTATGTATTTGAAGGGCAAAAAATATTTCTATTTAATGAATTTCAAAATCCTCTTCCTACTCCTAACACTGACATCAGAACTATGTCACTATTTTTTTTCTCAGGAATGACAGTACATTGTAGTTGTCTGATTTTTTTGTAGTTCTCTGAAACAAAATCTTTCAAAGATAGAAAATAACATCTGAATTTCTTGTCCTTTCTTTTCTCTCCCTTTGCTAATGCTCCCATTTTTGTTGTCATGAGAACATAAACACTAAATCCCCTAGAGTGAACCCTCCTGGCACCTTTTTTGATACGTAGATTGGGCATTTCTTACTCTCTATCATTTAATCTCTGAAACAGTTTGTTAAGTTTTCCTCCAAAGGAATGTTTTTATTGATTGTTTCTATGGCTGTGAAACGTATTTTCTATATTAACAAAAATGTTTGCATTTTGTCTTTCTAAGTTCAGAGTTAGAACTCTTGTAACAGAATTTTATTTTTTTCTTCCACCTAATGACTCTATTAAGAATCTCCTAACCTTTAAGGCAAGCAGTTTCAAATCAATTTTGTTGTTTTTCAAAGGGGAGGCTAGGGAAGAATTAAGAATCTAAGTTAGATTCTATTTTCTCTTTCACTATCACTGACACATTTACAAGTGCTCAGCTAGGAAAAATCCAGAGAGAATGAACAGAAGATTGTAACTGAGGAGTCTAAATCAGAAAAAATAAAGACACACTGTATAAGAATAATAAAAACAACTTCTAACCAACTATGATTTAGCTGTTGTAGTAGTGTTGTAGTGTACATGACAAATAACCCATAAATATCTAATAGAGTTCAAAAGAAGTGATAGAAATAGAACACCAACAATATTATCTATTGCATACTCATGGAATGAGAGAACTGGAAAGTAAAATATTGAGTATATTTTTCTTTATTGTTTATGTTGGATAGGAAGTTAGGAAAGGTCTCAAGAAGAATTTTTCTCATATAAAGAAGTCTCAAGGATTGCAGAGTATTATGCTTGCCTGTGACATTCTAATCACTAGAGATTAACAGTACTGATATTCATTAAAGAGAATTCAAATAAGTTTCCTTGAAGTAAGGAATGAAGGACTGGACTCATGATCTATCTGTTTGAAAAAATCCTGACAAAAGGCAGTTTAGGTTTACCAGCTGTGATCTTTGCATCCTCTGTAATTATGTCAAGCAGAACACACCTCATTTGAGAGTTGCACATGTAAATATTTTCAGAACATGGCTTAATGCTATCATTAGCTCTTCCCTAAGGAGAAGACAACGGAAAAATGAAGAAAGGAGCACTTTTGCAATGTTTCTTTGTCAATTATACAGCAACTTAGATTAAATCAGTTATTTTCAGAGCAAGAGACAAAGTTAAGGACTTGGTGTGTGAGGTCCAAAGTGACAATGCTCACTCCACTGCAACCAGCTGGGGAATAAGAAAGGCTAACCAGAGCAGTGACAACCATTCCTTAGTTGTCCCTTGAGATGAAAACCAAAAGACAAACCACCTGAAATGTATGTACACCAATGCATGAAGCCTGGGGAACAAACCTGAGGAATTGGAACTCCATACCTGGTCAGAAATTTATGGTATAATAGGAATAACTTAAACATGGGACAACTCACATGACTCTGGGATCGTGGTGGATGGCTATAGGCTGTTTCATAAAGACAGGCAGAGAAAAAGAGGAGGAGGAGTCTTGCCTTATGTTAAATACAGCCTTGAATGTAATGTGCAGAAGTCAACTGTGGTGACTGTGGAAGCCCTATTGAATGCCCCCGAGGCAACCATGAGGTGGGTTGTTGCCAAGGGGGTTCTTACAGTAGACATTTACTACTGACCTCCGAACAAAGCAATATTTGGATCACTCAAGCAATCTTCGAGTCAGCAGAACTTTGTTCTTATGGGTGACTTCAACTACTCAGACTTTTGTTGGAAGAACAGTGCAGCAGCTCACATGTGCTCAAAACCAAAACCATGGATGGAAAAGCAGACATTTTTTAATACCCGCTGAGAACCACAAGGGCATTGCCAGGGTGTTCAGAGATGCAGTTAGAAAAGCAAAGGTTCAGCTTGAATTTAAATTGGTCAGAGATGTCAAAAACCACAAGAAAGGGTTCTTCAGGTACTTAAACAACAAGCAGACACAGAAGGAAACTATTGGCTTGCTGTTAAACAGGAGAGATGAATTAGCCACCAAACATGCTCAAATGGCAGAGGTTCTCAACACTTTCTTCACCTCTGTCTTTACCAGCACTGTTGAGCCTCAGACCCTGGGAACGAAAATCCAGGTTGATACACAGACCCACAGTCAGTGAAGGAAAGCTTGGTATGTGAGATATTACAGGGGCCTGACACCTAGAATTTGATGGTCCCTGACAATATTCACCCAAGGGTGTTATAGAGCTGGATGATGTTGTTGTGAGGCCAGTCCCAGTCAGTGGTGGCCACTTGAAAAGTGTTACAAGATCAATATGCATAATTCTATATATTCTGCTTGTGAATGGAAGGGAAAATTGATCCGGACCTGGGTGTTAGAAAACAGTTCCAGGTAATCTTAGATAAGCACAGTCCTAGGTACAGAAGTCTGTGGTATCCTTACTGGATAGAGATGTTTTCAGAAGAATTGCTTACTTCGAGCTTAGGCTTTGATAGCGCAATATTCTATAAGCATAAAAATCTATAGCATGTATATCTGACACACATAAAGTCAGAAAAAAAACCTAACCACAAAACCCGGAAGAAAGCAGGAATAGGGTAAGGATTTTTATTTTATTTTCTGTCACCAAGCAAACTCAGAAAAACACTGGGGAAATGAAGAAGTGCATTTTAGCCCCCTCCAAGCACCGGTTACCTTTATAATAATTTCCAAAAAATAAAAACTTCTTTTCTGGTAAGAATGAGGGCTCCCCAGTGAGAGTTTTAAAGACATGAAGACATTAGTAACATTTGCAGCCACTTCATTGATTTTTAAAAGAAACCTAAACAGTGCAATTCTGTCAGCTAATTAAAATGGTTCTCTCCAGTTGCACTGAATTTCTTTTGGAGGATCGTTAATTTCCTTCAGCAAATTTCGGTACTTTGTTTTAAGGTTTCAGATTAAGGGAAGGAAGGTTGAGGGAAGACAATAAAGCCATACAGCAACACCAGGTACATAGGAGCACAGACTTTTTGGTACAGCCAGTTAAAGCAAATGCCATTGATTGAGTCAGGACTTGAATGCTTTCTAATGAAAAAGTCCTATAGACTAGTATTTCCAGAAAGAATAATATCATAAACTATACAAATAAAGGAAGTGATATTTGTCTTTCCTCTTATGTCACATATTAAAAAGAAATAGTTATGAAGGATAAAGTTTACAGTTCCTCTTACCCACTCAACAGGGGACAGCTTCTGACCTTGTCATTGTTAGCATTATTTCTTACTGGTATTCCCCAGGCACAAATGTGATTAAAAAGACTTCTCAAAGGTCACTGGGCAGAACGTCTATTATCTGTTCTAAGACATGAATTACAAAAAAATAAAGCAGTGAAAAAGATGACTGACCCACTGACTAAGCAGAGGTACAGGACTTTGTAGACCTGAACTCCAGACCCTGCTCTGCTCTGGCAAGACATGCAGATGGAGATAAATGTCATCAGTAAGTCTTCAACGTACCTAAGCATTTCAGCTTTTTTTTCTTAATCCCGTTTGATATTCCTCTGCTTTCTCAAGTGTCTAGACATCTCTGAAAACCTCTTACCTAGTCTCCTAGAGGGATAGTGGTACTACCTAATTTAGGTGCTGAGACTCCTAACAGTCATTTCAGAAACTGAAGTACAAGCCAGTATGGCTAAGTTAACAGCTTGACCTTTTTTATAGCCCATACTGGGATCGAAGGCAACAAAATGAGTCTTAACTTAGACTGGATGGTATGAATTACATTCAGTTTTCAAAATGTAGCTAATACACTCACTTATTCAGAGAGGCCTTGGGCAGATTCACACATTAAAGGATATGAAATTCATATATTATGGTAATGGGAACCATGAAAATAGATGAAGATAAATAACCACATTTGAAGAGCGCACTCCATGAATCTCCTGAACATAAAGAAAATTATGGTATTACGGTATTTTAAAAATATATTAAAAAGTAAACCTTATAGAATAGCACCAAAAATTCTGGTATTTTAGGTTATTGAGATGATAACCCTAGATTGCAACTGAATCAATTAATGCAATAACAAGCAGAAGAATAAAATTTCTTTTATTCCAAGCATTAGGGCTGAACAAATAAACCCATTCATAGCTGCAACATTCCCTGGTGCTCCTCATTTGTGCAGAACTATTTAGGAGTCTCTACCTTGCACTCCTGGGGTAAACTCTGGTAAGGTATATGTAGAGGCAAGGAATCTGTGTCCACACCTCTGCCAAAGCTCACCCACAAACCAGATAATCTTCCTGCTGGTAATGGACAGTTGACTATAATTGCCTTTTTTTTTTTCATAAGTATATAAATGAGAGACAGATAAAATGAGACAAAAGGAATGTCTCAGATGAAATCTGAGATGTGACCTTTTCAAAATAGGGAGCATTTCAGTGATTTTAATTAGAAGCTTAGGAACAAGAGTTAAATAAGCTTGAAGATACCTGCTCTTTTAACTGAGCCTGGTAGGCTGGTAGGAAACTTTGTCTGCCTGCTTTACAGCACATAGGTTTTATAGCCTCTCACTCCATTAAAAAAAATAAATAAATAAATTAGAAGCCCCAAGGCAGCCACATATTTAGAAGCAATGAAAACCCAACCTGTCTACCTCTAAAGCATTTAAAGGCAAATGTATTTGGGCTTACAACCCAGGAATGAAAGCAGAGAGGAATGAATTAAAACATTGTGACTTTTCTGTAACCTACGTTGCTGCTCATGGCACAAGTCTGAAGATCCAGAACACATTCTGTGTTTCTTAAAATTTCATAGAAATAAAGAATCTCGGTGCTAACAAAATTAACATTGTGAACAAACGTATCTCATTACAATGTCAAACTATGTAAAACCACAATGGACCATTCCAGGGGAGTCAAAACCAATTAGTTGTATCAGAAAATCTACCAGACTACAAAACAGAGAGGCCTCTGAACTTCTGCAACTGGTTCAGAGATTAAAGAAACTGCAGCACAGCATGGGGACAAGAGATAAAATGAGTGGGTATAGAAAAACTCCAAGGGAACTGAGAAGTTCATGCCCAGTTTCAAAATGTAACAAAGTTTAGAACTGACTTTCTAGGCAATTTTAGATAGCTTCTCTTTTTATAACTAAAATCGTGGTCCCAACCCATAACATACAGCTCATTTCACTAAACAGACCATCAGTACAGCGTTCTGCCATGAGAATGATTTCTTCTTTCACCCCTTTGTGTCCTGGTGTATGCTTTTATTCCCAATGGGAATCCTGAAATGGGAAGAGGATAATCTAATCTGAAGGCATAGTCATTTCTGAGGCTTAATTGTACCTCGAATCACTCATTAAAAAATAAAACAAAAAACCCCAAAACATAACCAACCAAAAAAACCACAAACAAACAAACAAACAAAAATACACCCACCCAACAAAAGAAAACAAACCAGAAAGACCCAAAAAGCATTTCTCTACTTCTTTGTTTCCATGACTATTACCAGATATGCAAACAGATCTCATGCTTCAGGTCAGACAAGGAAAATGTTCTGTTTCTTAGTATGCTCATAACATAGAGCACAAGACATGGATGATCACAAACTCAGCTATAGACACTTTTAATAAACCCATACTAATTGGAGAAATGTGTCAACCCAAGAGTGTATGCAGCTCATATAGTGCCGACTTGAATCACTTTCATCATGGAAATACGAGGTGAATGAAAGATTAATCTAAAACAAGGTAGATCACTAATAAACTCAAAATACAGAAGCTTTATGTACCTGTCTCCACAAGTTCATTTTTAAACTACATTTATGTATGTATTAGTTGTTGCCTTTCCTTCTTGGCAAGTATCCAGCACTGGCTGGCTGTAGGAAATGTTAAGCAACCCCCACCCCTGAATAACTACTTGGCATAGAAAGATTGCTTGTAACTTGTGCAACATGCTTCGTATTAAGGACTCCTCAACTTCAAAGATACTCTTGAAACTGGGAATTAAGCACTTACATTGCATGCTTTGCAAATTTAGCTCTGTGTCTCTTGATCATCATCAAAGTTACCCTACAGAAATATTTCTCCCTCAATTTGATACCAGTATTTGAATTAAAAAAAGATTCTGTACAGTATTTTAAACACATTAAAGGGAGCATTTCCTAGCATAAAATCTGGCTTGCTATCATACTGGTTTTGTGGTCTACAATTCTAATAATAATCATAAGCCTTTTTATTGAGGATGAGGAAAGAAAACATTGTGGAGCAATGTAGCTTACAATGTAAGACAACCCATTATGGGCACTCCTTTGGATTCTCATTGTTAACCTTTTTGGACTAAGCATTCTCATTAATCAAAATATGAAATCTGCTCCACTGCTTCACAAAGAAAATATGGTTTCTTGTGTCTCATGCTTGTCATTTTCACCCTTGTCCAATTGGTTATCACATGAAACTTTCGTATTAAAGAGAAAACTTTGTAGAGGTTCAGTTTTGAATTTCTCCCTTCCTCTTCTTTCTACTGTCTATATATGAGAAGGGAGTGGGAGGAGGGGGGGAGGGCTGTCTAAAATACATTAGAAATACTGAAGAATTAAAATATTTTAATGCCAATTAAAATATGAACGAACTCTAAGTTTCCCAAGGCAGCCATTTCCCACAAGACTTGTGTTCTAAATGCATTTGCTATAGCTTAGTGGGGAAAAGAATGTTTCTACAAAATTTGGGGAAAAAAAATCCTGCTTTTTGGGGTCTTGACAGAAGGAAGTATTCACTTGGAAGTGAATACTTGACAGAAGGACGTATTCATGTATGCCAGACATAATTGAAAGATACTGATTAGTGTGTAAAGAATAGATTTTCAAAAATGGTTAATTAACAGAAAATAAAGCAATGCATTTTGTGGGATGGGCCAGAAGAGATTGTGTCCAATAACCAGTGGAGTCAAAGAGTTCAACATCAAGCCTAGTTTTATTAATCTCATCCTAAACTCTCCTTGCTAGGTTTTATCAAAACATACATCACTTTATATTTCTGAAAGAAAATCTTTGGGGTTCACTTTCCAAATTCAGGGTGAATTTTGCCTTAGTAGTTTGTAGGTTTATGACCACCTACTAAATGGCATTGTCGCTATTTTCAGCAGTGGAATTCAATAAATCTATATGCTGCATTAGCTGCAAATTTATGCAAAGAGATATAGAAGAAAGCCAGCAATGTCACGTTAAAACTCTTTTAAGCGAATATTTAATCTGTGTAACTTTCAAAAAAATGCATCTGAAAAAAAAAGTCAGTGTTATTTAGCTTGAGACGGGAAGCTGAACAGAAATTTAAATGACAGGGGTCTTTCTACAAAGAGATAGTGCAATTTTTTAGCAGAGACATTTCTCTTCACAAGTTTTTCAAATTATATGTTCTTGTGAAGGATGTTAAATGTCTGGGTTGTAAATTTCAAATTGTCACTTCATGATGAACTCCAAGATGAGAAAGAGAGGAAAAAAATTCTTGCATTTAATTCAAGCTGAACATAAGCTATTGAAAATTCATATTTCATTTGTGGATTTTACTCAACATTCACAGAAGCTTGAAGTGCTACTTCAAGGGTAGGTAGCAGAAACGAATAAAAAAAAATCTGAGTTATGTTACTATTATTTCACCATTCTGAGACAAAAATTAGAGCTAAATGAAACTGAGAATTTCCATTTTTAAGAAATTTTTAATAAACTTTTTTTACATCTGCTTGTAGTTAAAAAAATATTCTTTACTGTTAAGCTCCAGCTATTTAGTTCAGTTTGACTTGTGCATGATGCTTAGCATCCAAGCACAACCCAAGAAGTTATAAACATTCTGCTGTGATTCCATCAAAAACTTTTAAAATGAAAATTCATCAGAAACAGCTGATTTCCCATGCAAAGTTACATTCTGAGAAAACATTAGTTTCCGAGAGAAACACTCTTGGCCAGATCTAGAAAGGATGCCATGCAGCTATGCTGACAAAACACACTAAGGTTCTACATAAAATTTTATGTCTGTAAGGAACATGAAGAATATGTAACATCAGTATTTTAAGGATTTTCTCAAAAATCTGGAGCCTCATTTGATTTTGCAATACAGTAAGTTGGAGATATTTGACAGGGAAATGAGGAGGACAGATTTTTCCCTAAGGATCATGAAGACATACTTGCTTGAGTCAGGGGCCTGCATCAACAGTCTCAGGCTTGAGATTAATTGTTCAGAGAACTGTGGTCCCCTGCACCAATACATTGACTCATACAGCTTTGGGCAGGCACAATCTTTCTGTACCTCAAGCTACCCACAGCTGTTCCTTCTAGGGCTGCTGTAAGGCTCATTTAGCTCTTCTAAAGGACTCTGAATCTCCTGGAAAAAAAAAGAGGATGTAAGCTATTGCGTGCTGTCCAAATCGGTCTTGGCTCAAGGGCTGTTTGTCTTGGAAACAGTAAAGTGTCCAGGCATGTTACTGCAAAAGCCCCATTTTTCGCAAGAGATTCAAAACAAAGTGCTGCAGTAATATGGGGAAAGCAGCTAGTTTAGTCCCTCGATTGTCTTGATAAGAGGATTAGTAATTATTGTGCCAATAACAGGGGTGGATAGAATAGAGGAAAAAATGTTTACCATCAACAGGAGAAATAAATCCCAATTTACCACCATAAGAGAGAGTAATGGAAAGACTACTGATGGATTAACCAATGCCTCTTTCGTCTCACTGTTTTTAGACACAACATGCAGTGATGTGGGTTTATATATTTTTAAACAGAATTGTTATGGAACTTTTATGTAGTGGAAGTGTTGCGCACTCTAATTCAAAAGGGATTTAAGGAAACCAAGTAAAACTGAGGAATTGAGGTAGGAAGGGAGGGGAAATAAGCTTGAATAAGTATTTTTTCCCTGTACATCAGATTCAGAAAAGCATAACAAGTAGTTTTGTGCAGATATGAAATACAAGCATGTTTTATTTATAGATGTGTTCCCCATGTGTTCACCTGTGGAATTCATTCCAGTGTACCAGGAAGATTACTGTAGTGGCCTCATAGCCACCATTTGCTGCACACTCCTGGCAGTTTCCAAAATGTCTCAAAAGAGAATGCATTCCAGCTGTCTCCTGCATTCATCCTCCGCCTGAGATGCAAGCGTAACAATACAAGGAGAAAAAGCTACTCCCCTAACAAAGGCAGCATTAAATACTGGCAAGGAAATAAGAAACAAAATATTCCCTTTAACCATAGGGAAGGCACACAAGTTCACATTTTTCTTCTGCTTGTTTTCTTAGTAAGGGTTTGTGTATCTCAGAGATTAAAAATGTAACACATACTTGCTTCAGTTGCTATGGTAATTCTGTGGGGTTTGGTTTTTTTTTATTATTATTATTTAACTGAATAGCACTGTAAATAGCTATATAAATGTCCAGAACACAAAACACAGCTTTGCCCCAGGCATCTTCTATTTACACACCCCTCTTTTTCGGCAAAACTTCATTATTGTTGCTTTTAATGAATATGCACAGTCTATGCATTGAAGCAAAACTGAAGCAGAAAGGTACAGGAAATTGAATCCCCACTAATGAACAGCCTGGTATTTGAGACTGTTTCAGAATCCAAATGTCACAGATGTTCAGGTGGAAATTATTTGTCATCTTACAAATTCAGAAATGGAGGCTTACCAACAGTACTTTCAGTGATCATCTTTACAGTTTCACCAACTCACCACTAGTGAAAAGGGATCCCTATGGTGGATGTCCTGGTAAAAGAGTTAGGATAGACTTGATTTCTTGAAATTAGGATTTGCTGCAATGCCTGTCTGAGGGGAAGAAAGGGATATTCCCATGCATCAGAAAACTTTCCAAATCAAAAGTACCAAAAATATTGAGCATGTTTACTGTCATTTGAGCCAAATTACCTAATTTAATAGGACACTGACAGTACCTGTCAAACATCATTAATAGCAGAAGATATGCTTTTCTGAAGGATTGGAGAAATGCAATTCAAAACAGAAGAGAAGAGAGAGTCGGACAAGACATCTATCTGATGAGGAAAGGGCATCTCTCCAAAACTGGTTTCAATAGCAAAAGGTGTTAAAGCACAACCATAGAAATGCAGAAGCATCGCTGTAGGTCTAGTCAGATCCACGTTCAGTGTTGTACCTAAGTGTGGAAGTGTCTGTGCTGTGTGCCTGCGTGCACGCAGCGCTTTTCAGAGAGCAGGGAGCGGCAACATATAAACAGCAATCCATCAAAGTGTGGGTGGAGCAATGCTCTGGAGAACAATTTTAGCATGCAGAAAGATGCAGAATACTAACGCCGCAGGTTATGGAAGAGGAGCTGATTAAAACGAATAGCTGGGGCAATACAAGGAGAAAGGTAAAATATGAGACAGAAAAAGGCAGATAAAAGGGAAAAGGAAAGTAAAGAGGTAACAAAGAGATTTAACATCTCTCTTACAGGACATGTGCCATGGTTAGAGGGATATTGCAGCTTTCTATTCTTTTCTGATATGTGTTATCCTAGGCCTTGTACATCTGCCATTTCTGAAGAAGCTTCAAATAAATTTGATGTTCTCTGAACTGTTCCCAGACCACAGTACTTTGACTATGTTCTGAGTCTCTCCTATGCAGACTGGTTCCCTCTGTGCCATCCTCCACAACTCTGCACCAAGTGGGATAAATAACAGTCTCCTTAGCAAAAAAAACTTACATTGAACAGAAGGAATGATTCCCTTAAGGAAAATGTGGAGGTTTTTTTAATATCAGTCTATCTGTAGATATATTTATGTGCCTTATCTAAAGGCATACTATTTTCTGAAAAAATCAGTAGGTCAATTTTATCCAGCCACCTAATGGGACCTCCAAAAACTAATCCACCTCTCTCCTCAAAAAGTTAAACTACCAGTTTATTCTTCTACCTTCTTGAATTGTTCTGCTAAAGCAGTTTCTGAGGCTGAGTGAAAAAAAAAGTTAAAATTGACCAATCTGTATAACTAGAAATGTCCCTGAAAGCAAAGGGTTTAGGAAGGGGCTAAGATGTGACATGGTTTTTTCCTTTCTCTCTCTTTTCTCTTCACTCTCGCTGTACTATACTAAACATATAAATCTGTATTACAAATAACCTATAGCTAATATACCATTTAACATAAATACATCAATTCAGATTAGCAACATAGTGTGCTTTTTGAGTAAAAGCAACAATGCAGGTGTTTTCAGAGCAGTTAAAAGATATAAATAAAAAGCAGTTTACTTTCTCCCTTCTCATCAAGTTAACACATGGTTTCTCCATCTCTCAAGCTTTATCAAACTGTAAAAGAATTAAAACACACTTCTTTATTGCTTCCTCTTCAAGTGTTAGTTATTCAGTTGCTAAGGTAACATGAAAAGCAACTACACAGCTCCAATATACCAAGGTTCATACTGCCTGATAAGAGTGATAGAGGAAACCAACATGCTGAACAATAGAAATACATTTCCAGGCAAATAAAAAGGAAAAACTAACTATTCTGTGTATAAGAGAAATTCAAGACATGGCTTTAAATGTTATTACAGACCCTTTTGAGTAGTGCTGCCATCTCTCTTTATTATTCACCATCTATATCCTTCCCTTGGCATCTCTTCTTCCTCTCTGCTCAGGACCACTTTGGAAGACCTTTGCTGATTTTGCAAAGGTGCAAAGAACTGACCCAACTGCAGTCAGAACTGCACACTCTCATCCCAGCTTCCTGTGATTACAGCTTGATTGATTACAGGCTACACCCTCAAGCATCAGCCCCTGATCTGATCTTTGAGATACCTTCTCTCAGCCTGACTTCACTCATACCAATAACTCTAGTTAGAGCTCCCCTAGTCTGGTGCAACTTTACCCCTGACCAACTCTGTGGAAAGCAAAACACACAAAGTGGATGCAACTTACAATTTCTGGCCAAGATCTAAATATGAACAAGTGCTTGGTTTTGAAAATTAAATTTACTGTACTTCAAATATCAGTCAGTCTACAGGCCAAGAATACTGCTGCTTGAAAGGCAGCAGTCTCAGCAAGGATGAGTTTTTAGAAGTAGAACGAAAGACAAATTGGAGCTATGCGCTCCAAACTTGATTTTAGTATAATTAGGATTGTTATTTGGCAATGTGGTCAGCTAAGTGGAAGGTACAAACAGATTGAAGTTAATAAGGTCTCAAAGAAATGAGATCCAGGAAGCCCGCACTTGCTCCTGTCTCTACAAAAAAACGATCCAGACTTATGAGTACATGCACATATGCTCAGAGGAGGGATGTTGATGGCTTTGTATTGATGTTTATTGCTTTGGGTCTCTCAAAAGCAGCTAGATTTCAGGAGAGATTTGAATCCGTGTTGCTAGCCAGTATCCCAAGAGCTAATAATGCCAATGGCAAGGGCAGGCTAGCTGAAGAACAACTATTATCTTCAACATATTTATTGCTAGTTGAGATTAAATTAAAGGAATTTATTATATACCTATGTCTGTTCTTTCATAATCAGGAACTGGGCAAACAAACAAGTAGAGACACCTGTATAAATACTACTAATCCTTCCCTGAATTTATGACATTTTACATTTTTTGTACAAATTGTTTTTAAATTTTATCTGATATTGAGAAGTCCTTCCTGATAATTATGGATATTTTTTTAATGTACAAGAATGCAAATACTTGTTAAAAAAATTGAAAATACATCAGTTAGAGCTACATGGCACTAGCAGCCTCACTTGCTCTTTCAGGATTTTTGGGCTTTTTTAGAAGCATTACTATTCCTAAATATAAGCATATCGAGGTATTACTTTAAAAATCAAGCACAAAATTTCTGATTGTATGCTTAACAAGAATTTTTCTTTGGTTTGTTCTTCATAAAAAAGTTCATGTCCTCTCAATCAGAAAAAAACCAAGAGAAATATTCATGCCTGTACATTAGGTTAGCAGTAGTTTAACAGTCAATTAATCCATCTGTGGTATTTAGATAGAGTTAAACATATTAAGTGACGTTGAGGAAATACATAATTCATAAAAATACTGGTCTGGCATAATTTTTATAAGTCTGTTCTACAATGTTTATGCTCTTATGGCATTAACTTCTAAATTAGTTCTAGCGTTAATTAAAAAAGAGTAAATTTATACCTGTGTGACAGGCAAAATTTTACATTGATCATATGCCTGTAAAGGTATTTTTCAATTAACAACATTTAAAAAAAAAAGCTTATGTCAAGTCACAGCCTTCCTAGTAGGTTTGTTTGTTTGGGTTTTTTTTTTCTGTTGAGGTTTCTTGGAGTTTATGTTGGGGTTTTTTTAGACTTTGCAATCATTACAAAGATAAAGTTTCCAGTACAATAATCCTAGTTAATGTCTGATGCTTTCACTTTTCTTTTACATCTATGTTGTTCAAATGTCAGTGATTTTAGCACTAAATTTAACCTTTACATGTTTTTCTCCTCTTGCTCCTGAAACCTTTCTAGTCTCTGCTGGATTTGGCTGACAGTAGACTAGAATGCATCATGCACATATACACATTCCTGTTCAAATTCCTCCAGGCATTTCATGGTAAGTCTACTAAATGATATTGTTCCTTCAGTGCTGACACACAGAACCTCAGCTCTGAAAGCCTATTAGATCCCTCAGAGGAATGTTACAAACAAGGCAAAAGCCCACCTTTGTGTGGACTGTGGCGACCTGGGAGGCCTTCAAACACTTGGCTGCTTCTTCACATGAGTTTCTAAGAGTGAAATGAAGAATTTGTAACCCTTGTGGTGTAAAAAGCTACCTTAGCTAACAAACTGATACTAAAACCTGGAAGAACAGTTAGAAGCCATTTCTTGTGAATCATTCCTCCACTGGATAACCTCAAGCAAAATCTAAGATAACATATAAACCAATATTCCCTGTACAAAAAAAGAAAGTCATCTTTCCTGCAGTCTAGTATGTCATTTGTAATGTCCATCTTATCTCAGGTAAAGTTTACCCTTTTTTAGGGTCTCAAAGTTGGAACCAAATGTAGACTGAAGTATTTAAACAATTTCACGTTCTCAATAAACATTAAGTAGAGATAACATGAAGACATTTGTAATTCATTTCTGGTTAGCTACAGAACAACTGTTCTTTTTTAACACCATTCTTATCCTCATGGCTTAATGAATTGCACATGAATGTTCATCTTGTTTTCTAATAGGGAAAATGAGACAAAGAGAAGAAAATCATGTCACTTACAAAATTAGAGATATACTGCAGACCCATGCAGTAATGCAATGCAACAGTTCTTATCTGTTGTTTTACCTATCGAGTCATGTTGCTTCCTTCAAGAATTGAAATATTAATTATTGACTATGCACAGCAGGATAAATGCACTGTTCATCGTGTCTACCTATATGGTGAATTTACTTTTCTTGAATACTATTACGTATTGCTGCCTCTCTGTGATACAGAGCACACAGCTGGTTTCTGAGCTTCTCTGTTCTTTCTGCTAGAGAATTCTGATTAAACCTTAATAAAAATAGCAGTTTATCAGCTGATGCTTAGAGCATACATTCCATGGGGCTAGCAAACATCATAATGCTTCGTGGTAAATGGTTAGTGTGGATGTTTATTTAAACCTGACCAGGCTTCTCTGGTTCTGGAAGCTGTAAAACTCCTAAGGCTAGGCTTATGAAAAAATTGTGTGCTAAGAGGATGAGCATAAATTCCAGACAATGGAAATGAACTTTTCTTAATGTAAAAGACACGGACAAGTTACAAGACTGGTTCTACTCTTACATTAAAATAGTTTGGAAGGGGATTTTCTTACTGTGCTGCCATCTATGAGTTTGGCTAGGTCCCAAAAAAAGCTGAAAAGAATCTTTTGCACATTTTAATTATTTCTACTGCTAGTTTTCTTCCGGTTCCAGAAAGCAAGATCACAAAATCCCACTTTTATCACTTGTAGAATGCAGTATAAGCTTCTAAAATAAAAAAGAAAAATGTAGATGACCAAGAGGATACTGTGAGTGGAACCCAAGTATCCCTTTCTGCCTGGCATCTTCATTCACTCATTATACCCATATGTTTAAATGCTTTGGTACCTCGTCCAACCAGATGCTATGAACAAGTCTATGAGGATTTCTTGGAATGTACATCATTGGGGAATTCTTACTTTGGAGCTAAACTCTAAACAAAGACACTGTAGGTAAAGTTTTATCTTTCTCACACTTGCTCAAACAGCAATTTTTCAGTGATATTGCTTAACTAACAGAACTGTATTAACATTATCTATTTATATATACTTATATATTTATATATATATATATATATATAAATGTATGCATGGCATACGTTTAGAATTCATCTAAACCTCCATCAGAAGAGATCAAGTCTCTTCTGAATTTAATGGGAGGGGGGCTCAGGCCTTTAATATACCTATACTACAATTGACATTTATATGCCTTCCCCCTGTTCCTGCTCCAAGCCTAGTGAAGTCAACAGAAAATGACATTGCTTGACTTCAGCATAAGAACAGTTGGTCATTTAGTCAAAACTGGTAGCTTGAGATCATTTCAACAAATGATCAAAAACCAGGGTGGGAGAAGTGACAAGTCATCTAGTCTATTCTCTGCTTCAACAGAGTATCAAATATAACTACCACATTCCTGACAGTTGTTTACCCAATCTGCTCTTGAAATCCCCCAGTGACAGTAGTTCCACAATACTGTCAGGCAATTTCTTCCCAAACTACAATATTCCTATAAGAACCCCTAATATCTAATCTGAATCCTTCTCACTGCAGTTTATGACCAGTATTTTCCCTACCTAGAGAAAGAAAAGAGTTTCTTCAGTTGATCCACATCTTTCTTGGAGTGTTACGCTTGTAAATGGGCACAGTTCTCCAGCTGAGGCAACATCTGAGCTGAGTAGATGAAAAGATGGACCAGACAATAGCAATCTCTCCATCCCAGTAAAACAGCTGACCTTTCCCCAGCAGTGTGCCATTGCTGATCTGTGCTACGCACTGATAAATGTTCAGCTTGCAATGTACTGTGCCTCCCACACCTCCAAGACCCTATTTAAGCCCCTTGTTCCTGTTTGTGCAGTTGTTCATACCTAACCCTGTACTTCTATTCCTTGAACTCCATGTTTTTTTCAATTTTTCAAGATGTTTGAATTGTATCTCCTCCTTCCCAGAAACTTTTGTTTTCTCCCAGCTAGGCACTGTGAATTTATGTGTAAGTATGGTCTTTTTTCTGCTATCCACTTAATTACTGTCAACATGCAATTCACCACACACGGCAGAGATTCTTGCAGAGCTCCGCTCGGTATCTGCTCCTGGCTTAACACGTAACCTGACACAGTTCAAGAAGCGTTCGGACAATGCTCTCAGGCACATCCTGTGGCTCGGGATGACCTGTGCAGGATCAGGAGTTGGACTTGATAATTCTTGTGGGTCCCTTCCAACTCAGGATATTCTATGATTCCATGTTTCTACTATGCACAGTGCTTTCCAATCAGTACATTATTCAGTCTATGGTGATTTAATCCAGACTGTGCCACAAGACAGTGACAAAAGCCTGAATACAATCAAGATGTCTGACATTTATTTCCTTCATATTTATGCTGTTTGTTACCTTATTAAGCAAAGAAATTAGAGTCGTTTGACACATTCAGTTTATAAATCCATGTTAGCTCTTATGCTTTTCCTTGTTATATGATTGTTAACAAATCTTCATTATTTGTTCCAGTGATTTTCCAGGAACTGTTGCTAAGCTGTGTGGTGTGTAAGTCCTCAGCATCACTGTAGCTGGGTTTTACAGGTAGGTACTGCCTTTTTCTTCTTTCTATCACCACATCCATGAATGAACTGATCACTCACAGTTGTGACACTGCTGACACCTATTCTTGAAGTACTCTGTGGCAAACTTCATTAGGTCCACCCGAATTAAACTGGACATACATTCTTTTCAAATTCATTCATTAATTACTGTAATTTCTTCTCGGTGTGTGTTTGTGTAGCACTGGTTTTGTCGCCTTTTTTTTTAAATTCTAAACTAATCTTCAAAACATTTTATCTTGTCTTACCAGGATACCAAATACAATATGAATTGCCTAATGCATGCTCTGATTATTCCCTGCAGCACTGTGAACATTACACTGACTGACACTTCAGCAATAAAATGCTACATAGTAAAATAAGTCACTAAAAATCTAACATGTTAATTACAGAGGTACTTCTTTACAATAACCCTGAATAAAAGACAGATTGTGAAAGAAGCCAGTAAAACAAACATAAAATTTATTTTCCTTTCTTAATTTTTTTAATTGAAAAGGGTTTTTTTAGTATCTGTGATTAATTAAATATTCTAAGTCTACTTATTTCTGTATGTTTCACTTTTCCTAATAGTCATCCCATTCTCAAAGAAATTAATTTTAAAAACATATGAGTGATAAAGAAATTAAAAAATATTTTTGTGCCATGATATTAATTGTTTTGAGTGGTTACTTGACTCAAACCAATTTTAGTATATCTTTAGTCCTCGCATTCCATAGACTTCTTTACTACAGATTTGAGTTTCCTTTAATTATTCATGAGATATGCCCTGATGATGTAAAATATATTCCAAAACCTACATTTTATTTAATACCAAGGACTGCAAGTAAATTGGTAGCCCACAGTAACAACATATGTTTATAATTATGATTACCGTCAGGGAATTCAACCTTACTGAAGGATAGAAAAGAGGCCCAAGCAGGGAAACCTCAAAAAGTCTATGGAAAAAAAAAAGAAACTAAGGAGAAAGTTGAAATGGGAAAACCACTGCTGGATAATGGAAAAGACTCAGTTACAAAAACAAGCACAACTTTCAGCTAAGTCTGCTACATAAATTTCAATATTTTAGTGACCAAAAAATATTTAATAACTAATTATTTTCACTGTTCAACTGATTTTGTGCAGTGTTCCTCTTCTAAGCCCTAAGCATAAACTCTCTGAATTTGTCACAAAAAAACCCTAACAGATCAGCTACCTGACAGCAAGAATAAAATGCTGCAAATAGTGCTTTATATTCTTAATATAGTATGCATACATTTAAAAGTGTCACGGTTAATGCTGAATTGTTTCCATTACAAAACTCATTTTGAGTGTTCAATAACTCAGCTGTTTGAAACCACACTAAGCTGAAGTTGGCAAGCTTTACTTTTGTGTGCACAGGAGATATGACTTCTACAGCATGTAAGTAAAAATCTCTCATTTCTGGGTGAATCCTGAAAGATTCACATTTAAAGTTTAGCTTGACTGAGGAAAGACGCAAACCTCTCGGATCTAATGAAACAAAGGGAAAATATACCAGAATTGTCACCATTCATTCTATTAAACTCAGTAGGTTCAAAAACTAGAAGTTCCTCAGGGTTACAGGTATGCATTTATCAACATTTTTTTAATATAAAAAATATTCCTACTTAAATTCAGTTGTGGATAAAATGTACTTATATTACTTTTACTAAAAGGTGACAAATAATGAAGACTGAATTAAAATACTTTCAAATAAATCCCATGTACACTGAGATTTTTTCTCTACTTTTTTCCTTAGACAAATGACTTTCTAAAGACATTTTAGGCTAGCCCAGTTTTGCAATTTTAAAATTAGACAAAATTCAAATAACAGGTGTCTTACATGATGAAACCTTTTGAGGTAATTTCAAAATGGTTATAGACACAGTTCACAATGACTTGTTTTATATACTTGTAACTGAAGAAAATCTCTTTCATGTTGAAAAATGACTGAAGCTGTAGTATTTCTGCACCTTTTTACACTGTTATGGTGAATTAGAACATGAAGTTCATGTAACATTATGGGAAGCACCTCTCTTACCTGGCTCCAACCTCATTCAAAATGTGATTCAGCTCTGTAGAGGCCACACCAGTCTGATTCAAAGCTGATTAGAGCCAAGAAAAGGAGGACCATGTGACAATTGTATTGCAAAACCAAAATAAGATGAAATTCATTATGCCTTCAGGCAGTGCCAACTCGCAGGACTTTAAGGGTTTGTATCTTCTAGCCCCAGCTTCAGGATTCACATGGTTGTGTCTGAGTCTCAACTTTCTTTCTTTTATTTTTCATTTTCATTATTTGTAAGAACTGCATTTCCACACTTCATGATTGTAGGAAAAAATGTCTAATAAGGAAATTGTTTGAAAGCCAGTGAACAGTAAAAACTCAGTTCAGAAACTAGAAAAAGTTGAAAAGAGGTAGGTCTTCAACAGCACATTGCACATATCCTCTGGAGTGTTAGGTAATGGAAGCTTTAAATTAAGTTAACTTCTAGTTGAACTAATGGTGATTTCTGATGCTTAATTGGAATGCAAAAAGATTAAACAATAGTAAATAACAAACCTCATTGGAAACAGTGTCATGCCCTATTGGTCAAACATTCATTAATTCTCATACCCCAGGGTTGCTATATTGCATAGGAAAAGATATGGACTGAAGTTTTAGTTTTTTATTTAGTGTTCAGGTTCTGCTATGAAGTGTTTCTGAAACATAGTAACCTATCTTCAAATTTATACCCTCATCTAGAAATACTATTGCTACATTCAGCTGAAATAGTCATTGCCCTTTTGAATCATCCAAAGCTCAGGAAGGCCTTGGACATTGGCTCTCTGGCAGACGGTGATTTAACAGAGATCCCTACAGGAAGAAGTCACGTTGATCCAAAGACTGACCGCACTTAGACGGAGGTGTAAGACACAACTTTGTGACAGAGCCAATAACAGCACCTGTAAATAATTTTCTGTTAAAGGAAACCTTTGACCACATGAATTTCCTGGAATAGAGGAAACTGGGATGGAAAAAAATTCCCTCTTTGAATTCTTATTTCTTGATTTTACTTGGGACCTGAGTCCTCAAACTTATCAATGTGGTAATTACGGGCTACTTCTGGCAAGTATGAGGCTTACTTTAGGCTTTATAACCCAGCTTTCAACTTTTTCCTTTAGTCCCACAACAAAGGTAACATTACATTACTACATAATAAATAGTAAAGCCAGTCTTAGGTCCTAAAAATGTATTCCCAGTAGGAATGACTGACTAGAGGGCCCCATGTTTCTTTGAAATGTCTTTGCATAGTTGTTACATGGGAAAATCTTATGAAGATCTTTCATTCTTGCCTATATAATGCAGACTTTATCCCTGCACTTTGGATCTGAACTAGCATTACATGATCACTAACAAGATGAAAGCAAATAACCCTTCAGGCTTTGAGAAGTGGGAACTGATTACAGTTCCAGTTGACTTCAATATTTCTTTGTGTGCCTCACAGCCCTGTGAATCACATCCTCAAATACTGAGCAGGTGTGTCTTGCTGAAGATTTATAGCCTTAGTAACAATTTTTTATTTCTGAAATCAACTTTCAGAAGCTAAAATGCTCAAAGTTATTCTTAGATGAGAAAAATTATGTACATATCTGAGGAATGTATACCTTACAGCCTTTATATCTAAGAATTGACTGGCTTGTTTCCAAAATATATGATGGATTGATTGATTTGAAAATAAATCTGAAAGATATTTTTACAAAATGTTTAATAAACTGTATGTATTTTATAATCATGCCAATAGTAATTGGCATGATTATAAAATTATTGTATTGTTATATACATTAAAAAATCTTTAAATGTTCAGCTTCACAAACTTTTGGGAATTTAGCGATTGGAAATTGTGACCAAAATTATAAACATTGTTTAAACATTTAAATAAATAGTATTTGAAAGTCATTTTAGCCACATCCTTTATGTTGATGCTGATTGATAAAACAATCAGTCTTGAAAACTGTAATAATCACTAAATAAGGAAACCATTTGGAATGAGAAGACTACAGGGAATATTATTGCATCTCGGGGTAGAAATCATTATGCAAATGGTAGGAAGATGTAGCAAAGGTCCCCAGACTTTAAAAGTCCTCTAGATCCTAGCATTATTTCAGTGTTGAAGGGGTGAATGCACTTGAAGAACTGACAGAACAAACTGTTTGATGTTTGATCCTTGTAATTTATAAGTAACTGAAACTTTTTGCATTCTTTAGGTTGGTTCAAACTCTTTATGACTTGCTGGGCCATAGAGTTGGGACAAGATTTTATTCTATTTCATCATCCCATGAACCCCTAGCTACAGAGGACTTGGTTCTGCTTCTTGACTTAGGGGGACACCTTTTCCCTGATGTAAGGAGAAATATATTTTGTATTTCAGTTTCTTCTGACACATATACAATAAATGAATGTTAGAAATATGCATTATAGATGTCAAAGAAAAAAAGAAGTATTTAGAAGAGCTTTTGCTAATGAATTGAAGTTCTTTATATACAAATACTTTCTTCAAAATTATATTGCTCCCACTTGCATATTAAGAAAATGGTGGACAGTCATTGAAACTTGGGATAGTCTGATTACTAATAATGATTACAGTATTGAAAGTATGATTATACACTAGGTGCACGGGTGGCTGAAGGGACACTTATCCCACTGCAACTAAAACCACAGGGTGACACTTTGCTGAAGACAATACTAATTTTAGAGCTATTGCTTGGAGGCAAAGGATCTTGAATGGAAGTGGACCAATCTGCTGTGTGACAAAGCCCATGGCAAGGCTCTGATTTTAAAAAAATAAGCACACACACAGAATACAAAACAATAAACTAAACCAAAACCAGGATAAAGTACACTTTAACTTTGAAATGTGTGGAGGAAAAATATATTATGGGGTACTTCCATTTGGAAGGCAGATGTGGAAACGCTCACCTAACAAATAATAACAAACTTGTTTCTTGCAGTTCAACCAGTAAAACAGTAAAACAAAAGAAGTTAAACTCAACGTGAGATAACTATTTTAGATGGTTCTTAATATTAATTAAGGTCAAGCTATAAACTATAGATGGGATGTATAAGTATGATCTGTTGACATTTAATATAGGCAGAGTTTGAAACCACCAATAACATATATGCATTAAAGATTTACAAACAGCTGATTTCCTAAAGTTGCAGAAAGTTCTAAGCAAGACTGACTGGGCAGAAAAGTTAAAGACAACAAATAAACTGAAATAAGAGATTTTTAAGGAAGAGTTTATTAGCTGGTAGGGAAAAAAAAAAGTGCATGACTGTGCAATTAAAACCCAAGGAAGCACTGGGGAGAAAGTTAAAGGCATTCAGAAAAATCCAGGGCTTGCAGGACTCCTGGTAATTTTTTTTTGGTGAGGATATTACTAACAAAAAGGATTTTTAGCAATGTCTTGACTATTTCAAGGGGATGAATTGCTAAGACATATAGAATAAACTGACAAGTTCTTTAGCTATGACAAAAAGTAATGTACACTGACACTGAGATGATATTTTTTAATGCATTAGTGACATAGCTGGGAATTACAAAAAAAAGTGAGTTGGAATAAATATTCTGAAGTCAATGGATCTCAGTAATCTGCACCCAATATTATATTATACATTAGAGGAATGGCTGAGAAAATGTTTGTCTTACTGATATTAATCCATAATAAATCTTGTTGCATTAAGGAAATTTTAGATGATTTGCAGAGTGCCACTGTGCAAATACTCAAAAAGTACCAAGTGATAAAATCAGATAACTATTGGCCTAGGTTTAATCCAATGATTAAACCAATGGGATATGCTACTAACCTGAATAAAAATTAACACAAAGAAGTCTCAATAATGCCAGTTAATCAGTTCTACTGATAATAAATTTAATCAAATCTGACTTATTTTAATAGATTACAAGTCTGGCAAAAATTGAAAAATTGATAAATATAATTGAATTGAATGCAATATACTTAACCTTTTCCTAAGGCACTAACTTATAATGTGTAACAATGCAATTGAAACAGGAGCACTCTACAATATCAAAATAGCCCATATTACATAAAGGAAGTCCTGACCAACTGTCCAGTTGCTAGCACAAGGAGTTTGCAGGGAATCCCTAATTGGGGATATTTATAGTGGCAGTCCCACACACTGGTTTTGAACTACTCAACTTTTTTTCTTTCAGTGCTCATTTGGAAATAGTAGTTAGATCACTGCTTGTCAGATTTCAAGTTAAAACTAAAATTGAAGGAGAAGATACAGAATAAGGCAGAATGATGACCATCCTGGGAGGCAAACACTAAGATCTTTTAGATATCAGACATCTCACATTTAATTACTTGCACCCTGTAACTAGTGTCTGCACTCCAGTGTCTATTGACAGGCTCCAGGTATTCCAGTGTACAATCCTCTTTTCCATTCTTTTTTAGTATAAGAGAGCTGTAGAGACTTGTGCAGTGTGTCCACGCAGAGCAGTGAAGATCAGAGATGAATGAGCACATGTTGGGCTCAAAAGAGCTGACGCTGTTTACAACCTGTAAGCAAGGCTGAACTAGCCCGTGTATGCCACGACTGCACTAGTACAGTGCTGGGTATCTGATCATCTTACTCATTAGGGAAATTCTCTGTCATACTCCCCTGTGTATCAGAGGCACACCCATAGAGTCTCAGAGCTTGGGGCCACAAGCAACCATAAGCTGATTGAGTACAACCTCACAGATATTGAAGAACATGGACTGTCACAGTCATAAGGACTGCTAACAGTCCTTATTTACACAGAGAGAAAAAATGAGACAAAGGATTTGCACAATTGCAATGGAAGTCATAAAAATTCATCTGGTAGTAACTACTACTTTTGCCCAAAATAAGCTACTTTGTGCACTGAATAAGCTGTCTGTTAAAAGGATCTCACCTTTTTTGCTACGTAATTCACCACTCTTTCCAATATATGGGCTTCCTTTCTCAATTCTTCTTTTCGTCTGTGTTCCCCCCCCAGCTTCTTTCAAATGAAGGACTTAATATCTGTAATTCTAATATTTCAGGGTTTATTTTTGCAGGACTTTTAAATGGATGAATCATGAACAGAAGACAATTCAATTTGCAAAAGAATAGTAGATTGAGAGAGACAATAGTTTACCAATGAATATATAAGAATTCAGGCATTCAGGAATGCCTGTAATTGTGACACTCACTGGTTCGTGTATTTGGATCTTGGTAATTTCTTTAAGAAGAGAAAGTAAGTAGACAGCAGAGACAAAATTACTAAATTATCCTATTACACTTTTATTTAGAAATGTAAAATTCATGCAGACAGACTTTGAATAGGCTGAATTTTAACAGCAAAGTAATGCAATTCAAGCTCAGGCACCAACTAGCAGGAAAGATATTTTTCACCATCTGCTTTTGGAAAATCCAGACTCTCATTCCCAGTAAAGCTCCCACACATTTTCTCTTAAAAGGTTTCATCTTCCATCCTAAAAGATTTCTAACCTGGTAACACTTCTGAACTCAAAACCCTGTGTTAATTCATGTCCCTTCCTGAAATCAATGACAAGGCTCACTTAGATTTCAATAAGCCCAATAAATTGCCCTTTAAATTTTAGAAGTCTGAAGTTGGCCATCTGGCTCCAGATGGTCTGAAAGTACTCTTTCAGGACTGATTCTCCAGAGCTATCTCAGAGAGCAGATTCCATTCCTGCTGGGACTGGAGCCATCAAGTCTAGGGGCACTTCGCCAACACAAATGGGAAGACACTTCTACCAGTGAACAGCCCACCTGCTATTCAGTCAGTACTCCTTAACCTTCCTTTCACCAAATTGCTGACATTTCTCTTACCAACAATTGCACATACGCTCCCCACTCAAAACAGTGTTACCCTAATTTATATGCAAATAACATTACTGGGGATCACCTAGAAAATTAGTCATTCTAGTTTTATGTATCTCTACATTATTATCAGTATATATTCTGAATTATATCAGTATATATTCTTTATATATTATATACTTATATATGTATTGGACAAGGAAGGCAGGAGACCAGCATGGCTGAGTAGGAACCTGCTGGTCAGATTAAAGAGAAAGAAGCAAATCCACAGACAGCTGAAGCTAGGACAGGTGACCTAGGAAGAGCATAGAGACAAAGTTCACTTGTGTAGGGATGGGGAGAGGAAGACCAAAGTGAAGCCGGAACAGAATCTGCCAAAGGACACAAAGAATAATAAGAAGAGTTTCTACAGGTATGTTAACCAAAGCAAAAAAGTCATAAAAGGTGTACCCCCTCCCGATAAACAGTGCTGGAAAACTGGTAGCAATGGCTGGGATACTCAACAACTTTTTTGCTTCAGCCTACAATGACAACCTCTCTTTCCCACACCACTCAAGTGAATGGGCAGCAGGATGGGGAGTGGGGGAGCAGAGTCTCCCCTACTGTAAAAGACCACCTGAGGAAGCTGAATATACATAAGTCTATGGGACCCAATGAGGTTCATGCCAGAGTCCTGAGAGAACTGGCTGATGAAGTTGCCAAGCCACTCTCCATGATAATTTGAAAAGTCATGGCAGTCAGGGAAAGTCCCAGGTGACTGAAAACATTGTACCCAGCTTTAGAAAGGGTAGGAAGGAGTACCCTGGAAACTACCAACCTGTTAGCCTCTCCCTATGCCTGGGAAGATCATGGAGCAGATCCTCCTAGAAGCTATGCTAAGGCACATGGAGGACAGGGAGGTGATTCGGGTCAGCCAGCACAGCTTCACCAAGGGAAAAGTCCTGCCTGACCTACCCAGTAGCTTTCTATGGATAGCACACTACAGCAGTGGACAAGGTAAGGGCTACAGATGTCATTTATCTGGAATTCTATAAAGCCTTTGACATGGTTCCCTGCAACATCCTTCTCTCTCCATTGGAGAGAGGTGGATTTGATGAGAAGACTGTTAGATGGATAAGAAAATGGTTGGACGGTCACATCTAGAGGGTGGTGGTCAATGGCTCAGAGTCCCAAATGGACATCAGTGACAAGTGGTGTCCCTTGAGGGTCCATTTTAGGACCAGTGTTATTTAATATCTTCATTAATGACACAGATGAAGGGATTAAATGCACCCTCAGAAAATTTGCAGGTGACACCAAGATAAGTGGTGATGTTGGCACACTTGAAGAGCAGGATGCCATCCAGGGGAACCTCGAAAAGCTTGAGAAATGGGCCCATGGGAGTCTTATGAAGTGTAATATGACCAAGTGCAAGGTGCTGCACCTGGGTCTGGGCAACCCAAGGTATCAACACAGGCTGGGGAATGAACAGATCAAGACCAGACGTGCTGAGAAGGAATTGGGGTTGCAGGTGGATGAGAGGCTGGGCATGACCTGGCAATGTGCACTTTCAGCCCAGAAAGACAACCACATCCTGGGCTGCATCCAAAGCAGGGTGGACAGCAGGTTGAGGGAGATGATTCTGCCCCTCTGCTCTGCTCTGGTGAGACCCCACCTGGAGTGCTGCATCCAGGTCTGGAGTCCTCAGCACAGGAAAGACGTGGAGCAAGTCCAGAGGAGAGCCACTAAGACAATTAGGGGAATGGAACACCTTTCTTACAAAAAGCTGAGGGAATTGGCTTTGTTCAGCCCGGAAAAGAGACGGCTTCAGGGTTACCTAATTGTGGCCTTCTAGTACCTGAAGGGGGCCTACAAGAAAGATAGAAAGAGACTTTTTACAGGAGCATGTAGTAACAGGACAGAGGGAATGGATTAAAATTAAAAGTAAATAGATTTAGATATTAGGAAAAATTCTTTACGGTGAAGGTGGTGAGACACTGGAACAGGATGACCAGAGAAGTTGTGGATGGCCAAGTTCAAGGCCAGGTTGGATGGGGCTCTGAGCCATCTTGTCTACTGAAAGGTGTCCCTGCCCATGGCAGAGGGGTTGAAACTAGATGATCTTTAAGGCCCCTTCCAACACAAACCATTTTATGATTCTGTGATATATTCATATATATATTCAATATGTATTTATCAGTATATATTCAGAATTATTTCCTATTATTACATGTGGAACTGTAATATTAAAGATTAACATGTGTTTATGTTTTTTCAAAACAGTTTACAGTGAGGACAATCTGCTTGTAGCCTAGTTTAGGCTCAGTTCAGAAAAATTTGTTGTTTATGTGAGCATGAGTAAATGCAAACAAACCAAGCTTTCGGTCCTCTATATGTAAGAGATGTATCAGTCCCAATACATCTCTTAACTGGGCAATTAAATTTGCAAGTGTTTTATCTACTATTTCATTCTTCTGTATAACATGATTCAGTGGTCATTTTTTGCAAAAATTTCTTTTAAAAATTAATGTGTATGTATACCAATGTATTTTTAATGCAAAACACAACAAAGGCAGGAGTCCTCTGCTGCTCTTATCCAGTCTCTAATTTTCACCACATAACCCCATAAGCTCTGCAAAGACCTCTTGATATTCGTTCTATGGAATTAAAAAGAAATTACATGTATACCGGTGATGGTGTTTTAATGAAAAGAATAGAATTGTGGATGTACTGGATTGAAGAAAAGCAAATGAAGTAACAAAATATTCATGAAAAAGAAAGAAGAAGAATTATAAAACTTACTCTTGCATAAGTTTGACTTCTATTCCCAAGAAATGACATGGAGTTAAAAAATTGCATAATAATAGTATAATAGTAGAGCTGACTGAATATAACAGGAAAATTATTTCACAGAAAAATAATTTCAACATTGTTTCTATTTCACAGTGTACTGAAACTCAGACCCATTTCCTGTTAAAAAGAAAAATGAATTTTCACATTTTAAAATCAATACAAGAATTAACACTGAAACCTCATCTGGAGCTAAACAAATTCAAACCAGAGAAAAGATTTCTTCAGTGAACACAATTAACCCAAGAGCAATTTACCAAGGCTTGTAGTGGATTTTCTGTTATTAGAAATGCCTAAACCAAGACTAGAACAAGGCTTTGTTTTTTTCTGTCTGTTTTTTTCCCCTGAAACATAATCTGTCATTCAAGCAGAGCCACTGGACTTGAGCTAAGTTCTAAACAGAGGTTCACACTACACAATGACCATTTGAAGGTCCATCAGCCTTTAAAATTCATTAGCTAAACTCTATAGAGGAATAGTTGATGTCATTATAAAG
Source organism: Manacus candei (assembly GCF_025592945.1). Lineage (NCBI taxonomy): Eukaryota > Metazoa > Chordata > Aves > Passeriformes > Pipridae > Manacus > Manacus candei. The sequence goes on along the minus strand of NW_026138096.1, from coordinate 47,495 downwards.
AAATAACTTGGGGTTTCATTTTTGTCAAGACTTGTTGCAAATGTAAACATGAAATACAGCTTTGAAAACTTTTCTGAACCTGATTTATGAATATCAATATTTGGAGATGTGCCAAAAATCTAAAACAGCTGGATATCCCAAGAGATCAGTAAGAAGATAAGGAGTTTCCCTCTAATCAGTTTGAATATCACTAATATCACTATATCACTAATATTTTGCATATTCTGTTATCTATAATGCTTTCAAAGCTCTTTGGAAAGGTGTGAAATAATTACTTTCCAATTTTTATAGCTGGATGAATTGAAGCCCTGATAAGTCAGATAACGTGCCTAAGGTTATACAGCTTGTCAGAAATAAAATTATAGTCCTCGTACCAAACTTGTTTTTTCAGCCACTAAACGATGAGAGCACTGTAGCCCTCTTACTGTATGGGTGGCACTGTAACAAAAGAAAACTCAGTTTTTGGAATTATGTACATAGGCCTCCCTTTTGTTCTTATATGTAGACAATGTGTTTCCCAAGCCAAATCTCTTTTGCAGCATTCACCAGCCTAGCTAAAAATGGTCATTCGTTGTCTTTCATGTGAGCTACAAGGGAGGACAGATGAAGACAAAATAATGACATTACTGCCAATCAGAACATCTGAATAGCCCAGTATATTTATTCCTTTAAATATCTTCTATCTTGTAATCTCCTTGGAGCCAAACAGAGTCTTATTCTGTTCTTTGTATTGCAGTAATGCACTTTTGGCACTTAATAAATTAATAATGATTTTCAACAGTATTCAGGAAAAAATATCACATTTCAAGTTACTGTTTGACAAGTGTGACATTGACTGCGACACTTATCAGACTGTATTTAGAGTCACCATCACAAGTGAATAGAAAAGTTTCCTAATCACAAAGGTTTAAGGAACATTTACTCTCAGAATGGTTATAAATCAGTATGTAAACATAAACACTCTGTCCCCTGAAAAATCTCATTTGTGAAAGATGTTTTATAGTCTTACATACGTTAATTCAGTGGAGTAATGCTAGAGTTTTTACACAACCATGTTCCCTCATGCATACATGAATCTCTTTCTGTAAAAAAAGTCAGACAGACCACTCTCTTTGAGAGGCAAAGCATCCACTTGACAGCACAAATGCAGACTAAACCACCTGGGCTTGGGTGGTCCTCTCAAAGCCTTTTCATAATCCCTCCTTTATACCCCCCAAAATTAAGATCATATCTCCCACAGTTCTGCAGGAAAGCATCATTGAGCATCTTAGCTTATCACAGCCCTGGTAACCAGTCAGAAGATCACAAAAGTCCTAGTGCCTTTTTTAGGAGCAACTATTGCCACAGAAAAAGCATTTAGATACTCTAAGGTCCTGTCTTACAGAGTAGGCTGTTCACATCAAGTCCCAGTTTACATCCCAAGACAATTCCTCAATAAAGAAAGAGCCCAAAGAAAAAACAAGAAAGTAACATTAATCTTAGCACTGGTGAAGGCTAAACTAGGTGAAGCAATAATCATTTACCTAATTCAAGTGAATTAAAAAATTGTTTCAGCACAAGGTAAGTGATCTACTAGTATAAAACTATTATAATGGACTTTCAAAAATATTTTGAACATATACATAGAAAGTAAATACCTGTACCTGCTCAGAAATACTGTGGATTGTCAAGAAACTGCAACACTCTGCACTCAGCACTAAGTAATTTATGCATTCAGGGAAGACAATCCTATTTTACATGGATTTCTGAAGAAAGACGGAACACACCAAGTGCACATTTCCAGTTCAGCTTGTTTTCCTAGACATCCGCCCTAAGAGCATTTGGGAAAATCATAGAATCATAGAATGATTTGGGTTGGAAGGAACTTTAAAGATCATCTCTTTCCAATCCCCCTGCCATGAGCAAGGAACACCTTCCACTAGAAGGTGAAATGAAAACAGATTTACCAGTTCACCTACCATAGTTATTCAGTGTCAAAGGGAAACAGCACAGCAGCCCTGGGTTCTATCCCTGCTTTCATAAAAAGTCAATGTTGTTGTCACATATAACAATGTTGACCTTAAGAAATTCTCTGTCTTTTTTACTAGCAAGTCACTGGAGAGCTATATTTATATAATGATTATTTATATTATGTCCCTTATATATTTTAAAAAGTCATTCCTATTCTTACATTAAGCCCTTGCTACAACCTCTCCAAGTCACCTCCAAAGGGAAAAAAAACTTTTAAATAATTTAGATATCTATCCACCTGAAAAAGATTCAAGGTCTGTGCAGTGCAGTTATTCTGCCATTTCCACAAGTGGTTTAAAAGCTTATCTGAAATACAGCTGAAAAACTATTATTTTTTTTTCTGCTGCCTAATAAATCTAGATTAAGATGAAAAAGAAATAAATTGCACTTAAAAAAAAAGTAAAGCTCCATCACAGTGTAAAAAAAGATTTCAGAATTGAAAACATACCTCTTGGCAGTTCCTAGGACTTCAATTCCATCTTCATTCTCTTTGACTTTTAAGTGTTCACTACTCAAACAAACTCCTTTATTACTTAGCTTTGAGATTCCTTTTTTCATGGTCCTACTTTTGTCCTTTGCTTCTTGAGTGTGTCAGTGGGAAAGTGGTATGATCTGCCCTTGAATTAAATAGAGTAAACCACTCACTGGAAATCAGTTTCTGGTTATCTAACTGAGCTGAGCCTCTAGATTAGCTGCTGCTGTAGAGTTTGCCACTGGACTGAACCATGGCAAACAGCACTTTTGGTTATATGTTTTTATGAGTAACTTCTGCTTCAAAGCTAAGCAAAACCACCATAGATTGGTCTAACAAAAAGGTGAGAAGCAAACGAAACTATCAGGATCTGTATCATCCACATAATCCATTGGCAGGGGTGGCCTGGGGCATGTGAAATCCAACAGCAGCAGTGAGTCGCTTGGTTGCTTTTATCTACCAACACCCTGAAATACTGTCTTGCACTAATGTGCCTTTAATATCTCCAGTGTCCTCAGAGTGATATTCCCAGAATTCTGTAAGGAAAACAAATTTCTGCTAACCTCTCCCATCTTCATGCATTTACAAATATACAAGCTGTGAAGAGTGATACACCAAACAAGAAAAGTTACCTAACCTTTGGTAGGTTAAATATCTAATCTAGTGCATTAATAGATTATATAAATATGTGTGTGTGTGTGTTTTGATAAATATACGCAACTACACATAATCTGCATCTCTGTTTGCTAACCCTCAGAGAATCACAAATTACAAGACTAAGCCACTTCCTGGTACTTTGATGTGGCTTATGTCTTCTTTGTTGGAAAATTCCAAGGTTTTACAGTTTTCAAACTGCACAGGCCTGATGGCTTGCTGGTTGACAGTTTCCACTTCAGTAAACAATATGACTTATTAAAACTTCAAAACAAACCATTACATAGATCTCTTACTTTACTGAGCCCCTGTCCCCCATTTCATTGTGACAACAACATGAATATCAAATTCTTGCTGCTACCCTGCAAGCAGTGATGATTTAGCTCAGACTGCCTTGGCATGCAGAGAGAGTAACTCCACCAAACTTTTAAAACACCATTACTTTATCCTTTAACTCTTTCTTAACTTTACGTCTGCAATGGTATGTACAGATCTCTTCCATCTGGTATTGATTAGGAATTATAAGATCTACTTTATTATTCCACTGTGTTCATTTAGCTTTTTCCCCACTATAACCTCATTTCTTTGTTTATATCCTAGCACACATACTGGAGGCATCATAGGACCCAGAGACACAGGTTATGCCTATACTAGTACAGGTGTTTAATTAGGTCCCAGACATTTCCACAATACATAACAAATAAAACTGTGTAGAACCTGCTTTTCTATAGGTAACAGTTGTTTTGTGTAACTTCCCAAACTGAAAACAATGCAATCCTATAGAGTGCAATGTCTTATTCTCATGGCCACATGAAAAGTTTAGCAGGAGCTGAAAAAAAATCAGTCTCATCAGGAGCTGATAAGAGATCAGAGACTGAAGCTGATTTCAAGTGCTTGAAAACTGAAGGTATATGAAGGTTAGATGTGAATTATCTCATCTGGTACAATGGAGTACAAATCATGAGAGGTACTATTTGATTCAATTTGATTTAAGTTGAGTGAGTGTTGCCAGCAGGTGGAGGGAGGTGATCCTTCCCCTCCACATCTGGAGTACTGTGTCCAGTTCTAGGGTCCCCAGCAGAAGAGAGGCATGGATATACCAGAGGGAGCCCAAAAAAGGGCCAGGAACGACGAAGGGACGCAAGCACCTCACGTACGAGAGAGCTGTGACTGTTCAGCCTGGAGAAGAGAAGGCTCGGGGGATCTCTTCTACTTTTATCAATATCTGAAAGGAGGGTTCATAGAGGACAGAGCCAGGCTTTTTTCAGTGGTACCCAGTGACAGGACAAGAGGCAATGGGCACAAACTGAAACACAGAAGGTTCCCTCTGAACTTCAGGAAATGCTTTTTTTGCTCTGGGAGTGACTGAACACTGGAATAGATTACCCAGAGAGGTTGTGAAATCTCCAATTCTTTCAGATGTCTGTCATCTGAAAAAGGTCCTGAGCAACCTGCCTTAGGTAGCTCTACTTGAACAGAAGTGTTGGACAAGATGACCTTCAGAGGTCTCTTCCAACTTCAGCCATTTGCAATGCTGTGATTATCAAATTTCCCATCCAAACACATTTGAAACTTCAGATGAAGTTCAGCAGAATTCTATTAGGGAAAATTATTCACCAGCTACTGACACAAGTAATCAAGACCTTATCTCCATATCGTACAGGCTGTCAATTCTTTTTTTCATTGGGTTTTGGTTGGTTGGTTGGTTTTCTTTGTTTTTTTTTTTGTTTCTTTTGGAGGGGGATGAATACCATCATAATGGTAATAGAAGCAGCATCCAGATCCATGTCCTAATATGCCAGTTACACATGCAGCTGTAATGGGAATATGTGACATAGCAGCACACTATTAAAGATAGCAAAATGTTTTAAGTTCTAAGAATCAGAACCTCAGTCACAATTTAAATAACCTGGATAATGGAGAATATAAAAATTTCAATGAAATAATATGAATATATATTCTATATTTTTATATGTAACTTACAAATACAAAAAAATTAATTGAATGAAAAGAAAAAAAAGTCATGGATTACGCAAACTAACATGTCTTAAATTCATGTAGGCCTGAAGCAAAAGAGAAACAGAACAGAATTTGGGTTTAGAAAAAGATTTTTTAAAATCTCTGTGTATTCCCAAAAGATGTCTGTCAAATCCCAAGAGCCAGTGAATCAAACTCAAAAAATAGCTTACTTTGGTTTTCTGAACCTAGAACCAGAATCCATCACAGTATGCTTCACTCAAATGATTTAAGACTAAAATATTGCTGAGCTTGAACTAAGGGAGTAAAGGCTGGGGTGCACTTGGACTTTGCTTATTTGTACTTTGGTCAAGTGGTTCATTTTTTTAGTTCCCTAAATTCATTATGTTTTATGTGTCATCTTACATGCTTTACTGATGGCATCAATACGGGCAATATTACTCCTGCAATATTTTCATTGCTTCTTAATGAAGCTGACATCACTACAATTTGTAGTGGATTTTTTTGTTCTCTTTATGTGCATATATAATCAGATAAACTTCTTAGCACTCTCAAGCAACCTATTACATAAAAAACTGCTGTGATAATTCTGTTTTTCCAAGTAAGGTTAGTGTTCACAAAAAGGTTATGGCAGCAGACATTTAACTCTATCCATCATTGAAAACAGAAGAAATGCAGTCCTGCAAGGTACTTCACAGGTATGCCTCAATCCTAAATGTTAGGGCTGCGTAGAAATCTCTGTGTCTAACAATTTTCACCATGAAGGATGTAAAAGAACGTCATCTCAGATTATATAATATGGGTGCACATTTCATGAACCTGAATAAGACCAGTGGACTTTTTCAGACTGGGCAAGACCATCTTGCACCAGACTTCACAGCAGCACAGTACTCTACATTTCATTACTAAGCCCTCAGTGCTAGTTTCAGGGGTTTTCAAGAGTTGAAGTCAGTAGCTCTTCTGTTGGCAAATACAAATGCATTGCATCTGAAAAAGACAGTGTTATGTATTTGTCAACATTTTCTTTTCCTTTTCAGTTTGGCAGTGTAAATTCTGATGATGAGTGAGTGAGTGGATGGGAAAAGAGCCCAAGTCACACAAGGGAATTGACATCAGTGCCCATTGTTGACTAGAAGCTCCTTAGCATGCTGCTATGAATCAACAGACATTTCTACTTTCACACTTACATAGATCTGTTGTAAAAGACATCCCAGAGCTCTGATTCATCTTGCTTGCCTTACAATGTTTATATGCTGCCACTGGGACAGAGAACAGATGTGATGGATTAACTAGCAATAAATCATATGACAGAGAACACACAGCATTATCATTCTAAAGAGGTAGCAATAAGTATTGCTCTAGAAAAAATGAGAACATTTCCCTGAAAATAAATGTTTCTTTATCCCATAAATGACTATCCCAATCTGTGTCCCAAACTCAAAATCTATCTGGGCTAGAGCAGTGCTTTACTTCACTTAAAAAGCTGTATTAGGTATTTGCTCAGGTTCAATGAAAACAAACATTAATCACAGTCTTCGAAGTGGAGATAGAGAGCACCATGTCCCACCATTTTATCTTTCATTAAAACTAATGAAGAAAAAGTTGCTTACAACTGGTAGAACTCCCACCAACAAAGCAGAAACAAAAATGAAGCCCTGCCAGTCCAGTCACATCCTCCCCAGGGAGCACTTCTACTCCCCCAAGCATCTATTTTCTGATGGCAAGATGCCGACTCCTACAACCTCCACAAGGAACCCAAGAGTCATAACATCCCCTCATTAGTATTTGCACACCATCTGGTGACTATTACTGAATTAACTTCTCACAGAAAATAAGTTTTTAGAATATAAGTATAAAATTAAGACTTTGATATGAAATCTTACTCTTCTCCTCCCTTTTCCTCTCTAGAAAATTGCAGAATTTTTAAAAGAGAAGAAAGATGAGTGTGAGGAAGAAACAGTTAAAAATGTAAAGAGACTTTCCAGTACCCTCTTTGCCCTTCTTCTCAATTTATTAGGGTATGATTTAGTGCACACATGAGCTATTTGGGTACAGCTTTTACTCTTTTTGCTTCTGTTAAATAGCAGGTACACTGTTGGGCACTGAAAAATACTGAGTGATAACTTTATAGTTATTTTACCCCAATCTTACTTTTTTTTTTCAGTGAAGATATTCGTAAGATTAAACCCCTGTGTGTTTCATTTGTCCCAGCAAGTCCCCAGGTGTTGCAAGGGCCTTCAGATTTTGAAGCTCATTTCTCCTGTAGTAGTATCCTGGGAGAAGAAAATAAGGTAGATCTTCAGTTTTGAGTCTTCTGTGCCAGTTAAGGATAAGGAAAAAGCAAGAATGTTTGATATTTTGATTTTTTTGCATTTCTTTTAGTGCTATTTCTCTCAAAGGGAAGAAAATCCTGGCAACATTTAATAATCAACTATTTGATTTCACTAGATGGAATTAGAAATTAATCACCAACTACAGTTTAGATCAAAGCTGTGACAACGCAGTGTAACTGAAACAGTATTTGTTAGTTAAAATCGAAACAAATTTTCTCCCCAAACTATCCAGAGATATAACTGTCTATTCAGATAAACCACTGAGTTTCAAAGAACCAAAAGTCTTGATGCTATGGCAAATTTAGGAAAAACAGCTGTTCAGGTTACATGCAGCAGTTATCTTTTAAATGAAATGCATTGGTAATATTAAAGGAATTTTAACTCAACTGCAAAAATTAAAAATAAAATACCAAGGACCATATGGTGCTGCCATAAAACATTTATGTCCAAATATTTGCTCTCATTCTCATCCAACAAAAACAAAGTCCCAACTAGGAAACAGAACTCACTTCCCTCCTAACAACCAGTAAAATATCCTCCTGCCAAATTACAAACTACAACAAGCAAATTCCTCCTTGCTGATCTTAACTGAAGAAAAACTTTGTCAGAGAAGGCAGGAAATATCTCAAAAGTCAGACTCAGACATTTTACCATTCACAAGAAGACCCCACCATACTCTTTGTGAAAAACCTGCAGTGAGAAGGCATGGTAATAGTAAAGATGATTTTTCTCTCCAAATCACTTAAAAGTCTTTATATGTTAACAATGAAATATATGGGTTAGTGAAGTTCAGAATATGTGTAGCTGTTTGCAAGATAAGAGTCTATACACAACTGATGATGATTTGTTTCTTAATCAATATTTTAGCCCAGAGAGACTGAAAGTTATTTGAATTACTGGTCTTGGAAATGTTAGATGTCTTATTTCACATTTAAGGGACTCAAATTCCACAGGTTAAACCTCTTCAGTTATAGTGCTGAGCATTCTGGCCCAAATCCAATAAAACACTTAAACACATGCTTGACCTAAAACACAGAGACAGCTGCAGAGAACTTAAAAGTTCAGAATTTACAGGACCAGGGAAAGAATGCTTAGTACTATACAGGATCAAGGCTAAATACCATCAATCTCTTTAAAAGTCTTTTATTTCTGAAGCTTCTTCCTTCTATAATTTAAGATAGAGGCATATGACAATCTGATGATATTAAAACCTGACTGGACTTACGTTCACCTGTATTAACCTTTCATAATAACCTTCATTCTAACCTTTCTCCTTTTCAGGGAAAAATTAAATCCCAACAAGTTTTCTGTAATTTTAGAAGGGGGGAAAGGTAAGCATTGTCTTAGCCTAAAGTAGGAGCATTGGGTACAAAACATAACAATGAAGCACACTGATTCTTTGATCTCAGTGCAACTTAGCCCTTAATTTAGACAATGCCATAAGAGACCAAGTTGGCATTGTAATTACAAGAAATTCACACAAATTCAAAGACATAAATAAACATAAATATCAAACAGACTTTCTAAAAACAGGTAGAAGCTTTCTACTTGTGGTTTTGAACAGACTTTTTGCTTTGTATAAAATACTTGGAGGAAAAAACAAGGGAAAAGATGAGAAAGAAAACAGTACAAAAAGCAAAACCTTTAAGAAAGTAATTGAAGCATTAGCCATACTACTATCAAAACCAACAAGCCATCATAGGGTTATGCCATTTATGCTGTCTGGAAAAGCGAGGTAAATCAAAAACACCATCCAGTAAATGCTTATACTCCATATGACCAGGTATATTTCGTGTAAAGATTCAACAGAGTCATAAACAACCCCGCTCCTGCAATTACACTCATCAGAGAATCTCTGTTGCTCTGGATCTCTTTGCTCAGAGCAGCCAGCTCAGGGCACACTGCTCTTGCGCTGAGGGCACATTTACACCAGGCAGCAGAGCTCAGCATCCACATCCTCAAAGCACAATTCACTGAGCACTAGAACCCAAATTCGCACCAATCAAAGTGCCCTACAGCTGTGCCTTCGTGGTGAGGTTCCCAAAGGATTTATCCTGTCTGAAAAACAGGAGTTACTAGCCACGTTTATGCTATATAGTGCTGGAGCATTGCTAGTCCATGAAGCTGACCCACTGTCCCTCCTGACCAGCACCACTTTCGGCACTGTGAGCTGGGTGCTCAGCGCTTACCTCCCTGTGCATCAGTCCCAGGGAAGGGGGCAGCTCCATCCACAACCCTCATCAGTGAAGATCATACCCATGCCCCACAGTGCTACAAGTCACAGTATTTTCAGCTAACTCAGCCATCTGTTTGGTTAATATGAGATGGCTTTAGGACTGCATTCCTTCGCTGTGTTGTTTCAACTCCTGGAGACAAAAAATTATCAAATTATAGAATGATTTGGGTTGGAAGGGACCTTAAAGTTCATCTAGTTCCAATCTCTCTGCCGTGGGAGGGGGCACCTTCCACTAGAGTAAAATACTCAAAGCCTCATCCACCAGGGATGAGGCATACACAATTCATCTGGGCAACCTGTTCAAGTGCGTCACCACCTCAAGTAAAGAATTTCTTCCTGATAGCCAACCTAAACCTACACTCTTTCAGTTTCAAGCCAAAGTGTCTGTTCTTCCATAATTCTCTGTATTTTTTCCTCATGTTTATTAAGGGAATTATAATCTTCAGAGCCACTTTATTGTAAACGTAGCACAGACTTCGAGAAAGGAGGGTACTTAGTTTTTATGGAGACGTTTTTCATTTCTCCAAATAGAAAACTAGTTTGATTTTTTTCTCTTGAAAGAGAGAACTGAACTCCTTTTTACAGATTCTTATCAGAAAAAAGATAAGGCTGAAGAGGCATTGCTGTCACGAAAACTGACCCTTATGAGTAACTCAGGCTGTGGATTTTTTTTTTTTTTAAATAAATCTGTTTTGACCAGGGGCACAGACTTTAACAAAAAACACCTATTTATGTGTTTTCTGCAGTAGAGAACTGCAGGGTTAAAAATCCTAGGCAAGGTGTTCCATTGATTTTGCAAAGTGTATTACAATGGTTAATTTAAGAAAGTGCCCTCAATTTCCAGCTTCACAGTGTTGTTTTGTTTTTGTCTGTAACCTAGAATTTTCTTCTCTATTTTAGTTCTTGTACACTAGGACTAAGTAACCTCCTCTGGTAAGAAAACAGATGGAGATCTCATATTCTTTCATTGCAAAGCATATTAAAAAAATATTTTAACCAGTCTTTTTTTTCCTTCCTACACTCTCCAAAGTATTATCTTTCTTGAAAAGTGTGTGCTGAAACCGAACTTAAGGTCCCATTAGATTTTCATCAGATCCCCAAAATGTAATCGTTTTCCTATCCCTTACTTGAGATTTCCCTTTTCGGTATATCCAAACGTCACATTTTTTTCCCTACTGTGTAGCTGGCAGCTCACCTTTAGCAGATTATTTACCAGAACTCAAAAGCTTTTTAAAGCCACAGTTTCCCATGACAGAGCCTGTGTTCTCCAAACACAAGCTTTGCCCCTTATTCAACTCCATTTGACCATACTACAACATGCATCGCCCACTTTCACTTAACAAGCAATCAGAGATCACTGTGTATCAACGATCTGTCATGTTCCTCATCAGTCATATCCCCCTATCTGTAATACTTACGAGTAATACAAATTTTCTTTCCAAAAGAGGATCATTAAATAAAAAGTTAATTTTCTGATAATATCAAAGTCTGCCAGTTAACTATGAAAGAAGCCCAGTAAAGCTCCTCGGCACATGTTTAAACCTTAAGCACTTTGCTCACACTGTTATTAAGTACCTTTTGCATGCACACCTAGGACTATAGAAAGGGTACAAAATACACTAACACAATTGATCTGTGTACCCAGGATTTCAGGTCTGGCATCTCATTCAGAGATTTAAGGGTAGTAGGCAGTAACATTGTGTACAAACAGAAAAGGCTGAGCTCAGACTGAGGAACAATTCACTGAAACAGGGAATCCTTCCAATAGAAAGTGTTAGGATACCTTTGTCTTGTACAGGTATTTTGTAAAATGCTTGTGTACATGGAAAAGCTGGAGTTTAGACAATAAAATACTTCTCACTTTGGACAATTTTTTTAAAATTCACTCTACTTACATAAAAAAAGGTCACAGCCACTGTGCTTGTACAGTGCTTGGGGGGATTAATCCCTCTATCTGAATTTGTATTTGATGACAGAGTTTTAGCTTAGAAGAGAGCATTGTTAGGAAAATCTGGGTCTCTAAAGCCCCACGTTTTTCATGCCTCTCTACCCACTCACAATTTTTTTTAATCATTATTATTATTATTATTGAGATTTAAAAGAAAGACCATTGTTATGAGTTCATGACACTCCCAGAAATACTTTGAATGAAAAGGAAAACAGAAGAAAAATGAAAATATGTACAAATTTAGCATAGTTATCCTGTTAACATGCTGGATGTTGTCTTAAAGGATACTGCTTAGTTTTCCCTTCAAACTTGTCTTTTCATAAACAGACAGACAAATTTATTTAAAACCTGTCATAACTTAAACCATCAAATACCTTGTATACACATATCAATAGAATTTTCTGTCATCTTTTTGAGAGTCTGTGGCATTTTTAAAGCTATGACTGAATTCTGATCCTGACTGTGCTGAGGGGAAAACCAATCCCTGAGTTCAGTAGGGAAGGATCAGACCTTTATAATGAAAAGCAGAGTACTGTAGGGATATTGATTGGCTCACACTGTACTCTGAATTAAGAATTGCACTTCACAGATAGAGATTCAACAGTTTGAACTCCTCAGGATTTAATTACTGAGGCTAATAATAGAAATGTGAACTAGGAAAAAATTTAAGGGTTTTCAGATATTATTTTGCAAACGAAGGAAGGAAGATATTGCTAGGGTTTTTTGGGGGTGGAGGCCATTAAGGAGCTGATCCTTTAGCCAAGATTTGCAGATTATCTTTTAACATGCCATACCCAATAGGATCAAAAATCATAGAATCATAGAATGGTTTAAGTCTGTATTCATCTCTGAGATTGTCCTTACCCAGGTACAGCACCTTGCACTTGGACTTGTTGAACTTCATGAGATTCCCATCGGCTCACTTCTCAAGCTTGTCCAGGTCCTTCTGAATGGCATCCTGTCCTGTTGTCTCAGCTGGACAGCTCAGCTTTGTGTCCTCTGCAAACTTGCTGAGAGTGCACTCAATTGCACACATAAACATATAATCAAATTGCATTTGTCTGGACCTTATGAAATGAAGTTAAAATTTCTCCCTAGACAGAGATTGTTACCAATATAAGCCTGACGTGTATCTCTGAGAGGTCTGATCAGATAAGACTACATTCAGACAGGAATCTAACCAGAATTGGATGAGCCATGTTCACTGATCAGCTGTCCCAACTGGTTTTCTTACAGGAGTTGAAAATATTGTAATTGTCCTCCCGAAACTGAGAAATAGGATGGCAGAAAGATCCATTACCACAACAGGCTCTTACGTTTCTCTGCCCCAAGGAGAAACACCTCATTTTGTGCTCAAAATCCTTGAGTTTCTTCTTAAAGGGGTTCTTGTTTTTGAGAAACATTGATTTACCAGCTAATGCTGTTTGCAGTATCCAATGAGAAAATTAGTAGGCAGTTCTTGGGAGCAAATGCAGACACTTGCCACCCTGTTCTCAGAGATAAAAAATGCAAATATCTTTCTTCTGATCAAGAAATAAAGTCCATGCACTTCTTTCATGCAAGATCAATTTTTTTTTTCTGTTTAGAACAATGGAGATATATGGAAATGGATAAACAGCCCTAGATTTATTTTATTCCTAGGACCTTACATTCAAAATAACCATGCTAGAAATCTTTATATTAAATTTGATCACTAATCTAGTCCTCTAGTTTCCATTTTTATTTGCTCACCAAATGATTCCAAACCAGTCAGAGGAGCTGCATGAACTGATCTCCCCAACTAGACATTGGTTTTATCAAGTATTCAACAGAAAAAGAGGAACACTTAAAAATGTGGATCAGAGAAAAAAGTTGTCAGAAGACCACCTTGACTGACTCTTACTCTCATTTGTTGACAGGGTTCATGCTTAGGATGTAAGTTGTTCAGTTACAGTAATATATTTTCTTTGTAAGAAATCCGATTTATATTTTCCTAAAAATATAGGAAATGTTGTTAAAAATGTTGTTACTGTGTGTATTTTACTCTTCAATTGTCTTTTTGAAGTTGCATAGGACTGAACAGAATAGAACAAAACAGAACAGAACAGAACAGAACAGAATGGAATATTACATTTGGAAGGGATGTACCATGGCCACCTAGTCCAACTCCCTGACCAATTCAGGGCTGAGTAAAAGTTATCTAGGACATTGTTCAAATTCTTAAACAAAGACTGGCTTGTGGCATCATTGGGAAGTCTATTACAGTGCCTGACTACCTTCTCAGTAAAGGAATGCTTCCTAATGTCAAGTCTAAAGTAGTCTAAAATCTAAGTAGTATGGTCATTAGGATTATTCTTCTACAGAGAGGAATGGCTGCATAAAGAACAAACAGAACTGTGGAAGGTTTTTGTTTTCTTGTTTTTACAGAAAATTCAAATACCTTATTCTGCACTTTCTCCAAATATTTTAAAACTTTTTTCAAACTTTTACCATCTATATGGGAGTAATTATACTCCTAAAGCATCCAGACTAAGTCCAAGGTATTTTTGTGTTTGTCATCACATCCTTTTATATATTTTTAGTGTGATTCAACTTCCTCCGAAAGGAGGCACAATGTAAGTGCTGCTTTCCATAGGCCACCTTTAAAACAAGGGCATAGAGCATTACTTCATCTTCTGTTATGTATATCACGCATTTCTAAATGTGATATCAATGTAGTGTAAGCTGCTAAACACATCCTCATTTGCATACATGTAGAATGAGATTTGCTGCTACTTCCACAGCTAGTTATTGCCACATCTTAGTGGTATTACACAGAAAATGTAAATTGGGGAATCCTTGATTTATTTTGTACAGCAGGAAAAAAACACTGAAAGAGAGCTTCATATACCATTTACAATTATTTAGGTTTTGAAATCTGTAATATAGGAATAATTGCATGGAAAAAATGGGCTGGATGCATTTTTTCAAATGACTTGTGTGACATAAAATAAAGTCCCATGCTATTTTATGTTATTTAGGGTATTAATTTTACTTGGGTCACGGGAAAACAGCAACACTTTCCGTAATGAAATGCTCTTAGGCTAATTTCCATTTGCATGCAAGCAACATCATCAGGTTTAGTACATCCACAGAGTCGTACATACTTATACTGATATCTGCATGAGAAGAAAGCGAACAGTCTGTTGATTTATTACACACAAATTGAATGAATAAGATAACATTTTATTAGCAAGATACCATTATAAAAATGACTATAAATGGATACAATACAAGTGGTATATTGCTTTATCAGTGAATCTACTGTATGTTAGAACTTGGTACATGTTGTAATAAAAAGATAATTAAAAGTATTGAATCACAGAACCATACCAAGAAATAACCCAGTAACAACAAGCTCCATTAGTGAAACACTGTGTTACTGCCAACCAAGTTCAAAAAAGACTGAAAAGTTAATTTAATTTTTAAGGAAGAATTAAAAAAAGCCTAAAGTCCAGACAGTAAAAGAATAAAGAATGTGAGTATTTTTCCAACTTTCTCTAAAACAGACTAAAAAATTACATGGCACACGGATTTCTTGTTTGAGGAGCTTTATCCCATAGCTTTAGGGAGCATATTTGTGGTAAGGTGATATTCACACTCTTTAACTGTTGTAATATAGCACACTAGAAACGTGTAGAAATATTTCAGAGGGCTTTTTTGTGTTTGGTTGGTTTTTTTTTAAATTATTATTGTTGGTTTTTGGTTGTTGGTTTTTGGGTTTTTTGTTTCTTGTGTTTTTGTGTGTGTGTGTGTGGTTTTTTTTTTTTAGTTTTATGAACAGCACTGCCTAGCTTTGGAAATAAACACTTTCCTCTGGGCATCCCTCCCCTTTTCCCCTCAGGTCAACTGCTTCTCTTCCCTCCCTCTGGTCAGTTTAATATGGAGATGCTACCTGAGTCTTCTTGTACAGAATAAGCACACAACATTTTCTCCTGGGAGTTGGTTCATGCAAAACGCTGCCCTGCTGAGAGAGTAGAGATTTACCCATAAGACATTCTTCCAGCAGCAAGACTCCAGAGGAAACCTGATCAGAATTTTTAAAGACTTGCCTTGATTTTTTCTATAATTCCTTCAAAGTTTTAGGGAGAAAAAATATAAACCAAATGTTTAAGGTTTGTTATACTTGGTCTTGACCAGAAACAGACTGAGAGATAGTCTCATCTGGGGATAGAAACTGAAAAGAAGACAACAGTGGATCATTTTGCACAGATTTTTCTGCTGCTGTGTTCTCCTGTGATTTCTTTTTGTTTTTCTTTCTTCCTTCTGACTATCAGTTTATAGTCTCTGCAGCACTTCAGCTGATCGATACACCAGCTCTCCCCCTTTCACACACAGGCAGAATCTTACTGACTTAAAGATATGCAGGTGGTATTTGCAAAATAAAACCCATTTCTTTTTACTACTTATGTTTTTGTCACTGATTTAATAAGAAAACATATCCATCTAACACAGAACATAAGAAAAGCGATAATTTTTAAGTTGTTATTTCTTAAAGACCTTGGAAAATTGTATGAGAATAGTGAATTTAAAATCTCTTTTAAGAAAGAAACCTTTAATTTTGGGCCTGATCCAAAGTCCGATGAATTCTCCCCCTTACTTCATTGTGACTTGAAACAGCTTTTTATTGTTTAATCTTACCCTGATCGATTTCAGCAGCACAGTTCCCACAATCTTTTATTATCATAATAAATTTAACTTTTATATTTTCATAGTATCTAAAAGTTGCAACTAGGGTAAAATCCAGTATGCCAAGTACTATTTAGAAATTCCTTATTAAATGACGGTCTCTTCCTTCAGAGGTTTCAGTTGTTAAGTGAGTTTGCAGATGACATATCCCACAGTTGCACATTAGGCAATGCTGACACAATCAGACCTGAGGAATCAGTGAAGTCGGCCAGGTGAACAGGGACTTCACAGAACTAAACTTTTATATGACAACATCTTTAGGAGGGAACACATCTCACATTTAATCTTAAACAAACAAGCATCCCTAAATAATATAATACTGGAAACTTTATTTTCTCCTCCACTTCCTGCAATAGTAGGGAGATTGTTTTAGCCCTCTCTACAGCAGTACTGGGACACAACATACATTCTAGTGACCGTCTTTTTTAAAATATATTGCAAGTGGATCCAGGAGTTACAAAAATTATATGAGGGAAAAAGAACTTAATGAGGGTTCAAATTTTGTGTGTGTAGATTAAGCAAAGAAGATTGAGATGTGGTTACAATATTTAAACACCTTAAAAGAAAAAACCACCAAGCTGTAAATGACTTCTAAATTCCACAGAAACAGATGGAACAGGGAATCATGACTGGAATTTATGTCCAGATAGAATAAATATGGAAAACAAAGCACAATTGTAGCAATGATAGCAATAGATTCTTGGAAGTACCTACAGAAGTGTGGATTCCCTTTGTCTTGATAAATTTGAATCAAAATCAACTAGAAAAACAGCACTAGCCAAACAAAAGTAAAGAGGATAATTGATGAGATAATCAGTGATATTCTGTGTCCTGGATATAAGAGTTTAAACTACATTACTGATAAATTTAAAGATTAGAAGAACTACTTGTTCAGATAAAAAGTAGGGATTTTTAATTAATTTTTGTTCTAAGAAACTTAGATTTCTGCTAAAAAGTTTGTATTTTGGAGAAACAAGATTTTGGGGCACACTTATATCTCAGCTCCTGTAGGATACCTGGCACTTCAATACAAACCCCATTCTTTGAACTCATGATTCTGTTTTCTAATTCTAGTTCCTAAGGACTTCTCATAGTTACATCACATTTCTGACTATTCATTAGCAGTATATCACTTTATTCTCCTGTCTGTAGTGAGATACTACCTAGCCCGGGGAAAGTGTTTCATCTTGTCCAAGTGTCCAGCTATACAATAATGCAAACACAAAAATAGGAATCATAGTAAACAATTAATATGATGCACATTCAAGACATCTAACTGCTGTAATGAAGCAAAAGTACTTCAAATAAACTATAGATAGTCGAGGTACTATCTCTGCCATTGTTCTGAGATGCACGAATACTATTCCAGTCTGCTGTGGTCTGATTCACAAGTAAACCCAGTACCTGGCAGAAACATTGAGATGATGAAGCAGAATCACAGCTGGAGGATTAGCCTGAATTACAGGTGGAGACTCTTTTGACTGGATGGGATCAATTCCAGTAAGTATTACATGATGCATCGTGATTAGATTTAGTGAGGGATGGGGGAGAATTTAAGCATTCTTGGGAACTGGTGGTCTAATGTTTCTCTGCCTCAGGAGCATGTACAATGCCAATCACTTAGTCAAGAAAACATAAACATAAACTACTCTGCATTCTTTCATATGATATGATATGCAAAAAGATAGACACTATGACTACTTTATGTCCATAAGCTTAGTGTAGCACTTATTCACTTTGTTCTCTCTGCTCACTGTGTTCCACATTTACCACAAAATAGCAACAAGACATAGGTTAATAATGAAGGAGATTACTTTTAAAAAGCCATTTTTTTTTATGGTTAGTTTCCAGGAAGACACGGTCTTCTCTCATTTACACTACTCCTCTGTGTTTTGATGCAGAGGTAATCTACCTTTGCATGGTTTGAATTCCTCATGACGTCATGCTCTACTTCAAGTTATAAAAACACAAAGCACAAACTCCTCACAACTGGCCCTTTTACCTGGTGTCCATGTATATTTCTGTCATTTGTGCCTGAGGGTGGGGGTCTTATTTTTGAAGCTTTCACTCTGACTACTGGAAATGTTCACCTCCTGATCCTCAAAATGTTCTGAAAAGCCTTTTTTTCTTCTTATGAAAGCTCTGCAAAATTCATTACAAAACTAAAACACAGAGAAGATGTAACCTATTGGTATTTATGCTCAATCTCAAGATTTTTGCATTCCAGTCTTCCAAAAATCACACTCCATAGAGATTCTACAGCTACTTATGATCAATTTAAACAATTCCATTCTTATATTCACACACCCAGTAAAAGGTTTCTTAAGTTAGCAAGAAAAGGTTAACCTGGAACAATGCTCCAACTATTAAGGTCTATAAATAGATGTTCTGCCAACACATAAAATATTCCTTATCTTATAAAGATTCAGGCAGCATGGACCTTCCTAGACTATCTTATATAAAAACCATGAACCTATGACAACTAACGTCACCAGTGGAAGTTTCCCCTTTTCTGTCAAATGGCCAGTGCCAGGCACAGAGGCCACGCACACAGTGCAAGAACCAGATCAATAACTTTAGGTAAACAAGTGTTGCAACTTCAAAAACAAAGGTGTCTGTACTAATGATATGACTCTTATGCCCCATTCTGTTAGGGGAGAAATAGGTGTCTCCTAGTAAACCAGAAGGCTTGTATGCTAAATGGGCAGGTATACACATAGTTTAAGGAACAAGGAATGCTTGGCAAAGGTATCTGTTGCAATTCATGCACTTCTTGGGAGTTGAGGCACTGTATTCAGCAAGACATTTCCAATAAATCTACTTTTGCCCTAGACGTTAAAATTTCCTTTTGTGCTTAGAATAGCTTGCCTGTTTTTCTTTTTTTTTTTTTTTTCATTTTTAAAGGAGCATCAGTGATTTTAAAATTATGTCTGTGAGTGAGAACAGGGACAGTGTTTGGGAAGGGTAATACACAGCATCTTCTTGGAAATTAGTGTACAGCACCGTTATTCCACTGTGTATATCCATGGTTTCTCTTTTCAATAACAGCACAGTGAATAAGAATATGTGATAGTAACCTTGTGAAGAGCAAACAACCATAGGCTTTTCTCTAGTGCTAAAAAGCTTGCACATGGAGAAGAAACATAGAAGTTACTTTGCCTGACACCAGATGTCACACCTGTCACGGCTTCAGGTAAAGGTCCCAAAATAAAGAGTACAGTAGCCTCATTAGACATTACTATATATGAAGATACATAGAGATCTTGGACCAGAAGATATGTTGATTTCCAAACACTGTCCTAGTGTGCAAGAAAATCCACTGTTCATTGGTTACTGTGCACACATAGTATAGGTGACAGAAGTGTATTGATTTGAAAGAGTAAACTCGAGTGTAGAGCCTAAACTCCTCTATAGACTATGCACTGGACAAGAGCTATGTCTTGGCAGTGAGGAGCGCATGTTGCACATAACAGAGAACAGCCTCAGGGATCAAATAACTATAATCATAGGGAAAACATTTGTTTTACTTGCATTATAAAAGTGAGATTCACCTTGAATCTACTGGCTTAAAAGCTCTTTAGAAGATAGTAGAAGGCAAAGGAAATAAGAAGGTTGGCTAGCAATTCCTCCAAGATAACCCTATTTCCCTATAAGTTAATTTTAATAGGGAAAAATAGGTAGCAAGCATGTATATCTATGCCTCTCTGTAGCATAAGATACAAAAATTTATTTGATTATTACTATCAGATTACTGCTTTTGAAAAGTTCCTTACAACTTCCTGGTTACATTAAAATTTTACACCAAGACATACAGCCCAATACAAAATGCATCAATTAGCTATGGCATTTGTATGCCACACTAATAGTTAGACTACAAAAATACCTGTAAATGCATGAATTAGGCAGATAACAGAGACATAAATTTAGACAGGAATTTGCCCAAACTTTGCAAGTTAAAAAAACCCTGAAGTTATTTAATTTCCATTAGTGAGAATGAGAAAATATGCTATTGGAAGAAAACCTTTCTAAAAGCAAAGAGCAATTATGCTTCATGCTCAAAAGACCACAGATTCCACATAAAACTCACAATGCGCCGCCAATTATTTGGAGTTCAAATTCCCTTATTGTAGCAATTGAAACAATCTCAAAGACTGCAAAAATTACCAAGTTGAAAAATCTATTCTTTAAAATATATCATGCATTCATTTTGCACATAAACGATCTTAAAATATTTCAGAAGGTGCTGTACTTTTTGGTTTTAAAAGTAAAAATAACATCTATCACTTTAGTAACACTGTTAGACATCTTTTAAATAGATATTTAACAGAATTACAGACATGTTGGAGAAGATAGCTTATATTCACTGAAAAGGCTACTGTAGTGCATTAGTCTTCAGATACAGTAATAGGATCTTTTCCATGTATTAACAATCCTTCATACAAAAGATTTCTTAAAACTTTTTAAACAGCTTTATCAAGTCAAGGTTACAAAGCACAAATGGGTAGCTAAGCGATACGTCGTTACTGAAAAAGGTATTGCTTGAATCCATACAGATTTTGATTGCTTTAGGAAAAAGAGGAATTTGCAAGGTTTGCTTCTTTAAAACTAAAGTGTATTTTAAAATTCACAATAGCATAACAAAGTGAAAGGTAGTCCTGTAGTGAAGATTGTTTTTACTATCTCACTTGCTTCTAAAGAATCTTTAGCAGACCAGTACGATTTAAGCTGCAATGCATTGATCTGACATGATCACAGAGACCAGCACCACATTAAAACCTCCAAAATTTGTTGCCGACTTTCGCTTGCAGCTCTGGTAATTGCAAAGGCAATGCTAATTTTATGCTATAAATAACTGTTGTAAGAGCAATATTTACTTTAAAAAGTAGAGATATATTCTATTCTGGTCAAATTCCTGTTGATAGCAATAACAGCTGTATATTCCAGAAGGTGGCTGCATATATAGAGAGAGCAAGAGCTTCTAGCATTTGCACGTACACATGCACATTTATCTACCCAATATCCATCACCCCACCAATGATTCAAGTACTACTAAATGTGTATTGGTTTCTGGTTCCCACTTCTTTGTCTTAATCAAGAGTGTCCAAAGAGGCTTGTACACCTACACTTACAATTTGTCCATTTCTCTGGTTCAAATTTCAAAGGACTCAGGATCAGGAAATATAAACTCAGGCATTTGGCAAGGTACCCAAAAGTAATAGAAAAAAATATGTTGTGTGGAACAAACGATGAATCAGTCTTTTATTCATTTTTCTGCAAGGTTTGTAGCAAATAAATGAGCCTTTCTTTTTGGTGCTACCACAGCATAAAAAGAGAATCACTGGAACATGTTGGAATAGCCATAAAAAGTGAATAAAAAATAGAAAGAATGGCTCTCAAATGCCTACATAAAGCTAAGTCAGGGCTATAAAAACTGCTGCATCTAATTTCATAATTTCTTTCTGCGTTTTCATGCAGTCAGCCATTCCAAATTGTCCTGGAGCTCACTGTCCAAGGATATTGAAAAAAACTTTATCTAATTCATAATATGAAATATTTGTTTTATTATCAGTATTTCCTACTGATGTCATCATTGCTAAAAACAGCATTAGCTTTAAACCAAATAATTACCAGAGTAGGGCATTCACCCTTTGCTTCCCCTCCCCCAAGATTTTTTATAGACTTACATTTCATTTGATTTTCTGTACAACCCTTAACAGTTTGTGAATTTTCATTTCTCTCTAAGATATGAATATATTATACTAAAGGATATTATATAAATGAGACCATTATTCAAAATGAGAACCTTCTCTACTAACAGCATCACTATTTGCAGAGTATGAGACAAAATAAATGTCTCCCATGAGTGACTAAATGCAAAATAAAAAGTAACCACTCAACTTTAATAGTTTAAAAATGCTATTAAACGTAATGGCTCTTCAACATTCAAGCAGCACTATGTTTTAAGTGATCTTCATTTTTAAAGAACTATTTTATTTACATTTGAAATATTGATGGTGCATAAAGTTCTGTTCATGTAGTAATGATAGTCAAAAGTATTTAAAATAATTGACACAAGACTGAAGCCATAGGTTTGCTCTGTCCCTAGGCTGAGACTCCAGTGCTAAAAACATAAACATCTGAGGAAATAATAAGAAACACCTACTCCACACTTCACAATTGTCAAAAAAGCATCTGTGACTTTCTTAGTAACTAAAAGAAGGAATATCAAAGTGAAACCTACCAGGTTATTAAGCAATAAAGTAGTAACTCAATCTGGTTTTTTACTTGTCGAGGAGAATTCTGGCTCTGGATATACGTTCCCAGAAATTAACTCTTTAGGTAGTAACTTTATCATCAAAAATTATGGATGTAAAAGAGCTTTTTCGAAATACCAGAAAGATCATGCTTGCATTTAAACAGGCAAACAGATAGAAAGATTATTTTTAATTTGCGATGCTGTCTTTAAAAATAAATTCACATTACTGTTTCTTCTGTTGCCTGGGAGTGAAAGGCAAAATCTTCTGGAGGCACTACAACTGATTTCCCATAATATTTTGTCACCTGATATGGAGCCTGGTGGCCAGACCAGCACAGTGCTCTGAGCAACAGCATATTTTGTGGGGAACCAAAGAAATACACCTTCTCTTTACAGGAAAACAAAAAGACTACAAGCCCAATTTATGATTCCACAGTTACTAGTGTGCCAGTAGCATACAAAGCTGTATGGGACTCGAGTAGCCTAGCAAATGATGTGAAGTAGCCAGATCCACAGGATCTGTCTCTCCAGCGAAACACAGAACTGGAAAGGAAGCAGGGAACACTTGGAGAGCACAGCTGGCACACAGTGCAAGCATAAGCTATAAATTTTGTAGCCTTAATCTCTCTTTTACTCAGTTGAATTCATCCTAAATTTCTGTATAGTTACATATCTGCCTAAAGAGCACTCCTGCTTATTGCTTTTAAGAGTAGACAATGAAAAAAAAGAATGATTACATCCATTTACCAAAAATGTAACCAGCCATAAGCACTACAGGCTTTGAAACATGCCAACAACTACATCTTACTTTAAAGCTGGTTAAAAAATTCAGAGCATGTGTAACCTCAGAAAAATTCTCAAAGACCTACTAGCCTGGACTGGTAGGAAGGAGACCAAGTTGTCAGTCTCCCCAGTATTAGCCAAGGAGCAGATCAAGAAGTCACTGGTTAACTAAACAACAGAATTGTCATTTATTGGCTTTTATGCATTAGTAGCTTTATTTCCTATTTTATAATCAGGAAAATTAAACTCTTAGATTACCTAGAATAGATGTATATTTACATACATATATATATGCATATAAATGTATATTTATTGTAGAACAAACAGAATAATTTTTTTTTCAAACAATAATGCTTAATTGTTAAGTACAATAAATCTAGAATGCTTTTACCCTCACAGAGTAAACAAACAGAGACATGGAGTCAAATGTTTTAGAAGCAGGCAACCTCAACAACAGTAGCACTCTTTGGGCTGCTCTATAAAGCACTAAAAGCCTGTTGGGAAACTGGTAATCCAAACACTTGGGCAGAAGGAAAAGTCTTTCCAATGTAGTGAGTATAAACAGTGAGAGATACACAACAGACAGGGACTGACTGTGACTTTGGGATATTCTGCAGTGCTCCTTAGAGTTTTTTACACTTCCTTATTTTTCATTTGTAAATACTTCAGGGTAGCATTTAAAAGACCAAACTGACAGGGAGGCCAATTGGAGTAAATTTTGCACATAGAGATAGTTAAAACAAAAATCCCAAACATATTTTTCATAGATTTTTGCGAATTATATAAAGTCACAGGATAGGAAAAGATTAAATTACTTGTTCAATATCACACAGCAAGACAGGGACAGAGTTTAGAGGTAATCCAGACATATGCCCATGTAGCAAACTATTTACAACTTTGCTTCCCCTTCCTTATATCCCTTCCTGAGTAGGTAATAGTCATGTACCTACTTTAACTGCCAACATTTTGCTGAGAGCTCAGTGGTGTATCTACACTCACATTTGATTTCTGTCCCTCCAAAACCACATCTGGCATTTCCAAATGTTATAACTCATAATTAAAACATGGACACCACTAATTTCTGTTCCCAACTGTCATTCACATCCTACAGTGTCACAAGTCAGTGTTCTCTGCAGACATGATAGATACCTGTCTTGCACTGAAGTCCTACCACCTGCCAATCTTCTTCCTCCAAATTATTTCTATGGTTGTTTTTTCTTTCTTTTACAGTCAACACCCTCCTTTCATATCTTAAAATTCTCCATATACCAATCTCAAGCACAGCATGTTGTAAAACACATCTGTGCTTTTACTGATTGAACTCCTATATACCAACACCCAGCTTCACCTTTTTTCCTAGTGTCTGGCCTTTTCTTCAAGGCCCTGCACCACTCTGCTTCCAAGTGCCTGCCTCATTCACATCTCTGTTTTTGTTGTCATGGCTACAATACCAGTCTCACATCCAGGCTTCATTTTCCTCATTGACAATTTAGAATCACAGAAACATTGAATCATTAAGGTTGGAAAAAAACCTGCAAGATCATTGAGTCCAACCTTTGACCGAACACCACCTTGTCAACTAGACCACAACACTAAGTGCCATGTCCAGTCATTTCTTGAACACTTTCAGGAATGGTGACTTCACTACCTTCTTAAGCAGCCCATTCCAGTGCCTGATCACTCTTTCAGTGAAGAAATTCTTCCTGGTGTCCAACTCGAACCTCCCCTGGTGCAGCTTGAGGCCATTTCCTCTTGTCCTGTTACTAGTTGCCTGGGACAAGAGACCCCACCCAGCTACAACTCTTTTCAGGTAGGTGTAGTGAGCCTTCATTTCTCCAGGCTAAACAACCTCAGCTCCCTTCACCACTCCTCATCAGACTTGTGCTCCAGGCCCTTCATCAGCTCTGTTTCCCTTCTCCGAACTCCCTCCAGCACCTCAATGTCTTTTTAGAAATGAAGGGCCCAGAACTGGACACAGCACTCGAGGTGTGGCCTCCCTAGTGTCAAGTACAGAGCATAAATCCACTGACCAGACTATTTTTGATACAGGCCAGGATTCCTTTGGCCTTCTTAGCCACCTGAGGGCACATTGCTGGCTCACATTCAGTCACTGTGGACCAGCACCCCTAAGTCTTTCTGCTGGGCAGTTTTCCAGCCACTCTTTCACAAGCCTGTAGTGATGGATGGGGATGTTGTGACCAAAGTGCAGGACCCAGCACTTTGTCTTACTGAACCTCACATACATGGGCTTCAGCCCATTGATCCAGCCTGCCCAGTCCCTCTGCAGAGCCCTCCTACCCTCCAGCAGATCAACTATGCTGTCCAGCTTGTCTGTGAATTTACGGAGGGTGCACTCAATACCCTTGTCCAGATCATCAGTGAAGATATTAAACAGGACTAACCCCAGTACTGAGCCCTGAGGAACACCGCTAGCGACCTGACACTGACTGGATGTAAATCCATTCACCACCACTTTCTGGGCCTGGCCATCCAAATAGTTTTTAACCCGGTGAGGAGTGCACCTGTCCAAGCCATGAACTGCCAGCTTCTCCGGGAAAAAGGGAGACAGTATCAAAGGCTTTACTGAAGTTTCAGTAAACAGCAGACAACATCCACTGCCTTTCCCTCATGCATGAGGCTGGTCACCTGGTCATAAAATGAGATCAGGTAGGTCAAGCAGGATTTGCATTTCCTAAATCCACACTGGCTGGGTCTGGTCCCCTCATTGTCCTGTATGTGTCATGTGATTGCACTCCAGACAATCTGTCTTCCCCAGCACCGAGGTCTTGCGGACAGGCCTGTAGTTCTCAGTATCCTCCTTTTGACCCTTCATCTAGACGGATATCACACTGGCTGTATCCAAGATGGCCTTTGACCATGTCCCATCAGCCCTTCTCTGTTTGTAAACAGCACATGTAGAAGGGTACTGCCCCTGGTAGTCTTGCTTACCAGCTGTGTCAGGAAGTTCTCTTCCACATACTCCAGAATCCTGTTAGACTGCCTCCTCTCTGTTGTGTTGAGTTTCCAGCAGACATCTAGCAAGTTAGTGTTTCCCACAAGAACAAGGGATTCTGATCATGAAATATCAGCCCCCACTTAAAGAATACTTATTTCATCTACCTCTTCATGATGGCTGGGTGGTCTACAACAGCCTCTCACCAGAAGGAGAAGTTATTTCATACTTTCTTTCAAGATACTGATGATATTTGAAAGTTCTTTAAATATTCAGTCCTGCCTAATAACGAACATCTATCCTGACATCTATAAAAGTATGTCAAATTTTCAGTTTGGTCAGACATCAGTGAGAATCTTCATTGATTTCCAGAGCTTTTGAATGGTGGATCTTCAGTGAATCTCTACCACCGAACATGTTATTGCCAAACTCATAGTTCACAACTCTAGTAAAGCAGTAGGGTCTCATGGACTGTCTGCATATTTCTTTACGGTAGACTTGAAATGAAATTTAGAAAATGAAGGGAGGGGGTATGTGTATCTTACTTTCACAGAAATATTTTCAGATCAGTGTGACTCAATAGGCAGGCTTCAGGTTATGTTCAAATCACAATACACATTCATCCAGGCCACAGCACTGGACAGCTACTTGGACAGCAATACAGCAACTACCTGCTTCAGGACTCCTGAAGATTACACATTTCCACAAAAGCAGAAGGTGGGAAAAGAGAAGTAGCACCTCCTTCCTTTAAATAGTCTGCCAACTTGTAGCTACTGCCATTTTTGAAGAGGGAAAGAAGGCAGGGGCACTCCAACAAAAGAACTATTGCCTTTTGTTGAGGGATAGTGAAGGGAAAAAGTATCTCCAGAAGGCCACCACTGGTGTTGAATTGTGGCTACTGGAAGAGGTGGCATGGCCAAGATGTCCAGGAATGTGTAGGAAGGTGAGGAAGGGAAGACACTTCATAAGCAGGAGTGAGACACAGCCCCTCCCTCCCACAGCAGCACCATCCCAAAGAAACTTTACAGAACTGAGGCTGCAGAGTTTGGTTCAGCTATAATCACACAAAATGACTAATCTTCTCTTAAGTATCTTCTATGTCTAATTTTTATATCCAACTCCAAAAATAATTCATGCTGAAAGTACTTGTTCCTTACCTTTGTATATCCATTGCTGCTGTTAACACAGCATCAGCTATTGGCCTTCACCTTTTAACAGTGTTCAGTGGAGGGAGCAAGAAGAAAGGGGCACCCCTCCATTGTCATCAGTGGCATTTTACAACATCATGACAGGTTGTCACTCACACGGTGACAGCTGCACTGACTATAGCTTCTTTTACACATGGTGTTTTCTTGAGGGAGAATAACCCAGTGACACTGGACAGAGCACAAGTCACCGTAGAAGTGGTGGTAGCCCATCCCTCTTGCATAGGCATGCTTGGTGAACCAGAAGAACTGCCTGTACACCCCTTAAGATTGTGACCCTTAAAAGATTCATTGGCCAATTAGTTCTTGGGCTTTTTATAATTTCATTTTCCTCAACATTGTTTCAAGGCTAAGCTTTGATTCTTAGGGGAATGGCTAACCAAGATTTGACTTTCCTTATCTATTATATAAAGACATGGAACAATTTCTACTGGTTCAGCACATGGGTGTGTAGGCACAGAACGAAGATACCTCCCAGTCTCTGAGGAGGTTCAGATCTGGAGCTCTGTTGCTGGGGGACATCTCTACCTTGTTGTGAATGTAATGTGAAATGACAACACTTCCCAAATAAACAGACACTCCTTTTCTTTGTTAACTTCAAACAAGTTAGAAGTAGACTAAAGGGTGAAC
Organism: Manacus candei; assembly: GCF_025592945.1. Taxonomy (NCBI): domain Eukaryota; kingdom Metazoa; phylum Chordata; class Aves; order Passeriformes; family Pipridae; genus Manacus; species Manacus candei. Next base: position 19,331 of record NW_026138096.1, on the reverse strand, counting down.
CAGAATCCTTATACACCATGGTTACTTTTCTCTCTATTTTGGTGAAAACTGAGGAACCTTCTATGTTCTGTCAACCCAGCAGCGAAATTCATGTGTCACAGGTCCACCATCGTTCTCACAGTAAGATGTGTGTGCTGTTTGAGTCCCACAGTGCTGCACTCACAAAATTTATCTTTCTGTCCAGGGTTCGGTTTCTTTGTCTCTTCAGCACATTTTGCCTGTGCATTTTCTAGTTTAAACAAAACTTTATTTCTTTGGTTTATAGTTTTTGTGTCCAGGGTTATCTACAAATATAAATATATAATTCCAAGATTTCCTCCCTTGGTATATCTCTTCTAAATCATGTAAATCTGCTTTGGTTCTGGTCAATCCATCGAAGCTTATCTCTGCCCATTTCCCCCTTCAATGCTTGGGAAGGTGCTTTCCATTTTCTTTGACCAGACTTGATCAGGAACAGCTGGCATACCTCAGCAGATGAGGTACTTTTTTAAAGTAATGACCTCATCAATTATTTTCTGTTTGCATTTACAGGGTTGTTGCCATGTAAACTGTCATTGTCAGTCTTTGATTTCTGGCCCAGTGTAAAGATGACTAGATGAAAGTAGATAGACATGCAACCAAAACAGACACTGCTAGTTTCTGGATAGTTTCTGTTCTGGAGATGGTAACACCAAGCAAAGTCCAGAAATCATTCATGGACACATTGGCAATTGTCACTACATGTCAGGTAGCTCTCCATCCTAGGCACCTATGAATGGTAACTAGATTTTAGATAGTGTATTTCTATCTCATATAATGCAATGTTTGTTGGTGAGAATGAGACAGCAAAAGAACTCTCTCCAAACAGTGTGCAATGGGAAAACACAAGTGTGTCTCTGCAGTAATGGTTAGATTAGATGAGTTCAGGAAAAGGATTGTGTTATTTGCTTTGACATTTACTGTTCATATTATTCTTTTTCTACTTGCATCTTCCTCTCTTTCAACTCCTTTCTATTATGTCCCCATATTCAATTTTCTCTAGTAAAGGGGTTCTTTTGGACTTCCTGCTTGTTCCACTGGTGTCCCTTGCTTCTTCCTTGGTGGCTCTGCTTTCAGGAATCAGATGCTGTTTTGTTTTTCCTCATGCAAGAGAAGCCATGAATAAACACTGATAAGTTCGTTCCTTCTTTTACAAACCTTAATGCTCCTTATAAAGAAGTTAGGACAGCTGCAGATACATGTGGAAACAAACAACAACAAAAGAAGAAAATACTACCCAGAGGAGCAGTGATGATTCCATAGGAATCAGGGCTCTCTTATGCACTCTGAACTTCAGAATTCTCCAGCACCTGTTGCTGTTCTTGCTCCCATCTAATTAATTCTTTGAGAGAGCAATTGGAGTTTGATCAATATAAAATCTGTGATTTTTCTAATTGTGATTCATTATAGCTTCTCTAAATTGATAACTCTAAGAATAAAGACTAACCTTTTGAAACTTCTCATCTGAAAATATTATGAAAATGAGCAATTCCTAAGCTTCACAGACAGATCATTTATAAAACAAAAAGGTTGCTTCCAGATAAGAGACCTTTAAGGAAGTGTTTAACTCTCTTTAAATTAATAATTCAGACTTTTTTCTTATTTTAAGATATTACCAGAAGACCATCTAGATGCCAACATTGCCTTAGAAATGATACAGTATTATTTAACATGGAGAATAGATGCTTATTTGTACTTCAATCCATGTAACGTTTTTACAGGCATATCTTACAAAAAATTAAGCTTCCCAAAATGAAATACACTGGTCTACATGTGAGGCGTGTGTGTGGAAAACTGCAAACCAAAGCCCCTTTAATCTAGCACAATTTATATGAATGATCTCATAGCCACAAAATAAGGCCATTTTCAAACATTTCTGTGTTAGGTATCCAACAAATGTTCAAAATTGCATTTGCACAATATGCATGGATGTTGATGTTATGGAACAGCAGACACTCTGCTTGAGGTATTTTGGAAAAGAGAATTTACAAATATTTATTTTAGCAGGTCAATAGTGCATTCTCTCTGTTGCCCAAGCTATTTGTGATGCTATTAGGGAGAGCTATTTGCATGCATCTATGCTTATTAAAGATTTTAAAAAGCAAACTTTAGTCTGAATTTTACCCCACCATGGCACACATTTGTTTTTTACTTTCAAAATGAAGTCTTCTAGTCAGGTATCCCGTAATGTCTGCGCAGTGTCATTTTACGGCACTCATGTTCCAACACTCTAAAGCACTTAGTACCGTTAACTCCAGTGCACCAATTCGCAAACTTAAAGTTAAGTAGTTACTTTCTGGGACCTGGGCCTAATACTTCCTTTCATTGTTTGTATGTATTGCAAATGGCTTCTGTTTCCTTCTGGGTGCAGGGTAGCTAATTATGTTTCAGTCCCTGGGCATCCAGCAAATATAATATAAAACCACAAGCTTCTGGCTGTTTCATACTGCAGTTTTGTCCCAGTGCAGGTTAGCTCAAAGTGCAGTTACAGCCTTCCGCTCCAGAGCAGCTTCCCCCCAATATCCAAGGAAAGTAATCTCCTGGCTATGCTAACAGCCATCCAAAACCCTACCATATAATCTAATTGAACTATCGATTCACAGGCTAGGGCCTCTATTTAACATTCTAGAGAGAAAGAAACGAGAGAGGAAAAGGTTTTACAGACACAGTAACACAAAGCTGCACAAGCCTTCCTCAGCTTTGTTTGCTTTACATTCATTTATCATAAAGATTATGCAAAGAATGTAGGTGCAATGATAATGACAGTATCCTACTCCTTCTCAGAAATGTATTCTCCTTTTTATTTCAAGCTGAAAATTTTTAAGCAGGGAATAGACATTTTTCCTTAATAAGAAAGAGTTTAACAGCAAGGAGGAATAGGAGAATGGAAAGTGCTCCATCACAGCATCACCTCGCATTACTTATGTGTCTAGACAGCTGGTAGCATTATTGGTATGACAGTATCTTTCTTGGTTTTGGTTTGTTTTTTTTTACTTGTTTAGTTTGTGGGGGTTTTGTTTGGGTTTGTATTATTTCAAGAGAAAAAAAAGAAGCATGTCATTTGCATGTAGAAAATTCCAACAAATCTACTTTGTCTTTCCTTTAGATTGAAAGAGCCACAAACTCCCTTGACAATTATTTCCTATGAATATTAATTAAGTTACTACTGCAGTGTTTTTACTAATCTGTTAGAAATAACACAAATATTATGGGGACAAAATATTAGTGCCATGAAATTAAAAAAAATATTTTTAACATTTGACCAATAATAGAGATTCTATTCTGACAATTCTGTAAAGCTATTTTACAGAAAGCTATATATACTGATAGTAATCTTTTTGATAAAGCAAGTCAGAATTATTTAGGCCAATATCAAAGGTGTGTATTTGTAAAAATATTCTGTACTGGCAGCTGATCCCAGAATACTTAGTTAATATAACTGAAATAACTTAAATAAGAAAATGTCTTAATCTATCTAAATGGCATTATGACATTTGTTCTTGCTGGTCAAAACATTTACTTATATCATAAATTATTTAAAGCTAGGGGTTAAAAGCACTTCTTAGTTGTTTTTCCAGTAGATTTATATATTTGCAGATCTTTTAAGTCATTAATTTAACGATGCTAGGAAGGTGAGTTCTCCACAGAATGATTTAACGTCAGCTCCACAAGTGTTTCAAGTTTGATTTTTAAAATGTAGCTTTTGTCAAAAAATAACACTGAGGATTCTTCATATCATGGCTAGTTTGCAGGTTATAACAAACCACTTCCTATCTGCCAGCTCCCGAAACTTCTCTAAATAGTTAAACAACGTGTTGATAGTTAAGAGCTACGGTTTACTCTAGTCTTGTACTTCTGGTTTCAGGCAATGAAGCTGAAAAACATGACATCTGGCAACAACCTAAACTAGTATTGTCCCTGCCAGTTTTCCACTGGGATTATAAGAGTGAAAATTTTAATCGTATCTAGGACAACGACAAATCTTCAAGGGAAAAATTTCTTTCTACTGGTGAGGTCCATATACACATAAGGGGGATGGAGTGACATAAAAGCTCTAGAAAAGATTTCCCCAGAGAAGGAATTACTTCCTTAGGGTCCCTTTGCAAGTTGTGATGAAGGAGTAGTTGTGTGAAGACAGACAGAGAGATCTGTCAGGAAAAGTTTTGCCGTGATTGCAGGCAGCACTGCACTTTCAAGGAATGCAGGGAAGTTGCTATAACTGTAACAGTGGTGATTCTAACTTTTGGAGGAACCACTTCCAGAGCAGCCAAGCATCCATTTACTCTGCTTTTGTATACTTCTTTATAATGATTATTTTCACCTTGTATTACGGAATCATCAAGACAAACTGCTTATCAGCTCTGTCATAAAGCTGATAAAATATATCAATTCTACATCATCCCCTTCACACCTCAGATTTTGCCAGTGCTACTCCTATTGATATTTAAATCATAGAAACATTGAATATTTTGGGTTGGAAGGGACCTTAAAGATTCTCTAGTTCCAACCCAACTGCCATTGGCAGGGACACCTTCCCCTGGACAAGGTTGCTCAAACATTAATAAAATACATAAATCCTGAACAGCTCAACACATCTTCACCCTATCCCATGGAAAGACCTAGATCTTTCATTCAGGAATTCAGCTGAAGTGAAACTGTGTCATGTTCAGTGGAGTACAGAGGAATTGTCTCCATTGTTTCTCCCATGTTACAGCAATGCAAAAATTTCTCATCCTAGTCATGCTCCTTTACTATGTTCTACTGAAGTTTATTGAAATGGGTTCCGGCATGAAATGCTTTTGCCCAGATAGCCCATTTATTAGCAAGTGCAGCTTCATCTTATGACTACTAATAAGGTATGGGTTTTGTTGGGTATGCTGAAAAGCATCTTCAAAAGCACTTTGGAAAGGACTTAGGGTGCAAGCTCAGACAAATATTGAAAACAAATATTATAGCCATCCCTGGTCTTGTAATTCACTCCTTCCTCCATGACAGGTCATTATACTTCACTGACATCCCCAAGATTAAACAAATAAACAAAAAAAAAATTAAAAATTTGAAGTGCACCTTTCTCCTCAGCACAACTACAATAATTACACACACTTTACAAAGGCCCAGTGTCACCGTGAATCCACTTACTGAGGACATTTGTGGTGAGCATCATGTCAGAGGTTTTTGGGCTCCTTTCTGGAATTTTATAAACCAGCTTCTCTTTCTGAGACATCCTCACTCCTCTGCCTGATTTCTGTGCTTGCAGGAGAAGTATAACTGAAGATTATCAGAGCTAATAAAACCTTGGAGATTGCCAGTGACATAAAGGTTCAAGTATTAGTTCGAGTTGTAGTAGCACAGTTCAGTGAACTGTTCCCCTTAAACAGCACATAATTATGTTTCCATTTTACCTTTTTCTCCACAGTTGGATAAATTCAGAGAACCTGTGCAAGTGTAGGTTGTTTAGAAAGGAACAGTGCATTAAGGGGTTAAAATTACAATATTGTAGTAAATCTTCTTTTCACAAGTTGACAAATGTCATAGACTACATGCTAACAATGCTGCTAATCAAACTGGTAAATCCTTTTTAAGCAATCACCTGAATGAGAAGTAGAGAAATTCCAAGCTTTAAAAAGTCTTATATTGTCATATTTATTTCTTCTGAATTTTTTTCTTTGAAAAGGTGGAAAGTTGAGCTGCCTCATACAATCACATCAATCAACAAACAGAGGATTTTGACTGTCTCCCATTACAATGCTAGAACTCAGTCTTTTCTTGCTTATATTTCTTTTCTTCTTCCAGACTGCTTTGTGATACCTTGAGTATGAAAGCAGCCAAATAAAACCTGCCTGTTCTTTCCAGTCTTCTGAAACTGCCTGAATTATAGGGAAAGAGGATAGTACAACTTCCAAAGGTTCATTACATTATGCTGATTGTCTACAAGTGCTGTTTTACTTGCTTCTATTAATTTGGCTTTAAGGTATGCAGAGGCAGCCTGGCAAAATCATTGTTTCAGCACTGAAGAATCCTTTCAGTTACCCATCCAGCAAGCACATTAATCATTAAATTCTTAGTCAGAAAAGATACCTGTATATTTGCAGAGCTGGCAAATAAGCAAGTGCAAAGGAAATTCTTAATAGCAAGAAGACTTCATTTTTTTACATTTGAATTTAAAAAGGAACAAATTTTGTTTGCAAACAGCTCCAGAAGAACAAGGTACATTGTGCCCTACATGCAGGATTCTTGAGCAGTGAATGTTATTTCCCTTTATAATGCAAGGGAAGTGACATGCTTCCATTTATACAGGCACACAAAAAGAATATTCACTAACAATGTACATATGCTCACAGATATACAGTATTTTTTTAATCTGATTTCTCTGAGAGTTCATCTAAGAGGGTAGCAAAGCAGGGCTTGATCTGTAAATAGAGAAGGACCAATGACAGCCAGAGGGCCACGAGGCCCTTCCATCTATCAGTCAAGTTGCCACTGCCCCTTCAACACAGGTGAAGAAATGTCAAATAGTATTTGCAGCAAGTTAAGCATTCCCACAGGTGTTAGTGGGAGTGTATTGGCTCCAGACACCTGCTTTAAATTTTTCTCTTCAGTGAGAACAATCTTAGAAGGAACTGGGAAGGCACACAGGTTGTGTGCTTTTTTTCCTTTAGATGACTAGTTTCCATCGGAACCTGAGGTAAAGTATGAGGTGTTATGGGACACTGGAGAGACAACAGGCAAATAGGTAGTAAGTGCAGAGCTGTCACTGAAGATAGTAACCTGGCACATGAAATAATAGTAGTAAGTAATTGAAGCAAGGAAAAGGTGTGTCAGATGAGACAGCTGAATTGGCATGTGAGTCTCCCATGAGATACAGAGAGACATTGGTTTGGAGAACCAGACTCTCTTCTACCATCATTTACAGAGTCTCTTTCTCCTCCCCTTAAACTGGAAAGAATCAGACAGGCAATACCATGTCTGTCATCACCTATATTCTTGGTGATCTGTAAATGCTCAAGCTCGGTAAATTTTGGGCAGGGGCTGAGTGGGCGATGGGTTTTTTTAACTCTACTTCTTTAGCCTGAGCTAAAGTTCTGATAGCAAGCTATTGTTTGCTTCTGGTATTTCTTCCCCTTAGCTAACACATAAAATTTACACCACTACCTTGTTTACACTAGCAGCTGAACATATACCAGAAATATATTTTATAGATAACTTCTATTCTTTTGCATAGCTAACCCTTCAGTCTTTGCCCCTCACACAATGAGTTTGGCAGAGAGGTATTTAGCAAGGAAATTGAGAAAGGGCCCTTTTTTTTCTCAGCACCCCTTGTTACCAGCCTGCAGTACCTCTGCAAAGCCAATCTTCTATCACTGCCAGCAACAGGCCACTGGAACAGTCTCCTCTAGGAGATCACCATTTCTAAATCATTTTCTTCACAACAATATGCCATCATGCTGCACATAGAGAGTTAAATTTCTACTCTGCCACCCCAAAGCTAGTTCTTGGTCTAAAAAAAAAAATTACATAGGTTTCGTGGCAGACAGCACACTTTATAACATGAAAAAAGGGAGTAAAATTCTGCCCACAGGGGAAAAAACTGCACGGGATGTAACCCAGGAGATTATTTTGGGTATGCAGCTATGAGGTACTTTTAAAACAAAAAAAAAAATAAATTGACTAGCTAGTATATAAACAGGATTGAAGAAAAATAAATATTCAGACAGGTTTGGCTGCTTCTTTATTTCCCCCGATGCTTTTCAGACATCTTCACTCTCAAGCACTTAAAACTCATACAAAAAATATTTGCTACTCCCTTAAGCCATTTTTAGCCTACCTGTCTAGTGCACAAATACAGTTCCTTGCAACTGCAAACCATAATATTGTGTTAATATTTTTTCCCCAATTCCACTGAGATACCAAGAGAAACTTGAAAGGAAAATCAAAAATTAAAAAGGCAAAGGGATCTTTTAATATATGCTGTCAAACAGCTGTTAGGCCTTAATCTTAGATGCCTTTTTTTTATCCTTCCATAACACCTACTCAAGACTTTTCTCTTCAGCAACAAAAAGATGTTAAACCTGAAGAATGAATTTTTACAATGTGATTTTTTTTTAAAACATGGTGGTTTAAGCAAAAGTTCTCTAAATGACTTCTCAACAATACTCAGAAGTTGTACACAAATTTGATGAGGAAGTGACTTTCACCTGTTACCACTTAACCCTATCCCCCACCACCATTTCCTTGCTACAGGGCATTTTTGCCCAACATGCAAATTCAGAGCTGTTCAAGCCATATTTTCACTTAAATATCATGGACCCAAGCTGGAAGGATCCTTGAGCAAGAAGCACACACTGATATTTGTAAAACCTGTATATACTTATTCCACTACACATACAAACTGAAAGCCTAGGACTCAATTCTTTAGGATGTTAAACACCCCATGTCCCCTGAAGCAGATAGGGAGAGAAGACACTCCTCAGTTGGCAGAACACAGTTGAGAGGATGAAGACTCTGTGTGCACATTTAAATCTCCTGCTCTTTTCAGTACAAGCATGTCCCTCAGCATTCTGACATAAAGAAGTACAACCCAGGTAAAATGACAGAAAACAAATGCCCATGGCCTGATCTTGGTTCATTTTTCCCTGTTGGAGTTGAGGTGGGTATAAATGTTTCTCACATGATATTTTTATTAGCTCTTTGTATTAATTTATCGTTAACTCCAGTAAATACCAGTACTGTCCTTGTCTATATAGAGACAGATAAAAAAATTAAATTAAATTAATCCAACAGGAGTAATTAAGCTAAGTTTAATTAGTTTATGTGAAAAACATATTTAAAAAATAAATAATGTTTTCATTTAAAAATAAATCAACTTAAAGTTATGTTTCAAGATATGATAATCTTTGTGAAATATTCCAGAGCAGCATTAAGGGGTCTCATTAAAACCTACATACTACAGCTTTTTTCTCAATCTGAATTTGCTGCAGTAGCCTCTGAAGACCAGGGAGAGGGGATATTCTCTTCACTACTACTTATCCAGCTAGAAAACTCAGTGATTAGATAATGAAAAACAGAGCAACCTCTTACAACCTGAAAAAAACCAGCCTATTTTCTCCCTCCATGGTTAGGGCTAGAACTAGGCACTAGCAAATGAGATCTAGTATTTCTGAATCCTGGCAGACTTAGTCCCCGAGAAGGTATTCCATCAGTTCCTTCATTGCAGAAAATACTTATTTTGTTAAATAATTGTCTTTTTTATGTAATTTAACTAAATTGCTATTGCTTCCAAAAGATGTCCAGAGTATAAATCACTAGAACAGCAGTGATTCAAAGCTTGAATCTACTTTAGATAGTAATCTGAATATATGCTTCTTTCTTTATCAATACCCTAAATAATGTGCATAAGAGTAACCAGCAAGGGTTTCTTTTATTGTAAAGGCAACATTTTATAGCAAATCAACACTCAATGACAACTTCAACTTTCAAAATACAAATGCATTGGCTATCAACTGGCAGAAACTAACTCTTCCTTCAGAAAATGGTGAGAGGAAAAAGCCTTTTAAAAGTCTATTACTTAAGACAAATTTTTCCTGCTTCAGGTTTTAAATCAGTAATAAAAATGACTATTTAAATTATTCTGATGTCAATCCATCCACCATGATCTGCAGAGAGTTATTTGAGAAGACAGAGACAGACGAAGGAATATCTTCTCTTGTGTTACTGTCAAACCCAGAAGGGTTCATGTTTGTCACGTCATATTAATATTTCTTAAAATTCGTATTTTTGCTGCATTTGGTATTTCAATAGAGAAACAGATACGTTATTATAAACACAGAGGATTTTTTATTGGCCAGAAAAAGGAAAAAATTATGTATTTTTAAAAAAGCATGTTAAGGAGGCAACACATGACTTAGAGCCTCTATTATAGTAAAAGGATATAGCAGCACCAATTGTCAACAAGAAGAAGCACAACAATATATGATTACCCCTGATTTCTCTAATACAGACAGCAAGGTAGAAAATAACATGAAAGAAAAAATAAATTCTGTAAATCAATTAAAAAAAAACCTAAAACCACCCGTACCTACTGCCTTCTGTCCTTCTCCTCCTTTTTTCCTCCATTCTTTAAAGTCGTCTCCAAGTAAAGAGACATTAAAGAACTTTATGGAATACCCATTGGACAGTTCCAGTCCTGTCTTACTAAATCTGGAACTACCTAGTAGGTACAACACATCCTGGAAAAAAACTGCCAGCAAAGATTAAGAACTATATTTGCCTACACTGAATGCTTACACTTGACAAAATTAACAAGAGGACATATAACCTCTGCTTTCTTGCAAAATAAATGTGGATCTAAGCAGTCTTCCCAGAAAGGTGAAACCACTCTGGTACTCTTAAGTATCTAACATAACGTTGTCACTGTTAAAAAACCTAACAAATAAATGAACCAACCTTTGATGTTTCAGCAATAGGGTTGCTCCAGAGCACTTCCTTGCAACATTATTACTAATGAAAAAACAATTAAAAGCACTATTCAACTACCACCAAAAAACATTAATGTCATTTTCCAGGCTTCAAAAGCCCAGATATTCACCATAGTTGGCTCTTTACCAGCAACTTCCTTATCCTTTCAAAATACATTTGCCAGCAGCACAGAATTCAGTCAGATCACAGAGTTGTAGTTCTGTTCTCTTCTCTCCCAAAAGAATAATGTGGAACATCATTAATAACAGGCTAGGGCTGTCAGCAATGTGTGAATAGCACCTATTGCAGTGCATTATTGAAAATAATTATGAATACAAAAAATAGGCATGTAGTAACACCTACAGAAATCAGGAATTAATCTGAAACTTTTGCATCCAAAAACCCAAACATTTTCAGGCAGACACAAAAAGCAGTTAATTAAAAAAAAAAAAAAAAAGAGGGAGAAGGGTAGTATATTCTGGGTTTATGATAGCTGCTGCCTGTCCCTACAACTGAGAGGTGACAAGTGTGAGATCTATTTGGTCTGAAGTCTTAGCTGAAGGTTTTCTCTATTTTTAGCAACAGTAACAACAGCAAGTGGATGAAGAACTGCAGGTTTACATTACACCACAGAACAAGATTGCCACATCTTTCAATGAATTGCCTAGTCTTCTTTTTGTCTGGTGACATCTTGCCATGTGAATTAGCCCACCTGTATTTACCTAACTCCACCTTAAATGCTTTATTTTCAAATATTTCTAAGTATTGAAATATAGAGAATAGGGGGAAAGTAGAATTTATCAAATCAGAGTACCTAAATAGGTAGTTGGGATGTAAGTTTGCAAATCTGACTAAATGTGGCAATTTATTTTGACATATCCATTCCTTTATGACAAAAGAAAGAAACAGTTCATACCTTACATGGCTTGCATTTCAATATTTAGACATCTCCAAGACTCCCAGAATCACAGATACACATACAAAGAAGGACCAGTTTGGAGAAAGCTGGCACATTTGGGGAATGTACACGTGTCTGAAAAGCAGCAGACACGAAGAAAAAACCACAGAGAAATAAAGGAATCTCTAAGGTAGTGTTAAAACTCACATACCTGAAAACAAAATAGCAGTGAGTAATCTGTGTGTGAAGCCCAGAAATAAAATTCCAGGAGGATGAAAACTGGGGGATGGATGGAAGAATCCTTTCAGACTAGAACAACTACCTTTGACTCTCTGGCCACTGCAGTCTAAGCAAGGGCACAAGGCAGAGTGCTGCAGTCGGATTATCCTGCCCAAAAATCTTTGCACAGCTACTCATCACCTCCAAAGCATACTAGGATATGTGCATGAAGGGGTTGGCAAGGAGAGTGCGTGCTGTACCCTCTGCTTTTTCACTTGAAATAAAGTCAAGTTCCATTTCGGAGAATCAAGTTCTTCTCAACTGATGTATAAAATCTGCTGCTGAGATAGGGGACTCTGTCGATAGTCAAATTAGACATGAATAGGGGGAGGGACATTTCCTTCTGCTATACCCAGATTTGCCAAATTTAGGTATATTTGTGACATTTTAGACAGTTAGAGCCATCCATCAGCATCTCTGTCGCTAGCTTTGGGATTGCAAAAATGGAAACAAGATGTTGCCTTGGAATGCAGCTTTGTAAAATTCTGCAGATTAAAAAACACCTCACTATAAATTTTTATATACAACTAGAAGCTTCCACTGTAACATGATAAGCAAGAGAGGTGCTACCATATGGATGGTCATTTAATAAAATGTTAATAGTAGGATCCTGAACTTACTCAGATTAACTTTCCTGTTATTTACACAGAACATCGTTAGGCTATCAAAACAGACCACACTGTAACCTAGAAAAACAGGCAGTGGGCTGGGGGGTGGAAGGAATCAGTATTCTGGAGTGGTAATAAAGGTTTCTTTCTCCAATGATAATCAACTCTGCATAATTAAAATAGCTCAGACTGTTGAACTAATTTTCAGACTGGAGGTTTCTTCCTGTAGCAACACTTACACACAAAGTTTCTACTGCGGCTGAATTTAATCGTGAGCCTAATTACAATTTTAATGAATATCTTCAGCACCGCATGTAAACTTGCACTTCACAGTCTTGCTATCAGAGTATTCTTAGAAGCTTTCTGCAGTTAATATAAAGGATTATTCTGAGATGCTCATGGTATAGCAGTATTTTTTAAAAGAAAGCTTAAACTATATCTGTCCAAATGGAAATAGTGTTTAAAGTGGGGATATAATAATTTTAAGTTGTAATATGCATTTTAATTTTACTACATTTTTACTACATTTATATTTATTAATTATATTTAATTAAAGATGAGAATTTTGCATCTTTCTAATCAAGTTCTAACTTCAGAATGGTTCAAACTGTATCTATTAAGTCGCCCTTTTTGTAAATACTTAAGGCTTACTTGCAGATTTTCTCACCAGAGAGTAAAAACGAATACAGGAAATCCTCCCTTCACAGGAGAGAAGTCAGATTTAATAGTCAAAGCCTAAAGCCTGCACCAAAAAAATATCAGTTATATCTGATTTGGCTGATTTTTTTAGGTAATTCTTGTACAGTGAATGAAAAATTCTGTAGCAGCTGCATGTAAACCAGATGATTTTTAATTAAACATGAAAGCTGACTATTTACCATGGAGTTTCTTCTTCTACATACAGTTTATTTTATTTTACACTCCCTTCCAGTTTGCAATGGTCGGACTGATGGACCACTTACATTACATCAGCACACGTTGCTGGAAAAATAAAAGCAACCTGATCATCCAGCAGTTTGCAGATGACATTTCTAGGTCCTAGGAGGACGTAATAGATTCAAGATGACAGGATATGAGCATTCTGTAACAGTTATTGATGTATCCATCAGTACTGAAGTCATCAATATAGAACAAGCATTTTTATGTTCCAGGGTTAGATTTCAGTTAAGGTTTCTGTGAGACAGCCTATTCAGATGTGCTGAGGGTTTCTCTGGTTAGTTTCTTCCCTTCTCACCATTCTACCTGTATACTTCAATTGAGAAAATATCTTTCTTATTTGCTTTAGAATTTAAATCTAGCAGAAACATCTTCAATTACTGACTCCTACTCCCTGTTTCTATATAATAACAGTATATAATCACTTTCATATATTCATGAAGCTTGATGCTGAAATAGTTAGCTTTCTTGTCACACTAGTCCTAGTGGGAGGCTGTCCTGGAATCCCACTGATTTACTGGTTAGAACCTCCCCTCCAGTGTTGTCTGTTAAGTTTCTGTGCAGGAGGATTCCTTCTCCAGAGCCCATCCTCTTGTCCCCTGTGGTGATGCTGGCAACTTCTGCATTCCCAGTTCAACACAGAGGGTTCTTTCTCCAGCTCCAGGAACCCTCTGTGCCAGTTACTACCACTTAGACCTCCAATCAGCTACGTTTCACTTGTGGCCTTAGAAACAGGCTGCAATGTTATGAAGCAGATGGGATGCTGTGTTCAAAGGAGTCTCATGAGAAATGCTGCTTTTCCCCATGCTGCAACTGTGACTGTAGATTACAACTCTTCCCACCATGCTCTGGGTATCAACAAAGTTGAGAGATCTGCTATTTAAGATTATGGAGAAAAGGATTCACAATGCTGAAGGGGGTATATTTCATAATAAATTTTAAAAGCAGTTCAGGACAAAAACAATTTTCATTGCTTTGCTTTTCCTTGCTTCAGTTCCAATGCCCAAATAAACACACCATGTTTGTTCTTTTTTTTTTCCTGACTTGCATTTAGTTTCATGAAGACAATAAAAGAAAAAAAAAAGGAGTAAAAAAAAGGAGTTGCTTTTTAAAATTTAAAATTTATCATTGTATTGAGTAGTGGAATTCTTTAATCTGTGCATTTCATGGATAAATTCAGCCATGTTTCAGTAGAAATGTCAATGCTAGAAGAAAAGAGGTTGCAATTTCATTTATTTTTCTTTACTCGGGAAAACATCACCTCAGTATTGGATCATGTATACCTTCAGCTGTGTTGAAAGGACCAGGCACAACAAAGAGGAAGGTTTTATTTATCTATGAGTCTTTTACTTCTAAATATACTGTATCAGATAAATATCTCCAACCCAAGAGGTAATACAGATAAATATAATTTGCCCTATTCTCGGTATGGAGTACATTTTTCTACTTGACTAAGTACAAAAACACTGTCCAGACTTTGCGGGGGGGGAAACAACTTCAAACCCAAGAAAACTAAAGCTTCTCAGAGATTTGCCAATGTTTAAACATGTTTATGCTTGTAATAGTCCAGAGTCAATGAAGAGGTGATGCTGGACCAAGAACCACAGACAGGCAAATTGCAGTCAGTGAGTGTGTGATACATACAGTCCCACCTTGTCCAACACAGAAGCAGCTACAACCAAAACTGGATGATGACGGTGTGTAAGTGTGATTTCATGGTTTGCCTAAGCTGATCTAACTGCAAACCAGTGTGGAAAGGTATAGTTTTATCCCATTTGCTCCTCCCCATGTATATACTGCCACCTCTTCCTTCTGGCTGTTCACACAGGCAATCTCATCTTTCAGTCGCGTTGGCTGCAGGTCTGGCTGGCTGTGTCGCTGCACACTGTAATACAGCAGAATGGCTGCAGGACTGTACAGCCAAGCATCAGGGATAAGGACAAAGACTTCTCTGAAGGTGGTAACATCTGCTCAAATTGCTGGGATAACCTGCACCATGCACAGAAACTTGACTGGTTTCAGGTTAGCAACTGATGCAGTAATGACATTTTTGTTCTTTAAATTTTGCACACAGTGGACAAATGAAGGAACTAAAAGCACGATGAAAGCTGGAAAAATCTACAGAAAGGAAAAATATAAAGACATTCGCACAGCATTTCAGATGTACTTGCAAAGAATAGGAGCCAAAAAAATTGGAAGGTATATGGGAGGTGGTCTGATTTTTCATGTAGCACTGGCTGATTCAGAGCGCAATGTTTAATAGTTTTCAGCTATCTTAGACATAGAAGTGTAACTATGAAACTGCACCAGAAATTCGAGGAGCAATGCATTCCATGTAAAAATGAAACACATGAAGTATGTGCTTTTAATCAGGGCACAGAAGAATGTGAAATTACAGAGGGGGTTGTGATCAATTTAAGCCAATTGTACAAGTCTAACTAGGACCAGATATGAGATAAGATTGTAATAGAGATCTAGAAGAAAAATAGAGTGGTCACCAAAAAAATGCAGAATTAACCCTGAACTATGCAATTATAATTTACGACTTATAATTTACAACACAACCATAGTTGTACAATGCACAATAAAGACTATGGGATTATGAAAGGTAAGCAATTCTCTGACACTGAAGCCACACAGAAGAACACTATCATGAGGTTAGGGGTGAGTTTCAAAAGCCGTACCCATTTATGACAACTAATGTAAACTGCCACAACAGAAAAAGGTAAGAAATTAAATGAAATAAATTAAGTGTATTTTATCACTTCACAGTAGTTTGCAAGCCCTAGCTACATGGGCTTCTGACAAGAAAACACCACCTCTACCAGCTCACTGCTCCAATATAGGTGAACGGTCTATAACTTGATTTTAATCAAGAAGGACATTGCTTTCCTGTACTTCAACCCAGTCCATGCATCAGGGAGTAGTTAGGAACAGGTAATGGAACGTAAATGGGTGAAAAATGCAACTTACAGTAATGACTGTTACCTCTGGGGAGGGAACTAAGCACTAAGAATATGGGTGAGAAAGAAACTGCAATAACAGCAGTGAAAAATAAAAAATTATCATGTTAAAAACTAACCCTAGGTTCAGTCTCATCAAGCAGATAGGCTAAAATTATTAAAGAAGAGTTTGAATCAGTCATCTGGGGACAAAGTTCACCCCAGAAAACAAAATATAGCTAATTCTGCCACCTGTAGTAATGTTGCCCTTACCTTATGACAAAAGCCAAAGAGCCCAAGAGACACATTGTTCTGGGCGTAAAGAGAGAAACAGATAAAGGACTGAGTACACACACTGCGTATTGTTTTAAAAATAGAAGAAATAAAAGAGATAGAGAGATCAAGATCATACTTTATTTACAGCTAAGTTACACAGCAAGGAGCAGGTATGTAAAGTGCAAGCACCTAAAGAACAAGAAATACTGGTAGAAGTGAAGGAATATAATGTATTTCAAATATTTTTCACGTATGATGTGAGAGGTTGTCATAATAAACAATGTTTGTAAAAAAAGATCATAACCATGTACAACAACAAAAAAAATCAACCATTTTTTCATACTCATGTGGGAACTCCAGTCGATATCCAGCTATATCTGAAAACACAGAAGTCTGATCATATAAAATATACTTAGGTTTATTTAGATTATCTTTCAAACTGGGGCAAAATGATAGAAGAGTATGACTGGAAACTCTAGGCAATTTTTGGTAGAGCTACAGCTAAGACAAAGTAAAATGACAGAAATATAAATCCCACATCAAAATGACAGAAATATAAATCCCATATAACAAAAATAATGAATAGGAAAATCATTAATTTAGCAAAGCTTTTAAGCAAGTTAGGGTAAGGTGAATAACCAATAGGGAAAACTGTTTTATGTAATAGTTTTAAGTGTTGGGATAAAAAGTCTAACACTTCCTTTTATTTCTTCCAAGTCCCCTTGCTAGGGTTTTCTGGAAGGCATTGTGGAGTACAGCTGATTCTGGCTCAGGTTTTTGGGATAGATCACTGGAGGTTTTCTAAATTGGTCGGCAGTAGATTTTGCCAGCACTCATCTCAAACTTCCCTAGCTTTCTCCAGGGTGCAGAGTCAGCTGGATCAGGTTTCATGTTTAAATTAATTTGGAATTACTTTTTCCAAAAGTGACTGGAGTTAGCAAGTTTTTCTGCTTTCCTTTGCTGGAGATGAAATATTAGTTTCTGCTATTATGCTTTTCAGTGTCAGAGTCTCCAGCATTTCAGCCTACCTACAGGACCAGATCTTTCTTATTTTCTACCACAATTCATTTGTGTTCCATTCTAAATTTTTCTGAACCAAGTACAGTTCTATTCCTGTCAGATTTACCCAGTTCTGAGATCCCATCTGCTTGGCTATATATTCTTTAACAGATTCTGTTTGCTATATGCTGACCTAGTTCAAAGTTACATTTGCTCAGTGACTGTTCTATACTCTACCTTCTCCCATGTTTATTTCACCAGAAAACTGTATGGGTTTGCTGTTAGGTTTTTCACCTAGGGCATTTTTATAGATTAGAAACAGTACAAATTCAAGTATTGATCCCCAGGGACCCCATTTAATACTTTACCTAAATTGAAATAGCCCTGCTTACAATCACTTTTTATTCTATATGTGTAACCACTGAGCTATTAATCTAATTTCATATTACTGGGTCTCTTAACTCTTTGAAGTTCTTTAGTGTGGGCAGTCTCGTGTCAAAGCTTTCTGCTTAAATACACCCCATTATACCCCTGCAGTGTACATCTGAAGTATACTGTGTGTAGAAGTCTAACATTACACATGTTGGACCACCTAATGATTTTCCTTTTGCTTATGTTTTTTTGTTTATCAGCAAAGCAAAGGATTTCTGTCCTTGCAGTGATAACATTGCTGTTCTTACATACTGGAAAAGTGCACTGAGGAGATTGACTGCCAGTTTTTGGCTCTTCTCTCTAACAAGTGCGTTGGGTTGTTCTGGTTTGTACACCCAAAAGCATCATCACTGCAAAATACCTCATAGACAGATACTAAAGTCTTCCTGAGCTGCTTCAATTTTTTAAGAGCTCTACCATTCCCCATAAAACTGAGAACTTTACAGAGCCCACTTTGAGCAAGCAAATCTCATACCATATAAAGGCTCCAAAACACCGTGATGATTCCTGTACAAGCTCAGGTACAGATGAGCTAATTTAACAGAAAGAAGAAAATCTCCAAACCAAGCAAAATTTTCAAGCTAACTTGAGAGGTGGAAGGGAATTTATGACAAGGTAAGCAGAGATGCAGGTCTGACACCCCAAGTTCCAAACCAAGCTTCCAAGGCTGACACTTTTCACACTGAAGCGGAGACTCTACAAGACTGCAGAAACAGCTCAGCCATTTTAATATCCTTTTCCAATCTTCATGTAGTTCTTAAAACAATAGAAGAAAAGACCTCCAAGATCATCAAGTCCAACTGCCAACCTAGCTCCACTTTGTTCGCCACTAAACCATGTCCCCAAGTGCCACATCCACACAGCTTTTGAACACTACCAGCGATGATTCCACTACTTCCCTGGGCAGCCTATTTCAATGCCTGACCATCTTTTTGGTGAAGAAATGTTTCCTAATACCTAATCTAAATCTTCCCTGGCACAACATGAGCCCATTTCCTCTTATTCTGTCACTTGCTACCTGGAAGAAGAGACTGGCTCCCTCCATGCTACAACCTCCTTTCAGGTTGTATCATTCTGTAATATTTTTTCTGTCTCTATCTGATACACCATCTGATGCATACCGCCCATCATCGCTTAAAAATCCTTCTGTTCACAGCTGAGGGGACAGCTGGACTTGATCCAATAGATCAGCCTATCCTACCCTTTTCACATCTTATCAAAGAAACACCTTTGCATTTTTTCCATGCTACTACCCACACTTGGAGCAGTGCCCTTAAGCATCTGCAAAATTGCCTCATTATCCTCCTTTGAACTAACTTTGCATCAGACCTTGGGCTGAGGTGGGGTGGGGAGGAGAGGACAGCAAGAGTTAAGAGCAGGTCCAATGCATGTTACCTTCTGCAGAGCTATAGCAAAGAGCTGCGATAACAAGTAAAGAATAACTTTGCTGCTCTTCAGCAAATTGAAGGATTCTTTTTACCAGCATCC